>NC_092481.1:3354477-4035231 GCF_047495875.1 Pithys albifrons albifrons
TGTCGTGTTTGGGGTGTATGGGTGCTGTGGGGCAGGTCCCACCGATGTCCCTGCAGCGTGGCCAGGACAGGGACAGGCTGGGAGCCCCTTGGGGACAATTGTCTGCCCAGTGGCCCCTCACCACGAGGCTCCCAAGGCTGGTGCTGGTGTTTCTGCCAGGACACCCCCCATACTGCCCTTGGAACTGGGAGCTGTGGGATGGACTGGGACCCACCGGGGCTGGGCAGAGCTTGGAGCTGCGCCCTGGGCAATGCTGGCAGTGCCAGGGGAGGGGACACAGCTGGTGACTTGGCTGCTGGGCAGGGTGTGACACCCTGCAGTGCAGCTGAGCAGAGGGATGAAGCCATTTCTTGGCTGTTTCACCCCAAACACGATGCTTTGGGGGGGGGTGGTCCGTGGCTGTCTCATCACCAGTTTGAAGGCACTGGGAGCTCCACAAGGTCCAGGATGTTTGGGAATTATCCCGATGGGGTTGGGCAGGGCAGGAGTCACAGCCTGTGCTGCCCTGGGACAGAATGTGACACAGCTCTGCTGGGAGGAAATGATGTGAGTAAATCACACATTATGGGAAAGCAGCTCCAGCAGAGGCAGTTCCCCAACTCTCCAGGGGCACTTTCTGGGGCTCCTTTGTAATTTTGGCTTTCCAGCACATTCACATTTAACACTTGGAGAGGCCTGGAAGCAAACTGGCCCAGGGCAGGGGAGGGGAGAGGCCATGGCTGTGTCTGGACCGATGGGAATTTGCTTTTTGCATCTGTGCCATGTCCCCCTGCCCTTTGGGGACACTGAGGCACAGAGGTGGCACCCCAGCAGCCCCAGGAATGCTCTCCCAGCCAGTTCTCAGTGTCCAGCAGCCCCAGGTGGGCCAGCTGGCTTTTGTTCTCTGTCAGGCTGGTGGCCAAGATGCCCTGCCAGCTTTCTGCTCCGTGTTTCTGCCCCTCCTGAAGCTGCTGCAGCCACAGAAAAGGAGATGGGAGCACAAAACCAGATGGGTTTGACATTTCCCTCCCCTTCTCCCCCCACTGCAGTTCACCCATGTTCACCCAAGGCTGGGCAGCAGCTGCTGGGCACAAACCTCACCTGTATCTCAAAGGGAGGCTTTTTATCAAGTGGTGCTGCTTTAGGGAAAACTCTGGGAATCCCTTTGGTCCTATTTGGGGGCTTTGGTCTTGCATGTGGCCCCAGTGGGTGACATTTAAAGGGTCTGAAGGCACCAAAAGCCCAGGAAAACACTGGTGGTGGAGCCTGGCACGGGGTTGGGGGAGCTCTGGCACTGCCACAGCTGCAGTTTGGGCACGATGGGTCTGTTTAGGCTGGAAAAACCAAATTACCACAAAGCCAGGAGAGTGGGGAGAAAGATGTGGAGGAGGGTGAGATGGGGGAAAAAGGCTCCAGGGCCAGGGAGAAAGTTTTGTTTGAAAATTTATTGAAAAATT
Organism: Pithys albifrons albifrons; assembly: GCF_047495875.1. Classification (NCBI taxonomy): domain Eukaryota; kingdom Metazoa; phylum Chordata; class Aves; order Passeriformes; family Thamnophilidae; genus Pithys; species Pithys albifrons. The sequence goes on from NC_092481.1 coordinate 3,355,914, forward strand.
CAATACAAGAAGCAATACTGAACACTGAGGTCTGTCTAAAGGCTACAGCAACTTTCCCTTTGATTCACTAGGAAAATCCAAAAGAACAGCTCCCATCACTAGTTGATCTAGAAAGATTTGCCAACTTTAAAAGTTCCTATTTTTATAAAGAAGAGTGTAAATGCCTACCCTAGACAATTCACAATTGCCTTAGAAAAATTTTACAAAGCTCCTTCATCTTCTCAACTAAATTATTTTATTTTTTTAAATTTTTTTAAATTTTTTTTTTTTACAAGTTGCATCTCTAAGGCTGGGACACTACCACCTCTTAAGGTAATTGTACAATTAGGAAAATCAGCAAACCACAGTTTATTAAAACCAGAAATCAGTCAGTCCTTTGCTAACACATCTCTGTTGGTCAGGGATTGCTATCAGGCAAGCAGAGCCACCATTCCAGTTTAATGGAGGAGAACAGGAGCTCCTTGCCTTCCTTTCTATAAAAACATTCATTCATATATAAATAGCTTCCATATAATGTATATTATACAATCAAGACAGTCTCTGGGTGAATTTGTGGAGTGGGAAGAGCTGGGAACATTCATATAAATAGACCTTACTTAGCTGGTTTGTCCCTCGAGCTGACACAGCACGCTCAGAGCCAAGGATCTGAAATCCCACTGGAGGTGGAAGGGGTGTGGGCAGCCCCACCAGGGCCCTGCAGGAGGGTGGAAGAAGCTTCTTCTGCTCTCAACTTTGCTCTTCTTCCCAGGCTGCTGCTCCCCTCCAGCTCCTGGGCTCGGACACTGCGGTGTCGGCGGGACGGGGACAGTGGAACCCCCAGGGTCACACAGCAGGTGATGGCAAAGGGCACACGAGGCCAGGTCTTGTTAAAACACTCAAGGAGAAGCAAGAAATCAGCAGAGAAAAGGGTGAGAATGGAGAGCCTGGAAAAAGCCACCCAAAATCCAGGGGAAAAGTAAAATATGAGCCCTTGAAAAGGGACATTGACAGCCACGGTGGGCACGTCCCTTTGGGAGGAACCACCTCTCCTGCCAGCAGGTTTCTCACCCCAAAAATCCCCTGCTCAGGGTGTTTTGTCCCACTCACAGTGCTCAGGACACCCCAAGGGAACACCCTTTGTTTCCCTAAATTCTTGTGACAGCCAAGTGCCTTTAAGTGCTATGGACAAACTCCATTTATCACAGTGGCTCTGCCTGGTAAAGCCCAGAAAGCCTCTCAGCCTCCACTCCAGGTGCCAGTTCACTCCTCAGTGGCTGCTGCAGGTGAGAAGGAAGGACTGAGTGGCAAAAAAAGCTGAATTCCCAGAAAAAAGGGCAGTGCCAGAGGGTGCTCAGCATGAGGGGTGTTTAAGGCAAGTGTTACCCAACTAAGTTGAGGACAGGTGGGACACAGACCTGTGTGGCAGAGTAAGGAAAGGGCTGTTCAGAAATAGGAAGAATTAATCTCTACCCTAGAGCTGTGGGGCCCAGGGCTCCCTAAATCCCCAGAGCAGGTGCCCTGTGGAAGGGAGAGCACCCCAGGAGGGGACCCCACCCCCAGAGGCAGCTCTGGCAGGGGAGGGCTGGAGGCTGAGCAGGACCAGGGCCAGCAAGGCTCAGACAAAGCCAAAATCCAGCAGCTCCAGCAGCTCCAATCAATACTGACAACTTAATTAAAATTGCACCTGAACCTGAGAAGCTGCACCAGCCCTGGGGTAGTTCCAAGGCTCAACAGCCTGAGCTAAATCCAGTGACTTCTGAAAGACATAATTCAAATTTAAAACTGGAGAGAGCTTTTTCTTTATTGCCATTTTCTTCCCATCCTCTCCTGAGGAGCAGCAGAGCACTCCCTGCCCTCAGTGTGCCATACTGCATATATATATATACATTAAAAAATTAAATCATAACCTCAAAGTGGACTAAAGTGTTCACAAGTGTCTGCACAGGCTCTTTGCAAAGCTTGGTTGTTTGGTTTTTTTTTGCTTTTTGAATTTAAGTGCTGGAAGGACAAACCAAGGCGTGATTAGAACATTCCCACAAAGCTCAGAGAGCAGCAGTGGGAGCTCAGCCCCTGGTGCAGGGAGGGAAGCACATCCAGCCCCTGGAATTGTGGGTTTGGGTCACCCTCTCCACTCTGGAGATGGTCCTGGGGGTCTCTAAGCCCCACCCTGGTGGTTCATTCCACAAGGGGGTCAAAGCCAAATCCAGACCCTCAGGCCAGTGTGGAAGAAGAAATGTCAGCACCTCCCATGTGGTTTGGCTCCATCATGACCAGCAACACCTGACACCTCCTAAAATCCCTTGTTCAGCCTCCAGGCCTAGGAAGGGTTGTCTAAAGGAGTTTAAATTCCATGATAGTAGGATACAAGCCCTGGGAGGTGGGTAACGTGTTCAGCTTTAAATAGCACTGAGAGGGGAGGAAAAAAACCCAACCCATGACTTCCAAAATAAAAAAAAAAAGGAAAAAAACCTCCCTACTTTAAAAATCATGAACACAAACAAGTGAAAAACTATGACACTGAAAAAACTCAGCTCCTGTGAATGCTGCTAAGCCTGAATAGCATCCCAAGTCCAAACACCTGAAACACACATTTCTAAGGGCTCTTTAATTCATGGCAGCTAAAAAAACACAAACAGGTCAGGAGCACTCGGCAGAGACACGGCAGGAGGAGGGTGAGATGCTACCACAGTCCTCTTAAAGCTCTAAAATTCACAGTATAAGATACTTGAAGCAACTTCCAGTGTTCCTTAAACCTACTCAGCTACTCAGGTGTGTGCAGAGGCTACACCACAAAAACCCTACTGGGAACCCAACGGGGAGGGAGCTCTGGGGCTGCAGCTCCCAAGAGCTGAAGAATCCAGAGGCAATGGGAATGCTGCACAAAACTCCAGTGTGACTCTTTAAACTGACTCTCCTGGCAGGAGGATCCATGGCTTTGTGAAGGCAGAGGGAATACAGGATAAAACAGGGAGCCCTGGGAGGTCTGGGGGGGCTGTGTCTGAAGGGGCTTTGCATGAGAGGGAATGCAAAATTGAAAACCTGTAAAAAATGTTCAGTACAGTTAGAAATATGGCAGAGTTCTGTCACAATAGATATATATATATATAAAAAAAAAGAACAAAAACAACAAAACAAAACTCTATGTCCAAAAGGATCCAGTGGAGCCTGGAAAAATCCCAATAAAATGTCAAAGCGCAATTCCTAATAAATGATATGAATGTCTCTGAGTGTCAAGTCTGAAATCCGAGGTCTTTGTGCTCCAGGTAGTTGCTTGGTAGTTTTGCTGGGTTTCTTTATCCTGGTGTTTCCTGGGGAGAGAGGAACAGGGTAAGTTACAGCCACCACCTGGGAGAGAGGAACCTGCTTCCCTGAACTGGATGTTGAACTGGAAGCAGGTGAGTCACCACCACTGGCAGGTGGGAAGTGCCTAAAGGGGCTCCAGGAGAGCTGGAGAGGGACTTGGGACAAGAGATGGAGGGGCAGGACACAGGGAAGGGCTTCCCACTGCCAGAGGGCAGGGACAGAAGAAATTTTGGGAAGGAATTGTTGGCTGGGAGGGTGGGCAGGCCCTGGCACAGGTGCCCAGAGCAGCTGTGGCTGCCCCATCCCTGGGAGTGTCCAAGGCCAGGCTGGACAGGGCTTGGAGCACCCTGGGCTTGTGGGGGGTGTCCCTGCCCATGGCAGGGGGTTGAGACTACATGATCTTTAGTCCTTTCCAACCCAAACCATTCTGGATTCTTTGACCACCAGCCTGGGGTAGGATGGGCTTTACAGCACTGAGGCACAGGCAGAGCTCCAGGATTCCTCAAGCAGCTCTTTTCCAAACTCACCAAGCCCACAGAAAAGGGATCTTTCCAGGCCTGGGGTCCAGCTCTGGGGTTCCCTGGCACTGACATGGGCAGAGTCTGTGTCCCCTACAGCTCTCTGGGAAGGCAAAGCAGCCTCATGGCAGGGGCTGTGCAGCTTTTAACCCTTTTTTGGCTCATTCCCACAGCAGGACTGGGGTGTATTTGTGCTTCCTCCATCAGCCTCCCTGATCCATCAGGAACAGCCTGAGCAGGACTCAGCAGTGAACAACAACCATTTCACTTCCACTCTGACTACATTCAGCCAAACCCTGTGTGCCCAGAGATTCCCCCAGCCCCGGGCAGGGCAGTGCCCACCCCTGCCCTGTGGGCACTCACACAGCCTGGCTACTCCTCGGCGATCTCAGTCTCCTGGTGCACGACCACTTTGGTCACCGACATGTCCGGGTGCTGCTCCTTGGCCGCCTTGATCGCCTGTGCCAGGACCTGGGGATGGCAGGGGAGAGAGCAGGGGCACAGGTCAGGGGGCACAGCACAGGCCAGGGGGCACAGCACAGGCCAGGGGGCACAGCATGGACCAGAGAGTGTCACAGCACACCCCAGAGGGTCAGAGTGTGCCAGAACACACCCCAGAGGGTCAGAGTGTGCCAGAACACACCCCAGAGGGTCAGAGTGTGCCAGAACACACCCCAGAGGGTCAGAGTGTGCCAGAACACACCCCAGAGGGTCAGAGTGTGCCAGAACATACCCCAGAGGGTCAGAGTGTGCCAGAACACACCCCAGAGCCCCTGGCACTCACTGCCCCGAGGAGCACAAGACCCTCCTTCTAATTCTGGGGAGTGAAAAACAATTTTATAGAATTACAGAATGTTAAGGGGTTGGAAGGCACCTTAAAGATCACCCAGTCTCACTCCACTGCCACAGGCAGGGACACCTCCCACTAGACCAGGTTGTTCCAGGTGTTACCCCACCTGGCTTTGAACACTGCCAGGCTTGGGGCACCCACAACCTTCCTGGGTAACCTGTGCCAGGGCCTCACCACCCTCAAAGTAAAAATTTCTTCTTAATATCTAACCTAAATTTCCCCACTTTCAGTCTGTACCCATTCCTCCTTGTCCTATCCCTACAGTTCCTGACAGAGCCCCTCTCCAGCTGCCCAGGAGACACTGGAAAGCTGCTGAGGACTCCAAGCAACCTCCTCTTCTCCAGCTGAACAGCCACTTCACAGACTCACAGAATATCCTGAGTTGCAAGGGACCCCCAAGGATCATCCAGTCCAGCTCCTGGCCCTGCACAGACACCCCAACAACCCCACCCCGTACCCCAGAGCATCATCCAAACCCTCCTGCAGCTCTGGCAGCCTTGGGGCTGTGCCCACTGCCCTGGGGAGCCTGGTCAGTGCCCACCACCCTCTGAGGGAAGAACCTTTCCCTGAGATCCAACCTGCCCCTGCCCTGGCACAGCTCCAGCCCTGCTGAGCTCTGCCCTCAGTCCCCTCCAGCTGAACACACCAAGTGCCCTCAGCTGCTCCTCAGGTGGCCCCTCCTGACCCTTCACCATCTCCACGTCTCTCCTTTGGACACCATCTAATAACTTTCTATCTTTCTTATATTGTGATGTCCAAAACTGCCCCCAGCACTTCAGCCTCACACTCTGGTGACTTTTGGTGCTGTTACACCATTTCTGCAAAGAAAAGCTGTTTTTTGAGTATCCCACTGCCCCCTGGTATAAGATGGATAAGAGCAATTAAGCAAACCCTGTTTATTCTTCCAGCCAGGGTGATGAGCACATTTCAGACATCTCAGACATTTTCTGTTGGAATTAATAAACCAATCCTTGTCATAAGAATTTTCTCTCCACCCCCACGATACTTGCAACTAAATTTAAATTCACAGGATAATTCTCTGATGACAAAATCATCACTTCCAACAACCAAGAGGCCAATGGGGCTGACTCATCACTAAGGTTTCATATAAAGCCAGTGAGATTTAATGCAGGTGCTGAGTGCTCTGAAATGACTTCTGGCAATACAGAGCAGCAACAGTGCTTGAGAGTTATGGGGAAATTAATGCACATCAGCCAGATGTCAAGGAAAACTTTCATTCCACATTTTTATGGATTTTTTTTTTAAAGTGTCATTGTCAAAAACAACTTTGGAATCAAAACTTTGCTGCCAACACCAGTTTCAGAGCAGAATTCAGCTTTGCTGGCTCAGCTGCATCGTGTCAAAGAGGAATTTATTACTGATATAAAATCACAGAATCAGGGAATGGTTTGGGTTGGAAGGGACCTTAAAAATCATCCAGTTCCACCCCTGCCATGGACAGGGATGGAACACCTTCCACCTTTCATGGAACACCTGGAAGTTCCATGTGGGATCTTCCCACATGGGCAGGGACACCTTCCACTGTCCCAGGTTGCTCCAAGTCCTGCCCAGCCTGGCCTTGGACACTTCCAGGGATGGGGCAGCCACAAGCTAAAGAAATTTCAGTTTGGAAGTTTGATTTCTACCCCAGTAAAACTTCCCTGAGTCAATTTTTAGTGCCCCTTGGACAGGCAGCCTGACTGTCACGTGTGCCAGCTCTGGGAAGCTCTTCTGGATCACACCCACACTCCTACCTGGTCATGGTCTACATCTGCATCTCCTGTGATGACAATCCTCTTCTCAATCCTTGTCTCTGAGATGCCACCTTTTACAGTCTAGGAGAGAAGGGAAAGCTGCTGTCAGGGTGGAAGTGCAGAGGGACTGGAACCCACTGGGGCTGCCAGTCTGCAAACAGGACCCAAAAATAGTGTCACCAAAGAGCTCCATCGTGCCACGGCATCACAGTCACGGGGGAGCTGCTGCTGCTCAAAGGAAAAGTGTCAAACAGGCACCTTTTTAGAGCTGAGCCAGGGAAGAGCTTTTCCTCACAGCACAGCAGCTCTTCCTGCTGCCCCACACGACAGTCAGAGCCCACAGGCTGTGCTGCAATTAATGCATAATTAATATGGCCAACCTGGGCCCTTTGGGCTTTGTTTCAGGTATCCATCCTATTTTTTGAAAGCAACTTCCAAGAGCTCTTTTTCCCTGTTATTCAGCTCTGCCCATCCCTCCCTCGGGTTGTTGGTTGAGTTGGGGTTACCTTGGTGATCTGGGTGGTGGTGGTGCTGCTGGTGGTTTCTGAAGTGATGGTCTGGGCAGTCAGCAGGATGCCAGGGTCTAAATCCCCATTGCCTCCATCTGTCTGTGGGACACAAGAACAGGCCATGAGTGCCTGAGCAGTGTGGGCAGGAGCAGGAGCTCCACAGCCCCAGAGCAGGATGGAAACCCAGGACAGAAGCTCCTCTCCATCATGGATTGTGGGACACAGCAAGTGCCCAGGGGCACAAGGGCTGGGCAGGGCTCTGGAGGGTGGAATTCCTGGGACTTTAAGGCTGGAAAAGAACAGATCCACAAAATCCCCCAGGATGTGTGACACCCCTCAGACCAGGAGGGCTGGGATGTTCCCACATCTGGGCACAAATCTGGTCATACCCCTCCATTCCTGGACCACAAAGAGAGACCAATGCAGACACCAATCCCTGCCTGCATCCATGGAGACCCACAAAGCCAGGAGAACATTCTGGTTCAGAAGATTGCCACCCTTCCTGCCTCCTGAGAGCACCTGGCACATCCCTTGCTTTATGCTCTGCAGGAGCAACCAACATCCAGGCATTTGTTGAACGAGGAGTAACTTTTAGAGCTGATGTTTGGATCCTCTCCTGACCAACCTGACCACTCAAGGTCTCCTGAAAATCCTGAACTAAGTCATCCTGGCCAGCTCACCCTGCCTGTGTCCCCACTGGGGAGCATTCACAGAATCACAGAATGGATTAGGTTGGAAAAGACCTCCGAGATCATCAAGTCCAACCCTTGGGCCAACTCCAGTCCCTTTACCAGATCATGGCACTCAGTGCCACGGCCAAGCTCAGCTGAAAAACCTCCAGGGATGGGGAATCCACCCCCTCTCTGGGCAGCCCATTCCAATCCCTGACCACTCTCTCTGCAAAGAAGTTTTTTCTGCTCTCCAACTTCAATTTCCCCTGGCAGAGCTTGAGCCCATCGTGCCCCCTTGTCCTATTGCTGAGTGCCTGGGAGAAGAGACCAACCCCCACCTGGCCACAACTTCCCTTCAGGCAGTTATATTCCCAGCTCAGCAGTGGGACAATTTCTGGAGTTACCACAAGGTGGGACCATTTTCCCACTGGACTGGAGATGAACTTTTCCTTTCCATCTCCCAGTTAAACTCCTCTGTGCCTCCACTGCAGCCCAGGGCAATGCCCACCACTTTGTGTGAACAATCCCTGAGAGCCCAAAGGGGCTCCAGGAGAGCTGGAGAGGGACTTGGGACAAGGGATGGAGGGACAGGACAAAGGGAATGGCTTTCCACTGCCAGAGGGCAGGGTTAGGTGGGATATTGGGAAGAAATTCTGCCCTGTGAGGGTGGGCAGGCCCTGGCATAGGTTGGGCAGAGAAGCTGTGGCTGCCCCATCCCTGGGAGTGTCCAAGGCAGGGTTGGACGGGGCTTGGAGCAACCTGGTCTGGTGGGAGGTGTCCCTGCCCATGGCAGGGGGTGGCACTGGATGGTGTTTTAAGGTTCCTTCCAACCCAAACCATTCCATGATTCCATGATAAAACCTGTTTTAGGCTGAGGATTAGTTTTAACCTCAGCAATAATGTGACCTGCACACACTGGTATCACTCCACTAACATCTCCAGTTTCCAAGCCCCACATCCCCACTCTGGCTGTATCTTATACAAAACTTTTGGTGTTCAACAGCCCTTTCAGGCTTGAAATCTGAAGGATTCAAATAATAATAATCCAAGTTCTGAAGAGGCACAAACAGGAAGGGGAGCTGGGAAAACAAGACAAGACACCTGTTGCATAAACAAAGGGCACCTCAGGCCAACTCCAAACAGTCCAATATCCATCCCAAAGCCACCAGTGGTTGAAGGTAAATTCTGTTTCATGTATATCTTGAAAAAATAATTACTCTTCAGGGACAAGAAAGCACAAATCTTTTAAAAACCCCTGGAAACAGAGTCCACAGCACCAGTTAATGCCTGTGCTGTGACCTGGATGTGTGGGGAAAGGCAGGTGCTGCTGCCTCATCCCGAGGATGTGGCACAAAACACTTCCTTGAGTTTAATGAAGCCCCTGGAAAATGAGTCAGGACACACCTTACCTGTGCAGCTTCGTAGGTGATGGTCTTGGTCTCCGTGTGCACAATGGGCACCTCCTTGGTGGGGATTTCACTCTTGACGGCGCTGGACACGTCGGAGATGGTGACAGTTTGTGTCTTCACCAGGGGGGGCTGTGGGACAGGGTGAGAGACACCTGTGAGCACCCAGGGCCCACCTGCACGTCCTGCTGCTGCTCTGACACTGATCTGATAAAAGCACTGCAGGAACCAAGGCCAGCCTGGCAACCTTTGGGTTAAAGTCTCTGGGCAGAGGTGGGGAGTGAGGATTAGACAGGCAGCAAAATCCTCCAGCCCTTCCCACCTCTGGTGAGCCCAAACCAGGCATTGAGGGTTTCACAACACCACAGAGACACTGTCTCCACTGATTCCTGACTTCCTAATTGCCAGCAGCTCCTTGCCAGCTGCCAGGAGAAGAGGACCCCCATCTGCTGATGCCAGTGTCAGGATTAACACCAAACCTGGGCACACAAAGACTTGATCACAGCTGAGCAGTTTTACCCTGGCTCCAAGTGCAACTGTATTATTAAACCCCCTCATCAGATCTTTAACTTTTATTAAATCAATGTCAGATAAAACAGAAAGAGAATGAAGGGTGGGGGGGAAAAGAGAAATCAGTTGTTCCACCACCTGATGATTATCCAGAAGAAGACAGAGTTAGTTCAGACCCAGTGCTCTCCCAGAGGGCTCAGTTCCTGCTCACCATCCCCAAACCTGCCAGATGCCACCGTGATTGTTAGCAGGGCAATGGGCACCTTCTGAAACCAAAGCAACATCAACACTGGAGCAGGCAAGAACACCTCCCACGCTGGGCAGCACACAGGGCACGTGGAAACACCTTGGGCAGTGCTTCAAACTCACTCTGCTGTGCTGAGCTGGCAAAATCCTTAAGGAAGGAACATCATTTTGGAGCCTTTTGGGGGGGGTGCCACAGGATGCTTCAATCCCAGAGAAGCCAAGGGCATTGCACTGCAGTGATTGTGTTCAGTGCAGAGATAAACTGAGAGGGGCTGGTGTTTGATTCAGAGATGAATCGAGAGGGGCTGATGTTTAATTCAGAGATAAATTGAGAGGGGCTCGTGTTTGATTCAGAGATAAATTGAGAGGGGCTGGTGTTTGATTCAGAGATGAATCGAGAGGGGCTCGTGTTTGATTCAGAGATTAATTGAGAGGGGCTGGTGTTTGATTCAGAGATGAATTGAGAGGGGCTGGTGTTTGATTCAGAGATAAACTGAGAGGGGCTCGTGTTTGATTCAGAGATGAATTGAGAGGGGCTCGTGTTTGATTCAGAGATGAATCGAGAGGGGCTGATGTTTAATTCAGAGATAAATTGAGAGGGGCTCGTGTTTGATTCAGAGATAAATTGAGAGGGGCTGGTGTTTGATTCAGAGATGAATCGAGAGGGCCCAGTGGGCACTGGGTGTTGGAGATGAAGCTCCAGCCCAGGCCAGGCCCAGCCCCTCCCCAGCCCGTGGCCTGTGCCTGCTGCAGTGTTTGGTGCCACCAGCAGGAGTGGGAGCAGAGCTGGGCTCACTACCTGGAAGCAGCGAATGAGCCCTGGCAGCCCGCTGGGATCAGCCGGGTGCTGCCACTCGCCACGGGGCCATCTAAAGGCCCAGGTGTCTTCACCATCCTCTGCCACCTCCTCCTCCTGCTCCTCCTGTGCCCTGGGCTGCTGGGGAGGAGCAGCAGGGCTGGTGGGGGGCTCCGGCTCGGAGAGCTCCGAGTCCTTCTCCACATCCACACAAACCCCCTTTGGCAATGGCAGGTCCTCCTCGCTGGCAGGGAGGTTGGGAGCTGCCTCCTCCTCCTCCTCCTCCTCCTCCTCGCTGCTTAGGGAGGCAGCACCCAAGTGCTGGCTGGGAGAAGGCTCTGGGCTGGGTGGCACTGGGGTGTCACTACAAGCTACCGAGTGCTTTGAGCCCTCCCGTGCAAAGCCAGAGGTGACTCTGCTCCTCTCTGGCACTGCAGCCACTTCCTCTCGGGAGGCAAAGGCACCCACTCTCTAAAAAGAAATGGATACACAAAAAAGGCCAGAGAGAGAGAGAGAGAAAGAAAGAGAAGTGTTAGGGAGAGCAGAGGGCAGGAGGTAAAACATTGCTTTGTTATCAGACATCACCCAGTAACACATGCAACAGTGGGGTTGGAAAACATCTGTGCTGTGCAGGCACCCAGGGCATTTGCTGGCACAGCCTTCCTGGTGCATTCATGATCCACTTCCCTAAATTTTAAGGAATTAATATGAAAACCACTCTCTGCACCCAAAGGAAGATCCATCATTAAGTGCTTCTCATCCGGTTTAGAAACAGGAATAATTCCAGTGTAGCAAGTGGGAACTTATGCACATCCCAAATTCTCCCCCATTATCCCCAAACCCTTCCTCAGTTCTGCTCTTAACTCACTGGAATACTTTCTACTGTGTTTGAAGTTGCACATGGAGTGAACAGAACAAGCCCAGGGTTTCTGTGCCTGACAACCCACAGAACTTCTGGCTTTGCTCCTTCCCCATCCTGGCAATTCTCACCCCTCCAAGCACCCTCTGGGCTGCTGGAATTCCAGGATTATGGACACAGACCTGTCATTATGGCATTGGGAAAACTGTAAGAATATCTAAGTTAGGAAAGGCTGAGAGAATCAGGTTCCTGCTCCTTAGCAAGGGCTCAGCCAGGACTTCTGGCACCTCTGGGAGCTCTTGAGCCAGGAGGGAACAACAGTGACAGAAAGGAAGAGTTAAAACAGCAACAAGACAATAACCCTGTGCTGGAAATGGAGTTTCTCTCCTTATTGACATGGAAATCTGTCTCCAATAAAGGGCAGAAGAAGCAGTTACAGGCACCTATATTTTAAAAGTATCAAAGCTGTCACATCACCCCAAATCAGGGAACAAGAGGGAAAACCCCAAGGAATGTTCTCCATCAATGCCATGATTATTTCTTTTCAATAATTAACCTCATGGTTGACTTTTGGTAACTCTGCATAAAAACAGCCACATATCTCTTCATCCAAAACCATTTTGCCAACTGTAATTCTAATTTCAGTGTTGGTGTTAAGATGAACAGAAATTGTTGCCTCACTTTCTAATGAGAGGATTCCCTGGGTGACCAAAAAACCTGTAATTTGTGCTTAAAATGTGAGGTCTGAAGACTTTGGGATGTCTGGTAGGGTGGATTTTTTATAACCAGAGGTTCTCACCCTGACTGACCTCCTCTAATGGCACAGCTCGATGGCAGGGTAAGACCAGGAGCTGCTTTAGGTAGGAATAAATAGATGCCTTTTTTAGTATCATTTCAAGAAATGACCCTTCCCTGATTCCTCAAGGGTATTTTTCAGTTCTCTGCTTCTTTATGTTGCAGATGGATTAGCTGTAAGATTTCTGTCCATTAGGACTTTCAGCCTCTTGGGCTTCTCTTCAGTTCTTGGGATGTTGCTCAGCAAAATGCATTTCAGAGGAGTGAAGGGCCAGGGAGCAGCTCTGGGATGGTCAGGACACACTGTGCCCACAGGGAGCTGCTAGTTCTGAGCCAAACCCACTCCCACATGAGCTCTGATCCCTGTGGGACCAGGGACAGCACCCAGGGCATGGCTGGAGCTGTGCCAGGGCAGGGACAGCACCCAGGGCATGGCTGGAGCTGTGCCAGGGCAGGGACAGCACCCAGGGAATGGCTGGAGCTGTGTCAGGGCAGGGACAGCACCCAGAGCATGGCTGGAGCTGTGCCAGGGCAGGGACAGCACCCAGGGAATGGCTGGAGCTGTGCCAGGGCAGGGACAGCACCCAGGGAATGGCTGGAGCTGTGCCAGGGCAGGGACAGCACACAGGGAATGGCTGGAGCTGTGCCAGGGCAGGGTCAGGTTGGATCTCAGGAAAGGTTCTTCCCCCAGAGGGTGGTGGGCACTGACCAGGCTCCCCAGGGCAGTGGGCACGGCCCCAAGGCTGCCAGAGCTGCAGGAAGGTTTGGACAAGGACAGAGTGGGATTTCTGGGATGTCCGTGCAGAGCCAGGAGTTGGACTGGATGATCCTGTGGGTCCCTCCCAACTCAGGATATTCTGGGATTCTGATTTTACATCCAGATCCCACCCTTGTTGGCTCAACACAAGACACTCCAGTGCAAAGTTCCCCCAGACAAGGCAGGAATGGGGTTATCAGCTCTGAACACCCAGGCCTTAATCTTGTTTTAAAACCTGAATTTATAAACTGCCAATATAATGCTCTTCCCTTAATTATAAATGCTAAACCTTGCAAATGACTCATGGGATCCTGAGAAGACAGCACATCTTTCTGGGCTTTAAAGGAACATGCCTTAGGAGTGAGATTTCCTTACCAAACAGCTGGGGCACTACTCAACCAAGAGAAGAACAGATAAAACAAAGCAGATTAACCAGCTATACAAACATTGATCTATTTAAGAGACAAAAACCTGAATACAGTCAAAACAACTTCCCAGTTCCCCTCCCCAGACAAAGGCAATAATTTGCATTTTGGAAGTATCTTGTGTGGCAGAGGCAGAAAGGAAGGGGAAGCCAGAATGGAGCCCGGGCCAAGCATGGACTGGTCCCAGCAGAGCCAAGAGCAGCAGCAAACATGCAAGCTGGAGACACAGAGGGAAATCCTGATAAGATCAACTCAGCAGAAGACCTTTTTGCCTTGCTATTCCACTGGTAAGAAGAGAGAGCAATGGAAAGGTATTTGTTTCTATAAAAAATTATCACCATAAAACTCCCCCCTGGCCATTTCAGCATCTGTTACAAACTCTGATCTTATCAAGATTTATTTTAAATTGGAAATGCAAAAGCATCCCTACGTTTAGGGCTCAGATTTGCAGAGTTCCAAGCCCTCCCTGAGAGGTGCCTGGGCTACAAACGACTCATTTCCAGGGACACAACCCCCAACAGGAGGCCTAAATCAAGCACAAAGCAGCCAAACACAGTGAGAATTAAACACAGCACAGGATGCAATGCCCCAGAAGAAACAAATCACCCCAGACACAAAGAAAACCAAAGCACCACCCTCTAAAGACACATCTTTGTGCACCTGAGGATTGAGCTGAAGCGTTGCAGTGGAAAGTGCCACACAGTAATTCAGACTGGGGATAAATTAATAACAGGCTTAATTGCATGGTTGGGATCAGTGGCCAAAAGGATTTACTCTTCTTATTTTGTATAAATTTATTTCCTTCCAGACCCTGATGTTTTGGATCAGGGTCTATTTTATGAGCCAACTGCCCTGCTCTGTCAGAGTGGGTGTTGTTTTCTTGCTGCTGCCTCTCCCTGTAAAATATTCCATTATTCCCATCCCAAACCACATTCTTATCCTGCAGGAAACTTAAGGAGTGCTAAAGTGATGTCATCATTAAAGATAATTTATAGAAATTGATAAACCCATGAAGTTACAGCACTCACTGACTCCCTACAACCACCACAGGAACACCAGAAATCCCAGCAGGTACTTCCCAATCCCCTTCCTTTCCAGCATGGCAATGGAATTGTGCAGGCTGTTATTAGGTTATCCCCACACAAGCACCCACAGAAGCTCAGAGTGACCACCCAGGGATGCACAAGGAGATGATGTTGCCTTTGCAGCAAACCACACTCACCAGAGAGCGCTCCCAGATCGAGTGATGCTCAATCTCACAGCTGGCAAAGCACTTGGGGGAAAAGTGTTATAAAGCAGAAAACAAGAGAGCCTTATTTTACAGTACCTGCCACTGCCTGACAGAACTGCTTTGCCTTAAAGACAGAAGTTAGAAAGGTTTAGAAGCTGTTCAACACACCCTGGCATGGAAAAGGATGGGCATCACCCAAGGATTTGGATGGATTTTTTAATTGCCATTGATCTACTCACAACATCCTGACCAGCCCAGTCAGACAACAGGAGGAGAAAAGAGATTTGGACCAAAATTAAAGGCAATGCTAGAAAATTCACAGCATGCTGGAAGCTCCAAAAGATTAAACTCAGTCCTGAGCAAGAACCCAGGATGTTACAGAACACACAGGAACCACCTCCCATCACTGCCCCACGACTGGGCAACGTGAAACAGCAGCAAGACCAAGACTTAAATTATCAAAATTAAGTTGTTGGACAAAATGGTTCATCTGCCCACACACCCTGGTCCCCTTCCCATCTGTTTTGTGGGGCTTCTTATTCCAAATTCCCTCTGCAGAGAACAAACCAGTGGCACTGCAAGAGCTGCCTCTGGAAAAGAGGGAATAACAACACCAGGGTTTGTGACTGACATCAAATTTGTGCTGCTGCTTTTCACCTCCCCCATTTCCTAAGGGAAGTTCCAGCTCTGTTCTGGTGCCAGATTGTCCCAGGGAGCAGCAGCAGGAGCAGCCCCATCTGCCTTCCTGTGACAAGTGGTTTATCCAGAATAAATAATCTCACAAGAGAGAAGTTGGGAGTTAAAAACTGACTCTTGCTCCAGCCTCTGAACACACCCTGAGCTCCCAACAGCCAAAACCCACCCAGGGGCTCGTGCTGTGTCACTGAGCAGCCAAACACACAGAGGCTCATTGGAATGTGGTTTCTCCACTTACAAACCCCAAAAGGAGCAGTTTTGTCCTCAGTCAGAGGCTTTGCAGGATCTGCACCACAACATTGATTTTTCCTGCCATTCAGTCTCAGAAGCAAAGAGGGGAAGGTGTTAGTGGGGCATTAAACATTTGGTAGAGGGCTGAACCTTCTGACAAACCTCCTCCAGACAAAGCCTGTCTGGATTTAATCCTCAGGGGAGTTATTCTGGCCAGGTTAAAAGCTCAGAGCTGCAGCCCTGGGGGTCCCCTCTCCCAAACCCACCCCCAAGAGTGGCCAGCAGAACCAACACCTTGAAAGCCACCAAGGTCTGGTGGCTCCTGGTTTGAGAAAGGAACACTGAGGGTTAGTGCAAGGAATTCATGACCACAGGTTGTTAACACACAGCTTTTTTTGTTTGTTAATAAGCAGTGGAAAAGGAGGGTGTGATTTGCAATAACATTTATTAATGATAAATGTACATATTTACAAAGAAAAATCTGAGAAAAAATACAAAACCGAAAAAGTGTTCCAAAAGAGAGCATTTTAGGTAAAAAAGAAAGTTGTTTTCAGTCCCCACAAGCTGATTCAACACGACCATGAACCACTGACAGAGGATCCCAAAGGGCCCAAACCAAGGGCATCCTTCCCTCCAGCCTCACAAACCACCAGAGATGCAAACAGGACACAAGAGGAACCACCACTGGCAGGTTCTCCAGTGCCACCCACTACTAATGCAGACCATGAAGCCACAATCCTTTGTTTGAGGGGCTGAATTTACCCAGAAAATTGAAAATTTCCTCCCTCACTCTCTAGGGCAGAACAGGCACCATCAACCCACGACCAGGAAAAAAGAAAACCCAATAAACCAGTGGAATAATTCTCAGAGTGACAAATCACTGACACCAATGTGAAGTTAAAGACACTTTTGCCCATAACCACCAGGAGCTGGACTTGTTCCTTATGGGTCCCTTCCAACTCAGGATATTCCAGGATTTTGTGACAACCTTCCCAGGAGCCTCCATAGCACAGACACAGCAAGGCCAGCCCAGCCTTGTTCCTCCAAACACAAACTACTCCCTTGGTCTCACATTGAGGAAATCCACTTTTCCTTGTGATTTCAGGAGGGAAATATGGAATAACCACATCTCTGCACAGACTGCAGGGAGGGGAGCTGGGCTGGGCTGAACTCCAGGCCTGGACCTGCCCATGGAGAGTCTCAGCTCATCCTGTGGACTCCTGAGCGAGGCCTCACATGGCAGGAGGTGCAGCCAACACTTCATTTTTAACAGTGGGAAAGGAAAAAGGGCTGTTGTTTTCCAGCAGTGAACACCTTGAGTGCCATCACACCCAGAGCCTGAAGACCCAGAGCAGCCTCGGAGCTGAATCCAAATTTCAAGCCATCAGCAGCACTTTGCTGCTTCAAAATGCTGATGTCCTCCTGCTCCTAAAGCAGGACAGCACAAGGAACTCCTGTGGGCTTCAGGTGGTGTTCAGAAGAGATGGAATCGGGGTCAGAAGATTCAGAAAGTGAATTACCACCCACCAGATTCAGAAAATGAATCGCCACCCACCAATGTCATGATGGAAAATTCTGGAGCCTCGGCAGCTCCCAATGGGATCCCACCCAGGAGCACCAAAGAGCTGAGTGACCACACCACAAACCCTGGGAAAGCCTAAAGAAAACTCCAAAACTGCTGCCAGACTTATCCTGGTGTGCCAGAGGCACCAGAATGTCATGTCCTGCAGCAGCACACACTAAATACCAGGATTTCTCCTGCTAACCAGGATGAGGCTCCGTGCTGCTGACAATTCCAGGATCCTGGAAGGATCCAGGAAGGGCTAACTCAGTTTTCCATCACTCACAGCCTGGCACTGCCCCAGCCAGGCTGAACAGGGTGTGTGGATGCCTGGGAATGGGTGCCAGTGTCAAGGGCTGCCAGAATTCCCAGCAAGTTCATTCCTGAGGAAAACAGGGAACGAAACACAGCAAAAATGTGCAGGAACAAAACCCTCTGTGGACTGTCAGGGACTGTCACTCCCTTTGCCTTACAAGCAAACAGGGAAAAGAGCAGAGGAATGACTGGGAAAGGGGTTGGTGCCCAGCAGGCACATCCCAGGGGAATCAGAGGGATGAGGTTTCTGCTCCTGATGAGTTGTGGGAGTTCTCTGTCAGAAGGGATCACATCCCCCTGGATGAATGGGATAACTGACCTCTGAACTGCCAGAGAATTTGTTCCATTTCTTTATACTCTGCAGTGATAATTGGTATAGAAATCCCCAAAATGCTCCTGAGCCTTCTCAGAGTAAAGTTTCCAAGGATTTTTGCTGATGACAATGAGGCTCATGGCAAGATTTAAATAGAGGAAGAGACTGTTTGAAGTCAAGAGGTACAGAACTGAGCTGAAGTGGCAGAGCCCATCTCTCATCCCTCTGGGATGACACCCTGAGCACTCTGGTCAAATACTGCCCTGGGCAAAGAGTTTTAGACTTCAGGTCCTTTGGAATTGGGTGACAGAGCTACAGAAATCACAGCTTTGCCAGAGCCACCCCTGTGGCTTCCAAGTCCTTGCCATGGGACCAAAAAGACCCCTGCAATAACACAGCATTCCAACAGAGATCCCAAGGAATGGCTTTAGGAAGGGAACATCTGTGTCTTTAAGCTGCTCTTCTCCAGGAAATATGGACAGAAAGTGGACAGAGAGACACCCCCACAACTCACATCCCCTCCCTCCCCATGCCAGGCTGGGGAGATCAGCCAGTCCTTGTTTTTCATCATGACTGTCCCAACTTTGGGAATGAGGTGCAGGCAGGGAATCCCAGCCAGAAGCACCCCTGACTTCCTCCATCCTGCACCTCCTGCACAGCACGTGGCACCTCAGCATCCCTCCCCCTCTCTCCTCTCCAGGGCCCACCTTTGTCTTCCTAAACTCCACCCCAAACTCGCTGGAGTTCAAGGGCATTCCAAGGGATGCTCCAAGGATGCAGGGACACCCCTGCAGACACTCCTTCACCTGGACACCAACCCTCTGACTCCCACACCTCCAAGCACTGAGGGAGGAAAACTGTGTATTAAAGGCAGTGTATTACACAGGGAAGAATCTTTTCTGATGATAAACCAACATCCTCACAAAACAAAGTCCTAAAGGCACAAACTGGTGAACTCATCAGGGCAGGGTGCAAGAGGGGTTGGAAAGATTCCTGTGGGATTAAAACAAAGGGTTTCACTACCAACCTAAGTTTCTGAGACAGCATTTAGAGCCTCAACCTGTACACTGAGAGCAAGAGGTGGCTTGAGTGGCCTGTGATACCCCACAGACCCTCAGACCAGAGAGCACATGCCATGTTTGCCTTGTTCCTGCAAGCTTATCTGCTTCCTAACTAACACTGTTCACACGGATACAGATCTAGAAAGGGTTATAAATACAGGTATTTATAGATATTCACACATTTCAGGCCCTGTAATAAAGGTCTGCTCCTTTCTCCTCCGTGCTGCTGGAGCAGCTGCCACCACTGGTGGCACTGGGGCTGTTCCCACAGTGACTGTGTCCAGCCCCATCCTGCAGGAAAACACGGATTGGCACTGAAAGGAGACGTGGGGGGCTCAGCTCAGCCCCATCTTTACTATTTACAGAAAAGAAACCCCTTAGACACAGAGTGCCACCTTGCCAGCAGCTCCCAAAGCAGCTCTGCTCAGCCCAGCTGGGCTGGAGCCTGCACAGCTCAGCCAGGAGGCCTTGGGGAAACGGGAGCATCACCCACACATGGACACTGGGGCAGCAACCAACGGGCAGCATGCAAGGGCTGGGGCAAAGAAGTCAAAAACAATCGAGGGTTTAACAGTTAGAAGTGTGTCCTGATGTGGCCAAGCCAACAGAGGGGGTGTTAGAGCAGCAGGTGACTCCACCCTGTCACCTCATGAGCCCATTAGTTCCACACTAAGCACAGCCCAAGTGCACCAAGACCATCGGATTCCAAGAAATTAATAATCTATGTGTGCAATAAATATCTCCTTGCAATGGGTTTTCTCCTGTTATTTTCTTGGACATAAGACTAGAGGTGGAGAGGGAAGCTGGGATGCTTTGCCAAAGGCTCCTCCCACTGGGAAAAGGAAAACTGCCTGTCCCTGTCCCCGAGTCATCACCACCAGCAGCAGTGAGAACCAGCACCTTGGATTCAAATGCCAATCTGAGTTTCATAGAAAAGGAATGGTTATGGATTAGATCCTGATGTTTTTTCCTAGAGATTCAACCTCTTGTTGCCCAGAGAAGCTGTGGCTGCCCCATCCCTGGAAGTGTCCAAGGCCAGGTTGGACAGGGCTTGGAGCAACCTGGGACAGTGGGCGTGTCTCTGTTGGAATGAGATGCTGTTTAAGGTCCCTTCCAACCCAAACCACTCCACGATTCTGTGATTCAGGAGGTCACTGTAAAGCCTCTTTTGGACCAATATCAAATGTTCTTCAGCTTTGGAACATCTTACATGTGAAACAACGAGCTCCAAAGCAATTCCCAGCAATTCCTGTGTGAAGTCTATGGGGGCTCAGCAAGCCATAATTCCCTCTCCCCATCTGCCCTCTCACAGCAATCAGGAACAGGGTTCACAGAATTTGCTTTTGCACAGCAGGAAACTCCAGAATGGACCTGGCATTCCATGCCCACTCCTGCCAGGTGCCACCCCAGCCACACAAGGACACAGAGCGGGAATAACGCGACGGTCACGGGGTGTCCCTCCCTGGGACAGCAAACTATGGAGATCAAAGACCAGGACAAGGAAGGTGCAGCAGAGGCTACAGCCAAGAAATTCAGGAGCTTTGGTCTTGAGGTTTCAACATGACCCTCCTGCCACTCAGAGAAAGAGCAGCCACCAAACAGTCAGTGCTACAACCAGGAGAAAGGACATCACAAAGGGAATACGTGGAGAAGGAAAAATGCTAGAGTACAGCTGGCACTTTTGGAGTGCTTTCTGCTCTTCAGGAATTGCAATAGAAACCTTGGGAAGAGTTTCTTCACTTGCTGGCCGGGGAAAGGCTGTCTCAGTAGGTATCTGATGCCTTTTTAGTTTGTCTTCATCCTGTACTAACAGAGGACGTTCCCGTGTCTGCTTTCGTGGTAGAAGATCAAGAGAGACAGAGAGAGATGAACAAAAATGACAGATGGGAAGTGCCCAAAGTGACACTTGGAGGTGTGCAAAGCATTAGGACAGCTCTTCTTAGCATAAACCAAACTGCCCTGGGGAGCAGAGCCACTGGGGGCCTGGGCCACACCAGCCTTGGAGCTACAGATCCATGCAGAGCTCACCAACATCTGGATCGGGATCGTGGGGGTTTTGTGCCTGCCCTGCCAGAAAAGCAGGTGCTCAAAACCTCCTGGAGTGTTTTGGAATTGGAGTGGTTGAGAAAAAAAAGCTGGAGGCATTAGAAACAGGAATGGTGCAGTACAAAAGGTGGTCTCTGACAGCTTCCCAACGTGGCCTTAAAAGCAGCATTTGGCAAATCCCACGGAACAGCCACTCTGCGGAGCAGATACAAAAGGCTCTTCCAAAGCTCTGACCAGAGTATCAAAACACTGATTGGTCTGAAAATTCGACTGGAACAAGTGAAAAATAGTTGTTCTTAGAAATCCCACGTGTGGAACGGGCAGGGTGGCAGTAGGAGCAGTGCAAACTCCTGGAATTCTGCTCCATGTTTCAGCACTTTTGTTTCTGGAGTCTAAAGAATGTTAAAAACCCGGAATGAATAACTCAGCACACAGGACCATGCAAAGGCTCCAGCACTTTGGCTGAAGAAAGAAAAGACTTGTGGGAATGTTGCTGTGCAGGTAACTCTCCATCCCTTTAATTTGCCAGCCTTGGGCAAATCCAAGTGTGCTTAGGAGAGGAAAAACTTGGCTCGAAGCTCCCTGAGCTGAGCCAACCTCCTCTGGTCGGTGCGGTACTTTGGAACTGGTTCTTTGCACACCCCTAAGTGGTGAGAATTGGGGAGAAAGTAGCTGGGAGTCTGGGCAGCAAAAGAAAACATAAGATGCAAGAGTAACATGATTGTTAAAACAACAACAAAAGAAAAACGGAAAGAAAGACAACATAAAAAGAACAGGGAACAGTTAAACTCTCAGAATTGCTTTTCTCTCCGAGTACAAGGTTATATCGTTCATGCAGCTTTTTCAACCCAGCCATGCACCAAAAATAAGCAAAAACTGAAAGCTGCAAAAGCTGCAGCAGTGCCAAAGTCCTCTGGGTGTGAGTTATGAAACTACTTTGTGTAGCCAAAAGAAAATAATGTTATCCAGCAGCTGCTGTTGAGTTTTTGCTCGGTGCCATTGCAATAGCAAGTCTGGTCAGAAGCACAGATCAGAGCAGCAGCTTTACCTCAAGCCCACCAACCTGTCTCTCAGAAGATGGGACAGTGACTTTCTTGACCTGGACACACAAAGCGTGGTAAGGTTCAGTTGTGTCGTAATAAAACACACAGGAACAGCAGAGAAGCAGCCCCTGCCACCAAACCCTTTGGCCACTATGGCAGGGTGAGGGGACCACTTTGCATCAGGAATTATCTCATGATTCACCATCCTTGAATCTCCATCATGATTTACCACCTTTGAATTTCCATCATGATTAACCATCCTTGAATTTCTATCATGATTCCCCATCCTTGACTGACCTCCAGGTTTCCCCATCCTGGATTTACCTCCAGGATTCCCCATCCTGGATTTTACCTCCAGGATTCCCCATCCTGGATTTTACCTCCAGGATTCCCCATCCTGGATTTTACCTCCAGGATTCCCCATCCTGGATTTTACCTCCAGGATTCCCCATCCTGGATTTTACCTCCAGGATTCCCCATCCTGGATTTTACCTCCAGGATTCCCCATCCTGGATTTTACCTCCAGGATTCCCCATCCTGGATTTACCTCCAGGATTCCCCATCCTTGAATTTCCATCATGATTCCCCATCCTGGATTTACCCTCCAGGATTCCCCATCCCTGATTTACCTCCAGGATTCCCCATCCTTGATTGACCTCCAGGATTCCCCATCCTGGATTGACCTCCAGGATTCCCCATCCTTGATTCACCTCCAGGATTTCCCATCCTTGATTCACCTCCAGGATTCCCCATCCTCGATTCACCTCCAGGATTCCCCACCCTGGATTCACCTCCAGGATTCCCCATCCTTCAACATGTGCAGGTGAAGGAAAACACCCTCCCAGCTGTCAGACCCTGGTGAAGACACATTTCTGGAAGTTCACAGAATGTGTCCACCACCACCTCAGAGCAAGATCACTTCAGAGAGGATCAGATGAAGAGGGAATTTCCAGAAATGCAAACCCAGGGACACCAATTTTTGCAGTGTTGAAGACCCATTGCAGTCTTAGGTGGGACAAGCCCACACTACCCAGTTATTATGACCAGGAGTCCCCCAGGAGCTCACAATGTGGTCACCTTGTCAGAAATTCTTCATAATAACAAGGAATATCATCCTTGACCTGCAGTTGTGGAGCTTGAGAGCCCCAGCTCTGTCCCACCCACAGCCCAAAACCCACATGGCCCAGCTCTGCTGCCCAAATTCCTGTGGAATTTACACTGAGGCTCTGCAGCCACAGAGCAAAGTCCATCCATGTGTTAAAAAGGGTAATCCCAAGAAGAGGTTGGGCAGAGAAGCTGAGGCTGCCCCATCCCTGGAAGTGTCCAAGGACAGCTTGGATGGAGCTTGGAGCACCCTGAGCTGGTGGGAGGTGTCCCTGCCCATGGCAGGGGGTGGGATGAGATGGACTTTAAGTCCCTTCCAACCCAAACCACTCTATGATTCTATAACAACAAATCCTAAGTTGAATTTGGGGATCTCATTTTTCTAGCAGGAAACCCTCCCCTGAAGCTGTCCTGGGTTTTCTCTATGCTTTGAGGAGCCTGTAGTAAACTTGGGGTTAAACCCCTTGTAGGGTTCCAACATTCCAGGATTATTTCCTGATTGATGAGTATCTCCCTTTTATTGCTCTGAAGATTAAACACCAGTTTATCTGCAGGGCTGTGGGCAGGGAGGGGAGAAGCTGGACTTAAACCAGAGTGTCTCCCACTGCCACCACTGCAGCCAGGATGCAACTTTCCTGTTGTAATAAAAAATTGCATTTCCTACTGAGTGAGAGAGCAATTAGTGACTGATTACCAGGGTGCTAACGAGTTTTACTCACAAGCTTCACATCTGAGTTAGGCACCACCAACAGGACACAGGAAAAGTGTCTCTTAGCCAAGAAGAAACCAGTTGGTGACAGATCTCTGCTCTTCCAACTGGGTTTCTTTGAAAAATTACCTTTTTCAGGAAATTACCAGAGAAACCGAGTGTATGTGGCTACTAAGAAGGAGGAAGGTTCCCATCATGTATGAACAGCCCTGCTGAAGCCACCAGAGGAGTCTTCCTGAAGCCTCCACAGCAGATCAGCACCTGGAGTTCCTAATGCAAGTCTAAACCCAAGAATCAACTGGAGAATAAAGTGATCTTGGAAAAATGATCCCATCTGGGTTGCAATATTACCTCTGAAGTAATAATTCTCTAATTTAGGAGTTTGGGTGAATTTTCCCCAACATTTTGGGGAGATCTGGTTCCCAGTTCAGCCATGGGAAGTTCTCTCTACCATCACAGTGCCAGCAACACCAGGTGAGCAAACCCTCCATCCTCTCCTACCAAAACTAAACCCACATTTCTATGATACCACAACCAAAGCTTCAGTTCTCTCAGGGACCACTTCACATGGAGCCCACCAAACCCAACACAACTCAGGGGGGCTGAGGGTGAATCCAGCCCTGCAAGGCACCCCCCATGGCCCCAGGTACTCACTCCATCTGCCCCCGTGGGGATCTGCCCGTTGACGTTGAGGGTCCGGAACGGGGAGTGGGTGGACAGACGTTTGTCCCACTCGCTCGGCCGCGGCTCCGGGACGGACTCCATGAAGTTCTTCTTGAGCTCACTGATGTTGGCATGATGCTTCTTGATTTCTTCCTGGGGCTTGTCTAGATCCTACCAGCAAAAGGACAGGGTGAGTGGAGGGTGTGGGGAGGAGCTGGCACTGCCCAGGCTGCGCTTGGCAAAGCTGAGCTCGGCAGAGCTGCGCCCAGAGCCGCTCACACTGCGAACACACACAGGCAGCGTCCTCTCTCCTCCTTCCCCTCGGATTAACTGGGATAAACTGCAACCAATCCTCCTCCAGCTACTCCAAACCAATGGCAGGTGACCTGCAATCTCATGGATTGCCCCTATATGGGATATTTTTTCTATGCCTGTTTAGCTTATTTAATTTAAAGCCTTTAAATTGGGTGGGTTTCCTTTCTTTTCCCTCTACGAGCCTGAATATTCCCAGGTATCACCACAATTAATATTCCCAGGTATCACCACAATTAACATTCCCAGGTATCACCACAATTAATATTCCCAGGTATCACCACAATTCATGTTCAATAAAATACTTGCCCAATTTTTTTCTGCTCTCTTCATATCTATTTCTCTTTCATCCTACCAGGAATTATCTTTGCTCCCAAAATATCCCCATTACTTTTTCCCCCCCCTGCTTCTCATCTCATCCCTCCAGGAGGTACCACAGGAGGTTTTAAACTTCTGAAATGAAGATGAGATGACTGGTTGTTTTTTTTTTTTTAATCAGACTGAGAATTTATTTTATCAAGAAACTCCTGCTAAAGTTTTTCATCTGGAAAAAGCCAAATTTCTGCTCTGTGATGTCAGAAAACAAACACACAGACTTCAAGGCAAGTCAACTCGTTCCAAATAGTTTTTTCTTTGCAAGCAAACCAGAGTTTGTAGAAAACAAAGCTTTTGCATAAAATAGGCATAAGCCAAACAACAACTTTTCTGGACAGGGCCAAAAAGCAGCAAGAAAGGGGGAAAATCAAAGTCAGTAAAAGCATCACTGGGAAATTTCACTATTTTTGTGCTTTCGGTTGTTACTCAGCCCACGGATTTTAGAATTTGGGAGAGCAAACACACCCCTAAAGGAGAGAGCCTCCCAAAAATCTGCATCCCTGCAGCTCACCCAGGACACAGCTGAACCCCAAATGCCTCTTTAACAACATTTACTGGGTTTGGAAGAGTTCTGGGGGAGAAAAAGGCAAGTTCTGGCATCCATCCTGGATGAAATACAAGACAAGTGCCTGCTGGGTGGAAAAGGAGCAGAGACAAGTCTGCTGAGGGCTCCAGGGTAACCCCTGCCTGGCTCCAGGAACCCCAGGGCTGCTCCTGGCTCAGAGAAGAGAGAAGGACCACCTTGGCTTTTCCAGCACTGTGCAGGAGCAGGGCCTGGGAGGGCTGGAGAGGAGCTAAAGCCACGAGGAACTACGTGGAGCCGGGTCTGGGAAGCACCTGGAGGAACCAGCTCAGCATCACCTCCTGTTTCTCCTGTTTTGCCCTTTCTGCAAGAACCTGGTGCATGAGGAGAGTTAAAAAGCTTCCAACAAAATCAACAGGCAGGTCCAGGAGGGAAAATTATCCGCTCTGCCAAGTGCATGGGTTAAAAAAAGGGAATAAAAGCAGGGAGCTGCTGGGTGAGCCCTGTGCTAGGGGAGGGCTGGAGCACCTGCAACAGAACTGGGGAGGGAAAGGGCTGGGAGGCAGAGGCAGGGGTGGCACTGACAGCAAAAGGGGATTTGGAAGCAATGACAAAGCTCTGTTTGGGGGTGGGGAGGTGGAGCTGTTGGAGTTGGGTGGAAGAAGGCAAGAGGCAGAGTCTTCAGAGCTCCGTGGTGGGCACACCCTTCGCTCGTGGCCCAAAGCTCTACGTGTAGCAGGTTAAAAAAAAATTAAAAATAAAACACCCAAAAGCTGCAAAACTTTGAAAATTCCGATTAGGAGAAGGCAGTTGGTTCACTCCACTTTTTCAAGAGATGTCAAAAGGGAAACCCTGCGAGCTGCTGGGGCTGCAAGTTGGAGGAGAAACACGTGACACAGGACCAGAGTATCAGAAGCCACAAAACATCTCCCATAACACAGTGTATTAAAGAATTAAAATATATGATTGGCAGGGTCTGTTCTGAGACCTTGCTTGGGTGAAACGAAGTGGGAAGGGCTCCCAAATCCAAAGGGAAGAGCTGCAGCATGGAGGGGTGAGCCACTGAGCCCCTGTGTCAGATCCATGGGGAGCTGGCACCGGGCAGGATGGGACCTGGGGGTGGGGAGATGCTGCAAGGCAAGGAAGGGCTGGGAGGAGGATGGAAACATCCCTGGAGCATCCAAAAGAATCCCTCCTGCCCAAAGCAACGTGGGCATTGTGGTGGCCTGAATGTCCAGAGGTGAAAATTTCACTGGATCCCACAATGGTTTAGGTTGGAAGGGATCCTAAAACTCACCCAATCCAACCCCCTGCCATGGGCAGGGACATCTCCCACCAGCCCAGGTTGCTCCAAGCCCTGTCCATGGCCTTGGACATTCCCAGGGATGGAGCAGCCACAGCTTCTCTGCCCAACCTGTTCCAATTTCACCTGCAGCTTACCCTGAATTTTGTATTTTTATAGACTGGCTTTTCCCCCCAGGAAAATAATTCATTTCAAGCAATGAAAAAGTCACCAATGATCCAATCCATGTCCCTGTGAGCACCCAGAGGGTCCCAGAGCAGATCTGGGCACTGCCAATCATGTATTTTGGGTAGGTATGAGAGAATGAAAGTCAGAAGAGGTAGAAGGAAGAATGGCTGCACACCATCATGTTTACTGTCACCATGCAAAAGCATAATTAAAAAGAATCAAATCAAATCAAAAGGTCTTTCATGCAAGAGCATGCAAAATAAAGGCAGTAGCAGAAGAGGAAGAAGTTCAGCGCAGATGCAGAAGGTTTAGGCAAATGCAACTCAAAAAAAGCTTCAAGTTCATACAAACCTCCAACATTAAATTGCTATGCCTGATATAAATGTTTTCACCATCTAGCCTCTTTGATCTCTTCTGTGAAAATGAAAGGAAAGGGGGAAACAAAACAAAACAACAAAAAAAAAAAAGCACAAAAAATTAAAACGTTGGTCTTGGCGGGATCGAGAAATCGGCAAATGAAAAAAGTCAACTCAAGGTGGGGAGTGCAGCGCTGAGGCAGCGTGGGGTGGGAATTCCCACCAGGAATGGGGGGCTGGCTCATGGAGAATGGGAGATGTGATGAGTCCTTTAAAGAGACAGCTCCCAGGGGCTCAGCTCTGGCCACACAGAGACAGGTTTTCCAGGGAGACCTTGCCCGGGTGCCCACGGCACATTCCCGAGGGATGCAGGGGCACCCCAAGGATGAGGCTCTGCTGCCTGGGGGAACCTGTGCCAGTCCCAGTGGGCACAGTCTTAACCACCTTTCCCATCTTGGATGTGTCCCTGTTCCTTATCAACACCAAAAAAACATTCTCCTTGCTGCTTTTTCTGCACTTCCTACACAGTTTTCTGTGTTTTTTCACTAAATTTGTTACGGAGAAGATAAAACTTCACAAATCAAGCCAAGTGTGTTTCTTTTGAACACTCAACATGCACAATTTTATCAATCTATGGGACAAAAAAAACCCACTACTCATTTTCCAATCAAGGATTTGTGTAATGGTAACCTAAATTTTGGCCCACCTGGCTAAATCCATAACAATTTGGTAGTTTAAGGAAAAGCAACATCCCAACCCCAAAGCACAGGAAGAAATTGGAGCACTGTCTTTTTAAACAAGTTACAGATGCATGAATGATATGGCAAATTTGGCTGGTGAAAGGGTAAAGTGGCTAACCTTCCTCATTCTTATCAGCTCTTCCTCTTTTTCTGCAGGCTGCTGCTGTTGGGCAGTGATAAAAAACAAAAAAAAAAGAGTTGTTGGTTCATTTAACTACGTTGAACCTTAAAAAAAAAAAACCTGTGAGCAACCTAAACTGAATTATGAACACAAACCTGGGGCTGGGCACCATTCGTGGTGGGGGCTGTGACCTCAATGTGTGTTTTCCTCACCTACATTTAAGAAATAAATGGGTAAAAACATTTCTTGTTAGTAGATTTGTTTCAAGAAACCGTTTAGTTTCTGAACAGGCTGCATGAGGTTGGGTTTGGGGAACATGCAAAAACCACCATGCAGCCTTGGGTTGTTAATGCCACGGCAGCTCCCGGCGCTCTGTTAGTCAAACAGCAGGGAAATAATTCCTCCAGCCTGAGGATTATTTGGATTTGACACCAGTGCTCTCCAGTGCTGCTGAAGAAGGGCCTTCCCCACTTGCACGAGCTTGGCCAGGCAGTGTTTTCAAAAGGCATTGGCAGCTGCATCTCCCAGTGAAATCCCAACAAAGCAACATGCTCAAATTAAGACAGACCTTCTAAAAACAGAAATCATTGGTTATATGCACAGGTATGATGTTGGCAGAGGCAGTAAGAGCAGGCTTAGCCACAAAACCAAGCCTAGCATCACTAATTAAGTTCCTTCCTGTCCATAAGGAGAGAGGCAAGACTGTCTTAACACTCTCAGGGAAGTATTTTAGGGAAAATTGAGTGCCAAGTACTCTGAAGGCAAAAGCATCAGTGGGTGTTAAAAGAAGTGATGCAGCAACGTTGGAGAAATGGGGTAAATTTGGCACGTTCAAATCCACAATTTCCTCCCACATCTTTATTTAAAGGGAAAAAATAAATCCAGTGTTTAAGCATTTAAATAAAAACCTGTAACAAGTGAGATGGGATGAGTAAAATTTCCTCATTTTCAGTGTAACACGAGGGAGGAGGAGCTGGGTGGGAACTCTGTGCTCCAATTCCCACCCCCCAGTGCCAGCCTGAGGATCCCTGCAGCATTTTCACTTAAAAATTCCTGCTCACACAGGGCATGGGGTTTTCTGAAGCAACTGTTTTTTCTACCCCTCCATCCCCCAACCTTAATTAGTCGTGATTTCCCCTGGAGATGTCACACAAGACCTACTGTGTGGCATGTTAGAGGAAAAGGAGGCTCCAGAAATGCTGAGAAATTTGGGAGTCATGGGAAAATTGTGTCTCAAGGCAAACACCTCTGCAAGGCCTCAGTCAGTAAGATCTGCACAACACTGAGGACACTGTAATATCAACATTAATTCTGCACATGATTCTGACTTACAAGAACAACACACACATATCAACCCCAGCAAAGGCCTCAGACATTTGTAGAAAATTCAAATAATGGTTAAAAATATGGCATTTAAGCAATAAACCCCCCAAGGTCTCACCAGTGCCATTCTCAACTAAGTTTTAGTCCAGTTTGCAGCACTGTTACCAGCTCTGTGTTACCAGCTCTGTGTTACCAGCTCTCCCAGCCAAAGCCTATCAATGTGAAAAACATTCCAGTGCTGGGCTGCAGCCAGATCCAGATCCAGATCACTGATTTCACTGGAATTGCCTCCTGGTGCTGTCCCAGGAATCAGGGGGCACAGCCTGGCCATGGGACAGCCCTGAACTGCAACTCCTGCCAGTGTTTTTAACCACTCAGTTTGATTGCAACCACCAAAATTTGGAGTGCCTCCTCCTCCCACAAGGAATGTCAGGGCTGGGATTTCCCTGGCACCCACCTGATGCCCGGGAGAGGGATAAAACCCTTATCCTCCAGGAGGGGGAGGTGGACAGAGCTGTTTTCTGGGGTGGCTTCTACAATGACATGGCTCTTCCAAAGGGACTCAGTCTGACCTACCTTGGATGCATCAGCTGGCTCTGCCTTGGCTTTCTCTGCTGGGAATTCCTCCCGTCTCCCATCAGCTTTTGCTGTTTCCTTGCCAGTTTTGGATGTGGCCACCTCCTTGAGGTCAGGCTTGGCTGGGGCTGGCTCTGCAGGGTGGCTCTGGGCGATGGCCGGGGCCGAGGTGGGGCGGGGGCTCCGCTCCGGGGTTATCACGGCCACTGCTGAGGAGGGGGACACACAGGGACAAGGTTCAGAGCAGGTAACGTTCCAAAGCTCCAGGCAAAGCCTTTCCAAATTACAGTGCTGTCATTTGAAAAGAAAGGGAGGAGGAGGAGGAGATAAAAAAAGGGAAAAGAAATAAAGATGTCGAGCGAAGCAGCTTGTGCGTTTAGTAGGGGAGAGTTGAGATTATTTTCCTTATGGTTTAAATAAAATCAAATAAAACCCCACACCAGATGGTTCACAAAAAGCAAGCTTGCACTCTGCAGAGAAGCCACACCAGAAAGGCAAATCTGAAGTTGACATCGTGCCATGGATTTCTGGGTCCTTCACACACGACTGACACGGACTCTGCTCCGGAAAACCGACACAGCGTGGGGAGCTCTGGGCTTGTGGGCACCTCCTCAACCACAAACAGATGGTTTCTGGAAGGGAAACACAGCCTTCCCCCCCTCCCCAGTCTTTTAGGCAACTCAAATGAACAAGATAATCAACAAGCAGCGCTCTGGAGAACTTCCCAGCAGCTTCCAGGTGTGTTTCAAAGCAGGCTGGGCTGGGTGTGCCACTGGGTATCTCCAGGGCAGAGTGGGGGGAGATACCCAGAGATTCCCAGCCCTTCCAGGCCAGTGACAGTGCAGGAATGGACAACATGCTGCCAAAACGTCACCTTTCCAGAGGATGAGTCTCCAACACAAGCATTAGGTCCACACAAAATCAATTGCCCTTCAATTCCTGATTTCTCAGGCAGTTCCTCATCCCTGAAAAGCCCAACTCCAACAAAATATTCAAGCCAATGCTGTGTGACAAAGCCAGCCCCAATTAATTCTCTGAGTGTACCTACAGTTACAATAAGCCATTTGGTTCTCCTGATTTTATGGGTGTTCCACCAAAAATATGCCCAAAAAAATATCTTTGATGTGGTGTCACATTCCCAAAGCCCCAGTTTGCAGCAGGGGTCACACTGTGTCACCCACCCCAGCCACCCAGGCAGACACCAAAAAACGTGGTGTTAAAAAGAAATTGTCATTTCAAGCAACTCCCTAGTAAGAGTTCCTGTTCACTGAAAAGGTAACTGCATCTCTTCTGTGTGTGTGGAAAACATGGAGAGAATAAAGTATCCAAAGTGGCCAAAAATACACAGGATGAAAGGGCAAAAAAGAACCTGATTTTCCAGAGACTGGAATGACACTTTCAGGACAAACTCCTGGGCACCACATCCTGCAGGAACCCACCCTAAACCCCAGACCACCAGCACAGGCTCCATCCTCTCCCTGCTCACTTGTGTGCCCCAGACTCTGTGTTACCCTCTCAGGAGGGCAGTGGGTGCCGTGCCCAGGGGTGTCTGTGCCACGGGAGCGGTGACAGCCGCTGGGAAGGGTGGGCAGAGGTGGCATGGCAGGGACAGCCAGGATGAGGAGGATGCTGGGGGTGCAAAGCCGCCGCCGCGGTGGTACCTGAATCCTTCGGGACCGCCTCTAGGCCTCTCACCACCAGCATTTTTTCTTCCTCCTCCTCCTCCTCCTCCTCCTCTTCAATTGGGCTTATCTCAATACTGCCAAGATCACGTTTGGCTAAAAAAGTTATGGATGTGTTAAAATGCCACCTCAAAGATGAAGCAGCCAAGGAAATGCTGCCACCAGTCAAGTCCTCAGGGCTGCCCCTCCTGCTCCTCTCCCAGAGCAGCAAGACAGGCAGGAAAAACCAAAACAGATGCCAAGCTTTTCCTCTGCCATCCAACAGCAAGTTCTGGGCTGCCCAGGACTGTATTTCAGTTAATTTTCCTGATTAATTACTTTAGGCTCTTTTGACACATGATTTAAACACAATCAAAAGCACTGCCCCAAAATACGAGCTATAAAATGTAGGTTGGAACTGGATGATCTTTAAGGTCCCTTGTTGGATTCCAGGATTCTGTGATTGATCACCATCACCCCACTGACAGCACCTGCTGGGAATAGGAGATTCAGGAGAAGGAAAAGTGCAGGAGGGGGGTAAGAAGGGGCAGCTGCAGCAGGAGAGCCCCTGGCTGTGCTCAGGTGTGACACTGGCTGATGTTCACTCTGCTGCCACCCATCCCATGGAAAATTCTCCAGTGTTTTCCAAACTAACCAAGGAAACGTGTGAAGTTCTCAGTTACCTCCCTCCATGGCTTCAGTCTCCTCTTTCTACAACAACTAATGAACTCTATTTTAATTATGATTAACGTGGATCTGACTGCAGCAGCAACGTTGCCCTGACACCCTTCCCCAACTAGGGAGGCAGCAGCTCCCTAGTGAAGAAATCAAGTGGAATGTAGGTGACCTCCAGCAGTCCTGGATCTCACAACCTGATTTTCAGGCACTGCACATTCCTGCAGCTCAGGGGAACAAACTTTCCAAGAAGGGACAGCACAGGAGGAGCATTAAGAGGCCACTGCACACTCCTGTCCACACACAGCCAAGCCACAGCACCCCTCACCTCACCCAGGGCACTCCTGGGAAGCAGCACACAGCAAAGCCAGGGGGATTTTAGTGGCAACCAACACCACCACAACCAGAGCAACCTGTGGCCTCCAGCACTGCAGCCCTGCAGTGACAGCACAGGGGCCACCCAAAGCCACTGCAGCTGTACCTGACCGTGGCTGCACCGGCTCCGGGAGCTTTGGCTTGGCAACAGGAACCTTAACCACCTCTACCTTCTCCTCCTCCTCTTCCTCCTCTGCAATGGGTCTCATTTCAAAAGTCTCAAGAGTGTGTTTGGCTAGAAAGAGGTTTGCAGGTGTTAGTGGGGGTTGGGGACACACAGGCACCACAGCAAAGAGTGAGGGGATTCCTCTCAGCAGCTGAGAACAGCAAACCAGGCAGCTCAGCAGGCATTTTCCACCAGGGAATTGTGTATCAGTCTTCCCAGTGCTGCCACAGCCAAGAGTGGATTGGATAAGAGGGGAAAAGAACAACAGAAATAGGCTCTGCAGGCTCCTTGCCCAGACAGGGAGACACGCAGGGACCGAGGATGGCTCTGCCTGCAAAGTCTGGAGGGAAGCAGGTGCTGGCTGGCAAAATCCAGGCAAAACACATCCAGATCAAAACCCCTATAAAAACTAACAGCTTTAATTCAATGTACTTGAGTGATTCACTCCAAATCTACCCTGGTGCCTGAAATTCCCCACAGCATCGGGCCCTCCCCACCAGGAGATGCCGACTGGGGAGGATCAAGGCATGACCACAGCAGGGGGCAAGTCTGACACACTTCATGAAAGTTTGATCCAGATAACAGAAAAAGAGACAAAAGCACTGAAAAAAATTCCAGGTGGAAGGAGGGAAGCAGAGCAGCACCCAAAGGATTTGCATAGGAATTATTTCCAGCCCTAACACACCACAGGCAGTCGCCAGCCAAGTGATGAAGACTGCAAATATTTGCTGTGAAACACTTATTAGTATTCAAATGTGCTGTTGTACCTACATCCCTCTTAAGGACATTAATATTTATTAATAGGACCTCTCTTAGAGAAATAAAAGCTCCACAGGCTAAAACAGGTGGCATTTCTCAAACCCTGAAAAAAGATCCCAGAATAGACTTAAAAAATGTCAAGCAGGTCCAGGATGAAGAATTTCAGAAGCTTCATGAGAAGTTTCAAGATCAAACTTTAAAGTTTACTAATCCATGCACAAAACTACCCAAATTTCATGGGAGTTCTCAAGTGCCAGCACATCCCAAACTTTTCTCCACCTTCTCACAAGAATTACAGGGGCAAGGTGGAAATTTAAGGACTCTCCAGAGCTGGGCTGTGTCTCCTCTCCCTCCAGAATTCTTCTTGCAAAGAAACAAGAAAAGAAAAGCCACCAGATATGGCGAAATTTGGAATTGTCAGGAACAAGCACGTAGAGGACAGGAAAGGCACTGCAGAGAGTTGTAGCCACCACCACAGCTATACCTGGCTTCTCTCGGATCTGATCCACAGGTTTTGGTTCAGGAACCTCAACCACCACCACCTCCTTGTGCTTCTCCTCCTCTACGGTCCTGAACTCACCCTTTTGGGTCGCACGTTTAGCTGAGGAAATGGGGCACACGTTAAGGACCATCCACACATTCCAGGTCTGCTCCACTCCAGGCTCTGACATCCAGGGCTGGCATGGCAGCTGGCATTGCTCTACCCATCCAGGGTCATAATGGCACAGCCAAAGGGCAATCAACAGCCTTGGTTCACTCGTCCCCATCCATTGTGCCTGAGGAACCTCAAGCTGGAATTGGGTGGACCAAGCAGTGCTTCCCTCTGGTTCCAAGGCACAAAATCCAGGCTTGGGGTCACTGAGCCCAGCAGCAGGGATAGCCTGGCTGCTGCTGGTCACAGGGTGCTGGGACAACCCTGGTTCATCCTGGGATGCAGCACAACCTCGGAGCTCAAACATGGGGTCCCTGCTCTATCAGGCACCCTTGGTGCACAGGGATGCTCCTCTTTCCCTGGATCCTCTCAGTGCACAGGGATGCTCCTCTTTCCCTGGATTCTCCCAGTGCACAGGGATGCTCCTCTTTCCCTGAATCCTCTCAGTGCACAGGGATGCTCCTCTTTCCCTGCATCCTCTCAGTGCACAGGGATGCTCCTCTTTCCCTGCATCCTCTCAGTGCACAGGGATACTCCTCTTTCCCTGGATTCTCCCAGTGCACAGGGATGCTCCTCTTTCCCTGCATCCTCTCAGTGCACAGGGATGCTCCTCTTTCCCTGCATCCTCTCAGTGCACAGGGATGCTCCTCTTTCCCTGCATCCTCTCAGTGCACAGGGATGCTCCTCTTTCCCTGCATCCTCTCAGTGCACAGGGATGCTCCTCTTTCCCTGCATCCTCTCAGTGCACAGGGATGCTCCTCTTTCCCTGCATCCTCTCAGTGCACAGGGATGCTCCTCTTTCCCTGCATCCTCTCAGGGCACAGGGATGCTCCTCTTTCCCTGGATCCTCTCAGGGCACAGGGATGCTCCTCTTTCCCTGCATCCTCTCAGGGCACAGGGATGCTCCTCTTTCCCTGGATCCTCTCAGGGCACAGGGATGCTCCTCTTTCCCTGCATCCTCTCAGTGCACAGGGATGCTCCTCTTTCCCTGCATCCTCTCAGGGCACAGGGATGCTCCTCTTTCCCTGCATCCTCTCAGGGCACAGGGATGCTCCTCTTTCCCTGGATCCTCTCAGGGCACAGGGATGCTGCTCCTCTTTCCCTGGATCCTCTCACTGCACAGGGATGCTCCTCTTTCCCTGGATCCTCTCAGTGCAAACGATTCTCCCCTTTCCCTGGACCCTCATGGTGCAAAGAGATGTTCCTCCTCATGGAAAACGTTTGAATTTAAGAATGTTAAAAACCCCAAATCCTAAAATAGCTCAATTCCTGATTTTCTAAAAGCAAAATGCTTTGAAATTGAATGAGGAAATATCTCTACAACCACAACTTTGCCACGAGCCTTCAGCACCCACCTACACCATTGTTGTCAGTGAGTTCTGCGGGGACTACTCTTAGTTTGCACTTCTGAGTTGGGTCTGGCTGAGCTGGAGCTCATTTTCCCAGAGCAGTGATTTGGAGATAAGGAGAGTTCCTGGGAGAGGTAACAGGCTAAGAGTGGGATGATCACAGGGAATTTCTGTTCTGACTGTGGTGGAGGGACAAGGGGTGGACTTTGTGCAAATTGCCTGCGTTGTGCTGATGTTATTTTGATTTGTGTAGGGGGAATTCTTGTTTTGGTTGGTTGGTTTGGTCGATGCCAGCAAAGGGTTTAACGACAACCTCAAGCGAGACGTCACCCTCGGGGTTCTGGCACAGCAGGGAGTTCAGGGGTTATTTCAGCCCCCTGGGGACTGCAGGAAGGGAGGAGAGGAGGGTGCACTCACCTCCATCCAGGCTCCTGGAGGCTCGTTTGCTGGCTGTGCGCTCGAACTGGGGCGCGGGCCGGTCGATCAGGGCGCTCGCCTGCCGCGTCTGCGCCTGCGTCCGCCCACTGTAGCGGAACTTGGAGCCCAGCGCCAGGAACCTGCTCTTGGGGATGGCCTCGGTGGAAGTCAGCCTGGAAAACACCAGCAGGACTTCAAAACCACAGCCCCAGGTCCAACAAATCCAGCAAATCCCCAGAGGGTGAGGACGGTAAGGAATTAATCGGGAAATCCGAGTCACCAATGTCAAATTATTGCGTGATGGGTTTGGGTGATTTTCCCTCTGGTGTGGAAGGGAATGAAGGATTCTCATTCCTTTTGCACCATCATCTTGGGAAAATTGTGTATGGCTTCTGTGGGCTGTGCTGTGCAGGAGTTTCCCAACAACTTGGGAAATCCAAACGTGGTGTTTCCCATCAAATCTCCTCAATTTCTAACACCAAATGCTTGGAAATAAAAGCTCCTTCATGGCTGTGCCATCTCCACCAGGAAAGCTCCTCAGCTCAGAGCTCAGTGTGCTCCAGAGCAGAAACACCTTCCAAAGAATCTCAGAGGTCCTTTGGAGTTGGACTGAGCTCAAATCCCACTAAACCTGAGGTGTAAGTGCCACTCACCAGCCTCTGTTTTTTAAGGAGTTTCATTTTCTATGGATTTATTGGGAATTGAGGTGGGGAGGGAAAAGAAATTAAAATAGAAATTTAAGAAGTCTCTTGCACCCACTTGGTTAACAAAACACACACACATTAACAATAAATCTCACATCTACATCAGCCAAAGTTCTCTGTCCTATGGGTCTAATGAAGCAGAATCTGCTTAAAAATTTGAAGCAAAATAAACACTGTCCCTGCCACCATTTCACCCCAGTTGTTCCAAACCCTAAGGAACACACTGAAGGAACTCTGCTCATTGTCAGCAGTTAAAGTACAGCATTAGTTACTCAAGCCCACCTGAAGAAGGTGTGATGTTCAACACAAACTTTCCACAGCTTCTTGGCCGCTCGGTAACTCGGCAGCTTGAACCCAATTGTACTTTCATACTGTTCTTGCTGTGGAAAATACGAGAGATTCAGGTATAGCAAGAAATAAACGTGCCAGGAGCTCAGGCCCCAACCCACCACCCTGTTCTGCTGAGGCACAAAGTGCTGAACTCACTCAATGTTGTGCAGGAGGAGCTCAGGTCAGGGGAAGGACAAGCCTTGGCCACAAGTCCAGGCACCTCTTGGGATGCACTGGGGTCTGGAGGGGAACATGCCCTGGGGTTTGCAGCCTCATTCACACCCCCAGCTTTGGGGTGGGGTCAAACTGGGACCTCCCTGCAGGGCTGGGTGATGGCAGTGGAAGGAGGAAGAGGAGGAAAGAGGCAGATCCCCATTGCAGCCTCTTTCCCTGATGTGGCCAGGCTGTTCCCGGGATCTCCCCATCCATGGAGCAGCAGCACTGCAACAGGACAAGGGGGCACGATGGGCTCAAGCTCTGCCAGGGGATATTGAAGTTGGAGATCAGAAAAACATTCTTTGCAGAGAGAGTGCTCAGGGATTGGAATGGGCTGCCCAGAGAGGGGGTGGATTCCCCATCCCTGGAGGTTTTTCAACTGAGCTTGGCCGTGGCACTGAGTGCCATGATCTGGTAAAGGGACTGGAGTTGGCCCAAGGGTTGGACTTGATGATCTCAGAGGTCTTTTCCAACCCAATCCATTCTGTAATTCTGTGATCTCCCGCCTCAAAGGATACTTCTAATTTTTAATTATTTTCTTTTCATAAAAGCAAAACAAAGCCCCTGTGTCTTGCCCCGTTCTCAGAATAAGGGGTTAGTCCTCTCCCCGTTTCAGCTGCCAACTTCCCACCGTTTCCCTGGATCCTGGGAATACCCGGAGGTGCCAGGAGGTGGTGCTGGATGACACTGTTAGACTGTCACCAGCTGGGCTGCAGCTTCAGCTCAGCTCCAAGTCCCATCACACACCCCGATAGGAAACTCAACCAGTGAAAAGCCCATTCCCTCCCCACTCCCCTTCAGCGGCATTCCCAAGGCAATGAAAGGTGACACAGTGACATTCCCAAGGCAATTAAAGGTGTCACAGGGAGCCAGGACGCACCTCCCCGGGCCGGATCTTGATGAAGAAGCTGCTGCGTTTGTAGGAAATCTTCAGCACTTTGGGCCACGGGAAGCGGTTGATTCTCAGCTTGTCTTTGTAAACAAGAAGGCCACTGGAACAGACTCCCAGAGTGATGTCCACTCCTTCCAAGTCCTGGGAAAGCAGGTGAGGGGTTAAGCAGTGTCAGGGTTATGATTTCAGGTCAACACCAGCCTTCCAAATCATCCCTTTGTGCTCCCCCAAATCCATCTCCCCTCCTCCCAGACTCCAGCTCCTGCTCCAGGGCTTTTCCTTCATGGTTCTCCTGACAACCTCCTCCTTCCTGCACTGCTCGTTGCCCAAAGGGCTCCTCTAGAGCCCATCCCTCACCTCCCCAAGCACACAGGCTCACGTGGCAGGGTGTGTATGTTGTATTCTAAGTTCCTCAGAGCAAGGACATCAGGAGCTCTGGGAAGCCTCCTGGGATGTAGAAATAATGGGCAACCAGGAAGAATCACTTGCAGGAATGCTTGAGGCACTCCTGTGGTGTGTCTGCATTTCCATGTCTCCTCTACCTTCCAAAAGGAGCTTCCTGAAGCAGGTCAAGTTGCTCCTGCAAGGGAAGGATAATCAAACTGCAAAACCCACAGGCAGGTGCTGGTTCTCACCTTGGCTTGGTGAAGGTCGACTCCATACATGGACAGCTTTTTTGCATTCTCAAGAAACTCCAGGTCTGCTTGGGCTGGAGTCATGGATCTGGGGAAAGAGAGAAAGGGCTTGGTATTCCCCAAACTTGCTTTTAAGAGAGGACAAATCAGATTTCATGAAGCTCGTTAGATTTTCTTTGGCTTTCAATACAAATTTGTGCCCAGATGATGAATTCCTAAATCCCTCTGAATGCCCAAATTTGTGTTTTCAGACATCCCCATCTCATTTTATTCCCATGGAGCTGTGCAGGCACTAGAGAGGGAAGTCAGGAACAACAGCGAGGGAAACAAAGCTTGATCCAGCAGAAACCCCAACGGAGCTGCAGGCAAAGGGTGACAGGTCCTGTCCCCCCAGACCTGCTGCCTCCAGACTGCCCCAAACCCAGCTATTGTTCTCCAAACCAAACACAGGGACAGCTGAGACCACTCAGCAGCGACTCCAACGGGGGAGCAGATGAATGAGGGGGTTTCTGGGAACAGATGGTGCCCTGTCTGCAGGAGGGGCACGACTTAACAGAGACATCCCCATAATGGAGACCATTATCAAGGCTATTGAAGTGCCCCTGTTAATAAGTTTCTGGTGTGTGAGGTACATTAACAGCTCTGTTGGGAGAGAATTCAGCTGCACACATTTCATTTTCTTGCCTCCTTTGATGTCCTCCTCACTGTGTGTGATGTAAATAGAGGTGGTGGGAGACAGGGCAGACAAAGACAAGTGTAAGGAGGATCCTGTAGGAAAGACCCAGGAACTGTCCCCACCTCCACACAGTGCCTTGTGCCTTGCAAACACAGCAGCAGGAGCTGGAGGGTGGCTTAGCAAGGATTTCCCTGGAAATGTTCAAAAAACACGTGGCTGTGGTTTAGTTGTGGGCTGGGGTTAATGCTTGGACTCAAAGGTCTTCGAGGTCCTTTCCAACCTCACTGATTCCATGGCTCTGATTCCCACTGAAAACCCCCTGACAGTTTGACGGCCACAGAATACAGACCAGAAATTAAACTGGGCCGTGTTGCTTCCCCCTGCACAGGCAGAGAGATGAAATATAACTACATCTCATACCTTGAAGTCTCCTTCTAATGAAGCCATGAATAATTCATCCCCCTGATCCTTCCAGCACAGCAACGCCCTTTGACTCCAGTCAGGAAGGTTGTCAGTGGCCTGGTACTTATTTTCCCTCATTTCCTCTCCTCTCAGTGCAAATGGAGGGGAATCAATTTAAAGTATTGATCTGGAGGGTTGAATGAGGTGTTAATTGTAGCTCTGGCCCCAGCCAGGGGCCGATGTCCCCCCTTCCCACTGCACTCCACTTATTAGTTCCCCTCTGCCTGTGAGAAGGTCTTTGCTCTGTTCCTGTCACTGCATCCACCAGCAGCAGCTTTTCACAGAATCACAGAATCACAGAATGGATTGGGTTGGAAAAGACCTCCAAGATCATCAAGTCCAACCCTTGGGCCAACTCCAGTCCCTTTACCAGATCATGGCACTCAGTGCCACGGCCAAGCTCAGCTGAAAAACCTCCAGGGATGGGGAATCCACCCCCTCTCTGGGCAGACCATTCCAATCCCTGAGCACTCTCTCTGCAAAGAATTTCTTTCTGCTCTCCAACTTCAATTTCCCCTGGCAGAGCTTGAGCCCATCGTGCCCCCTTGTCCTATTGCTGAGTGCCTGGGAGAAGAGACCAACCCCACCTGGCCAGAACTTCCCTTCAGGCAGTTCCAGACAGTGCTGAGGTCACCTCTGAGCCTCCTCTTCTCCAGGCTAAACACATGGTTGGAAGTACCACCAACTTTTATAGTTCTGGGTTGGCTTTTTTTCCCTCTAAAATCCCAGTGCAATCCCAGGTACAGGCTGGGTGCTCTCCCCACAGCTCCTGCAATCCAACCCTCGAGATAACCCAGGGAAATGAGCTCAAAATAAGATGATGAAGAGCTTTGGTTACTGTCACCCTTTAATCTGGTACCAGGGGGACTCCCAGGAGTCATTTAACCCTCCTTGAAAAAGACACACCTGCACTAGGAAACACTTCACTGGAGGTTTGTAACTCCTGGATCTCCTGGAATCCTTAGGAAGTGAATGTTACTCATTAAATGTGGCAGCAAAAAACCCTAAACATGCTGCAGTGC
Source organism: Pithys albifrons albifrons (assembly GCF_047495875.1). Lineage (NCBI taxonomy): Eukaryota > Metazoa > Chordata > Aves > Passeriformes > Thamnophilidae > Pithys > Pithys albifrons. The sequence continues at coordinate 3,397,053 of NC_092481.1, forward strand.
ACAAAGAGAGACAAGACTCCACTACAATCCAAAATTACAGAAATTCCAAAGCAAATATATTTAAAAAAAGACAAATGGCAAGGTTAAAACTAGTAAATTCTGTATTTTCACATCAACTGAACCCCACTCTTACAGCTGTTCTGTTGAAAAAAGCACTAGTGGATAAACAACTGCAAGAATCTGCACTTGCTTTCTAAAAACTCAGTTTCTTCTTCATGCAGCAAAAGACAATTCCAGCTTCTAGAGATTTTGTTCTCAAGTATTAGATCTTCCTTTAAAAGCTGATGCTCACAGAATCATCACAGAGCCATAGAATGGTTTGGGTGGGAAGGGAACTTAAAGCCCATCTCATCCCAGTCCCTGCCATGGGCAGGGACACCTCCCACCAGCCCAGGTGGCTCCAAGCCCTGTCCAACCTGGCCTGGGACACTCCCAGGGATGGAGCAGCCACAGCTGCTCTGTAGCTCAGCACCTACAACATCCTCAGGAGCTGCCAATTCCCCCCTTAGTGCTACAGCTTCTGTTGCCAGCACAGAATTGGTGCAGCAGGAAACAAAACACACACACCAGAGGCTGGGAAAACACCAGAAAGCCCCATTATTTCCCTTATTTATTTGGGGCTGCTGTGCACATGTTATGGGTTCACCTAGGTGGGCCTAAATTTGGGCTCTGAAATTTGGACTGGGCTGAAGCTGTCAGCTGACTTGAGCTGGGCTGGGCTGACAGCTGACCTCTTCTAGCCAGGAATTTTGTATTCCATACCACACTATGACATCATCTCCAGGGAAGTAGGAACCAGTGTGGGAGTGGTTAAGGCAGGGAAGTAGGAACCAGTGTGGGAGTGGTTAAGGCAGTGGCTTCTCAGCCTCCTCTTGGGAGGACTCACGATGCTGTCCCAGGGGGGATGGAGAGGACCAGGCCCACCACTGGCTCACAGGGTACCTCAGGAAAGGAAAATGTGTTGTTCTGGGTCTCTCCTTTCTGCTTGAGTTTGTCTCCCTGGGGAATAAGTTTTTTCTTAAGTAATGTGTAGTTAGGACAGTAGAATTTGTGTGTTCGTTAAGAAGTGAGGACTTTGTTGTGTGTTGCAGACTTGTGTGAGTGTATATTTGTACTTTCTTCTAATTGTCTCTTCCTTTCTGTAAAAATATATGTAGTTTTAGTATAAACGTGGTTTGAAGTGGTTTTTTTTCCTTTCCCCTCTCTTTTCCTCCCTTTCCCCTCTCTCTTCCTCCCTTTCCCTGGTGTTAGGAGGGAGGCTTTTCTCTCTGTGCTTGGGGGGGAGTTGGCAGTTGCTTATCTCAAACCAAGGCAACATACCAGCCCTCCAGCTACCACAGCTCACCTGTATGTTTTATGAAGCTCCACAACCTTCTCCTCAAGCTCTTTAGTCTGGTTTGGGGCCAGTTTGAACTCAGTGATGTACTCTGGGCCATGCAGTTCGGGGTCGTAGTCGCCCAGCTCCGACTGCACCGTGTAGGAGCCCAGCAGGGCCAGGGTGGCAAAGGAGCAGGGCAGTCTCCCCCTGAGGATGTCCTGCCTCAGCTGCAGGCACAGGTAATACCTGGGGGCAAAGGGGAAAATATTATTCACAGAGAAATTCATTAACTTGAGGATCAATCTCTTTTTTTTTTAATGCCACTGATGGAAGAGCACGATGCTCGTTCTCAAATTCTACCTGTATTTTTAATTATTCCCAAGGTGAAGAGGATGGATCACAGAATCCTAGAATGGATTGGGTTGGAAAAGACCTCTGAGATCATCAAGTCCAACCCTTGACCCAACCCCACTGTGATCACCAGCCCAGGACACAGAGTGCACAGAGTGCCCTGGGCTGGTGATCACAGTAGGGTTGGATCAAGACATGGTGGATTCTCACTCAGTGCCACATCCACAGAATCATAGAAAGGATTGGGTTGGAAAAGACCTCCAAGATCATCAAGTCCAACCCTTGGGCCAACTCCAGTCCCTTTACCAGATCATGGCACTCAGTGCCACGGCCAAGCTCAGCTGAAAAACCTCCAGGGATGGGGAATCCACCCCCTCTCTGGGCAGCCCATTCCAATCCCTGAGCACTCTCTCTGCAAAGAATGTTTTTCTGCTCTCCAACTTCAATTTCCCCTGGCAGAGCTTGAGCCCATCGTGCCCCCGTGTCCTGTTGCAGTGCTGCTGCTCCATGGATGGGGAGATCCCTGGAACAGCCTGGCCACATCAGGGAAAGAGCCTGCAATGGGGATCTGCCTCTTTCCTCCTCTTCCTCCTCCTCCTTCCACTGCCGTGACCCAGCCCTGCAGGGAGGTCCCAATTTGACCCCACCCCAAAGCTGGGGGTGTGAATGAGGTTGCAAACCCCAGGGCATGTTCCCCTCCAGATCCCAGTCCATCCCAAGAGGTGTCTGGACTTGTGGCCAAGGCTTGTTCTTCCCCTGACTTAAGCTCCTCCTGCACATCATGGAGTGAGTTCAGCACCTCCAGGGATGGGGAATCCACCCCCTCTCTGGGCAGCCCATTCCAATCCCTGAGCACTCTCTCTGCAAAGAAGTTTTTTCTGCTCTCCAACTTCAATTTCCCCTGGCAGAGCTTGAGCCCATCGTGCCCCCTTGTCCTGTTGCTGAGTGCCTGGGAGAAGAGACCAACCCCCACCTGGCCAGAACTTCCCTTCAGGATGTCTGGGGGATTTCAGGTCTCCTACACTCTGCAAAGGGAGCAGAGGACACTCAGGACTTGGGTTTAGATTAAAGTTTACTTTTCTGTACAAACACACCCATTCCAGGGCTATAAATGACATTGCTTTATACATGTGGACTTCACTGGAGCAGAATCCTCTACAAGAAACCAAACCAAACCCCCTCCAACTGAAGATATTTGATCTCCTCACTGAAGGATGGAAACCCAGCCAAATATTTAACATTTCTCTTCCATGTTCACTGCTCTGCTGAGCAGCAGCTTCCCAGGGAACTCACCTGGTTATATCCTCTGTCAGCTGTGCAGGATCTGGAGGGTAAAACTTGACATTGAAAGTGAAATCCCAGGGGCCTCCTGCAATGACAGAGGAGAGTCTGAGAAAAGACAACACCCCACAACAGCTTTGGGGTAATCATTGGTATTAAAAAGGCTGGGAATATCCAACCTGATCTCCCAAATTCAGCCAGCAGATGTTGCACTGCTCACTCTCACAGCTGGATGCAGCTGAACATCTGTATAAAATCTGGTTTTATTGACAGGAGGCAGGAGAAAGCAAAGTAGGACAGGGAAATACACACAAACAAACCAGTGCTTGTGGCAACCCCCAAATTTGTTGCCAAGAAGCTCAATGACTCACATGTTTTTTTCACTGATTGGAAAGGGATTCAGGAAGAGGGAACAGGGGTGGGCTGGGAGTTAATGAATGAGGATTGGTTTATCACTCAAGCCACTCTTCAAATTCCAAGAAGGGATGTGCTAATTACCCCTCAGCCCAATGCCCTGGGCTCAGGTGCTCAGACACAGGTGAGACTCAGCCCAACACGAGCATCAATACGTGGATGGAGCCAGAAAGCACCAGGAGAGGAAGAGCTTTACAAATCCAGACCTAAATGTTTAATACAAACCTTGTGCAGCACCAAGAACCAACACCCAGAACTGGCATCATCCATGGCATGGCCAGCCCAGGGTTGCTCTTCCCTTGAAAATAATCCCATTTCCCAGCAGCAAAGAGTCCTGACAGTGATTTTCACAGTTCCCCCCCCCCCCACTGTGGCCCTTTAACACCAGCTCAAAATAAGATTTATTTCAGCAAGAGAAGATCTGCCCCTGTGCTCCACTCTGAGGTTTATCCCAACCCCACCCAGGGAAGAGGGGATGGAGCATCCCTGGATTTAGTTCTTATGCAACACCAGAACTGGGATTAAACACGAGGCAGGTTGTTTTCCTCAGCCACAGTTCAAACAAGGGATTACAGGAGGTCACTTTAGGGAGCAGAGGTTACCAAAAGCACCACAGCAAATCAGTGGACACACATTCAATACCCACATCCAACATATTTTCAAGCAAAATCTGATAATCTGCCATTAAACCCACAGCAGGGCAGCAGATTCCACAGCAGGTCGCTGCTAATTACATTTATTAGATGAATTTTAATGGATGGAGCAGCTCCTGCTCTTCACACACATCCTCATTCCAAGAGAAGTTGGTAAGACCAACTCGTGGAGCTTTCCCTGCTCCACAGCCCTCTGGTGTTGTCCCCCTAAACTGGATTTAAAGACACACTTTGCCCTGTGCCTCCCACCAAAAACATCTATAAAAGAGTGGTTTGCTTTCATAAAACAGCATTATCCTTCCAAAAAACAGTGTTTTCCTTCCAAAAATCAGGTTTTTACTTACAAAAACAGTATTTTACTTCCAAAAACCCATTATTTTACCCAAAAACCCAGTATTTTACCCAAAACCCCAGTATTTCATTTCCAAAGACCAGTATTTTACCCAAAAACCCAGTATTTTACTTCCAAAAACCCATTATTTTACTTCCTAAACCCAGTATTTCATTTCCAAAGACCAGTATTTTACTTCCAAAACCCCAGTATTTTACTTCCCAAACCCAGTGTTTCACTTCCCAAACAGCCAGACTTGGTCCCAGGAGGAAACAAAAGCCTCTGAAACGTGTTTAATTTTGACACTGCCCTCACCTTGAACTAATTCAGTGCAGGCAGTCCCCAAAATACAGCTCTGGAGAGCACCTGGTGTTTGCCCTCAAGCCATTTCTCATTCCAGCACCCCTATTTTTGGACCCCAAACAGGCTCAGAGCCCACCAAAGCTTTCTCCAACCCACAGCTCTGCTCAGGCTCTCCCAAACTCCTCTGAGATTCCAGAGGTTCCCACTGACACCCTTTTTCCCAGCCCTGAAGAGCCTCCATGGCTTTGTTTCAGGCAAACACACCCCAAGGAAATGACTTTTTTTTTTTTCCTAAATCCAAAGCATCCCTAAATCTTTAAGGAGAGAAAGGATGCCCAGACTGCTTGAACTTGTGTTGATCCCACCCTGCCTTGACCTCTCCCCATCCCTGGGCCCCCTGGATGGCTCTCCAAAGCCACGTTATTTAGGGAAGAAGGGAAAAACCACCCCCCCTAGAGATGATAAATTCAATCTACTTACCATGAACCTGCTTTTTGATTTCTTTGGCAGGATCCAGCCACGTCTGTAAGAGGATAAAAACATTCACAGTTTAACAGACATTCCAGAAACGCCACAGAAAGCTGCAAAGTGCTAAAAATACAGGGGGGAAAAAGACAATATTTGACACTCAGGCAGCCATGGAAACTGGAGAGACAGTGCAGTTTTTCACTACTTTTACTCCAGGCTGTGGTCTCGGGGGTGGATTTCAATCATTCACCTACCAGGTACTCACAGGGGAGGAGGAGGAATGGGAGAGAAGGGGAAAAGAAAGCAGGATACAGCCAGGACACAGCCACATCCAGCTACTGGGGCACTGGTACAACACCTTTTTGTCTCTCCAGAACCTTTAAATTCAGGCAAATAGGATGTTTGCATTTATTTGAAGCATCCTGTCTGCCTATTTACCCTGCTCAGATCAAGGATCACCAAGACTTTCTATTATTAGCTCTGGTTTTTAATGACCTAATCTCTGAAATACGAGTGAAAACACCCAATTACCAGGCAAGGCTGGAATCTTCCACAGGAGTGTGGCACAAACTTCATTTCTTTTAACCATGACTCAAGTTTCTACTAATTAGAAATGTAGAAATACATCCTTTTTTTTTCTCCCCTTCCCCTCTGTAATTTGGAGGTTTGTGGTGCAATATAAGCCACGAAAAACAACTCCTGCTTTTTCCATGCCCTGAGCCTTTCCCTTTGGAGAGCTCGGGGTCTGCCCTGCTGCAGGGGATGGCACAGGGTTACCAACCCTCCTGGAGAGGCTCCATTTAACCCCCTTCTTTCCTTTTGCCCAGCCCTGAGCGGGATTTGGATGTCCAGGTCTCCTGAGGTGAAGGAATTAACTCATTGAATCCCCCCCAGCTAATCCCTCCTGACCAGAAGGACACGTAACTTGATGGCAGAGAAACAGCCACAGTGACATTTAATGTCCTTTTTTATATGCCTGGCCCTCTAACCTATAAAAGTGGGGGTAAAAAGCCCATTTTGGACAGGCAGGGGGGCCTCTTGCTGCCTTTTTAGGGCCACCAGTTTTAAGCTGGTGCCACCACTGCTCCTTCCTGGGATGGGCAGCCCAGGGTGCAGTCATGCATCCCACCCTGCCTGAGCCAGCAGATAATGATGGGGACAGCAATTAACAGCACTTTGATGCCACTGGATCAGGATTCAGTGGGAAACAATCCTGCCTTTCAGAGCAATGAGCTCCTCGTTGCTCCAGCCACTGCCACCCTCTGAATTCTAAATATCCCTCCTCAGAAGGTTTATCCTCTAAATATCAAGGTGGGAAATGCCACATGCAACCCTTCAGTGGCCAGGAACATACACAGGGAGCTCTGCCTGCCCCAGACAGGGCAGGAGCTCAGCCCTGGATTCCCATTAACACCATTTCCACCTGTGAATCAGGAACAGCGTGTGGAATGTTGTTTGAAGTACAGCAGGAGAGACCACAGGGCTTCAGATTTCAGAGTCCAGTGAAACAACACCAGAAAGATTCCCAAAAAAGCCTCCAGAGATGGTGTTTTCCCCCCTCAGAGCAAACCAGACCAGGTTACTCCAAACTGGAGCTGACCAACCCACAGGCAGGGGCTTCACCTCCCTCAGGTCCCAGCTCTGGGACACAGATGGGACAAAACAATCTGGTTTCAGTCCCTACAATTAGAGTTGCACAACTGGGGGAAGAATAAATGTTTCTGTTTCTGGGAGAGTCCATGCTGAAAGCCTGGACAGGAGAAGAGCAAGTCCAGGGCTCTGGGAGATCATGGAATAATTAAGGTTGGAAAAGCCTTTAAGGTCAAGAACAACCACAACCCAGCACTGTCAGGTCCACCACTAAACCATGTCCCTAAGCACATCTACATGTTTTTTAAACACTTTCATGGGATCTTTTTGCCTTAATTGGCTGTAAAAGTCCTTCCCTCTGCAAGAACAAACTCCCAGGGTGAAAACAATCCAGGTTATACACATGGGAATCATTTTACACACAAGAAAACAGCAAGACACCAGAGGCAGCAAAATAAACACAAGTGGGAGCTCTGCCTGCCTCAAATAGTGTGATTAAACATTATTAAGTATTTAATGGCAAATGTGTGTCAGCCACAAAACCTGCCACAGGTGACTGGTGCAGGTGAAGCCATGGAATATTCAGAATATGGACCAACACAACTTGGCAAAGGACACAGAACTGGGCCCTTCATTTCAATTTAACTTTTGGCTTCACAAGCCAGACCTTGAGTAAGTGTTGAGTTAAAGGGTAACCAAAGGTTTAAAAGATAAGACACTGCCTGAGTCAAAGCAAACAAAGACCTTAAACTGAAACCATGAGCAGGAGTTGTGGTGTGGAGTCGTGTGTGTTGCTCTGCAGGGCAAAGCCTCAGCTCCCAACTGCTCTGGGGGACTCCAACCAGACCTTCCCAGTGCTGCCACCAGTGCCAGGGCAGCCTGGCAGCTTCAGCTGGAGCTTTATAACACAATGGCATCATTTTATAGTAAATTTTCTGCAGGAGAAGACCCAGGTTCACTGGGATTCTGTAACTCCATGGGCCATGCAGCTTTGTTACTAAAATCCACACTCCTGTAGTCATTTATTCACCATTTCTGGCTCTGTGAGGACCCCCAGTCCCTTTTTGGGCAGGACACTACAAGGAGTTTTAGGAAGAGCTTGTTCCCCACCTCCTGCCCTGGGGAGATGATCCTTTGGAAGAGCTGAATCCCCCTGGGATCAGATCCCCTGGAACAGCAGCTGCTTACCCTGGAGGTTGGGGTGTCCCAAATGGCCAAACCAAAGTAATCTTCTTCCAGCAGGTTGAGGTGGTCACAGACTTTCTTCAGGAGCTCCTGTCCCTTGGCATGTTTCTGCAACCAGACAAAGAAATCCTGTAGGAAGAGCTGAGTTTTGCCTGTTCTCACTCACAGGAGAGGGGAGGAAGGGAATGGGATTAAATCCCACTGCACACCATCAAGAGGGGGGAAAAAAAAGCTCCAAATTACAATTCCTGGCTGTGTCAGAGCAAAAACTGCTTATAGGAAAGAGCCCCAGGTGTAAGAATTCCATGGAGAGAGAACAGGAATTGCAGTGGGTCTCTCTCTTCCCACAGCTCCGTGTCTGAAGCCCCCCCAAAGCTGAATTTCCAAAAAGAGCTCAATAAACCCCAAGATCTCCCCAGGTTTTCCCTCCCAAGGTACATCTACAGCCCCAAATCTCCTGCACTCAAGGCTGTCAGGTGTGGATCCAAAGATGAAACTGCTGCTCCAACCCACTGTTCCTTTTGGGGACAGCCTGACTTTCCTCAGGCTCAGGAAAACAACAGCAGCTCAGAAGCCCAGCCCATAATTTCCATGGCCTTTCCATCACCCCGACCTGCTGCTGAAAACCAGCTCCTCCTGTTTGCCTCCTGCACCCCCAGCTGCTCAGCACACAACTCCTTCCCTCCAGAAATACACTTGGAGCCTTCCCATTTCCTCTTTTTCCCTCCCTCAAATCCTGCAGAAGCAAACTGGCCCCGGGAACAGATACCCTGTTAGTCCAAAAGCATGAAGGAAAACATCCCTGAGGCACAAAACTATGGCAACCAGGAGCAGCTCATTCCATTGGAGGCTTTGTTAGAAGAAAGTGCCTTTGCAGTGACGCAAAATCAGCTTCACTGATGCCTTGCTGGTGCCCAGAGATCCCCTGTCACTCATCCCTGCATGGCAACTGCTCCAAGACCCCTGCCTGGGTTTATTCCTTGGCTTTATTCCAGCTTTTCTGCTGTCAGGTCCTTTGTGCACACGTTGTGGCTCTGTAGGTACCATAATGTGTGTGTTAGTCTGGGTATCCCTCAAGGAATTGGCACTGATCTAGGAATGAAAACCCTTCCAGGGCTGTCACTTGGAAAGGATGCCTGAAAGGACTAATTCCCCCTGGAGAAAGGGATTTGTGCTGCTCTTTGCCTACACCTTTGCAATTCCTTCCCAATTAAATCTTAATAAACCCCTCAAAACGCCCCAGTAGGATTATAGTGGTGTTAAAGCCCAGGGTGACTGCCAAGCTCAGGGGGTCTCACTGACACACTGGCCCCTCCTAATCCCTCTGGCAGTGCCCACCACGACCCTCTGCACCTTCAGAGAGGGATTTCTCACCTCAGGGCCCCCCACACCACCAGCAGTGCCTGTGCCAGTATCCAAAGGCACCACAAACTCCCCCACAAAGCCATGCCAAGCTGTCCCCAGGATTTTGGGGGAACAGCTCCCTTTTTGGGGGCTGCCCAGCACCCCCCTGGCCCAGGGCAGGCAGTTTGGGGCAGGATGGTCCCAGCTGACCCCAGGCTGTGCCAGCAGTGCCAGCGTTACACAAACACCCAGCTCTGACCTACTTGCCCAGGATCACCCAAGGAGGCTGTTCCCACAAGGAACTCTGTGCCCACATACCCTCTCCTGGCCCATTTACCAGCAGGACTGAGGGAAAACAAGCTGATGGAACTGTGCTCCACTGGTAAGTACCAGATTATTAATATTCCAGACAAGTATCTCGATACTAAAATAGGGATTTCTGCTCCTTTTTATTGCCCTGACAGCACCACAGCCCCGGGAGAGAATGCACAGAAGAAAAGCTCTCAGATGGAGGGGTTTGCAGTGCTCTAAGTCAACATGATCATTTTAAATTGTTTACTGCAAATATATTCAACTGGAGGCTAAACACAATGTGTTTGTCTTTACATTCAAGCACCAGGAGCTGAGTTAACCAGCAGCCTGAGAGGTGAAGGTACCTTGGGGGACTAGAGAAGCACAAATCAATTTGACAACCCAAAGGAAAAGGGGAAAAAGACAATCCCAACCTACCCTAAAAACCTAAACTCTGGGATACAAATGAGAAAGATGATGAACAACAAATAAGATAAAGTTTGGGTTTGTTTTTTTTATGTTTTAAATCCTCCCTATCCTTACCAAGCAAGACACACTGGAACTGTAGAACAATAAAAACTAAAGATTCCTGGTACCCAGAGGTTTTTACAACACACTAAATAAGTTGTTACAGCTTCCAGCAGGCTTGTTCTGCAGCAGAGCCTGTCATGTAACTCCCTGGCAGCACATTAGGCCACTATTAAATCGTGTTTGTGGTGATTTTTCAAGAGGAGCAGAAGGGAGAGAGGAGAAGCAGAACCAAAGCCCACAGGTACTTACATCCACAGCACACTCAAAAATGGTGTCATCCAGCAAGACAACTTTGCAGTACATGTTTCTGTGTCTTTTCACTCCTTTCTGGGCAGCTTTTAAATCCTTGTCCGCTTTGGCCTCCGGGGTCTCTGGTTTAGGCTCTGCCTTGGCACCTTCTTCCTTGGCTTCCCCTTCTTCCTTGTCCTCGGGGTCTCTGCCCTCTGGCTCCTGCTCGTCCCTCCTCTCCTCCTGTGCAGGCTGAAACCCCCCAAGGAGAACAGTTTAGAGGAGTCAAACAAACAAACAAACAAACAAACAGACAAACAAACAAACAGAGCATCCCATGAAACCAGCACTGCAGGGCTGGCACCTCACCCAGAGTCAGTGCCCTGACTTCAATCTGCACCCCAGGCCCTGGAGCAGGGGGGGAAAAAGGGATGGGATTAATTTTTAAAGCCCTTCTGAGTCATTTCAAGGCTTCATTTAATAAAGGATGGAATAAAAAAAGAAATAAGGGTTGATTAGAGAAATCAAGGCAGAGATGACATCCTGCAAATCTTTGTGGGGTTAATGGCAGCACCTTCTGGACTGAGAAGGTTTTTCCTTCCCAGGCAACACACCCAGTGCCATGGGAAGGCATCCAAGAGGGAATGGTTTTAAATGAAAATATGAGAGATTTAGATGGGATATTAGGAATTAATCCTGCCCTGTGAGGGTGGACAGGCCCTGGCACAGTTTGCCCAGAGAAGCTGTGGCTGCCCCATCCCTGGGAGTGTCCAAGGCCAGGCTGGACAGGGCTTGGAGCACCCTGGGCTGGTGGGAGGTGTCCCTGCCCATTCCAACCCAAACCATTCCATGATTTTATGACAGCAGTGGCACTAAAAGGGAGATCAAGGCTGGGATTTCATGGCCACATGAGCTGCCCAAGCAGCTCCTGCCACCAAAAAGGGAAGGGAGCCTTCACACCCCTGTCCCTGTGCCTACAGGAGCACTGGTGAACCAGTTTAACCCACTGAAACAGCAGGAAGAGATGCAGTTTGGGGGGCAGCAGGAGGAGGAAGGAAGCTGGTTTTTTTTTTCCCCTCTGCCATTTGAGCAGGTTAAATGAGTTCACAGGAGGCTCTGAGGTGCTGGATGCAGCACAGCTGCAGCAGAGCAAGAGCAAAACCTTGTCTGCTGGAGCCATCACATCTCATGAAATCACACCCAGGCACAAGTGCAGGGAGGTATTTAAAACCTAAATAATGTCCACAAGCTGCTGACTTCTGCTCCAGCAGAACTGGGACAATCGGGGAATCAGTGAAAGCTCCCAATGCCCCTCGCTCAGCATTTATCAAACTGCAGCACCTCCCAAACGCTGCCACAGCAGAAATATCTGCAGAGTGTCACAGTTCAGGAAGCCACTGACTGGGAGCTAAAATAAGAACTGGAAAAAAAAAGGGCTCTAATGCTCCGTCTGAAGCGAACGGCCCGTGAAGGAAGGTTGGGGTGAACGCTCAGCAAATCAAGTTAAATAGAGGAAGAAATCATGGATTTAGAATCCCAGAGTGGTTTGGGTTGGGAGGAATCTTAAAGTTCATTCAGGTCCACCCCCTGCCATGGCCAGGGACACTTTCCACTAGCCCAGGTTGCTCCAAGTCCTGTCCAACCTGGCCTTGGATATCTCCAGAAATTATTTCCTCTGGGCTGAAACTGCAGGAGAATTCCCAGCTCCTCCTCATCCTGCTAATCCCAACCCTCAGAGGTACAAAACATCAGCAAAGACCATCCCATGGGTTTCACAAGCTCAGAAATTTGGGGAAAGAAACAAAAAGGTTTTACCTACTACCTTCTCTACAACTTTGTAACATGAAGGGGGTGGATTTGCAGTTATTGCTCACTGGCAATGCTTGAACATGTGAAGTGTTGCCCCCAAATTCAGTTTGTGGGTATCTGACACTGCTCTGGAGCCACTCAGAACTTCAGGCAGGGAGGAAGAAATCCAGATTTCACCCTGCATGTTCTGTGCCTGCAGCAACACCCCCAGGTTGGTTGGGCTGTAAGAAGGGACACCCTTCTCCAACTCCAACAACGGAGCTGCCACTTCCCAAGGAGTAAGAGAAGGCACTCAACACCCCAACACCCCAAATCATGAACCAACTGCAGCTCTCTGAATGTTCCCTGGGGGTGTCTCTGCCTCGATTTCTACTTTAAATCTTAAAACTTCCAATTCTGCATGAAACAGGACCCTGGCTGGGAAGAGCAGACACCAGGCAGCTCCCAGGAGCTGGGCTCAGCCGACCAGCCTGCAGAAATCCCTGTCTACGTGATGCATAAGCAGAAAATACTTGGATTTGGCAGGCTCAGCACCAGCCCAGACTGAGCAGATGACCAAGTCCTGAAATGCTGTGCTTGCACTCCTTGAAGTTGAAGAAACCCTTCCCCAGATCCAAGTTCTCCTGCAAACCTCCACCTCAGGCCACTGACCCACCTTTAACCTGCACACACCAAGGACATCCCAACGAGCAACACTGGATTTGGACCCTGTGAAAGTCAACCTTCATTCTGAGGTGACACCCCAACCTCAGCAGGGCAAGGACTCGTCATTTTGAGTTATGTTGTGAAGTGTGAGCACAATTCCCAGACCAGGCATTCCCCACAAGAGTGGGAAGTACATGATGAAACACAGGGAGCCAAGAAAAGCCTTTTGGGCATCTCAGGAGCTTTTCTGGCCGAGCTCATCAAGCCTGGGATATGAAGTTTTTATAGTTCTGGCTACAAAGACCCATTTTTGGGACAGCAGGGAGCACATCCCATGGGACAGGGTGTTTTTACCTGTGTTTCTGCACTGCTCAAGGAATGGAGATCCAGGGACGGGTCAGTTTTGAGCTCAGGCTCAGGAGCTGCAATCGGGGCTTTCACCAGGATGTCTTCATCAGGGCTGGCTCCTAATCCTTTCTGGTCCCCTCCTGCCTCTTTAGGAGCATCAGTGTCTTTGTCCTCTTCGGACACCTGAGACTTGGGCCTCCTGAGGAAGGAGGAGAAGAGGCGGGACAGCCCCCGGCCCTCGGAGCTGCGACGTTCCTTCTTGCTCTGCTCCTCGTGCGTGGGGGTGTCTCCGTTGGAGGCCTTCTGCTTCTGCCCCTCTGCTGGGGGCTGAGCCCCTCCCTCCAGGGAGGCCTCCTGCTTTTGTGTCTCAGCAGCTCCTTCCTCCTCCTTGGCTCGCTGCTGCTCGGCGTTGTCGGCGTCCGCCACGGGGCTCTTCTCTGTGGTCATGGTGGTGCTGCAAGAGAGGGGAAAAGGGCTCAGTCAACAGGTGGCTTCCAATATTTAGGTCTGACTGAGCTGTTCAAGCCAAGCCATGAGCACAGACACACCACATTCACCAGTCACACCACTCTGCCACAGAATTCCAGAATGTTCTGGGCTGGAAGGGACCCACAAGGATCAAGTCCAGCTCTTTGGTGAATGTCCTCCAGTTGAACCCCTGCCAACTCCAGCCTACAAAGTCAGGAAGAGCACAATCATTCCTTTTGCCAAGGTTTGCTTTGATAGAAACATCTCTTGGTATTTGCTCCCCACCCTCTGGACAATGCTGAGGGTGCTCACCTGGAGAAGAGAAGGCTCCAGGGCCACCTGAGAGCCCGTTCCAGTGCCTAAAGGGGCTCCAGGAGAGCTGGAGAGGGACTTAAGGGATGGAGGGAGAGGACAAGGGATGGAGGGAGAGGACAAGGGATGGAGGGAGAGGACAAGGGATGGAGGGAGAGGACAAGGGATGGAGGGAGAGGACAAGGGATGGAGGGAGAGGACAAGGGATGGAGGGAGAGGACAAGGGATGGAGGGAGAGGACAAGGGAATGGCTTCCCACTGCCAGGGGCAGGGATAGATGGGATGTTGGGAAGGAATTCTTGGCAGGCCCTGGCACAGTTTGCCCAGAGAAGCTGCCCCATCCCTGGAAGTGTCCACAGCCAGGCTGGACAGGGCTTGGAGCAACCTGGGCTGGTGGGAGGTGTCCTTGCCCATGGCAGGGGCTTTAATGTCCCTTCCCACCCAAACCATTCTGGGATTCTGTGATCTGAACACATCAACCCACACTGATGGAGACAGGACTCGTTGGTGTTGACCAACAATCGATCTGCACAAGACCAGTCCAGCAGAGCCTTTGGAATTCATGGAACCTTTGGATTGCACAGAGGAAAAACACAAACCAAAAAGGTTTCCAAACCAGAGCAGATTTCCCCACAGCCTGTGCTGTTAAACTGATGCAATGTTTATTTCAACTTTAGCCTGGGCTGTTGACACAAAAAGATGGAGATCACATGAGAAGAATATCTATTTAAGGTATAAAGAGGACCCAAAATAATCGTGCTTTAGAGGGGATAGAACTAATCTTTGGGCGTTGCATCACATGTATCTGCAGCAATAAACTCCACTGCTTACACTGAGCAAACAGCACATAATCCAGCATGGCTCAATCCCCCACCCCAGCCTCAGAGTACAAACATTTGCTCAAAATACAGACCTAAAATTAGGAAACATTTCAAGATCTCACCCTCCTACGTATTAGTGAGTTCATACATTTTCATTTAACTCGTGCTGATTGCCAAAACAACCAGAGTGCTGCAAAGAGAAAAGCCCTCCCAGCTCTCCAGAGGACTCTTCCCTTGCATTTAATGCAAATGCTGTGGTTAAACCAGAGCAGCAAAGACCTTCCCTGGATTTGTTTCTCCAGCAATGCAAATTTCCTGAGGTTACAAGGCTTGGTTTGGGTTTTTGGTTGGGTTGGTTTGGGGTTTTTGTGCAAGGAGGGCTTTTGGAATAGCAGGGGTGGAACCCACCAGGTCAGTGTTCCCACTGGAGAGGTATCAGATTCAGGACAGGGGGTCTGGATCCTCCAAACCTGTGCCAGGGCAGGGTCAGGTTGGATCTCAGCAAAAGGTCCTTCCCCCAGAGGGTGGTGGGCACTGACCAGGCTCCCCAGGGCAGTGGGCACGGCCCCAAGGCTGCCAGAGCTCCAGGAGGGTTTGGATGATGCTCTGGGGCACAGGGGGTGACTCTTGGGGATGTTCCTGTGCAGGGCTGAGGGTTGGACTGGATGGTCCTTGGGGGTCCCTTCCAGCTCAGGATATTCTATTATGCCATGAAACCTCTTCACTTGGACTTAGCCCCACCAGGCAGCTTTGGGGAGGAGCTGCAAGGCTCAGTTTAGTCTGGGATCCTGCAGGAGCAGAAGACACCATTACATTCTGCTCACAGTCTTCCCCTTGGGAAGCTGCTCTGGGTTGTTCCAAACCCAAGAGAGAAGCGGAGACCACTGAAACAGCAGCTTCCAACCTGCACTGAGGGAACAGGCAGAGCCTCATCAGCACCCACAGGAGACCCACGGACCAGGGATGGTGCAAAGAGAGTGCCACACCCCAGATGTGCCCAGAGGTGCCCAGTTTGCAGGTGGCAGCAGGTGTGTGACTTGCCCCTGCAGCTCCTCTGCCTTCCTCCTGCAATGCCATGCCAGGGGTGCTGCTGGCCCCGTTAGCAGCACATGCCTCCACCTGCAGAGTCCCCCCAGCCCCACACAGCCAATTCCTGCTCTCAACAGCTCTCCAAGAACTCCTGGAGATGCTACAAGGCAGTGGAGGGGGCAAGGACTATCAAAAGCCCATCACTCTGAGCCTGTGATGGAGGACAGATTTCTTCATGGCCAACTCCCAGGGCAAAGCTGGTAATGTCCTGGCACAGACTGGGATGGATGCCCATCCCACCAGGATCACACACCCACAGAAAGCTCCCCCTGGTACCAGCTGGAGAGCAGCCTGCTTTGGAGTCACTTCCCACTGTGTTTGTTTGGAATAAACACATTTGTAGGAATCCTTATCAAAACACACAACATCAGACGCGCCGTCGCTCTTGAAACCAGAAAGGCAGAACTGAGGCTTTGGAGATGAGGATGGCAGGGAGGGCACAGCTGAGGAGCAGCTCTTATCAGCCACAGGAAAGCAGAGGGACAGTCCACAAAGGAACATTTCCTCTGGATGTACTTTTCTCTCTTTAAACACCAACAATTCTGGAGCAAGGACTGTTTACTTGTTTACATTTCAAAGCCGCAGCCACGGACCTTTCCTGAGGTAGGAGGGTGGGTCGTGCTGGGATGAGAAAACATCTCCTTGCCTTAAACATTTCCTTTGAAGTTTCCCTTGAATCCATTGGGTTGGAAAAGACCTCTGAGATCACCAAGTCCAACCCTTGATCCAACCCCACTGTGATCACCAGCCCAAGGCACTCTGTGCCCCACAGTGGGGTTGGATCAAGACGTGGTGGATTCTCACTCAGTGCCACATCCACAGAATCACAGAATGGATTGGGTTGGAAAAGACCTCCAAGATCATCAAGTCCAACCCTTAGTCCAACTCCAGTCTCTTTACCAGATCATGGCACTCAGTGCCACGGCCAAGCTCAGCTGAAAAATCTCTAGGGATGGGGAATCCACCCCCTCTCTGGGCAGCCCATTCCAATCCCTGAGCACTCTCTCTGCAAAGAATTTCTACCTGCTCTCCAACTTCAATTTCCCCTGGCAGAGCTTGAGCCCATCGTGCCCCCTTGTCCTATTGCTGAGTGCCTGGGAGAAGAGACCAACCCCCACCTGGCCAGAACTTCCCTTCAGGGAGTTCTAGACAGTGAGGAGACATCTCTTTGTCTCTTTGCATCCCTGGGGGCCCAGGCTGCAGCTCAGGCAGCTCCCTCAGCGGGGCTGGGGATGCAGAGATGGGCACGTAGGAGCCCTGCCCCTCCCAACAAACACCTCAGAGCTGCCAACACCAATAACTCAGTGGGTGCAGCAAACCAACCTCCTGCTGCACCACCCGAGGAGCTGCTCCCAGGCAGGCTCACAACTGCAGCCCCCCCCTGCAAGTTTTGTGCTCAGAAAGGGTTTTCCCTACGCTCTCCCCCAATAGCAAAGAGATTTGTGAGTAAATAACATCACTGAGAGGCTGCCCATGGCAAAGGGGTGCAATGAGATGGTCTTTAAAGTCCCTTCCAGACCAAACCACTCTGTGATTACCCAAGATAAAAAGCACCTCTGTTTTATTTACCAAGTGGTGTTTTGTTTCCATCCCAGCCCTGCCCACTGCCAAACCACAAGGCTGGTACTTAAATTCAAGTTTTCTTCCCTTCACTATTGCACAAGGCTGAGCCTGCAGGTGCCTCTGGAGCTCCCAGGATGTTGGAGGATGCTCTGCTCTTGCAGGGGTGCTGCTCACCTCCTGCTCTGAGCTGCCACACTTGTATTTGGTGGGGTTTTGGTAGAGGCTGAAGGTTTGATGCCAGGCAGCCTGTAAAAAGCAGGCTCTTCACTCTCTGCTGTAGAGAAAGTGTTCAAAGCTACAGAAATAAGGAAACCACCACAAAACTCAGACATGATCCCAGAGAGAGATTTCAGAGTAAAAAAATCTCACCAGAAATGAGTACAAATTTGTATTTATGTTTAAACAGTTTTAAGAACATCCTGCAGACAAGAAGGTTTTGTCAACAAGAAGCAACCTGAAGAAAAGGGAGTTAAACACTCCCAGAACAGCCAAAAACTGGGGCACTTGCACCACAGGTCAACCTCCCACCACCAATATCCCCTCCAGAGCAGCCCCCAGAGGAGGATCTGGACCTCCTTGGGAGTACTGGAAGAGGAAAGCCCATACATCTCCCCTCCAAAGGCATCAGCTCAAAGAAACAGGAATGTTTAGATCTGTGTCTCTCACCCTCTCCTACCTGTCAGCTGCTCCAGTCTCTCTTATTTAGGCACACAAATAAGTGTGGTGATAGTAAAGTGAACCTGCCCTGAGAGGGGCAGAACTGATTAAAAATTAGGAAGAAATTCCTCCCTGGGAGGGTGGGCAGGCCCTGGCACAGGTTGGGCAGAGAAGCTGTGGCTGCCCCATCCCTGGGAGTGTCCCAGGCCAGGTTGGAGCAACCTGGATAGTGGAAGGTGTCCCTGCCCATGGCAGGGGGAGAACAAGATGATCTTTAAGGTCCCTTCCAACCCAACCCAGTCTGTGATTCCATGATAAATCAACTTATCCCTGTCTCCAAGCCTGAAAAAATTATTTATGGCTCACACCATAACTTACTTAGTTCCCAGTGGTTTAGTCTTTCAGAGAGAGAAGAAAAAGGACTGTCCACAGACAAGGTTCAGTTCTTGGAAACCCAAACTGTCTCTCAGTACCAGATAAGGAGGATCACTCTGCTGGGACAAATTGTCTTGACCTTCCTACCCAAAAACGTGTGGCTTCACCGAAAGCTGCTCCTCCAGCAAGAGCTGGAGACAAACGATAAGAAGGAAATTTCTGCTAAAAATAGGCAAAAATCAAACAGTTTCAGCAACAGCGGGATGGGCTTTGTTTTTTTTTTTTAATGCATTTCTTCCCATTTCATCATGTGTGTGAAAAGCACACAATTCAAACTACAGAAAATGCTGCTCAAAATAAGACAGCACAGCCTGAAAATTCAGCTTAGCCAAGACCTGGTGCACGTGCAACAAACCTGAGGGTGGGAGAGGAGGAAACTGCAGCCACCACCAGCAAGACTCACCCCACGTGTGGGGGTTACATGTCCTACACCTGATTCTTATTAAAGTAACATTTCAAGGCCAGATTGGAGGAGGTTTGGAGCAACCTGGTCTAGTAGAAGGTGTCCATGCCCATGGCAAGGGGTTGGAATGAGATGAGCTTTAAGGTCCTTTTCAACCCCAGCCATTCTGGGATTCTATGAGCATTAACAGAGAGTTGTTTGCTTGGGGCTTTGAAACAAAAGAAGAAATTCAAATATAACAAAACAAGCCCCTCAAAAAAGAAATTCAAACAACTTTAAAATACTCTAATGCACCACAACTGTTCAGAATTTATTTAATAATTATTAGAGGAATAATTAGCCCTGACATTTATAACCTCTCTCAGAATGAAAGTGCATCATCTTTCTGTGCTGGTACTTTGGGTCCTGAACAAAAGGGATGCTGTCACTCAGCCTGACCTGGAGGGTAACAGGAGCCTCAGTGAACAGAGGAAAAATAAACCACCCAGCACAACACAGATGGCACATTACAACTGCCTGGATTTAATTCTCACCAGAGCAGCCCTGGTAATCTACTGCACGTCGGCAGCCCCGTGCCCCTCTCCCCTCTCCTGCTCTCACGCTGCCTTCCTATTTAAATGAGGGCAAAAATAGTAGCTCACCATCTGCTGAAAGCAAATCATTTATGTCAAATTGAAGACTGGGCTTATAAAATGACCTGACTAAATGGAGCAGTAAGTGCATTACAACCGAAGGGAGCTGAGAGCTCCTCCCCTGTATCCTCAAAAATCCTCCTGGATGCCACAGAACATGACAATTGATGGGCTTTGCTCATTGGTGAAGTGCTGAAATTTAAATGAAAACATGTACTTGTCACTGGAGCCTTGTTTGCAGCGATGGGTTTGGAAAGGCTGCCCATGGGGGATCTGTAGGAAAACTCACTGGAACTGGGAGCAGTTGGCCTCAGAACTGAGCCATGTGCACCAGGCTGCCAGGAGCACAAAGCTCAGAGATCATCCAATCATGTTCCAACATGGGAGTTTGCTAAAAGGACTATGAAGACCATCAGTTCAATCCAAGTGTTGTTTCCCATTTCGTAGCTCCCTTCCCCTCTTCAGCAGAGCAAGAGCAAGGCTTGGTCCCAAACACACAGTGCCTGCAGGAGTTTCCTCTGCAGTCTCCAAAGCCCCCCGACCACACCAACCCTGAGGAGCACACGAGGGGCTCAGCCTGGTGGGCAGAGGCTGTTCCAAAGCCCCCCTGACCACACCAACCCTGAGGAGCACACGAGGGGCTCAGCCTGGTGGGCAGAGGCTGCTCCAAAGCCCCCCCGACCACACCAACCCTGAGGAGCACACGAGGGGCTCAGCCTGGTGGGCAGAGGCTGTTCCAAAGCCCCCCTGACCACACCAACCCTGAGGAGCACACAAGGGGCTCAGCCTGGTGGGCAGAGGCTGCTCCAAAGCCCCCCTGACCACACCAACCCTGAGGAGCACACGAGGGGCTCAGCCTGGTGGGCAGAGGCTGCTCCAAAGACCCCCCAGACCACACCAACCCTGAGGAGCACACGAGGGGCTCAGCCTGGTGGGCAGCAACTGCTCCAAAACCCTCCCCAGCCAGAGGAGCTGTATCTGCAGGGAGGGAGGGAGGGAAGGATCCATCCAGAGCAGTCCCCACCCCACAGACAGCTCAGCACCTGCATGGCACAGATAATGTCCCAGGGGCTGTTCCCTCCACCAGCCTCCCACAGGGACAGAAACCCAGCAGGGGCCAGAAATCTGTGCAGAGACAAACAGCAGGAAAGGTGCTCACAGAAACACCAGGAGAGCTGCTGCATCCCAGGGAAGCACATCCAAGGATGGGTTCTGTCCCAGCAGGTCACTCCATCCCAGGGAAGCACATCCAAGGATGGGCTCTGTCCCAGCAGGTCACTCCATCCCAGGGAAGCACATCCAAGGATGGGCTCCCTCCCAGCCAGTTGCTCCATCCCAGGGAAACAAATCCAAGGATGGGCTCTATCTCAGCAGGTTGCTCCATCCCAGGGAAGCAAATCCAAGGATGGGCTCTGTCCCAGCCAGTTGCTCCATCACAGGGAAGTAAATCCAAGGACAGGGTCCCTCCCAGCCAGTTGCTCCAAACCAGGGAAGCACATCCAAGGATGGGCTCTGTCCCAGCAGGTCACTCCATCCCAGGGAAGCACATCCAAGGATGGGCTCCCTCCCAGGGAAGCAAACCCAAGGATGGGCTCCCTCCCAGCCAGTTGCTCCATCTAAAGGAAGCAAATCCAAGGATGGGCAACATCCCGGCAGGTCACTCCATCACAGCCACTCCAAACTCTGTGCTGAAGGAATCCCAGCGTGGGGATGACAGCAAAGCAGAGATGACAATGCCACCACAGCTCTCCCACAGCAGCACACCCCTTGCTAAAGCAACAATTCAACACAAAATAAGCAATAGATCTCCATCGGCTGAACAGGAGGGGGGGTTTCCATGAATTATTCATGAGGAGCTTTTTTTTCCCTGCCTGAACACAGATGTGTTTACTTACACTGTGCCTCATTTACACTCAAGGTTTAACGTAACAGAGCTCATTTTCTCTCCTCACAGTTTTCCAAGCACGGGGATAAAGCCCTTTTTTGCTTTTGTCATCCTCCCTTTGGTTGTTTCCAAACCAAAGCTATAATTAGAAGCCAAGAGGGACCTGAACAGTGCTTTGATAAAGAGCTGCCTGCAAGATAAATACCCTCCCTGCACACACACACACACAGAGGCACCTGCCTGGATGTATCTCCACTCCACTGAGAGCCAGAGGGATGTTTGATGCTAAAAGCTCTTAACAGGCTTCACCACCAAGTGCTCCAGCTCCCACTCAAGGGCTGAGCCTCCCCTGTGTGCAGAGGACATCGTGTTTAACCACTTCATTTGTCCCTGCATGGCTGCAAAGCAATTTGCACCCACCCCAGTGCCCCAAATGCCTCTGCCACGCCCTGGCACAACGCCCCAAACTCATTAAAAATCACCAGAATCCTGCAGTTGTTTGGATGTTCTGAGCTGCACAAGAAATGCACACTATTTGAACTATCTAAGGGAAGCACTTACAAGAAGGGCTGGTGTGGTTGGAGTCATGCTTGGCTTGTTCTCTGCCAAGCCCAGGTGAAAACTGGCTGAAAATACGCTCAGCCCTGGCTTTAAGCTAGGCTTAGTGCTTCCAAATTGCCACTGGATATCAGAGAATCATGGAAGAGTTTGGGCTGAAAGGGATCTTTTAGTTCAACCAGTCCTGCCTCCATCGGTGTGGGTTGATGTGTTCAGATCACAGAATCCCAGAACGGTTTGGGTGGGAAGAGACTTTAAAGCCCATCCAGTGCCAATCCCTGCCATGGGCAGGGACACCTCCCACCAGCCCAGGGTGCTCCAAGCTCCATCCAGTCTGGCCTTGGACACTTCCAGGGATGGGGCAGCCCAACTTCTCTGTGCCAGGGCCTGCTCACCTCACAGAGAAGAATTTCTTCCCAATATCCCATCTATCCCTGCCCTCTGGCAGTGGGAAGCCATTCCTTGTGTCCTGTCCCTCCATCCCTTATTCCCAGGTCCCTCTCCAGCTTTCCTGGAGCCCCTTTAGGCACTGGAAGGGGCTCTCAAGTCTCCCTTTTCTCCTCCAGGTGAACACCCCCAGCTCTCCCAGTCCATCAAGGACACTTGAACAAATTCCCACTACCCTCCCCTAAGCTGATTTCAAGACCTTTTCTCCTATAAATCAGCCATTGCTCCTCCTGACACCAACACTCCAAAAATATTCCCTGCCAAGGAAATTCATTCTCCCCAGGAGGAGCCTGCAGGGAGGGAAACCCTCAGGACACACTAACCCAGCACTGCCAGGGTCTGCCCGGGGGCACAGCAAGGTGGGTTTGATGCTGTTTTAATGAGTTTTGAGGAGCTGCACGAGCTGCCAGGCAGAGCTGATGCATCTGGTCTGCTCTTCTGTGATCACTGCAACCATCAGGCAGTGAAGACAAGGGGACTAAAATTACCTTTACAGTAATTATCAGCCTGAACATGGCCCTTTAAAGTTTAATGATCCCCTTCTAGGAGTGCAGGAAGGCACTGGCCAGCTGTAGATTATCCACTAAATCCCTCAATTCTTGGTTTTCTAGCCAAGCCCCAGAAGATTACACCTCCAAATCAACATGGGCATGGAGAAGACAGAGACCTCCTCAGCATCCACCAGCCTGGAAAGATCCAGCACTGCTGGCTCTGGAGACACGACTGGGGCAGCAAAAGCTCTGAGGAGCCCAGGAATAAAGTCAGAGAGCAGGGAGGGCTGTGAGGCTGAGTTTGACTGGGTGGGTACAAACCACCCCAGGTATCAGCACTCAGCAGCCTGTGCTGCTCCTGAGCTGGGGCAGGGCTTTGTTTCAGGAAGGACCATCCTTTTCTGAAGTCTCTTCTACTTTCAGGGCTCAGCATCACAGGCAACAACACACAGAGAAGGAGAAATCCATTCCCACCACAAACCTTGAGCAGTATCACAGACAGAACCCAACCTTCAACCATCTAAAGACTCACAAGACCAGGCAGTTTGGCTTTAGGGTCCACTAAGAGCTCATTGAGGTCCCCAACAAAACCAGCAGAGCCTGTGGAAGCACAAGCTCCACCAGGCCCTTCCCAGCTGGGTGCAGCTCCCCAGGGCACACAGCAATGGGTTGTGCTAACTGGGATGCTGCTGCCCTTGCCTCAAAACTGGGAGCAGCAAAGCAGCTTCTGTGGACACCATGCACAGGAGGGAAGCAGGGAAACAGCTCCTCCAGAAAGCTCCTCCTTCTTTTTTTCCTTTTAAATAATGCAAGTAATGAGTTAATTCCAAACTCTGCACCATTCCCAGAAAATCATCCCATGGGGACAACAATCCCACTGTGCTCCTGCAGGCTCCCTCCTGTGCCCAAGGAGAGCAGGGAAACATCCAGCACCATCCAAACCTGGTTCCATGTTCCTAACAGGAACCACAGGCAACCAACAGGCAGCAAACCAGTCACAGAACCATAGAATTGATTGAGTTGGAAAATACCTCCAAGATCATCAAGTCCAACCCTTGGGCCAACTCCAGTCCCTTTACCAGACCATGGCACTCAGTGCCACAGCCAAGCTCAGGTTAAAACTCTCCAGGGATGGGGAATCCACCCCCTCTCTGGGCAGCCCATTCCAATCCCTGACCCCTCTCTCTGCAAAGAATTTCTTTCTGCTCTCCAACTTCAATTTCCCCTGGCAGAGCTTGAGCCCATCGTGCCCCCTTGTCCTATTGCTGAGTGCCTGGGAGAAGAGACCAACCCCTCCCTGGCTGGAACTTCCTTTCAGTCCTTCAGCTGTTCTCCCAAACACTCATGCCCAGGAGTCAGAAGCTGTTTGTAAAGCCTTCAGAGGTACTGACTCCTTGATTGGGACAAACTCAAGTGACCCCAGAAGGACCTTTCCCCCACTGCCTGTCCCAGGCACACACTTGGACACTTCACACCCCCTTCCACAGGGATGGTTTTCTTCCCGTTTTTCCTGCTCGTTATGCTCAGTGACCCCAAAGCCACCCTTGCCCTTGGGGTGGCTTCACAAGCTGGAGAGCAAAGGAGAAGATGCTTCCTGGAAAATCACAGCAGGTTTTGAAACGCCTCCCACACAGAGGATGTTCCCCAGCAGCCCTTCAGGGAGCCTGAACTCAGCAGTGCCACCCTGCCAGGGTCACATAAGCACTGGGAGATCAGTGTCACGATTAGGGAGACATCCTTGGCAGTGCCCATCCCATGACAAACTCATTCCCTTAGCAAGGCCAGCAGGAAGCCCCCAGTGAGCACAGCTCCCCAATATTTCCATTACACAACATTCACTGCCCCAGATTTGGTGCAATTTGGCCCATTTCGTGTGTGCAAAAGCACCTCAGGGATGCCTGAGGGTTCTGCCCTGGTTCCAGCACCTCACACACATCTCACTTCTGCTCCCACCCAAGATCCCAAGGGCTGCCAATGAGTGGGGAGTCACCAGCCCACCGTGGGGGTGACAGGACTGCCACCCTGCCATGGCTGCAAGTCCAGGATGAAAACCCTCCCACACCCACCAGGAACAGGAACCAAACTGGAGGGGGTGTGAAAAGGCAATTAAATATCCTCTGTGCTCAGAAGACACATCTGATGTGTGGACACATCGCAGAGCAGGTCAGTCCTGTCCCCTCCTGGAGCTGCTCCTTCTGGCAGCAGAACTCCCCCCACCCAAAACTCGCCCTCCAGCCGCTTCCACCAGTTCTGTCTGTTTGGTTTTTTCCACCCAGCAGTGAAATCAGGCAGCTTTAGCTCTTAATCCCCTTAATTAGGGGTGTGCAGCAGCCTTCATTCCTTAATTACATCCATTGACACATCTGATGCAACACATTTACAAACAACCATTCGCACTGGAGATGGCTTTGAATCAAACCCGCCGTGGTTGCCACACTGTGTCACCAGCGGGGAGAAGACACAACGCGACGTTCCGGATGCTTTAACAAGACACACAGCTCGGGAATGCCATTTCCATTAAATAATCACCTGTTTCTCTGGCACGATTTAGGCAACTCCAGCACGGAGTAACCACTGGGGCAGCAGAGTGGGAGTGCAGCTATCACAGAGTGACTATTTCAGGCAATCCTCTCAGTGTTACCCCATGGAATGGAGGGATATTTCTGTGCCTAACCCGGTGATTTTGGTCCATCACCATTCCAGAGCTCTGTTAAAGCTGGACAACAGGGAGCTTCATTTCAGCTGCTCAGCTGCCAGGAATCCCTTTGATCCTTTGGGAGAGCAAACACCCAGCGAGCACTTTATCACCCCCACTTCTGCTGCAGAGCCAAAATAATGATGCTGACACCTCCTGCCTGCCCACAGAGCCATGGCAAGTTATCCCAGCGGGAGCCGTGCTCACTCCTGCTTGGAATTACTGCCCAGGATCCCAGCCGGGTGCACTAATGGCTCACCAGCACAAGGCAGCTGAGCTCCAGCCTGGCCTACCAGCAGTGGGAAAGAGTGAGCAGGATATGAAATACCATCCTGGGGGGAAGGGAGAGCACTGATTTAAATAATGAGATGGAAGATAAGATGATATTGTGGTGTTTCTCTCAGGGCTGGAGACCCAAGGAAGGATTTGTGCTGGTCCCCGCAGCACCTTCTGCTCAGCTCCTGCACCAGCCCAGGGTCGCTGCAATCATCTGCAAGGAGGAAACGTGCACAAATATTGCTTTCTTCAGACTACAGAAAGGAAGAGGAAGTTGTGTTCATGCTCAGCACTGCAGGGAGGGGTCAGAAACACTCTCTGCACCCACATCCAGGGGCTGTTTGCTCACATTTTCGGTTGCCGCCCTCCTTTCTGAGCTGGATGGGTCGGTGTGGGAGGGTGTTGTGGGTTGTGATTTCACTGAACAAACAGCAGCAATGCCACGTTTCACCAGCTCTCAAGAGGTATTTTTTACTTCTTCAACGCCCACCTTTGCCACCCAGCACACCAAGGCAGTGTTAGTGCTGAGTCTCACCCTGGTGCTCCTCCGGTTTGGGAACAAAGCACCACAACCTTCCCCTCCAGCCACACTTAATCCTGCTCATCCAAACACAGCTCCACCCAGGAGCTCCATGGACAACACGCACCAAAAGGATCTCTCCCACCCCCTGTCCAGCTGCATTACTCCTCTCTCCCTTCCACCACCCCTCAATCCCCTCCCACCCTCTCCCAGGGGCTGCCCAGGACCCCCTTCCCCACCCACTCACACCCTTCCCTCCAATCTTCTCCCTTTCATCCTGAATTAAAACCACACTGGGAGAAGCTTAACATCCCCAAGGGCATTAAAGGGAGCCTGGGCATGGAGACAGGCTGGCATGTGCACTGAGGAAACTGGGGCAGCACTTGGAAGCTGTAAACCAGCTCTCTCCACTCCCACCAGTGCCCATAGACACCTGTCATGGCACTGCCAGGACACTGCTGGCCACCAACCAGCTGAGAAGACAACAGCAAACACCTCCCAACTGTTTAAACACTGCAATAATTTGAATCCAAGGGAAAACCCATTAAAGACCAAGTATTTCCTTCAGTAGGGATAAAGCATATGTAGAAAACAGCAGCTGGTTTAAATCTCCCCCCTGTTAAAATAAATTGGAGCTGGGGTTAGTGGTGCTTTCTGGATAAGCTGTTGGCCTTGTGTACACAATTCAGCATCCCATTGATACTTATTTTATGAGTTAGGTCCCAAAATAATCCTTACCCTATTCAAAGTGTGTGCATTGTGTGTGTGCACACCCTCCCCCCCGACAATATAACGGCAGGAGGAACAACCACATGTTTTTTTGGAGAAGCTTTGCTTATTTTTCCCTTTTTTCTATTTAAATCCCAGTTGTGCAATTGCCTCGTGCACAGCTGAAGCCTCATTGAGCCCAACGGTGCTTCCTCCAGCTGAAAGCTCTGCAGACTCTCGGGGTCTCAGAGTGGCTCAGGCACTTAACAAGTACCAAAACCAAGAGAAAATTAAGAATAAACCATATTACCCTCAGTATTTTGGACTCAAAACCTACTGGTCTTGCCCAGCACCCAGTACTGAAGACTAAAAGGAGAGCCCAAGCTTTAAAATTGTGCTGCTAAAGGGCTGTGAGTGCCACAGTCACAATGCCAGACAAGTGAGCCGCTCTTTTCACTGTGCTGCTGACAGCAGGAGCCACACAACAATATTGCTGAAACCCACATTCATGCAGCACAAGGGAATAAAATGCCACACAAATCCTCTTTTCTGCAAGCTCTGGTGATATCATTGTTTGGGTTAAAACTGCCATGAGAAGACCCTTCAAACGAGAGCAGGGAGAAAAGAGCGGAGAGAGCAAAAAGCATCGGTGAGCTCACCCGGGCCAGGCAGCTCTGCCAAACCAGCTCTTTGCTCCTCCAATAAATACATTCTTAAACCACTTCCTTCACACTTCCTTAAGGTTCTCTTTCAATATACACAAGCTAAAGGTAAGTGGTTGCCTGTTCCTCTGTGAGAGGAACAAAAGGTACACACACACAAGGCCTGAGAGGGCTCAGCTTGCTGCGAGGCACCTCCTCACCAGTGCAAGCTGTGAGCAGGGCACATGGAAAAGGAGAGCAGAGAAATGCCACACCAGCTGCAGAAAGCAGGTTGGTTTTTGCAGCTTTTGCAGTGGCAAGAAGTGTGGTTTAAGAAGAAAAAGCAAAAGCAAGACAGAAACAGTGCAATGAGCTGGGCATCGCTGCACAGCCTGAACTCGCTCCTGCTCCCCAACCAAACAAGCTGTGAGAACTCATCAAAACTGAACTACAACTTCACAACAAAACCACTCACTCCTAAGCATGGAAGATGCTTTGAAAGTATCTGCCTTACCAGGTTGTGTCCTCCCTTCAGCACCCAGGGCAGGAGGACAGGACGTGCCCCGCTCTGCTCCGCTCGCTCCGGGTCGCTGCCTTTGCTCTGGAGCGCCTGCGTCGAGCGCGGACCTCGCTCACTCCACCCGTCCCTGCCATGTGGATTTGCTGTTTCCCAGGAGTTTTACCTGCTGACACCACACTGCAAGCCTGCTTGGTTTATTTAACCACACTGCTGCTCTTAAGCTACCATCCAATTACTGCTCCCAATTACTCGGCGCTCAAGAGCCGACGTTAATTACAGAGTACCCGGCACGAGAAGCTGCCGGCGGTGCCACTCAGAGATGGAGCTTCCAACCTGCTGGCATCCAGCACCAGCCTCTCCTCTGGGGCAAGAAACACAGATTCCTGCTCTCAGTGGTGGAGTAACAGCCTTGAGCATGAAGAGGAGGTTTGATGAAATGGTGGATGAGCAGGAGGTCACCACAACCTGAACCCCCCGATCTCAGCAGCCTCTCAGACCCCTCCTGCATCCACAGCATTAAATATCTGGGTTTTCCCTTGGGATTCAACAAAACACAGCTGGGGGTGTTACTGCTGGGTGTCCCACATCCCCTGAGTTAACAGGAGCCAGCTGTGTAAATGCATGTGAGTTTTAAGTTTAAAAAACCACTTAAAAACAGGAGAATGGAGAACCCAAACTCCCCAGAACACAGAATAAACACCTGAAAACCACCACTCTCCAAGCACAAGTTACTTTATACAACGACCTGAGCTTTTCAGGCATTAACATCAGCCCTGGAAGGTTAACACCCAAAAGAACTCCCTGTGGCAGAGCCCAGGGACAGGGGAGCAGAGTGTGAGCCTTGGGAACAGCACAGAATGACCCTCTGCAGCTGGCAGAGCCTTCACAGACACACTGGCATCTGCAGACAGCAGTGCAAGAGGTGATTTTGCAACTCACATTGCTCAGCCTGAATAATCTCCCCAGTGCAAAACGTCCTTCTGTAGGATTTGGAGAAAGATCTCATAAACTTTGCCCTCTTCTTTCCCTTTCTACAAATAGATCTGTTGCACAAGGCACTGATGCAGTGCCACTGTGTGAAACAGCAACATGCCAGAAGGGAATAGCACTTTTACCATGATTATCTACTCATTTTTTAATGGAATATTAAGATTTTTTTGGCTCAAAATGTGTTGTACTTTGCATGGTGCAAGGCACTTCCAAAGGGTTTCACCAACAGCACTCCAGAACTCAGGCTGGGCAACAGCAGAAGTCAGTGTTGGGTTTCCATATACATGAGGAAAATAAAAAGGTGAATGCAAAGAGACAAAGAGACGTCTCCTCACTGTCTAGAACACCCTGAAGGGAAGTTCTGGCCAGGTGGGGGTTGGTCTCTTCTCCCAGGCACTCAGCAATAGGACAAGGGGGCACGATGGGCTCAAGTTCTGCCAGGGGAAATTGAAGTTGGAGAGCAGAAAAAATTCTTTGCAGAGAGAGTGCTCAGGGATTGGAATGGGCTGCCCAGAGAGGGGGTGGATTCCCCATCCCTGCAGGTTTTTCAACTGAGCTTGGCCGTGGCACTGAGTGCCATGATCTGGTAAAGGGACTGGAGTTGGCCCAAGGGTTGGACTTGATGATCTTGGAGGTCTTTTCCAACCCAATCCATTCTATGATTCTGTGATTCTAGTAGGGCTTGGAGATCCCACTGGAGCATCAACAGGGTGCACTGTGGTGGCATGGACTGCTCCCATCAGGAATGTGACTGCACAGGGACATGTCCCATGCCTGGAACTCATCAGTTGGGTACTGTGGGGCAGCAGAACGTGCCCTGTAACCCACAATACAGTTCACATTAAGGGCAGCAATTAACTCAATTAGTGGTCACCCAGCGAGCTGCTGCTTTACAAAAGGAGTTGATTTTAAGCAGCAAACCCAATTCCCAGCATGGTTTAGAACAGGAAAATGCTACACAAGCATAAACACACTGGTGCCACTGGGAAACTGGGAATGGCTGGGTAGGCTCCTGCTGCAGGTGCCTCATCCCAAACACTGCATTAATACAGCTGGGGGGATCTAGGATTTCCCATGAAACACATCCCCATTTACAGGGATTCAACCCAAACCCACAGTCCTCCTACTAAAATGCAAGTGCCACATCCATTTTTCCCCACATGATCACTGCAAAAGCCATCAGGGACTGTGCTGGGTACCACACTGGCTCATTACTTGTGTGACAAATTATCAACTGGAAAATCAAATATCTGCCCAGCTCCAAGCTGAATTTTTTTCCAATTTGCATTTTTTTCCAATTTGCATTGAAAAAAAAATATAATTCACTGCTTGGAGCAGCAAAGACACATTTTTCTTTAAAACACAGTAACAAATTTCAAGCATATTTCCCAAAGCACCATCAAAGAGCTCATTGCTGCTGATACCAAGAGGTCTGGATCTTTTTGTGTCTGGGAATCAACCCTTAATTTTAAGGTTCATAGAACCATAGAATGGATTGGGTGGAAAAGACCTCCAAGATCATCAAGTCCAACCCTTGGGCCAACTCCAGTCCCTTTACCAGATCATGGCACTCAGTGCCACGGCCAAGCTCACCTGAAAAACCTCCAGGGATGGGGAATCCACCCCCTCTCTGGGCAGCCCATTCCAATCCCTGAGCACTCTCTCTGCAAAGAATTTCTACCTGATCTCCAACTTCAATTTCCCCTGGCAGAGCTTGAGCCCATCGTGCCCCCTTGTCCTATTGCTGAGTGCCTGGGAGAAGAGACCAACCCCCACCTGGCCAGAACTTCCCTTCAGGCAGTTCCAGACAGTGCTGAGGTCACCTCTGAGCCTCCTCTTCTCCAGGCTGAACACCCCCAGCTCCCTCAGCCTCTCCCCACAGCACTTGTGCTCCAGTCCCTTCTCCAGCCTCGTTGCTCTTCTCTGGACTCGCTCCAGCCCCTCAATATCCTTTCTGATCTCCCAGGGTGTTTTCATGAAACTTGCCCCATCCTGAGCAATAATGACTCATCCCAGACAGCAGCACCTGAACTGCTGCACCCATGAAACACTTTGTGACTGGGCAAAACCACAGGTCATGGGTGGGAGAGCAATGCCTGGAGATTAACTTGGGAAAACAGGCAAAAACTGCACATTCCCGGTTGCTGTTTCCTCTGGAGAGACTGCTGGGTTTGGCTGCCACTCGACGTCGTGGGGTGCAGCCAAAATCCCAAATGCTGCTGCTCCATTAGCAAAGCTCTGATGATGTTTTCCAACAGAGAGGTTTGTGATTTTCTCCCTCTGCTTGTTTTCTGTAAATGCCTCAAAATATTTTCTCGGGGAGTGTTTGTGCTGAAGGGGATCAGGAGGAAAACCACGAGCAGACCCCTTGATGTAGCACAGGAACAACCTCCTGCTTCACACCTGCAGGGCTGCATCTCCATCCATGTCTTCTCCCCCCACCCAGCTCGAATAATTACTAGAACAGGTGTTTTTAATAAAAAAAAAATGTTCTTCACCTGTCCCAAGATGTTTTTTCCAGTGGCAAAGTTCAAGCGCTGCAAGAGTTACAATTAATCAACCCTCAGTTTCAGTGTAACTCACCACTCCTTGATTTTCTGCCACAGTCAGAAGTTTCAGAAGGTTAAACTGTTTCCAAAACAAACACGATCTATCAACAATTTTTCGGTTGATTTTATAGTTAATACATCAAAAGCGCAGAGCTGTTTGTTTCCTTATAATTGTGTTTTCAAAGGCCCGGGTAGGAGCTGGTCCCACCTCACAGGACTGAGGCTTTTGGCATCTGTTCCTGCCAGAGGAGTGATTTACAACTGTTTGTGCTGAGAAATCATGAGAAATGGTTAATGTACAACCACATCCCCCAGCAGCATCAGCCCAGCAAACAGAGCCAGCCCTGTAACCAGGTTGGTACCTCAACCAGGCACTGATGAGCTCCACACACACCCTGTGACCTGCAGGGTGGTGGCACCTCTCCTTTCACCTGTGTTTGCAGGGAACCTGGCAGAGATGCAGCTCAGGTATCTCCAAAAAAGGATAAAAAGGTTTAATTCCACTTTATTTGGATGTAATACAATGTATGTGCACTCCCAGATGTGCTGGGATTAGCCCTGTGTGCATCAAACCCCACCAGTGCAATGCTCAGGCAATGCTGGTGCTGGAGGGTCCAGCTCAGTTATAAACAGAAATAAACCTGCAAGAAAAGCGTCAGAGTGAAATACCAAGTTTCTCTGTAATTGCAAGTCTCCTTTCCTTGCCCAGCTCATCCCTCATGTCCACAATCTACTCCCATTCCTGCCTCTGGAAGCACAGACATGTAACTCTAATAGATCCAGTTCCCCCCAGCTCTCCCTCTCGATTCATCATGCAATGGGCACTCCTTTTTTAATAAACCACATCTCTGCAAAAGGAATATTGCCATTTGTCATCATCAGGGCACATGAAGAGAGTCAATCATCATTTTTAAATAAGCCAAGAGCAGCAGCTGCAAAATAGGAACCACTAACACTGTCCATGTCACTGCTGGTTTCCCCACCAGCATCTGGTGGGAGTTTGCAGGTGGGATCAGGAGCACCTGAACCAAGAAGAGGAATATTTCAACAGTGGTGCCCCAAAACTGAAGGGATAGGAAATACCATCCACTCAACAACTACTTCAGAACCAAATAAAACAGAAAAAAAAAACTTGCTGAGGTGTGTAAGTGAAGGGAAAAGGTCATTTTTTGACATGAAGACACTCAGACACTGCAAGTCCTTTCAGTTCTCGTCATCAAGGGGATATTCAAACCTCAGTGAGGATCCCAAACCTCCCTGCAGAGAGGGGCAGAGATGGGATCCTGCACCAGGATGGGCACAGTGGCTGCTCTGAGCTCACCAGCCAACCCCAGCTTTATTTCACATTTCCTGGGGGAGGGAAGGGAAGTGCAGAGACAGGAGGGAGCAAACAAACCGATCCAGCCGCCCATAAACAAAGGAAGTGTTGTTTGTTTAGGTAGACAGGATGGAAACAACAAGCAGCAGTTACAACAGCAACAAAAAACTCCAGGAGAAGCCTGAGGAAACAACACACGCTGGAAGAGGCATCAGAGGAATTCAGCACGTGGCCATTTCTCTGCTATCACCAGCACACCCTTCCCATGGTGATGGGGTCACTCCCACTCCAGATAAACCCCTTCTCCAGGGTCCATCCTGTGCCCATCCTCTGCCTTCTGCCTGGGTCAGGGCATGTTCACACGATAAATGGCTTTTTTATTACCCCTACACACTTACACACACAGAGAGGAGAGGGAGAGATGCTGGCTAGGTGACTGGTTTTTTTTTAATTCACACCAACAATTCTCACACAATTTTAACCCACAATTTCCATCTCGCCTGGCAATCACTGCCAACCAACAGCTGTAGAACAGGTACTTAGGACAGAAAACTCTGGTCTAATGCTGGATTTCAAGACTTCTCAAACAAAATGAGTAGCTGAGTTTCTATTTACAGGAAGAACAGGAGGGCTCCCTTGTCCAGGGAGGATGGCAGCTCAGCTTAAGAGGAGAAATCAGGGATATAAATTTAAGTTAGATATCAGGGAAAGGCTCTTCCCCCAGAGGGTGGTGGGCACTGACCAGGCTCCCCAGGGCAGTGGGCACGGCCCCAAGGCTGCCAGAGCTGCAGGAGGGTTTGGATGATGCTCTGAGGGACAGGGTGGGATTATTGGGGTGTCTGTGCAGGGCCAGGACTTGGACTGGCTGATCCTTTGGGGTCCCTCCCAACTCAGGATATTCTGCCATTGGCTGTAGGACCCTCTCGCCCACTGTTTCAGGAACTGGAAGGCAGCAGCAAACAAAGCAGAGCTGCAGGAGGAGAAACATTTCCTGGCTAGGCCAGCTAAGCTGGACCTGAAAGATCTTTACCCTTCCATGAACCAGCCCCAGCCCCATGACAAACGACTCCCAAACCTCCCCAGGAATGGTCCCCAGCTGCGTGTTTCTCATTTTCCAAGTGCCTGGCTGGAGGCACCACGGGGCAGCTCCGAGGCAGAAACCGGGGCTGGAATAGAAACTGTTCCATCGTGGTCTGTGTCAGAGGGATAAAACCAAACCACCCTTCAAGCTGTCCTGGAACACCCAGCCCTTTCTCACCAGAGAACTGCAAAGACCAGCTCATGCTTTTGATTCATTTGCACTCAGGCAGCTGAATCCAAGCGGGAATTATTAATCCTGTCTTCAGAGCAGAGTTTGAATAGCAGGGAATAAACACAGCCCGGGGCCCTGTTCACAACGGGGTGGGACTGGCCCCACTCAGGCCCAGCTCGCTCTTGTATCCCATGACACACCAGCCTGAGGGGGGAAAGTCCATATGGAATCACATCCCGAGCCCACTCCAGGACGGAAAGGCGGGAGATGCTGCGGGACCAGCAGCCACACCAGCAGCGCCATCTTCCACCTCCAAGGGTTTGGCTCTGCAATTCTACTATAAAGCCGCGTGAGCAGCTTAGTTATTTATTTAACTAAAAGCTTTTAATTATCTCTCTGACACACGCGCGTTAGTGGGGCGGGGAAGGGGGAGAATAATCAGCCTGCAACGGGTGAGCTGCGGGTTCAGGGGAATTGGGGTTTCCACAGAAAGAGCCAACAAGCCCAATTCTCCTCCTGCTGCTGCTTCCAAACTCTGCTCCCATCCCAGGCTCCAGCCACGGTGTTTGCTGAGCTGATCCCTGCGAGAAGGGCTCGCTTTGGGCAGAGTGAAAGCTCCTCCCAGGTCTGGGCTCCAGCTTTCCTCAGGAGGGTTATTCCATGGTGTGACCAAATTGGAAAGCCAGGCTGACATCCCATCAAGCTGCTCCCCAAAAATGCACGTGTGGGAAGCAACTCCGTGGCCACAGCTGAGCTCTCCCCGCAAGGAGAAACACTCCCCGGAGCTGCTGCTCTTCCCACGTCTTTCAGGCTCTGCATCGAGATCAGGGAGCTACAAAAATCCTCAGTCCCCTCCAAAAGCACCAGAGTTCAACTGCTGTGAGACTTTATAAATTATAAATTGCAACCCACTGCTGCTCTGAGCACAGCAGCTAAAACAGGCTGGCATGGGAAATTTGTTTAAAAAGCCCAGATCAAAAAAGCAGCAGGGTCTGCAGGAGTGTGCCCTGGAAGAGTTCAATTGCCTGAACACATCCCCCAAACCCACACAATTTTCCTCTCTTTGGAACTGTTTAATTTAGAAAAAAAAACCAAGAGATTTAGTTCATCTACGCTGACAAATTAAAAGCATTTGCTTTTAGCACACAATGAGAGTGGAATTACACAAGCAAAAATTCACATAAACAGAAAAACAAGCGTAAACAACTGACTGAACGTAAAGAAACTAATAATATTAATCTGGATTAAGTACAAGCCATGAACATTCCTACCTAATCCATCCGATGGGCAGAGATAAATCCCCACTATGCACATCCTACAGTTCTTTGCAACTTAAGGCACCACGATACTGATCAAAACAGTAGTAGATGAGACACATAAAGGGACATCTTTACATACAGCCCTTTGCTTAATCTACACAGGATTACAGAGAAAGCCAAGCACCAAGAAAGCAGAACAATCATTGCAAAAGCTCCCCAGACCAGGGTGCAATTTCTACTCCTGATGCAAAGCTCTCTGGAGCTTCCCCAGAGAGATGCAGGGCAGCAACAAACACAGCTTGGAGCCTGAACCACCTGAGTATCTGCCATTTCTTAACGCTCCAGGAAAGTTGCACGGGGCAAGCCATGGGTAGGGAGAAGGCAGGAGTTTAAAAGCACAAAATAAGGTTTCTGGTAGGAAATTATTTGCATCCATAGGGCTGCTGCAGGGCCCTCAGGCTCCCCTATTAAACCAACAGCTCTGATTCAGCACAGCTTATCCCAGGGATGTAAAAGCAGCAAGTCCAGGCACTGACCCAGTGTGGCCCAGGAGTACAGCCCAGCTCCAGCTCCCACTGCACCCCCACACTTGCCTCCATCCACAGTGGGATGGGAAGCTCCCATGGGGAGCAGGGATCCCTCACCCAGGGAGAGCCAGAGCTTTCCCACCCAGCACAGACACAGGATCTCTGAGATCACTGACTTCTGCTCCTTCCCATAAACAGGTGCAATGTGGAGCAAGGGGCTGAAGAAAAACCCACCCTGCAGTGGAACAGGTACTGACACAGATCCCCCCCAAATGAAGAGGCTCTCAGCACACACTCCTCATGGGAGGACACAAGGAAAGGTGTTTGAGGAGAAACTCCTGGCCAGATGCTGTGGACACACAGCCAGCACCTGCACTGAACTGCCCTGAGGATGAAGAGGTTCAGTTGCAGACCCCAAAAACCCAAGATTCCTTTGAGATGCTAAACAACTCCTAGCACGGAGCCACTGCCCTCCATCAGCAACCCTGTGCACACACAACTTCATTCCAGCACATTACACACCACACTCACAACATCATCATCCTTCCATCAACACCTCGGAGCACACGGAGCATCCCAACATCCCTGCCAGCCACCCCGGCACAGCAACACTTCCATGGCTAATGAATGAATTTGTAGATGTGGTTGGTTGCTCACCAGAGAAGCCACATCCCCACCTCCCATCCATTCAAATATCTGCTCACCAAGCAGTAAATGGGGCATCAGGAGAGACGTGCTTTACCACTCTTTGAAAATCAAGCACTGTCAGGCAGAGCACGGACAGTTGGCAGGGAGACACCAGAGCCAGGAGCTGTAGGTTTGGAGTGTCATTGTCTGAGGCAGTTTTTAGGCTTTGGGAACATAAGGTGCTTGGAAACAGGCTGAGCTGAGTCCTCCCTCCTCGGGAGTGTTGCTTTCCCTGCAAACGCTTTGATTCTGATAATCTCATTTGTTTTAAATTGCAATTGTGAGATCAGATGAAAACACAGGTAATTCCCATTCTCCTAATCTAAACTGATACGGGAAATAATGAATGTGTTTATGTTAGAGGGAAAATAATCATCTTTCCCTCTGTTTCATAAGGCTCTAATTGAGTTCTCAAGGCAAGGAGTGCCATGTTTATCCTGATATTTACGTTCCGCAGCAGATTAAGTTTGTCCATGGGAATCCTCGAAAATCCTCACCTTCTTTATTAAGGCCGTGGCAGCAGAGAGATGCAAAAGGACCCCACTGCTTTTTGAATCGCACCCAACACTCAGAATCATCCCAGAAACAAAGCTGAAGATGCCAGGGGTTGGCACTATGGAAAATATAAACATGAAGTGTATCAGCATCACTGACACGCGACACACACCACGGGCAGGACATCCCTTAACAACCACCACAATGCTGCAGGAAAACCTTCAATTCCTCAAAAATACAGTTGGACCAGCCATTAAAAAATAAAATACCTACTTTAGACCTCCTCAAAGTAGCTTTTCAAGCAAAGGGAGCAGCAACACACGAGTCAGCTTATTGTGAAAGGAACTTCACTCCACGGCATCAGGGCAGCCCCTCTGCATCCCCCACCCACACCCAGCATATTCTCCACCCCCTGAGACCTTACAGGGGTTATTTTTACATTCAGCAACTCAACTGTGAATAAGAATCACTAATTCAAAGGCCATCCCTGCAGATCTACCAAACTAAGGCAAACGAAACGCAGCGTGTTTTGAAAGCTTCAAATACTAAACAGAAAGAACAAGGCAAGGCAAAAACTGGGTTTGTGGTGCTGCTCAGAAATAAGATTTTCATGGAATAGTTTGCACTGGAAGGACCTATTTTGCTTTGCTTCTCCAGTATCTTAATTAAATTATAACACAAAGAATTATAACTGAACCAGCACAACACCTGCCCCAGAATTTGGACAATCTCTGAGGCATTTTCTCTTTGCTGCCAAACGTGCAATTCTTGAAGAGCCATTTACACACCCAGAGCAGGGAGGGCTGCCAGCCCCTGCCCCAAACCAGACCCCCAAACCACACAGAGCCCTCTCAGCACACAAAGGGGGAGCAAGTCCCTCTTCCCCGAGAAACACGGAAGGAAGGCTCGGGACACTCAGGCACGGCACTCACAGCGCTGGTCGAGGTGGATTTTAACTCATTCCAGACCTTCTGGAGTTGTTTTCATTGCAAACGCTGCCCCGTTGGGGATAGGAAATAAAAATACGCCTCGGCGGAAAATCCTGTTAGTTGGAGAGCGTCGCTTCCCAGCGGGCTGAGCTGTTTTCCTGAGCTGGAATTTGCAAGGAAGAGGGATGCACGGCTGGGAAAGAGCCTTCACCTGGCTGGTGCCACACCACGGCACCCACGTTGGTGCTACGGGTGGCTGAGCAGGTCCCCAAGGCTTTACAGAGCCCGGAGCTCTTCCCTGCCAGCCCTTCCCGCCATGTCTCCTTCCTCCTCCTCCTGCACAATGGACTTGGGCAGAGCTGGGGACTCCACCTCGGTCCCGGCACCCCTG
Source organism: Pithys albifrons albifrons (assembly GCF_047495875.1). NCBI lineage: Eukaryota > Metazoa > Chordata > Aves > Passeriformes > Thamnophilidae > Pithys > Pithys albifrons. The sequence continues at coordinate 3,435,661 of NC_092481.1, forward strand.
GGCACCCCGTGCCCCGCTGATGGGCGACACTGGGTGCCAGCTGTGTGCCCATCCTGCTGTGCCTGTTTCCTGGCTCCTGCGGGCTCTGTCTCGGGCTGAGACTCAGCCCTTTGGCTTCCAGTTCTCCATGACAGAGGGAGCGCTCACACAGGAGCTGAGCACACATGGATACAGAGTGCACACACACACAGAGCACACATGGATACAGAGAGCACACAGATACACTGTGCACACACACACAGAGCACACATGGATACAGAGAGCACAGAGAGCACACAGATACACTGTGCACACACACACAGAGCACACATGGATACAGAGTGCACAGAGAGCGCACAGATACACCGTGCACACACACACAGAGCACACATGGATACAGAGAGCACAGAGAGCACACAGATACACTGTGCACACACACACAGAGCACACATGGATACAGAGTGCACAGAGAGCACACAGATACACCGTGCAAACAGATACACCGAGCACACACACACAGGGCAAACACAGATATAACATGCACACATGGACACACTGAGCACACACACCGTGCACACACACACCGACTGCAAACAGACACAACGTGCGCCCACACAGAGCAAACCCAGATACAATGTGCGCCCACACAGGGCAAACCCAGATACAACGTGCACACACAGGGCAAACCCAAATATACCACGCAAACACGCACACAGTGCACACACAGATACACCACGGAAAGACACGCACACAGTGCAAACAGATACACCGTGCACACGCACACAGAGTACAAACACACCGAGAAAAACCACACCGCGCACACACACAGTGCAAACACACCCAGTAAAACCCCACCGCACACACACAGAGTGCAAACACACCCAGTAAAACCCCACCGCGCACACAGAGTGCAAACACACCGAGAAAAACCCCACCGCGCACACACACAGGGCAAACACACCCAGTAAAACCCCACCGCACACACACCGAGTGCAAACACACCCAGTAAAACCCCACCGCGCACACACAGAGTGCAAACACACCCAGTAAAACCCCACCGCACACACAGAGTGCAAACACACCCAGTAAAACCCCACCGCGCACACACAGAGTGCAAACACACCCAGTAAAACCCCACCGCGCACACACAGAGTGCAAACACACCCAGTAAAACCCCACCGCACACACACACACAGACACACCGCGCACACACGCAGAGCCCGCAGCAGTCACACCGCACACACACACACACACGCGAGGTCCCCGTGCACCCCACGCGTGCACACTCCAGCACCCCACGCACACGCATCCTTCACACGCGCAGGGGCTCGGCGCGCACACACACACAGGCACCTCCCGCACCATCACACACGCGCACACACACGTGCCCACCCGCGTAAGGGCCACCACGGGCCGGCGCCGACCCGCCGTTCGCGGACACACCGACACGGGGACACAGACGGACACAGTGACACGCGGACAGGCGGACACACCGATACGCGGACAGGCGGACACACCGACACGGTGACACACACGGACACCGACACGGGGACACACGCGGACACACAGACACGCAGACACACCGATACGCGGAAACACGGACAGGCGGACACACCGACATGCGGAAACACGGACAGGCGGACACACCGACACGCGGATAGGCAGACACACCAACACAGGGACACACACGGACACACGGACAGGCGGACACACCGACACGCGGACCCGGCGCGCCAAGGCCGCGCGCTCCCCGCTCCCCGTTCCCGCGCCGCCGCCGCCGCCGCGCGCGCTGCTCCCGCGCGCACTTACCCGGCCGCCCCCGCGCGCGCGGCACCCGCCAGCCCCTCTCAAGCCGGGCCCCGCTGCGCTGCTGACCAACCGGCCACCCTCCTCTTCCTCTTCCTCCTCCCCCGGGGCCCGTGCCGAGCCGAGCCGTGCCCGGCCCCGCCGCCTCCCCGCGCCCCGCTCGGCACCGCCGGCCCCGCTCCCGCCCGCGGCTCTGCCCCCCCCCAGCCCGGCCCCGCCCCTCTCCCCCCCACAACACTGTAGTAAGTTCTCATTGGCTGAGCGCGCGGGGCGGGGCCGCAGCGCCGCCTCGCTATTGGCTGAGGGGAACCCGCGGCCGGCGCGCGGGGGGGGGGGGCGCGCGCCCCCTCATGGCTCCCCCTCCCCATTCCCTCCCGTTCCCCATCGCGGGCGGACCGGCCCGTCCCGCCTCCCCCAGCCCGCGCAGGCTGTCGGTGAGCCCATCCCTTCAGCCTCTCCATCCCCACAGCCCTGCCGGAACGATGGTGGAGGAAGGTGTGTGGGGGCCGTGGGGTCGTTTGGCGCCGCACGGCTCCGGTAGGAACGGGGCAGGAGGGGCCCGGTCCGCCTTGACCCAGATTTTAAATACAGCTCGCTGTCTGCCGGGGAAAGTTGGGGCCCAGCTCTGAGGAGAGAGCCTGGGGAGAGGAACGAAGGGATGAAGGAGATGGACGGATGAGGAAAGGGTGTTGGGGTTTTCTTCAGGCTGTTACTATATTCCTTATTTCTTTAATTTTTTCAAGCATGAGGCCGCTCAGAACTGGACAGGCACTGCCTTAGCCGGTGGATGACAAGCAAAAAAAGCCACAATTAGATGGGGAGCGCTTGGTGAACAAGAAGCGCCCGCAGGAGCCCCGCACAGCCCTGCCCCTGGTCTGCAATCCCGCACCCGCAGCACGGACCGGCTTTTCCTCACCTACAGCCGAGTTACAACCAGTCCCTGTGCCAGGCAGAGCTGTCCAGCTCTCCCCGTTATGTACCTCGGAGCAGAACCCTGCCCGGCGCTTCCACAGGCTCCTGCCAGCTCAGGGGGCCAAATCCCCCTGGAATGTTTACACAAGCCCCAAAGATGCCTGGCACCGAGGCATCTCTGTTTGTTTCCCGAAGAGAATTAAGCTCTCAGGCACATTATTCTGCTTGGATTAAGAGCAACCGCCCTGCCCCTTCATCAGCAGATAATACCCCGGGGCTCATGCACACCCTGCCTGGGACAGCTCCATCCTCACGCTGAGCCCTCACTGGTACTGACCTCGCAGGACACACACACTGAGGGCACCTGGAGCTTAAAACCCCCAATTTTCTGAAAAATTAACATGCTTCTCACAGCTATTTACCCCTTCTCCTCTATATGCCTGTGACAATCAGCTCAAAAAGAATAGAGCAGCTCCCCCTTGCCTCAGTGCTGAGACCACTTGGAAAAAGCTCCTCAGTGAGAGGGAAGACAGGTATTTTTGCCTTAAATCTGGATCATGAGGTTTCCTTGTGGACTCAGCTGAGCACATTTGATTAAAAGACACAGGCTGGGAAAGGTCTGGCAGCTGTTAAGTCGCTGCTCCAACACTGGGGACAGCCAGTTCCCTTGAAACACACCCTGAAGCTCCGACTTCACTCCCCACAGCATTAAATTAACACGTTTTCAAAGCCCGGGCTGTGCACGGAGGAGCCTCAGATTTGGTGCTGACCCCACCAAAACTGCTGCTGCTGGAAACAGGTGAGAAACACGACTCCAAAAGGGCTTTGAGGAAAAAACCACCAAGCAAAGAAACCACAATTTTTGGGTGCAATTAAGAAAAACAAGCAAACAAACCCACAGCACTTCATCATCCCACACACACGGCAGTGGTTGCAGATAAAGAGAAGCAAAGACCAGGGCAACAAAAACTTCACATCAAAGCAATGATTTAACACCACACAGCACATCATCCACTGTGCTCAGATCAGCAGATGATCCCCAACCCCATCTGGCAGCTGAGAACAGAGAGCAGCAGCATTTTGAGCCATTATTTCCCAGGTGAAGCACTTCTCCACAGGGAGCACCAGTGCAAGCTGCAGACATGCTGTGCATGAGGGCAAAGGATGCTGTCACCTCTCCAGGCCCCAAACAAATGGCTGAGAGCTCAAATGGAAGCAGAAACTTCAAAGCTAAAGGAGGAGAAACTAAAAGGTTGAGTTATCAGTTATGAAAAGGGGCATTTGGTTTGTGCCGTGAGAGCCCCTGGAAAATGTTCTCCAGGCCAAAGCTCCTTTTAAAGGCAGCAGAAAATAAAGGGAAAAACACCCCAAAAACACCTCTCTTGTGCACATGGAAATACACCCATCATCACCACACTTCTCTTCTAACCTTTTGCCTCCTACACAGCCCCAAACTGACCTCTGAAATCCCATAAGAAGTAATGGAAATGTCTTAAATTGTTCACTGTTAGAACAGTTTGCCCCATGCCAAGCCTGGATTGCAAATATTTAAAGAACTCTCCCAGTTGCAGCCAGTTTAAGTCGCTTTACAGAAGTCATTTAGAGACTGGGAATTATTTTACTAAGTCAGGATTTCTTGGTATTTGGATGCAGGACTAAGGAGAGGAATTATATTCATTTTTAGGCACATATTTTGGGTCGCTGAGGCAGAGGTTGGTCCTTGCAAGCTGCAAGGCCACTGGGAGCACTCAGATCCTGATGGATTTGGTCAGTGCAAATCAACTGGGTCACAGAGGACGATGCCAAACCCTGCCCTCTGCCTGGTTCATGTGCAGGCACACACAAGCAGCTCAGCAGGACACGCTGCAGCATCCCAAGAGCATCCAGACAGTAGATTAAATCCAGCTCAAGTAAGTTCTTCACAGAGCAAATCCTTTGAAAGGTGATCCAGTGCTTTGGATGCACTGCTGGTAGGGTTTGTTGTAAAACAGGGCTCCCAGTTTACACCAGTGCCAGGGAAGAGCGTGCCAGGGGCATTACTGGCACAGCAATGGAAGGCACAGGGCTCTTCTCACCCTGAGGAGCTTCTGCAGTGAGGAATTCCCAATCCAAACAAAGCAATTGTGCATCACGCTGGGGCTGGTGCGCCCTCCCCCAGAGCAAGCGGGATTTGAGGGGAAGAGAAAGACTCGGGATTACACCAGATTCTAGGAAAACAAAGGAATTAAGCTGGTCAGCTGAATCCTTTATCCAGCCCTGCTCCCAGTGAGCCAGGCAGGGCTGTGCTGGGCACACGTGTGTGAACACACAACAGGCACACACCGTGCCCGTGCCACGCTCACACACTCTGCACACCAGTGACAGTCTCCAGCTCAGCAGCAGCCATTTCACAAGAGCAAACAAGGTGGGAGGAGAGCAGGTGGCTCAGTTTTGCCAGCTCCTGGCCCTCTGCCCTTGGCTCCTCATCCAGGCTTTGCTGTCACCATCAGCAGTGCTGATCTGTCTGGGAGCAGAAGGCTGGGATGGGGAGGGAAGGAAACCTCCATTTGACTTCTCAAGCTTAATGTTCCTGTAACACAGTGATCCTGAACTGAGATATTCCAGGTAAATGATTCACCCAGAAGGAAGGGATGCCTCAGCTAATGCTGAATGTCTCCTGTGTCCACCCCTCTCTCCAGCACAGAATGCACTCCTGAAAAAGCCTCTGACAGGCTGAACTGCAAACTCAGGGAATATTCACAAAGGACTAGAACAAGCTGCATTGCTTTGCCAGAACTCGTGTGCACAGTGAAGGCAACCTGGAACATCCCCACTCACCTGGCTCTGTATCAAGTATTTAACCAAAGATTAAATCTAGTCCAGCCCATCATAACACTCTGCAAAACCAACAATCAATTCATTGTTGAGGAGTTATTAAAGGGCCAAGAAACACTTTCCATAGTTAAAGAGAATGAGTGATTTGGGTATTGGAAGCACACTTGGCATCGGGGCAGTTCACCTCACCAAGCTGCTTCTCACATCCTGTTCAGGGTGGTTTCCTACTGGAGAGTTTTCCTTTGTTGGCTGTAATTTGTGTCCTTTGAAGGCCACTGGTGCTAAACTAAAACCCTGTGTTGTCCCCTGGGGGCAGAAGAATCCAATTTTTGAGCCATTGGGTCTTTTTGATACTGGGCTGGCTCATGTGGATCTCCTTTTTGGGAGCTAAGGAGAGCAGAGGGGCTGGCTGGGAAGTAAGCCTGTACAACCAGGAATTCCTATCCCACCTGGAATCTGGTTCATTGATGCAAAAAGCTCCCATCGTGGGTTTCATCAGTTTGTGTGAAGTTGATGTTCAGTTGAGTCAGTGCCTTGCAGCACAGCAGACAAACTCCAAGGAGAAAGAGGAACAAAACAGAGGAAGAGGAGCTTCAGCTCCCTCCAGGCTGTGTGCCAGTGCAGGGAAGAACAGCTCCCTGGAAAGTCAGCTTTGTTCCAGGGCTTAGAGTCGGCGTGTAAAGCACATTTCTGCCAAGATGCACCACTAAAGATCAGTGCAGGAGGTCAGCTGCAGCCTGCAGGATTGAGTGTTCACATGGTGAATGTGTCTGCACTGCCAGAGAAACACTTCTCCTCTCAGATATGGGTAGGAAGTACTAAACATACAAGTGGCTGCACTTAATGGATCTAAAAAGTGCTTAAAAACTCCTGGAGAATAAACCCCAGGTGAGGCTGTGAATACAGGTAGTGCAGGCTCAGGAACAGGCAGGAGCAGCCTGGCACGAGCCTGAGCTCCAGAAACAACCCCAGAAATGGGCTCAGCCATGGAAAGAGCCATTAAAGAAGCCACAGCCAGTTCCACATCACTCCACACACCTTGAGAGCCCACCCTGCTTCCAATAATTTACAGGATTTCATCCCCTGGTAGTCTCAGTGAAAAGATGACACAACTGAAACCAGAGAGTGCTTGACTCCCTCCCCCTCACTAAGGAATTCCAGGAGATGCTGCTGGAATTCCCTGTGTTTGGGTAGTGGGAGGAAGTTCAAGCCTTTGCACCAGCCTCCTAAACCAAGCAGGGCCAGCCAGGCTGGCCAGAGAGGCAGCTGTCCCTTCAGCGGGGGACAAGCTCAGCTATGCAGCCTCTGCTGAAACGAACCCAAAAATAACAGTGAGTGCCACCTAGGGACGGGCGCTCGGCAGGGAGGCAGCCGAGCCGCACCACAGACAACGCATCTCAGGGGCTCATTTACTCCTTCCATGGACAAGGAGTCAAACTGCAGCCAGGAGAGGCTCTGGAGCATTTAAATAATACCAGGTTGGTTCCTTTTTGAACTGCAGCTTCTCCCCAGAAAGGCACCGGTTCTTGAAGGAGATTTGACTCCATATTGTTATACTGATGTGTGGGCAAAGTGCATCCCTTGGCTTCAAAATACTCGGAGCTCTTTGGCTCAGAGAAGGGCAGTTTGTAGATCAGGGTTTATTTAGGAGCAGTGTGTACCTTGCAGTAAGTCAGGAGCAGATACTTGGCAGAGAGCCCTCAGGTTTGCACTAACACATCACTTGTAATCCAAATTTACCCAATCCATGGACCCAGAATTAGTCAACAGACAGCAGTTTGTTATTGAGGGCAAGACCCAACATTTATTTCATTAAAACTTCACCCATGGAGAACAAATACAACTTCTAACCAGAGCACAGGCTCCCTTGTTTCTTCCACAAATACAAGCTGAAGGTCTGCACCACCTTCTCCAGCTCTGCCTCCCCTGCCTGACACCTCTTTGGATCTTGCAGGGTTTGTCTTGAGCTACTAAACTGAACCAGACTCATCACCCCCAGTCCTGCCTACAGATCACCCCAGAACCTACAAAGCACAGCTTAAGTCTGCCCAGAGGCATTTCTGCAGGTGCACAGTGATTAATTGGTGCACATTTCCATATCACAAATTAAAAACTAAAAAAAAAAAAAAGACCTCAGCTTGCTTGAAATGCAGCATATTAACCTTTGAAACCAGCAGTCATGGATACCAGCTTCAAAAAGATTAATATCAATAGGACAAAATCCCAGAGGATAGCATCCCATTGCTGCCAGTTTTTCTGGAGCAAAAAATAAGGCATTTTTAGCTTTATTTAAGGTCTTATCTTTCTATGCTATTCTACAAAGAAAACCCAGAGTGGTTCATATTCATAGACAGAACCCAAGTCCTGGAGGAGGGTGAGGGGAATAAGAAGTTGCCAAGGAGAGCTGTGGGTATGGATGGAGAAATGGGAAGGCACGGGCAGGAGTCCTGCTGCCATTGTCACAGTTAATTGCCAAGAGTCTGAGAAAGGTTGGTTGCTGAAATAAATAACAACACTGTTAGCTCAGGGGGTTCTGCAGGTCCACTGAGGCTGCACATTTAAGGCATCCACAGTAAATCTTTGGAGCAGGAGCTGCAGCAGCAGCTCGGAGATGCTGCTCTCACCCTGCACTCAGCACAGACTGCGTCAGAAAAACCTAATAATCATTAAGCTGCCATCTTTTATTTCTAATTATTTGTCTCCACAGCAGGGTTTCTCCAACCATCAAGCAAAAGGGAAGCAAGTCTCAAAGGAGGAACTGTTTTGAAGCGGGCTCGCAGCTGCCACGGCATGAATGGCTCTCCAAGAACAGTAGCAACCGCTCGGAGCTGGGAGGGAAAGCATCTCTGTTTGGGCTGCTTTTCAATGTCGGTTTTTAGGTCAACTAAAACAGCTTTTCTTATGCAACAGAAAGCTCACTTGCTTTGGAGTTTTTGCTTTCATTTAATTAGATGGTAATTCAGAGGGCAGCACTGCTGTTCTGAAGGCCTCAATGGGAACTGTTTCACTGCCTCACAAAGCAACAAAGTGGAAACACTGAGCTAAGCCGGCCCTAGAACTTGACACTGCACTGAAGCCTGACGGTCTCTGCTGAGGGGGTGGGACAAGTGACAGAGATACCCTGCTGCCACATCTCCATGGAATCATGGAACCATTTAAGTTGGAAAAGCTCTCCAAGATCACTGAGTTCAGCCGTTCCCCCAGCACTGCCAAGGCCACCACTGACCCGTGTCCCCAAGTGCCACCTCTGCACGGCTTTTAAATTCCTCCAGGGGTGGTGACTCCACCACTGCCCTGGGCAGCTGTGCCAGGGCTGGACAACCCTTTCGGTGAAGAAATTTTCCCAATATCCAACCTGCCCCACCCCTGGCCCAGCCTGAGGCTGTTCCCTCTCCTCCTGTCCCTGTTCCCTGGAGCAAAGCCTGACCCCCACTCCGGCTCCCCCCTCCTGGCAGGCATTGCAGAGCCAGAAGGTCCCCCCTGAGCCTCCTTTTCTCCAGGCTGAGCTCCCCCAGCTCCCTCAGCCGCTCCTGCTGCTCCAGATCCCTCTCCAGCTCTGTTCCCTTCCCTGGACATGCTCCAGCCCATCAACATGTTTCTTGTCATGAGGGGCCCAGAACTGAGCCCAGGTTTCAAGGCTTGGCCTCAGCTGTGCCCAGTGCAGGGGGACAGTTCTGGTCCTGTGGCTGGTACCAGTCCAGGTGCCATTGGCCTCCTTGGCCATCTGGGCTCATATTCAGCCACTGCTGACCAACAGGAGAGGTCAAAGCAGAAAATCTCACTGAAAGGTGAAAAAGCAGGAGGTCTCATTTGCTCTTCCTCCTTGAGTTACGTGTAAATAAGAATTAAGGGGAGCCCCAAGTTCCCAACACAACAAGCTGTTCAAGGGCTCTGTGAAGCAATGCCCTTCTCCAGGTGACACAGGAATTATGGGATAGAAAGACACAACTTCATGTACAGGTAAACTTTAAGATCACAAAATGTGGATTCCAGCAACACCAGTGCCAATGTATGGAAAGACACATCCCAGCCACTGCCCCTGAACAGACACGCTGCACTTCCCACCACAGACACAGCTCGGAACAATTTTTCAGCCACGACCTCGCCCTGGATTTCTTGACAGGCTTTAAATAATGGCACCATATGTGAATCTCAGCTTGAAGGTCAAGAGCAAAACCCCCAGCAGAGGCTCTTCTTGCATCCTCAGCATTTTCCTTCAAGCTTTCTGCCCTGCAGCTACTCAGCTTCCCTCCATGAAGCTGCTGGCGTGGTACTTTCAGGACTGATGCCCAACACTTATCAGGTCAGGAGAGGAGATTCTCTTACTACAGCTTGTATGTATTTTATGTTTACCTATGAGATAAGCCAGGCTTAAAGATGGAGAGGCAATCTGAGGCTGCTGTTTTCTCTGCTGGGTGAAGGTCAGGGCTGTCCCTGAGCCAGTGAGACTGAACCACACCACCCTTATCTTTGTCATCACTAACAAGGTACCACTTGGGTTTCTGGTTTGCTGACCAAGATTAACACCAAGTATTCAGCAAACAGCAGATTTCATCTTCTATCAGGGTCAAAATCCCCAAAGGCTGTAACAAGCAGAAACACCAAAATGCAGCTGTCTCCCCTCTGTGTGGCACATGGAAGAAAACAAAAGTCACAGTGAGACTGCTCTGGGGAGAGCAAACAGGGATTGTCCAGGTCCTCAGTGTTCCCCAAGGAAGAAATTCCACCTCAACCAGAGACTTGTCACACAGCGATAACCAGATGGGCCACTGTCCTGAGGGTCTGCTCAGGCATCCAGGATGAGACCCCTGTGGCTGGTGACCTACTCCAGACCACCCTGGCACAGCTACAGCCTCTGTGCTGGTACAGGTTTGCCTCTCACCAACCCATCCCAACCATCCCACTCGTACTTTGCTCCACAGCCAAGCTTGCAGCACCTTCTGTACAGAGGAGTTCTGTTCTGCATTCAGATGCCTGCTGGGTGTTTGGTGGGGTTGGAGCTCAGCACCTCTGATCAAGGCATGTTCTCTAGTTAATTAATGATCCTGCTTGTAGAGATATGGCAGCAAAAAGCAGCTCGTTCAGATCAGGAGGCAGCTGCTCAGCTTCCAAATATAGTGCTGCACTCACTTCTGGGTAGGAACAACAGGTTTGTGCTTGGATTTGATTCATCTCTCCTGCCCCCCCGTGAGGCATCGTATAATGGTGTTGAGTTTAAGAATAAAGCAATCTGTTCCCAGCACCTTCCTCTGCTTTCCCTTCAAGTCTTCATCTGTGACTGGCAGCACATGGAATGCTCAGGCATGGAGCAGAACTGCTCTAAAAACACTCAGTCCCTTCCTTTACTGGGACAGCAGAGGATGTTACTGGGAAGGGAGGGTGATGCACAGGAGGACACTCCGAATTAAAAAAAAAAAAAAAGGTAAGTTTAACACTTCTGAAGTTTCCAGAAATCACAACCTCCATTCAAAGGCCCCCTGGATCCAAAGAAACAGCTTCATCAAGGAGAGACCCCCTTCCTTCCCTCCACCCTGAGCACACACACTTTATCCTAGGAGGCTTTAACACACCAAATGCACCCAGAGGTTCAGGACAGACCCCAAACCCAAGCAAGAAAACCACCAGAATCCACCCCACGAGGGCGATTTTTCCCCCATGCAAAGCAGGATCTCTGTGAACACAAACTGAAAACATCCGTCCCTGGTGCACTTCTCCAAACTCGACATGCATTTCCCCTCCTCTCCTGCCAGGAGGGCCTCAGGCTCCTCTCTGTGCCCTGCTAAGCCCCAAACATCTGCAGGTTTGCAAAGGGGAAGGTGGCCCAAGGCCTTCAGAGAGCCCCTTACACAACCACAGCACTGACCTGCCACCAGCAGCTGTCAGGAGCCCTCTGGGGAGGAACAGGCCATTGCTTTCCACTCCCAAAAACATTTTCACTTCCATTTGCTCACTTGCTGGCACTCAGTGAGTTTTCTCCCCAGGTCAGTGCCCTGCAGCCCAGGCTGGCAGGAAAAACTTCCACTTCTTCACATTATAAAACACAGCAATTTCCAGGCCAAATAAGTGCTTTTTGATATCCAAAACCCTCTCACACACAAACACACGTGATAAATCCTGCTGTTTGATAACAACACACGCTCCAGAGTTTAAGACAATAAACAGGTCAGTTCATTATTTAAGTCCAAGCAACTAATTTCGGCCATTTCCACCCACTGATCTAACAAAGCAGGTACTTACCCAGAGATGGGACAGCCGGGCCAACCACGCAGGCGAGGCACCAAAACCCATCGCGGGGCAGCAGATGGAAGAGAAAGGAGAAGAGAAATTGGTTAATAAGAAGCTCCAGCCAAACACAAAACACCCCCATGCCCACCAGGAGAACCCCTGGAGCCACAAAGCCAAGTGCTCACACTGCAATCCACATGAGCGCAACAGCCCAGGGAACTTCAGCGTGGGACTCTTCACAGCACTGAAGGTGGAACCGGCCGGTCGCGTTCAGCCACTTCTCAGAAAAGTAAATACCGAGAGGGGAAGGGTAAAAAAAAAACCAAAAACATCTGCCCGGCATTACCTAACGCTGATAATACAGCGAGTGGTGACGCAGCGCCCCGTGCCCGCCAGCCTGCAGTGGGTACGGGCTCCGGGGAGTGCAGACTCCGGTGGGTGCAGACTCCGGTGGGCACAGCCTGCAGTGCCAGGGCACCCCGAGCTGCGGGCAGAGCCGGGCTGGAGGAGCAGCGAGCCCTGAGGAGGCTCCGGGCTGGCCCCGTGCGCTTCTGTGCCCGTCCAGCCCCTCTGGCCTTACATAACTTCTCGTGCAAACTTCTGGAGGGATGGACACAGCCCAGCGCCGGCTCCCGGGCTCCCACTGAGCCCTCTAGTGGGGCTTCAAAAACTCCACAAAACGCCCAGAGACTTAATTTAATTAACACTCTGCCAGAGGCCACTAAACCCTAATCCTCTCAACAAAAGGATCATTAACTAAATTAAGAGATTCAAGAGAGCAGCGGCGCTCCCAGCGAGGCACGGCCGGCTGTGCGCTCTGGTGGGCACACGCCAGGGCCCAAAATCCAGAGGGATCCTCAGCCCCACCAAGGATCCAGGGACCTGCCTGATGTGAGTGTGCAATCAACCACTCCTCAACAATCACTTTGCCACAGCAGAGAAACACAGAATCATGGAATGGTTTGGGTTGGAAGGGACCTTAAAGCTCATCCCATTCCACCCCCTGACATGGGCAGGGACATCTCCCATTAGCCCAGTTACTCCATCCTGGCCTTGGACACTTCCAGGGATGGGGCAGCCACAACTTCTTTGGGCAACCTGTGCCAGGACCTCATAACCCTCACAAGGAAGAATTCCTTCCTAATATCTAATCTAAACCTAGACCAGGCAAAGAGATTGTCACATCCTTTAGGATGCACCATGACACTGACAGTCCTGGTGCCATCATCTCCATCGAGACTGAAACCCCAAACTGCTGAACAGGGACTGGGGCTGGAACACCAGGGGTTTTGTCAGGTGTTATTATCCACTGATGTCAGGAGTCTGGATACAAGCAAAGAGCAGCTCTCCTTCCAAGAGGCAGCCTCAGTCCCTCAGCCCAAGGCTGGGAAAACATCTGCACCTCGCCCAGCTCAGGCAGCATGAACAGCTCACCCGGGAGCCAGGGTGTGTGTTGGCAGAGGAATTTACATCCTGGCAGGGTGAAGTCAAGGAAAATCCTTCACAGTCAGAGGTTCCCAACCCATGGGCCACACCCCAGTGTGACAAGGATGAAGATCTTACCCTTTGCAGGTGGCTCTCTTGCAAAGTCACCTCCAGCACGCAGAGGATCCAGAGCAGCTGCAAAGAGCACATCCATGAGACTGCTCATTAGCATGGTGTACAGGAGCAGAAGAGCTTAATTACAGGGCAGGGATCCTTCCCTCTGGGTTCAGATGCCAGCAGGGGCCTCGTCAGGGTTGTGCTGCCCCACGGGACAGGCGTTCCTCGACAGCGCCCGCAGCCTGTGCCACCTCTGCCCGTGGCACATGCCGAGCCTGTGGTCAGTGGGATCCCAGCTGGGGCTGTAGAGGGGCTGCAGAGCCTCAGGCTCCAAATGTGGGAACCCAAAATGAGGAAGAATTCAGGTGCTGCTTGCGAAAAAGCTTCCCTCTGTCTGCAGCAGCCTCTCAGGTCTCTCTGGAGACGCTACTGCAGCCCACCCATAGGTGCTGGTCCCCTGCTGTGTGTGAGCACCACGGTCTCAGCAGCAGCTTCTGGAGCTCCAATTGAACAGTTCACCAGGGCAGAGACAGCAGTGGCTGCTGGTGGGGCAGAGTCACACCCCAGAAGCTGCCACAACATGGGCAGGGCTTTTGGGGTGGCCAGGAGATGCTTTAAGCACCTCCCCAGACCAACACCCCCTTCCTCAGGACCTCAGCCCACCAGGGTGCCAACCAAGTCTATCACACCCTCCATGTCTGGCATTGGATGCTGGAAAGCATTCACAGAGGTTTCCATTTTGGCAAGTCCCTTTGCCCCTTTTCTCCTCCCTGCAGCTCCTCAGGATGTGCCTCTGGGGTAGAGCTGACACGTCGTGGTTGAGACCTCCTTGCCCAAAGATGCAGGAATGACTCTTCCCAGAGCTAATGAGGCCATCCTGCTCTGACCAGGGGCATTTTCTGCCACACACAGAGTAAACAGTGCTCTCCATGTTCACCTCCTGGGATAAATCCCAAGAGCTCCCATCTCCTCAGCCCAGGCAAGAACACAGATGGTCACGGAGATTAAAACATGCAGAGAATTAACCACCCCGTGCAAATGAGCTCCCTCATCCAGCCCAGCACTGCCAGGTGGTTCGAGGTCCAGCGCTTGGATCTGATCATCACGCTTTGCTGAGCTCCCACAACAGCCTCATGTCCACCAGGACAGGGGCCAGGAAGGGCAGGATGAAAGCAGTTTGTAGGGAAGGCAGGATGCAAACTGCCTGAGACCACATTCACCCCCTGCTACAGCACAAGGAAAAGCAGCAGCACCAGGAACAAGCCTGGCCAGCAGCAGGGATTAATTCTGCACTCGGATATCCTTCATATTCCCAGGGAGCAAACAGTGCTGCCACCCCAGCCTGAGCCATCTGTGAGTCCAGACACTGCCCACACGGCCCCAGGTGCCCCAGGGATGCCAAGAGGCAGGCAGGGAAACCCACACCACCCCCACTGCCTTTCCTAGAAGGCTGAAGTTTTGGCACCCAGCTGAGGCACAGGATCCACCAGCACAGCACACTGGGATGGGGTCAAGTAACCTTGCTGAGAAAGGCAGGGCTTCTCCAGGCTGCCTCCAGCGAGGAGCTGCACCCCAAACCAGCCAGCAACAGGTTGAAACCTTATTTTATTTTTACTCAAAAGCACAGAAAAAATCCTAACACGAGTGCATGTCCTGCTCAGCCCCCTCCCAGCTGCCGGTGGGGATCCTTAGGGCAGGGTTTCAGGCCATGGCACCACGCAGATGACCGTGTTTGCTATTAAAAGCCTCCACTGTGCACCCGAGGAAATCCCTGAGCAGCACTGACCCATCTGCCAGCCCGGGGATTGGCCAAGCCCGGCCATACGGCACAGGTTCACCTCCACGTCAGACACGGCACCTCCAGCACAACATCAACAACAGACGCACAAAGTCACGTTACAGCTCAACGTGGCTCTGGGCAGGGCCAACATCTGCCCTCCCTCCTCATCACTGGAGTTCACCCAGGGGCAGGGAGGTGACTCGGTGCTGCCCTGTCTCATACACAGAGAAAGGGCTCCCCTCCAGTTCTGAAGTGCCTACCAACAGGTCACTCCATCTCCAGGGACTTTGTGGAGAGCAGATATAGAAATACAAGCCCTTCCAGACTGGTGCTGTCCAGTGAGCACCTAAACCACCATGGCACTCTGAGGGATCAGCTCACGGAGGTCACGTACAGGCTGTAACACAACAGCTGCCTTAGTGCCCTGGTGATGCTTTGAGGCACCAACCCACCTCAGCTCCTCACACAGAGCAGAGCCCAGCACTGACACTGAATTCTCCAGGCTGTGAACCAGCTCAGAGCTTCCCCAACACTGCCTTGTTTGCAACACACCTGCAGGATTGCTGTAAGGTCACCACGGTCAGCTCTGAAGGCTCCCAGTACACGTCAAGCCTCACTCCCTCCCCCTCCTTAAATCCAGCTCAGGTCAACTGTGGCCAGGTGTAATTACCTACATGAAAGGCAGCTGGAACCACCTCTAATAAGAGACTGTATTTGTGCCATCAGGCCAGGGTTGTGCCTCCTCTTTGGCTGCTTACCAAGGTGCCAGAACTTGCTGCACATTAAATGGATCAGCAAGAACTTCCCCTCATCCTTTGCTACCAAATCTGGCTCTCCCCAGAAGTGGCAGGAACAGGAGCAGAGAACATTTTAACAGGATTCATTCATTTAATTGAACAATGACTTTATTTGTGTTGGCAAAGGGCCTTGGGATGAGCAAATGGAGGAGCAAGAGCAGGCCCTGCACCCCAAAGCACTTCCCAGGGGGCAGGAAACAGTCATTGATCCTGGAATTGTCCACAGGCCAGGATGGGCCTGGGATGGCTCCCACAGGCTCAGTATCCTCCTGTGGGGGTTCCAGCTGCCCCAAATCACCAGGTAGCAGGAAGTCACCTCCAGAGACACAGCACAACAGGTCATTCCAAGCTCCCTTCCAGTCTCTTCTCCTAAAATCTGCCAGCGAGCAGTAGGTTTGGAGCCTTCCCAGAGCCACAGGGTGTGACTCCAGGGGGCTTAGACAGCACAAAGCTTTTCTGTCCCAGCACAGACCCCCAGGCTGGAGCCCAGATGGTGCCTATGTGAGCCCTGCCCATGGTGCCCCATCCTCGTCTGGGAGTCCAGGATTTTCTCGGGGGGCATCAGGAGAGGACTAGACACAAACCATACTAATTGGATCGACAGAGAGTCCTGCAGCCCTACAAAGCTGCCAGCAGCTGCTCAGAACCTCTTGTGAACCACAAAAAATAGTTCCATCTAAAGAGCTGGTGTGGATTAAACGCCACAAACATCCTTTTCTTCCCTCAGTGCAAAGTGCATTTGCCCCCACTGCGGTCCCACAACAAAACCCAGCCCCGGCAGATCAAACCAGGAAATTTAGCAAACTTTGAGCACGAACAATAGAAGGAGGATTTTCCAGACCTTCAAGCTTGTTTGGCAAGTCCCAGATTATGTAAAGCGTCGCTCTGCCATTGTCGGGGAAGCCGTGCCCGGTGCCGGAGCCAGCTGGCACCGCGATGCCTGCCCAGCACTGCCCGTACCCAGCACGGGCAGCGGGGCTTGTGCAACACCACAAACTCCTTCCCAGGCACCTTCCACTGCAGCAGCCACTGCCTTTCATTCTACGCCTAATTGTTACGCGATTAATCATCTTCCCAGGGTTCAGGTTTGTTTCCCAGCCCATCCTGCCCAGGCATTTGGTGTCCTGGACAAAGAGCCTCCTTTGTGTTTACAGGACGGTTTTACCGCGGCTGTGCCCAGTGGTGAGGGATCCCTTCCATGGCTTAACTAATCCTTGGCTTTTCTGCCAGTTGGGCCATGCCCGAGGGCTGAAGCGCTTATCGCTGCGCTCAGATCCTCCGGGAAAACAATATGGGAGGCTGAACTCATCCCACATTCAGCGCCCAGCTGGAAAAACCCCGTCGGCACCCCCGAGGCAGGCGGGATGGGAGCCGGCATCCCTGGCACCCGGCTCCACACACGATCCGTGTCCCCTGGCAGTGGCCGCGCACATGGTCCCGCCTGCATTTACCTAATTAAGACTTAATGAAGTGGGGAGATGTATTGTGGGCCTGGCAGGGGAGCAGATGTGCCCCCTGAACCCGAGAAAAGCGCACTGCTGTCTCCAGGGTGAATCAGCAGGAAAAGCTCAGGCTGGGATGCTCAACCCTGCAAATTCCAAACCGCGCCGCTCTCTCAGAGCAGGGACGGAAAATGCTCTGGCCATCAGCAGCCTCTAGTGGGGAGAGGTGGGCAGCGGGGGCGGCCGCTTCCGTCGGATCCCAGAGCCACCGTCAACCCACCCTGGCTGTCCCCACCAACGGAAGGGGATAGAACGGCATCGCCCCAACGCTCGTGGCATAAGGGACCTGAGCGACCTGGTGGCATGTCCAGGGTGTGGCACTGCTCGTCCCCACGCACCGGGCGCTGGTCCCGAGCTAAGCAGGGAGAGCCGCCTGCAGACCCTGCCTGTGAATCCCAAGTCAGAGCATCACAGGAATCACTGCATCCCTCTCCGAACACGTCTCTCCTTCCCAGCCAGCTCACTGAGAGAGATCTCCGGGCTGATGGGGAGCGAGTTCCTCCCCTTCCAAATCTCACCTCAGCTCCCACACCTCCAACCGCAGCATCCAGCGTGGCCAAGAGCCAATTATGACTCCAAACTTCCAGCCACCTTGAGGCTCTTCCTGCAGAGGAACACAAAGGTGAAACACTGCTGAGCAGGAAAGGACGATTCCTGCCCGCCGGGGCAGGGACCACCTGCAGCCTGCCCTGCCCTGCCCTCCGGGGCTTAGCTGGGGAGAGAGCTCAGAAAAAGCCTGTTAGATACTAAATCAGTGACACTTCTTCAGTGTGCCCTGCTCGGAGCACAGCTGATGTTTTGCTTTCCTTCCAAGCGATCCTCACCCGAAAGGCCCGTGCCCGCCCGGGGGGATGCGCGGTGCGGAGCGATGCGGCTGCCGGCAATTCCAGCAGCTGCAGGCAATTCCAGCAGCTGCCAGGCTGCGCGCCGGGAACAGGGAACCTCATCCAGCAGCACCGCCGCGGATGAGAAGGCACTTTCTCTCCTCGGCAGGTTCCAAACCCTCTCGGGAAGGCCTGAAGTTTCTTTCAAGCGCGAGTTAAAAACCAAGGGAAGGGAAGGGCCGAGCACCGCCATGGGAAGCGGTTTGATGCACAGATCAACTTTTGCCCGCTGCTGACTCGCCCTTGCCATCACCACGGGCGGCAGCAGCAGCAGCAGCAGCGTGTGCCTCAGGGTGGGTGACAAACTGAGGGGCTGCCAGTTCCATGAGCTGAGGGGGATGCAAATTGCTCCACAGGTTTCGGCTGCCTCCTCGCAGGGACACACACGGTGCAGCTGCATCACCGCGGGCACAGCGGGCACGAGCAGGGCAATGGCACGGAGGAAGGATTGAGCCAAACACGGATCCTCTGTCCCGTGTCACCCCAGCTGGTGTAGGTGCAAATCACTCCCACGGACTACAAGAGTTACTCCGGCGCAGAGGGAGCCCCGACACCCCTCCCAGAGCCACATCCGTGCCTTCCTTAGAGCATTAGGAAGGGAGGAGCAGAGGGACGGGGAAGTTCTGAGGTGCACCTTGCAAGAACCCAACTCGTTCCCAGCTCTCCTCCTCACCCACGAGGCAGCAGAGATGCCCCGCACCGTCAGCCCTCCCTTTGCTGCCGGGCGGTGACAGAGCACGTGTGAGGTGTGACACTGCCGGGGCCGCTGATGCTCCCCGAACCCCGGCCCCGCACACCCTGTCACCGCCAGCAGCCCCCGAGCCCGCCCGACCCCCGGCTCAGCCCAGCACGGCCCCTCCGCTCCCACAAACCGCCGAGCAAATGTTGGTTTTCCCCCAAGCAGGAGCCTCGGCGTAAATCAATCCTCGGGCGAGGAGGCGGCTGCGGGAGCGCCGAGCCAAGGCACACCCCTCCATTGCAACACAGCCCTAAAGATAGCCCGAAACATTGTCCCTGTCCCCCGCTGTCCCCTGCCATCCCGCCGGGCACCGGGGAAGGCAAACCACCGGCACGGACCTGCCACCAGGTTCAAACCAGGCTGGCCCTGCCCCTCGTCCCACCACAGCTGCAGGAGGGAGAAATTCGGGAAGGGAAGAGGTTGCAGGAACTGCACACGCGCCTCTGGGCTGCAAAATCAGCGCAAAACGTCCCCGTCGAGGAGGGGACGTGGCGACATCAATTCCCTCCCAGGGCCGCAGGGAAGTCGATGGGGAGATTTTAGCATTGCACAGGTGAGCGCGACATCGATCCGTGTCGGGACATGCCAGGAGCAGAACCCGGTTCCTGGACAGGGATCGACGGCAGGAGAAGCCCCCGGTGTCGGGACACAGGTGGACGACAGAAGCCCCCGGTGTCGGGACACGGGTGGACGACAGAAGCCCCCGGTGTCGGGACACGGGTGGACGACAGAAGCCCCCGGTGTCGGGACACGGGTGGACGACAGAAGCCCCCGGTGTCGGGACACGGGTGGACGACAGAAGCAGGGCCCTGGCACCCCCTGCTCGGCTTTAGGAACCGTCTCGGCGGGCACTGACGGGTCTGGGGGACGGAGCTCTCCCGAAGCTCAGGCAGAGCTGCTGCACCCCGGGCACAGCCCCGGCAGCACAGAGCGCTGCGGGAAGCAGAGCCCGGCCCCCGATACCAGCGCGGGATCTGCCGCCTCCCAGGGCAGGACAGCGGTGTCGCTGCTGCCATGACCGCGGGGGGCAGGGGGGACCCCCCTTTCCCCTCCACTGCATAGGGGGATCACTACGGGGGGACAGGCCCCAAGCACCTCCTGAGAACCCACTGTGGGCCCCACAGCCCTCCCACCCCACACTCTCCCCGGCAGCCCCACGCAGGGTCCCTGGGACGCTCCTGGTGCACCCCATTCCCCCCACACCCAGCCTGACCCCCCACCGCAGAGCACCCCACGTCCCTTCTGCCCCGTAGGTTTCCTGACAGCACTGCGGGTGCCTCCCTGATCTCCTGCAGCCCCTGGACACCCCCCATTTCCCCACAAGCCTCCTGCTCCACACCTCACCCACCGTGGGTCCCCCACACTCAGCCTGACCACCTCCCAAAACTCTGAGTGCCCTAAAACACCTCACATCCAGCTTGACCTCTACGGGTGCCCTCGGCTGCCCCAGCCCACCCCACACCCAGCCCGACCCCTCTGCGGACCCCCCACCCCACAGCACCCCATGTCCCGCTGTAACCCCCCACCCCATAACCAGCCTGACCTCCTCCATGTGCCCCAAGAGCACCCCAAGTCCTCCTCTGACCCCGCACCCCATGACCACACTGACCCACCAGGGGCTCCTCTGGGGACTCCCAAATCCCCTAAAACCTGCCTGACCCCCGCACGCCCCCCAGAGCACCCCAAGACCCCCAAACCCCCCGCACCCCATAACCTGCCTGACCCCTACAGCCCCCCCAGACCCCTTTATATGGACCCAGAACCCCATAACCTGCCTGACCCCTCCAGTGACCCCCAAACCCCGCCCTGTCCGTGTCCCCCCCACTCACCGGGGCCGCTCCGCTCCGCGCTGCCTCCACCTGCACCGCCGGCCCCGCCCCCTCTGACGTCACCGCGTTCGCCCCGCCCGCTCCGCGTTGTCGGCCGCGCTCATTGGCTGCCGCCCCCGCCCGTCAGCGCGCGCCTGGGGGGGCGTGGCCTCCCGGCGCGCCGCTGCAGTGGGCGGGGCCAGGAGATCCCCTCCCCAGCGCCCCCCGTGACGTCACCGGCCCATATAAGGACACGGAGCCCACCGCGAGTTCCCCAACACGCTGCGGGGAAACCCCAAGCGGGTCCGGGAGAGCTCCGGGACCCCCCAAATCCTCCCGGGCGCGGCTTCCGGAGGCTTTGGGCTCGTTTCCACTCGCTTAACTTTTCTTTGGGAAAACCCCCTCCCCGCGGGGGCTGGAGGAGCCGAGGGGTCTCCCCGTCCTGTGCCCACCCCGCGCGGCTGCGGCGTGGCCGATAAAGCGGTTCGGGGTCCCTGCAGTGCCCCAAACGGGGCCCCACCGGCGGGGCACACCCGCGCTATCAGTGCCGGGCAGGCGGCGGCTGCGGAGATAACGGGGAACAGGGGCTGCCCACGGCCGGGACAGCCCCGGAGGGGGCGGCGGGAGGGAATTCGGCCCCGGCACCGGCACGGAGCGCCTCGCTGCCCGCTCTGCTCTCCTGGGCTGCTGGGGCTGGGCTGGAGCCGGCGGGCGCTGCCCTGGCATCACCCTCCGCACTTCGGGACACTCAAGACCCCATCGCACCCTGCCCCGGGACGGTGCCTGGTGCCACCTGATGGCCACCGCCCTGGGAACACTGGCAGGAATTGTCACCGTGTGTCTGTCACCTGTGTCCCCACATCTCCCCCAGGGCCATTCCAGCCTCCAGAGAACCACGGGCCGGGTCATGCCCCGGGCTTGGAACACCCAGCGGCTCTGGAGCGATGGGGGCTTGTCCCCCCATCCCCTGCCCCTCCCTGGGAGCCCTAAACCTGCCAGGGGAGGAGGAAGCTTTGGGGAGAGGGAAGAGCCTCTCACCCCGCCGCGGTGCCGGGCTGGGAGGGGGGATCCTCCAGCTAATGTGATGAGAGGGGGATGAATTCATAAGCTGTTAAGCCACTGCAAAGCCCCTCGCGTTCTGGCCCCTTTATCACTGACTTCTGCTCACATCTGCTCCCGGGGTTATTTTTAATCAGGTATTAAGGACTTCTGGGTCCTTCAGCAGACACAGTGAGGCTCTGCTTGTTCCCCCTCCAGAGCAGGAGCTGCGATTTGTGGGCTGCAGAGGTGCCTGTGAGACACCGAGAGTGACCTCACTGCTATTTGGGAAGGGGAAAAGGGACCTTCTGGGACCCCCATCCCTTCCACACCCACCCACCAGCTCTGCAGAGGGTCTCAGCAGGCTGGAGGGGGAGCCAGGCAGGAGCCTCACATGGAGGGATGAGTTCAGGGATATAAAAAATATAGATATATTTATTAGCATTGAGTAAAGTGCAACCTCAGCGTGGTTTGAGGCTCAGCGGCCAAGGGAACAGCAGGAGAGAAGCTCAGGGAGGGGGAATGGCACGAGCAGGGCTGTGCCAATGGGATACAGGAACTGGGCAAAGGCCTTAAAAACAGAAACAACATCAGATAAATTATTTACAGTTCAAATCGATTACAGGACACTGAAGGCTCAGGAGCTGCTGCAGGCTGGGAGAGCAAGAAAAGGGGCTGGGATGGGCCACGGGCCCTGAGCTGGGGTGTCAGGGGAGTTTGGGGGTTCAGGGCAGCAGTTGGGGACAGCTGGGACTGTCCCTGGCATCTCTGGGGGTAGATGTGGGGTGAAGCCTCGGGGCTGCTGCTCCTGCTGGAACAGGTATTCCTTGGAATTTCCACATGGGATGACTCAAGTAACAGCATCAGACCCTGTACCTGGATGTCTCTGCTCAAATCAGCAGAGATTTTGACACAACTGACCAGAGCTCAGCAGTTACATGGAGCTGTGGAGTTGCAGGGTCTGCACTGCTGCTGGACACCCTCCTGGGCTGGTGGCCTCTCCCTGGAGCTGTGAGCTGGGAATGGGATGACCTTAATGGCAGAGGCTCTGTCAGGGCCGTGGCCAGGAGAGATTCCCACAGCTCTGGGTGTCACTGGAACTCCAGAAAGGATCAGCTCCATTCACAAACACAAGAATTTTTCTTGCCAGTGCCTTAAACTCCTCAGGAAGGCTCAAGCTGGACAGTGTTCCTCCTACTTGCAAACATCCAGAGCAAAGACTCCAGAGCTGAAACACCGTGGGTGTGTAAGCTGGTGGGATCTCTCTCTCCCTCTCCCACCCCAGAGCCATTTCTTAACAGACCAGGAAGAACTTGTTCCCTGTGAGGGTGGGCAGGCCCTGGCACAGGTGCCCGGAGAAGCTGTGGCTGCCCCATCCCTGGGAGTGTCCAAGGCCAGGTTGGACAGGGCTTGGAGTAACCTGGGACAGTCAAGGTGTCCCTGCCCATGGCAGGGGTGGGACTGGATGAGCTTTAAGGTCCCTCCCAAAGCAAACCATTCCATGGTTCTGTGAAATGCTCATCAAGGCACTAGAATCTGCCCAGAGCAGCACTCACAGGAAACAGGTTTCAGGCTGGCAGCCTGGCCCACCCCCAATCCATGCTGGAGGAGCTCCTGGGGTGTGAAGCAGGAGTTGTACCCGCTGTGCTCTGGGCTGGAGACAGGCTGGAGCCACATGGCTTTGATCCACTATCCCCTCTGGCTGGTGGGAACACGGATCAAGTTTGCAGCTCAAGCCTGTTTCTGGTTCCTTCGCTGACCTTTGCACCCCCGTGGATGGGGGTCTGGGGGCTGGAGCAGTTGTTCCCCCCAAGACCTCGGCTCACTGGGAGCGCTGGTGTGAGCGGTGCTGTTGTGGAGAGCACAGCCCCTCACAGAGGGGGCCGGGGCTGCCTGTCCCGGGGCGCGGCCACCGAAGCCCTGCGGAGCCCTCGGATCCGGCAGCGCTACTGCCGCTCGCTCCTGACGTGGTCCCCGATCATCCGCCGGTGGTAGGTGGCCAGGAAGATGTCGTTGTCCCGGGGGCAGTCGTAGTGGCAGGAACACACCTTGATGAACATCATCTTCCTGCGGAAAGAGTCCCCCTCGGGGCAGCGGAACTCCACGTCGGCCGTGCTGGTGAGCTCGGGGGTGCAGCACCGCCCGTCCGAGCAGCTCCCGCAGAACCGCGGCCGGTACGAGCGAGTGCTGGTGCACCCCGAGAACTCGAAGTGGAGGCTCTGGCGTGGCTTTGGGGTCCTCACACACTTCTTCCCTTTCTAGGTGGAGGTACAGAAAAATCCGAGGTGAGCAATTCAGATCCTCACACATTTCTTCCCTTTCTAGGTGTAGGTACAGAAAAACCAGAGGTGAGCAATTCAGATCTATATAAGACCCTGTGGGACTGAAAGCAGCTGAGAATAAACAAAGTCGCAGCTGCTGCCCAGACTGTTGGAGGAGAAATCTCTCCCCGGGAGTTCTCAGCAACTCCCCAGAGGTTTCTCATGAGAACTCCTCAGGTCTCCCACAAGACTCTGGAGGTGTTCTTGAAAATAGTCGGGATGAGTTCACCAAAACATTGGATTTGTGAGATGTGGATTATAACCTATTAGAGTTTGCAGTCAGGTGGTGTGAGGTTCAATTTAGCCAACTGAATGTAGCCTTAGCCCTATATAAGCCATGTGTAGTGTGTAATAAATGGCATTCACTCGATCACAATGATCTGTGTGTGGTGTCTGTACTTCTCCACGTTATTTATTGTTTACTTTATCTAGGGAGAGAGAGGATGGATTAAGATGGACAGGGAAGACCCACCAAGGGCTCTGCTCAGACCCCATCACTGTGTGACAGGGAACCCACAGAGCAAACCCTGTGAGCTGGCACCATTCCCAAGGTCTCCCCTGGCACTTGGGGCGCTGTGCCCCCTCTCCCCAAGCCCCCTACCTTGGTTTTCTCCATGGGGAAGTCGCAGGGCCGGACCATGCAGAGCCGGGTCTCCTTCTCCAGGCGGCACTGGGGGTTGTCGTTGGTGACGCGGGCGGAGATGCCCATCCCGCAGCTCCGGGAGCAGGCGCTCCACGCCGTGGTCTGCACCAGGCAGTTCTCCTGCAGGCTGTTCAGCTCAGGCTGCTGGGCTGGGTCCTCCCTGAACACTGAGCCATGGGGAAGAGACACAGGGCAAGGATCAGGACTTGGGGCAAAGCATGGCAGCGCCACGGCCGGTCCCAACCTGGTTAATGCTTCAGGAACAGCAGCAAAGCTCTGGCCCATCTCTTGGCCCCTCAGCAGGAGAATGCAAAGAAACATTTCCTACCACAGCCAGCTCTGTCGGGACACCAGAGGGTGCAAGACCCTCCCCACAGTACCTCTGAGATCTCACATCAATGGCTCTGGAGCCCAACACTTACTGCACACATGCCAATGCACAAACCCACCAGCTCCAAACCAGCCAGTGTCCCAGTCCACAAGTAGCTCTTGGCCTAATCTTATGTGCCCCAATCCAGAGGTAGTTTGGACCACTTCTCCTACTCAGCAAACAGCTCCTGGCCCTATCCCATGTGCCCCAGTCTACAGGCAGTTTGGATCTTCTCCTATTCCCCATCCAACAACTTCTGGCCCCATCCCACATGTCCCAGTCCAAAGATAGTTTAAATCCACACCTATTCACCATCCAACAGCTCTCAGCTCCATCCCATGTGCCCCAATCCAAAGATAGTTTGAACCCACTTCTGCTCCCCAGCCAGCAGCTCCAGGCCCCATCCCATGTGCCCTAATCCATGGGTAGTTTGGATTGTCTCTATTCCCCACCCAGCAGCTCCAGTCCCATCCCACATGCCCCAATCCAAAGATAGTTTGAACCCACTTCTCTTCCCCATCCAGCACCTCCAGCCCCATCCCATGTGCCCCAATCCAAAGATAGTTTGAACCCACTTCTCTTCCCCACCCAGCAGCTCCAGCCCTCATCCCATGTACCCCCATCCACAGGCAGTTTGGATCGTCTCTATTCCCCAGCCAGCAGCTCCAGCCCCATCCCATGTACCCCAATCCATGAGTAGTTTGAATCCACACTTATTCCCCATCCAGCAACTCCAACCCCCATCCCATGTGCCCCAATCCATGGGTAGTTTGAATCCACACCTATTCCCCAGCCAGCAGCTCCAGCCCCGATCCGGTTCCCCAGCCCCACTCACCGGCCATGGCCGTGCCCACGCCGCGGGCCGTGCCCTGCTCACACACCCACTCCTCGCAGCACTGCCCGCGGCCCCGCACCCTGCGCGGGCGAGGGCACTCGGGCGAGGGCAGGCGCAGGTCGTCGGAGCAGAGCGGGACGCAGCCCACGGCCCCGTCCAGGCAGATGCACTGCAGCTTGCACGTGGGCTGGAAGCTCTCCCCGTTCAGGTAGATCTTGCCCAGCAGGTCACACGTGGCACCCTCGTGAGCTGTGGGAGGAAGAGGAGGAGGAGGGGGAGTGTAGGGGTGACTGTAAGTGCATCCCTTAAGGAAAGCAGTTTAGAGTTCTCCCTTAAAGAGAAGAGAACTACCTGGAGTGTGTGTGGGGTCCTGTGACCAAAGAGATGCTTCTATGTATGAGAGGAGAATGGGCCAGCCAATAATGTCATGACAGGTTGGTTGTGAGAGGATATAAAAGGTGTGGATGTTACTGAGAATACAACTACTAACAACTACTAACTACTATGACCTGAGCTATGAGGAAACTGTCTGTGAAACTCTCTCTTAGCTGAATCTCTCCTAGTTGAAACTATCTTGAATAAACTCTTGTAAGCCTTCTGATCAAACCTTCTGATGCTGCTGTGCCTGAGCTCTTCTGACCGTCATTCACGCTGCCCCCAATGCTCAGGATTAAGGGGACCCCAATAAATGGTGACCCCAATAGAGGAGCTGAGCACGAGGCTGAAGTTCTGCCTCAGGGGGACAGAGCCTGCCCTGCCCTGCTCTACCACCCCAGTGCAGGATGAAGGAGTCAACATGTTTAATGTTTGCCTCTCTGGACCCAAGGCTGCTCCTGACATCCATACTTTGGAAGTGCCAGCCCTGCCAAAGCACTCTGGGAAAATTCCATCTCCCCTTGGATGAGCTCTGCAGTGTGACTGTCTTTGCAGGCTGCAAAAAGCCCATTCCCCACTCAGAGCCCAGGCAGTGGTGTCATACAAGACACATCCCTGACATGGCACATGAGCAGCAGTTTTGCTCCTCAATATTCCTGGGAGACCAAAAGCCCACGTTGTCCCAGGAGCAGCTGGTTCCCACCTGGCTGATGGCACCTCCACAGGGAATCCCACTTTGGGTTGGTGACCTTTGTGGCCCCTCTGTGATGCAAAAATCTCTTCTTGCTTCCAGCCCCAATTTTTTCTACTTCTCTCTCTCTCTGATCTCCAGGTCTCTCATCTCCAGCCCTCCTACCAGACTTTCCCTCCTTCCCAATAAAACTAAAATAGGCACAAAAGGAAACACAACAATATCTGACACGGAGCAGCAAAACCTTCACTCTGCAACTCCCCAGTTCTTACATTTGGCTCAGCCAAAACTTTCCCAGTGGAAGTTTTCCAGCAGAAATCTTTTATTTGATCAAGATCAGGAATGTTTTCAATAGAAACCAACTGAAGCATTTCAGTTTGATATCAAAGATTTCCTTCATGCTCAACCGAAATACTCATGGGACAGTGTCCAGACAGGGAAGTGTTTTGCTCTGGTAATTATTTTAGACACTACAAAGATTAAGAGGAAATATTTTGATAAAATGGGAGCAGAAAGTTTTGACACAGCCAAATGAGTATTCTAAATAAGTCATGAAAAGTCATGAGATTATTTTAATAGATTTTTTTATATTTTTTTTAACAGATATTTCTTTCAGCCTGAAATGAAATGTTGAAATCTCAGAGCTGTTCACAGGACAGACATCCTGATTTTGGACAGTTCTCAACAGCTGCTGCTTTCTGTAATCATGACCCTTAAAACCCAACAAAAATCCATGAAACCTCTACTGGGAAGTTACCAAAGTGAAGGATTCTTGGCTGCTTATGGAGGCCTCCCAGGAAGCTTGATCTATTTTGCCCTTAGTCCTGCTTGCCAGGGGGACACTGTCAGAGAGAAAGTGTTTGGACTAAACAAGGAGCAAGAGCCTCTTTCCATCCCATCCCCATCCCTTGAGGGGACACAAATCCTTCCACACTGTTCCTAACTGGATCTGGATCTCAACTTGCAGCTCTTTTCAATGCCATTGGGATAAAAATACTCCAGCTCTCCAGCTCAGAGGTTTCAAACCCCTCACTTTTTCCACCAGAGTGGAAACCATCCACCCACCTCCCTCCACACAACATTCAGGATTATTTTTAAACCCTCTCTCTGCTTTTCAGCCCGAGCGCTCCCGTCCCGCTGGACGGATCGTGCTGTTCCCTCTCCTCCCTCCCCACCCAAGGAATGGCAGCTCCACTCCAGGGACTGATGGTGTTTTCCAAACTCAATGGTTCTGTTGTGCCCCTCATTACCCTCCCTGGCCTTCCCTTCCCAATGACCTGATCCAATTAAGGCACTGAAATGACGGTGCCCACTGAGTGAGATGGTTCTTTATTCCCTGGCACTGCCCAACCCCAAACACCAACTCCAGCCAAAGAGACTTCTGCCCTTTTCCACAGGGGATATGGCAGAGCTCTCCAGCTCCTCTGCCAGCTCCTGGCACCCACCCAGGCCACCCTACCAGCTATAGGACTCCCTACTCTAGAGTTACTACAGGATGGTCTCTACTTTTCTGATAGTCCAAGGTCTGCAGGAGGAGAAGGATTCCTCTGTGATATGTGGAGTGTGATAACATTAAATAAATATACAATATTTTTCCCTCTGAGGGTTCCCTTCCTATCTCTCCTGATATGGCCCTTGGGCTGGTCTCAGCTTTTCCCTTGACACTGGAACACCTCAGGTCCTTTCTGCTTCCAGCACATCTGTCTCACTTGGATAAATGTAAGTCACAGTCATTGATCCTTTCCTCCCTGTTGTTCACCACTCCACCTCCCTTCTCTGCCTCCACCTTCCTACAGAGCCATGTGGACATTACAAAAACCTCTCCCATAGACATTACAGCCCAATTTAGGGAGATATCCTAAATTGTGTTCACTGGGAGTTTTGCCATGAAAAGCTTAATTTCTCACTTAAAAGCAGGAGGGCCAGTTGTGTCTGCAAGTCTGATTTCCTGCCCAGGGCAGGGGCCATGGAAACCATACAAGAATAGGACAGAAGGTGCAGGTCTCACCTAAGCAGATCCCGCTGCCTCTCTGGATTTTGGAGAAGTCGCAGTAGAGTCCCTTGTGGTGGTCACAGGGTCTGTGCAGGGAGCAGAGCTCTCCCAGCTGCCTGGCACACACCTTGCAGCACCCACAGCCATCCAACACCTGGCTGGTGCCCGCAGGGCACTGCAGAGGCTGGGAGGGACACTGGCATGGGAATGTGCAGGCCTGTGCTTCCACCTGCAGGGCAAAAACCCACGGAGAGGATGAGTCTGGGCAGGGAGAGGGAAAACACAGCTCTGCCACAAGCACAGACACCCCAGAGAGAGGAGGGAGAGCCCTGCTGAAGCACTCAAGGACTCACAGGACTTTCCTCATCCCTAATTCATCTGGAGCTCAAGGGGGAAAAAGATGCCTCTGGGAAGCAGAGCCAAACCCACCAGGACAGGCAGTAGCTCAGAGCCCCCTCTGCAGCTCAGCCCCACCTCCCTGCAAGCAGTAAAGCTTATTAACAGCAAGAAATTCCAGCTCTTACACAGGGCAAACATTAAAGACTCTGCAGCAGCAGCAGCAGCAGCCCCAGCTGGAGCTGGAAAAGTGACATGCACAAGGACAGGACTTGCCAAAGTCAGGCAGCAGGACTGTGGCAGTGCTAAAAACTGACCCAAATGTTCCCATTTAGTCCCCTGGATCTCACACTTCCTTCATTATCCCAAGAGATGTGCCCTCTCCCTTCCCCTTTCCAAGGAAAACACCATAACCAACCCTCTCTAGGACCTTGTGGCTCCACAGCTGCCCCCCTTGGCAGCATTTCATGGGCCACCCCTTGAAACCCCCCCTTGGCTTTATGGCACTTCAGACACCAAACAGAGGGCAGGCTGTGGCTGAAGGGGAATCACCAGCTCTGGAACACCCAGGATGTGTCCAGCACCTCAGTCACTGAGTGTGTGCCACCCTCGTCCTGTACCAGCTCAGAGCAGAGACAGCAGCTGTGCCTGGATTTGGGTGAGATGAACACCCTGACTGGACAGTGTGGGCTCTAAAGATCCTCTGAAACCTCCTCAGAAACATCAGAGCCATCTCCAGTCAGTCTGGTTGTCTGTTCAGCTCCTGCCCACCCAAGTCCCTCCTTGCTCCATCACGACTCCAACCTGCTCAGACTCTGCAGGACCTGGCTCAGCTCCCACCCAGGGCTGACACAACCCTCACATGAGGATGATGCCCCCAAAACACTCTGGGATCCTGCACTGCTGTGACCTGGGTGGAGAGGGGAGCACCCAACTGACCAAACCCCTCACAGCTTCCCTGGCAGGCTGGGAGAGGGGCAGCCAAGCTGGGAAGAGCCTGAGGGCAGGCAGGGAGGGGGCCACACACTTTGGAACAGAAGTCAGAGGGTACCTCCTTACAGCTCTGTTTGCACTTGTCACATCCCATCCAGCCCTTGCTTGTGAAACAGCTTCCTGGGATGTTGTGTTTGTCACCAATAACAGCAGGAAAACTTTTCCAGCTGTTTTGACTGTTGCTCTGACTTGAGCTCACGTGGGGCCAGAAGGTGCCAACTGCTTTGTAAAGTTGGAACACCCAGCACAGCCCAGTGTGGGGCTGGGACCAGGCTGAGTCTTCCCTCAAAATCATGGAATTAGAGAATCACAGAACATCCTGAGCTGGAAGGGACCCCCAGGGATAATCCAGTCCAACTCCTGGCCCTGCACAGACACCCCAATAATCCCACCCTGTCCCTCAGAGCATCATCCAAACCCTCCTGGAGCTCTGGCAGCCTTGGGGCCGTGCCCACTGCCCTGGGGAGCCTGGTCAGTGCCCACCACCCTCTGGGGAAAGAACCTTTCCCTGAGATCCCACCTGACCCTGCCCTGGCACAGCTCCAGCCATTCTCTTGTGTACTCCCAAGGGGTCAGGCCCCCCAGAGTCTCCCTGCTCAGCAAGAATCAGCCAAATTCCCCTGGATCTCTCCTAGCACAAGGAATTTTGGAGCCAAGCCTGCCCTGCCTGCAGCCCAGCTGTTCCCAGCCAGGAGCTGGCATGTCCCAGGGATCAATTCCCAACCACTGGAGTGCATTAAAAGAACTAAAAATACAGAACTCTTCCCTACTGTTTTTCCTGCAGGCAACTGCTGGAGCTGCCAAGGGCCATGTCCAGCCCTGGTGAGTGGGTGGGGGGTCACTGAGCTCACACAGGAGGCAAAGCACTCCTGACACGGGATCTAAATTAGGATGCAATCCATGCACTTAAGGAAAAATAAAGGCAACAAGCATTTTCCAAAGCAGTGTCAGCCACAGGCCATAGAGAGAAACACTCTCAAAATAGCTCCCCTGCTGAAATCCAACCCCAAACAGCCTCTTCTGGGATAACAGAATGCAGCAGAATTAAACCCATCCCTGGAAGTGTCCAAGGCCGGGCTGGAGGGGTCTTGGAGCAAACTGGGCTGGTGGGAGGTGTCCCTGCCCAGGGCAGGGGGTGGGACAAGATGGGCTTTAAGGTCCCTTCCAAGCCAAACCATTCCATGATTCTATGAGTTTTCCTTCTTGCTCTCACTAACCATTGCTGGATATTTCCCTGATAACTCACCCACACAAACCACCCCACCTGGTTTCACCTTCTGCTCACCTTCTGCACTCCCTCATCCTATCACAGCTGCTTCCAGAGCAGAACATCTGGATTCAGATCCCTGCTGGGTGCCCCTGCACCCACCTCTGTGCCTCATTTCCCCCAGCCCTCAGCTCAGAACCCCAATTCACCCTGAGTTTTGGGACTCCTACAGTATTCCAAGGCATTCCCACCAGTCAGCTGGGAAGTGCCTCCCTCCATCCCCCAGGGGGTGTTGGGGTTCCTGTTTGCTGGTTTGATTGCTGAGCAAAGTCAGGCTGTGCTATTTGTAATTCCTGCTGCTCTCCCAGGTCCAGGAGAGGAGGGAATGAGCTGGAATTGGTTTGGGCTCAAACACATCTGATATTGAACACTGAAAAGCTGCCTGGCCAGGGGAACCTCTGGAGTTGGGAACAGCTGGGGGAACATCAATGTTGAACCAACTTCCTCAAGTCCTCTACAACTTAATTTTCTTTCCCATGGGTTAAATGGGTTATGTTGGATTTGCATGGAGCACCTTCCACCTGCATTCTTTCCAAGGAGTGCTGCTAGGACTAGTTTCAATCAGCATGGAAACTGCCCAAACTGTCCCCAGGAACTGCCAGGACTGGAATTCAGGGCTTTGCTGTAGACCCAAATGTAACACAAAGCCCAACATTTCCACATAACCTGCCACAGACCTGGGTCCAGAGGGATTCAACTTAATTTTCCTCCCTGTGCAGGAGGGGCTGCCCCAAAACCCACTTTTCCTTTCACTGAGCAGGATCCTGATTTCAAATTCACTACAGCCTTGGCCTTGTTTCTGTTGAGGTTGGCAGAGCACTCCTGTGAGCTCTGAGAACAGAACCAGGGGCAGAGATCAAGGCTATGGAGTTAGGAAGGCTCTAAAGCCTGGACTGACAGCTCTCCCTGCTCCTGGCTTTGCTGGCAACCCTTGCACCCATCACAAACACTGTGTGTGAAGCTGTGGGACTCCCAGGACCTCTGAGTGATGGTCAAGCCACCACAGGAATGCCAACACTTGGACTAGAGGGTTCCCCTTCCTCTGCCCCATCATGTTCTCCACCTCTGACTCCCAGGTCCCATCTCAGCTGACGAGCCAGAACAAGCTCCCTCCCAGCTGCCAGCACCAAACCCAGTCACCTGGGGGCAAGAAGAGGTGAGAATGTTCTTTCTGCTTCATATTCCCTTAAAACCTCTTCCTCAACCCCTTCAGGAGGGCACTGGTGGGGGGACAGGAGCTCCCACCAGGTCTGTGGCACCCTCAGGATTTCTCATTCCCAATCAATGTCCACAGGAGCCCAGGGAAGCAGATAAGGGAGCCAAACCCAAGAGGACTTTTAAAGTTTATTTAGGCTCATCACTGCACTCAGAGGGCTGGGAAAGGAGAGTTTTTAGCTGAGCTGGGTGTCTGCAAAGAGAGTTGGGGGTTAACACTGCAAAGTAGAGGGGAGATAATAAACACCCAACTGGTTCTCCTTGTGCTCCAAGACTGGTGGTAGATAAAGCAGCCAAAACACAGCAATTCATCCTCCAATTCCTGCTCTCCCTCCATCACAGGCTCTCAAGGCACCTTCCCAGGGCTCTTCCAGCACTTGGTACAACAGCCCAATTAGGGGAGACAAGAACCAGTGACCCCTTTCACAGACAGGGAGTGGGGACACAGAGACCTGCCCAGGCTGAGCCCAAACATGACTCCCAGGAATCCTGGAGCTGCTCCCACCTCTGAGCAGCACAGCAGGCAGATTCAGGAGTAACAGCTCTCACTTCCTGCCTCCATCCACAAAAAAAATCACAGAATCATTCAGGCTGGAAAAGACAGTCATGGAGTCCAACCAAATGCTCAGAGCTCAAAGAGAGAAAAATCCTCCCATTTCTGAGGCAGGTTTAGGGAAAATGCCACATCTCAGAGTGATACTGGAGGGTCAGAGCAGTGGGATTCACTGTGACTGTTTGTGTGACCTACAGAATCAGTTCAAGAACCAAGAAATCCATCCCAAATGGGTGGGTAACCTCAGTTACCCTCAGATCATAGCCCAGGACACATTCCTGGCAGGAAAAGGGCTGGCACACACCTGGGCTCACCAACCAGGAGTTTATTGCCTCTCTCAGCACAACAAACCCCACAAGTGCCCAGTTTCCTGACAGTTCCAAAAGGCACTTTCAGCAATTTAGAGCCACTAATGACTGCAGGGACCTTCCTGCCAGTCCTGACATGGGAACAGCACACAAACATCCTCAGAGCAATCAGCTGCTCTGTCAAGCACTTGTATTAACAGGAAAATAGGCACAAATCCTGCTCTGGAAATGCTGCAGCCTAACTCTGCCCTGGGGATCGCTGGGTTTGGGAACACAGGGCTGGAGTCAGTGGCAGCTGGGAAAGGTTGGTCATGGGAAGGAATTGGGATATGGCAAGGCTGGAGAAGGGACTGGAGCACAAGTGCTGTGGGGAGAGGCTGAGGGAGCTGGGGGGGCTCAGCCTGGAGAAGAGGAGGCTCAGAGGTGACCTCAGCACTGTCTGGAACTGCCTGAAGGGAAGTTCTGGCCAGGTGGGGCTTGGTCTCTTCTCCCAGGCACTCAGCAATAGGACAAGGGGGCACGATGGGCTCAAGCTCTGCCAGGGGAAATTGAAGTTGGAGATGAGAAAAAAATTCTTTGCAGAGAGAGTGCTCAGGGATTGGAATGGGCTGCCCAGAGAGGGGGTGGATTCCCCATCCCTGGAGGTTTTTCAGCTGAGCTTGGCCGTGGCACTGAGTGCCATGATCTGGTAAAGGGACTGGAGTTGGCCCAAGGGTTGGACTTGATGATCTCGGAGGTCTTTTCCAACCCAATCCATTCTACGATTCTATGATTGTTATTCCTTGCAGTGACATAAACACAGTGACTCCCCTGTGGATCCTCTTCTCCCCCTTGACTGGCTTTTGAGTCCCGGTAGGGGGATGAGCCCAAATCCACTCCCACGTGCCAGGAGCTCTGAGCTGTGTGGATGACACGCATTCCAAGGGGCAGCTCCCACCCAGCCCGCTGTGATTCCACAGCGCGTTTGCATCCCTGTGATCCCAGTCCAGCTTCCCTCGGAAAGTCGGTAGCAGGTGGGAAGGGATTCTCAGCCCAGAGCCCTGTCATGCAACCAAGCAAGAAGCTGCAGAGCTGCCGTACGTACCCAGCCGGGTGTGAGGAGCAGCAGGAACACGGTCCAGGTCACTGTCCCTAAGATTCCAGACATCCCGACACTGGGAAGGGAAGGGATTCAGGCTGTCCAGCCACTCGCTCCCGCTTTTTCGGAGTTTCTCGTCTCTTTGGAGCAAGTTGTACATCAGCTTCTCCTTAAATATCCTCTGGAGGGGGCGGACCCCGCGCCGAGGGATGGGCTGGAACGGAGCCCGGAGGGGTGCGAGGGAAAACTGCCCAAATTCCAGGGAACACGAGCGGATTCCTGCGGTCCCCGCGGCTGCGGAGCTGCCACCGCTGCCCGCAGCTTGGATACCTTCCAGGAGGGTAAACCAAACCCCAGGAAACGCGGGATTATTGGGTTTGAATTTTTACCTCTCTGCAGCTCCCGGAGCAGGAATCCTGGCACAGCTTTCCTGAGAGATCTCCCCTTTCCCCACCTACAGCCGATCCTGTTCGGCTGCGGGAGCTGAATGAGCAGAGCTTTGTGGGGCTCAGTGTTTGAGCAGGACAGAGGAGCTGTCAGGTACCACCCCTGTCCCTGCATCACTTGTGCTTTCAGCTCCCAGAAATTAAAGTTTCATAACTCGACCTCCTGCACGAGGAGCTGCGTGTTTTCCCAGGCAATGAAAACCTCCAGAACGGAGATTTTGGATAAAAGTCCCTGTTTGAACCTCGGGATCGATGTAGGATCTCACACATCTTTACTTTGGGGCACGATCCTTTCTGTTTGGTGCTGAAACACAGCACGAGGCTCCTGCAAAACCAGCAGAACAGACCTCTGGGACATGAAAGGGTTGCTTTGTTTTAAGGGGTCGGTTTGTTTATTCCCAGAGAGGAAGGAGGAGGAGGAGGAGGAGGAGGAGGAGGAGGAGGAGGAGGAGGAGGAGGAGCACAGCAGAGGGCACTCTTAGCCCTCGCTGGCCGGGGGTGAGGCAGAACAGGTCGAGCACCCACCAGGAGCTTCTGTTCTGCACATGGAATGGCCTAAGCAAGATGGAGCTGTGCCTCATTCAGGGAGCTTTCCCAAGGAGAACTTGTGCAAGGGCTGGTACTAATTTTGGGCCAGCAGGAGCCCAGGCACTGTCCCACAGAGCCCAAGCACAGCCCAGCTCAGTGCTGGGAAGCAGGACAGAAAAGGGAGAAAAATACCAGAAGTGTAGTGGGTCACAAAATTATAGAATCCTAGAAAATGCTGAGCTGGGAGGAACCACAAGGAGCATCCAGTCCAGCTCCTGGCCCTGCACAGACACCCCAACAATCCCACCCTGTCCGTGTCCAAACCCTTCCAGGATTCTGAGATTCTCTAAGAAGCAGCAGTTGCACCTCCAACCATGATCTAACAAATTCTGCTTTAACACCAACCTGCTGTGTGACCTGGGCTGATCTGCTCAGCCACAACCCTGAGGCTCCCTCAGCTGCCAGGAGTTTTGTGGGGAACATTCAGTACTGAGCCATCATTTTGATGGCTGATTAAGTGTTCAACCTACAACAAAAGTAAGGAATAATTTGATTATAAAACATCCTTTCCAAGCTGCTCATCACCATCCACCTGAATGGTTCCACCTTCCCAGAGCAGGAAAACATACCGAGTTCCTGCTCATCCTTCAAGCCACCTTAGCTCTTGGAGTGTAGGAGCAGCAGGATGTGAAGAAGAAGCATCAGCTGGAGATCCACAGAATTTGGAAGGTCTCTCCATCCACAATCCAAGATTATTTTAGGTCCCTGGGGCAACCAAAGCCACCCCTCGTTCCAGGAGGTGAACTGTTCACCCCCCTGGACACGCCAAGAGGTAGAAGAAGCACATGCAGGTTGAGTGACTCAGAATGATCAAAGGCAGGAAACACCCAAGTTAACACCGGTTTGAGTCTCCTCCTTTTGCCTGAGCTGCCTCAAGTGAAGGGATGAAGATGTCAACCCTGCTTAAAATCTCCCCCAAGCAAAGCATAGTGGGTGTTTAATTCACCTTGTTCCCTTCTCCTGGGTTCACTCACCCTGCCCAACCAGCAGCTTCCTTGAATTCAGAGTAATTAAAACAGAAGACATTTAGATAATTGCTTAAAATCATGTCAGGCCAAGGAATAAAACCAAGGCAAGCACACACACAGTTTTTTGGCTCAGGGGGGTCTCTCCCTGTGGCCTCTGCCTGCAGAAGCCAAACTAAAAAGCTGGTACAAGTGAAATCCACAGTTCTGTGAGTTCGGGGAGGAACGTCCCAGTGTACTTGAGGATTTACTGTGACATGGAAGGGATGTGACACTTGGGGTGGGTGAGGTGGCTGCTGATGTCCTTGTAAATATAGAAAAACAGTCTTGGCATCGTGAACTGGGGAAGGGCTGGTGCTCACACGCAGAGCTGGCCACAAAACACACACATTCTCCTCCAGAAAGGAAAATAAATGCCCCCTTTGGTGCCTGATCTTGGCAGGATGCAAAAATCCAGATCTGCAGTACCAGAAATGCAGCCAAGGGCACCCGAGAGGCTCCCAGAAAAGACACTGAACTCAGTTATTGATGCAGGGGATCCTCATTTTGGGTCAGGTGAGCAGTGACAAACACCATTTCCAAGGAAATCCGTGCAACAGGACTCAGGTGACGCCCTGAGATCCTGAACAACTGCAGGATCTGGATGTTTAGACACAACCGTGAGTCACCCCCATGGCCAGGAGCGTTTGTGCCAAGGCAGGGGCTTGCACAGAACTGCAGGAGAAACAGCCCCTGGGAGGAAACAGCTGCACCCACCTGTGAAAGGGATGTTTCCTCGGGTTTTTCCACTTCTTAACTTGCTGCATGCTTAATTATCCCGAAGGAAAACCGCGGGGAGGGAGGGCACGTTTAAGGTGGAGCCGGGCAGGGGCATTTAAGGAGGCTGCCTGTGGCCCAGGAGTGGGGTTTGGTCCTCCCCACCTGCACAGTCCAGGACGTGCTGGAGGTAACGTGGCCCGGGGAAGAGCAGGGACTAAGGGAGGTCTCTCTGTCTGTGGGACATGGAATCACATCACTGGTTCTGCCCACAAACACTCCATTTTCTCCTCCCTTTTTATGGGCACTGGGATCTGCCACCCCCTGAAGGAGCAGCTGCTCTGCCACAGGGACCACAAACTTCCTCCAGTGTCTCTACAGCTGCATCCAAAAGGGTTCAAGGGGGAATTCTCCTCTGGATCCCACCTCTCCAAGGATTTCTGGCATAATCCAAGCTCCCTGCCTTAAAATCCAGCCCTCAGACAAAAGAGCTCAGCTAAAACCCATCCTTCCTCCCTAATTCCCTGCACATCTCCTCAGCCTCAACAGGCAGCAACAGGTCCCTGAGCTGTGCCAGGCTGGGAGGACCTGGAGGGGTGGGTGGCCTTCCTGGACTGCTGGGTAGCTCTGCTGAGGGATTTGGGATTCCAAGAGCAGCCTGCCCACACCTTTCCCAGTCAGGTTTTGGAACAATTCCAGCTCCCTGCATGGAATCAGTGAGTGATGGAGGTTGGAAGGACCCTCAGGTCACCTCGTTCCCCCAGCCCAGAGGACAGGGAAGAGGGGCAGATTTTGGAGACCAGGGCAAGGTCCCCAAGTTCTCCTGCCAGCCTTTCCTGTAGGAAGGAATCTCAGCACAGGAATCCTTGAGCAGCTTTAACTGTGATGCAGCATCACAAAGGGCTGGCACCTTTGGAAGGGCAGAGACTTCTCCCAGCTGGGGGGGTTGTTAATCTTGGAATGTCACACAGTCACCTCCAAAATTAGCTGCAAACCTGTTGATTAAATAACAGCACCATCCTCCAAAGGGCTGCACAAACTGTTACAGAAATGATTTGGGAAATGTAGTGTGAGACTTTCACTTACTTGTTCTTAGTTCCTTTTTGTTACAGCCACAGATCTATGAGGTGGATCCTTCTTTTTTTTTTTCATTTGTTTCCTTACTAATCCATATTTTAGAAGTTTCACATCACAAATTTATAAGAAAAGACAAATCCCAAGCTCCAGGAAGAGCCTTGTGATAGGAATGATGCAACTCCACACACAGAGGGATAAGGAAACCATCAGTGTTTGGAGAATGTCTCCAGACAGACCAAACTCACCCAAGCTGAGGCAGGTGAGATGTTCCATCAGACTGAGGTGTCCCACAGGCCTTTACAAGAGCAGAGGCTGTTCTGGGGTCCAGGGCACTTTATTTTCCAGTTTAGCTTTTACCACACTATCTCTTAAATCCCCTCCTGCTGTAAAGCAAACCCTGACAGATTATCAAAGCTTTTCAAGTGTAGACCATTTGACCCCAGGGATGCAACAACAAGCATTTTCAAATCAGTTTTCCAAAGCCTCCCTCTGCTGTTGTTGCTGTTTTAGGGAAGTTATTTGAACCAACAATTTTCAGCTCTATATTTTAAATTGTTTCACCCTCAGCAGCCTGATGTCATCTGGCAACAGAGGTGCCCAAGATGGGTTGGAAGGCAGATTTTAGGTGAAAAATAGTCACTTGGTTTCTTTCCAGCCTGATCCTGCAGTACAGCCAGGACTCAGGTAAAAGAGAAGCTGTAGTTGGTTGCATTTCTTTGCCAGGGAAACAGCCCCAAATTATCTTTACTCCGGAGCTTCTTGGTGCAGAGTCATTCCACAATCTTCTCCCTGGTCCATTATGCTGGAATTTGATGGCCTGCCTGGCACAGACAGGCCAGTCTGCAAGGTCAAGAGACTCTGTTAAAAAAGAAACTTATTGGGGTTTCTCAGATTATTGTAATTTTGAGTCCAAGGAGTCCTGAGCTCACAAAAAAAGGGATGGGGGAAATGAAAGGAGGAAAGGAAAAAAGGCTTTTCTTGCCAGGGGGGAAATGAAAAGAGGAAAGGAAAAAAGGCTTTTCTTGCCAGGGCAGCTCACCTGGCACTCAGCACCTTCAAAGCCCACAGGGATGTCCCTGCCTGGCATGGCTGTGTGTGCCCCTGGTGTGCCCACCAGCTGCCTGGACTCACCTGCAGGGACATCCTCTGGGTGGGTGATGCTCCTCCTCTGCTCATCCTCCTCCAGAAGGACCAGAGAGGGCCAGGACAAAGCTCCAGCCTGTTCCTTCTGCCCCAGGCAAGGAGGGCTGGCAGGGCCCTGGGGAACCCTCTCCCAGAACAAAGGAGACACAAAATCACTTCCAGCTCTTCTCAGAGTACTGTGGCAGCTTCGTGTGTGCTGGTCCTGTGAGAAGAACCTGGAGGAGCAAAAGGAATGGCAGGAACACCCACTGGGACTGTTCCCTTCACAGGAGGAACATGGGAAAGAGCCAGAGCTGCTGTTTTAAGCCCCAGGTCTTTCAAGGGGCTCTCACAGAATCACATGGAAAGGACCCACAAGGATCTCTGCAGAGCCAGAGGGGAATCCCATGGACCAGTCTCATGACAAGGATATAAACCCCTTTTCCATCCATCCCAGGAACTCAAATCAGAGTTCACAGAATCACAGAATGAATCGGGCTAGAAAAGACCTCCGAGATCATCAAGTCCAACCCTTGGTCCAACTCCAGTCCCTTTACCAGATCATGGCACTCAGTGCCACGGCCAAGCTCAGCTGAAAGAAAGAATCTTGTGGCAGAAAAACTGCCCACAACAAAAAGACTTGAGGTGGAGAAAGATGAGGTGAATTTGACCTCACTGAGATAAGGAAAGGCAGAACTTCACCCTGAGCATTCCTGTGGCAACTGCACAGCAATTCTGCCAGTCCTGGTTTCACCAGAGGGCACCTGCAGCTGGCACTGGGCTCAGGGAGGGGGGTGTCTGCTGCAGGATGGTCCTCTGAGGCCACACAGTCACCCCTGCTCTGGTCATTTTGAGAGTAACTTCATGGATACTCATCCCACAGGTCCCACAGAGAGTTAGGAGGTGCAGAAGGACATTTACAGCAGCATTGTTGGGTTGGCAACCCTTCCATGCTCCCAAAGGTGGCTGAAACCTCCTGCCTGGGCAGGGCAGCTGCTGCTTCAGCTGTGCTGGAAGGGCTTGTGTTCTCCTGGCAGAGTCTGGGCTTTCCCCAGGGCATGGAAGGGAGAATGGAGGCATTTCCCTGCCCTTTCCCTGCAGAATGGAGAGCCAGGACCTGCCCCTGCTGTCCCAGTCCCAGAGAAGTGAAACAGCCATCAAAGTGTGTGTGTGAAAGATATACGAGGATGGGAGGGAAGGTCAGGGCTCTACAGGGGTTGTGTCTTCCTTCCACATCCTTTCCAGGAAGATATTCACTCCATAAATATCCTGGGTTATGGCTGGGCCTGGAGTTCAGGCTGAGGTGAGCAGGCTGTGCTCAGGGATGTGTGTGTGGTTCCTCTCCCTTCCTGGGGGGAAGCTGGAGACCTCTCTGGAATTTAGGGAGCTCAATCTCCACTGCAAAACAGCCCTGGTGTGTTTAAAGAGGGCAGGAAAGCAAATCCATCCATTCTCAGGGAATCTGGAGCTTCACTGGGAATCTCAGCCTTGAACAGAACATTGCAGGGGCTGGGAGGACCAACCCAGTTTGCACCAGTTTGCACCAGTTTACACCAGTTGAGCATCCCACCTTTATTCTCTTTGGGCTTCTGGTGCTCCAGGTGATTCTGGGAATAATTCCTGGGATTTGTCTGCACTGCAGACCCCGAACTACCCCCAGCTCAGCACTGGATCTGGATTCCTTCTGGCACTTGGAGTTGTTTTGATCAAGGTCCTGGCCTGCCTGAGGGCTCAGAGCCAGCAGAGGAGCCTCTGCCACCATTCCCAAATCCCAGCCCTCTCCTGGAGGAGCATCCTGCCCCTCCTCATTCCCGTGGGTTACACCTGGAGCTGCTGTGCCCGTGGCAGGATGAATCAATGCCCAGTTACACCACGGCAGCCTCTGCCCCTCTGCCACCCCCGGGGCACAACCAACACCCTCCCTGCCAGGGCTCCTTCTTTGTTTACAAACTGAAGGAACCCAAATTCTTGAGTTCCCGAGAATTTCCGCTCAGCTGTGGGTCACATTTTAAGACTCCTCTGGGTTTTTTCCCAAAAAAACAAATGTTTGTTTTGCTGGAGGAAAAAAAAAAAAAGCAGTGATCCTGTTCCACATGAATAAGTGTAAAGCAGGAGTAATTCCACTGAGTCCAAAGAGCCAGGAGCAGGGAAAACCCAGTAGGAATAATTTCCATGAAACCCACATTGCTCAACTCCTTCACCCCCCACTGTTTTGTTCTCCTCCCACCCCTGTGCGAGGGAACGTCATGGCTGGGATGTCAGAGCAGTTCTCACTCACTGGGTGTTTGGCTGTTTTAAGGCATCTGTGATGTTCTCCAGATGCTGAAGGACCCAGAAGAAGGTCTGCTCTGCTCTTGTTCACACAGCTATAAATCCTGAGTCACTCCACTTCCCTCACCAGGCTCCTGCCAGATGCAGAGGAACCAGATCTGCATCCAACCTGGAGCTGCTAAAAGCAAACTGTCCTAGGGAAAGGCTTTCCCAGTGATTAATGACAGACAGCCCAGCATAAGAGGGGCCTTGGGACACTTTGCTCTAAGTCACAACAATTCTCACTTGAGCAACTGGGACTTTTTTAAGCCCAAAACAAGACCCAGAACTATTTAGTGTGTTCAACTGACCTAGTTTATTTGTTTTTCTCCTTAGAAGACACGAGTTTACTGGGAACATGAATGGAAAGGTCCTGTTCACAACTTGGGCTTGACTTTGCCTGGGCTAAAAGTCACTTGGGTTTAAGACAACATGAGTCAGGCAAAAAAAAAACCAGTTCCCACAGCCCCAGGAATCGGGAAATGAAGGATCCAGAATGGCCTTTAATGCAACTGCTGCTGCTCTCAGGGGTGTCAGGAGTCCAGGCAGAGTCAGAGGGGCTTTCCTAAGCCAGACTCAGGTCTGACTTTGAGATCCACCCCATAACACAGATCTTTGGTTGTGTGCAATGAGGTGCAACTGCATTTTACTTTGGTTTCAGTGGGTCAGTCGTGTCCACAGTGGCAATCTGGGGTCTGAGGAGCACTGGTGGGAAAAGGTCTTGCAGGAGAGGCC
The DNA here is from genome assembly GCF_047495875.1 of Pithys albifrons albifrons. Taxonomy (NCBI): domain Eukaryota; kingdom Metazoa; phylum Chordata; class Aves; order Passeriformes; family Thamnophilidae; genus Pithys; species Pithys albifrons. The sequence goes on from NC_092481.1 coordinate 3,478,464, forward strand.
TTGTGATCCTCCCCAAGGGTGGCTGAGAAGGAGATTTCCACGCAGAATGTTCATCTTTGCACACCCATCCAGCTTCTCACAATGGGGAAGTGTTTGGACAACACCCTCAAGCACATGGTGGGATTTTTGGGGGTTCCTGTGCAGGGTCAGGCCTTGGATTCGATGATCCTTCCAACTCAGAGGATTCCATGGACTGCAAGATCCATTCCAAGACCACTTGCACACTTTTCCTGACTAACTCAGGTTGGACACACAGCAATCCTCCTGTTTGTGCCTCTTCTCAAGTGAATCAGGGACGTTTGTGTGTGTTGATCTCAATTCACAGACAAAAGTTATTCAATTCTTCAAATAGCTCCCAGATCCTGTTTACAAATTCTTTCATACTTTAGATCAGCACGAGCCAGGACACCTTTTGCTGCTCTTGTAGTGCAGAGCAGCTGTAAACCCAGTTTAATCAGCCAGTTAAAGTGGATTTACTGGTGCTTTGGACTCAGAGAGTCAGAGGGTCTCAGTGAATGTTCCCTGCACGTGGCACATCTCAGATGGATCCTCTCAAAAGTGCAGAGAGATGTGGGACACTTTATAATCTCACCCTTCTGTAATTTTATTGAAAACAGCTGGATCTGGCACCAGTGGCAAAGGGATGATGGTCTGGGCTGGTTTATCCTGACAGTCCAAATGGTCAGTAAAGGACTTTTCCCTTTGAAGGTGTAAAACAGATGTGGGGAAACCCCCTGAATTTTAGACACACATTCAACCTCTTATATCAGGGCACATTAAAGTCCTTTTCACATGGCTTAGTGTTTCCTGGTGTCAGGGTGGACAGCCCTGGAGCAGCTGTTGGGCTCATTAACTCCCAGACATGGAGAATGTTTGTCCTGGGAACTGTATTTATAACCTGAGGCAAACACAGCCAAGAGGTTTCAAAACCCTGGGCTGGGGTGACATCTCTGCTCCCACTGCAAAACTCACTGAGCAGTCCCTGGGATTGCCAAGACAGCAGGGAATCCAGAGAGGTCCAGACTTTGCAGGCCAATCTTGCTTTTGGTAAGGGCAAGGTAAGAAGAACTTCCTTGAGTTGACACTTCTGAGGTGTTTCTTGGCCAAGGCAAGTGAAGGAAGTTCCCACTCCCCTTTAATGAGAAGGAAGTTGTGCAGTGGGAATGTTTCTAACACACTTTTTCATGGAAGGAGTTGAGGGGAGGCCTGGTGAGAGTTTTTAAAAGGTTTAAATGCTGCAGGTGCCAATTTCCCAGACTCATGGAACACCCTGAGGTGGAAGGGACCCTCAAGGACCATCCAGTCCAAGTCCTGGCCTTGGGAATGTTTTAGCTTCAAGCTCTGAGAACCACAGAATGTCCTGAGTTGGGAGAGACCCCCAGGGGTCAGCCAGTCCAACCCCTGGCCCTGCACAGGAACACCCCCTGTGCCCCAGAGCATCATCCCAACCCTCCTGCAGCTCTGGCAGCCTTGGGGCCGTGCCCACTGCCCTGGGGAGCCTGGTCAGTGCCCACCACCCTCTGGGGGAAGAACCTTTCCCTGAGATCCAACTTAAACCTCCCCTGACACAGGTTTGGAGGATCCAGACCCCCTGTCCTGAATCTGATACCTCTCCAGTGGGAACACTGACCCAGTGGGTTCCACCCCTGCTATTCCAAAAGCCCTCCTTGCAAAAAAACCCCTAAACCAACCCAACCAAAAACCCAAACCAAGCCTTGTAACCTCAGGAAATTTGCCTTTTCCCTAAAATCCACCTACTGACACCACCCAAACCATTCAGATCTCATCAGTTCAAACTCACCTGACAAGCCAGAGAAGAAAAGGATTCCCTGCAAAACCACTTCACTGTATTTCCTTTGCTTTCTCTGAGATCCAGGGATCTCAAACCCTGTGGCCCTAAGGAGGTCTAATTTCAAATAAACTGATACTCTCGATTTTGAGATCTCCTGGCAAGTTTTATGGTATCCCAGGGTTTCCTGAGAAGTTTTCCCAGTGCTTGAGAGCACAGATTTTCTTCTCCTGCAGAAAAGCTGCAGCAGTTCAGACATTCCTCTGCTCCAGGTGCAGTTCCTGCTGCACCAACACCACAGGATGATGGAATGCACTGTCCAAATAAAGGGAGCTGCCAGGATTTCCCAGGAACATGGAATGGCCACATTGGAATGGGAAGACTCAGAAGACCACACAGCTTTGCTGCAGTGAAAGAGGTACAATCAATTCCGTGAGATAATTCCCACTGAATGCTCCAAGCTTGATTTGCAATCACACAAAACGATCCTGTCTCTTCACCTCGGCCTCACACACTCTCCTTTTGGTGCTTCTTGACTTGTTAACTCCATCTGTGACTTTTTAACTCCACTGGAACTTCCCAGGGTTAGCAGGATTGGGATCAGATGGGAACAATCTGCTCCCACGTCCTTAGGAGGGATGTGAGTCGTGCCGAGTTTGGGAGCAGAAGCCACGATAAATTATAAAATAGGCAGGTTATAAATTCCAGTGGGGGATGCTGGGAAAGCCTCAAGATGGAATACAATAAAAAAACAGAATAGAAAAGTCTGTTTTGAGGAAGTGCTGGATGCAGCTTGTTGTGCTCCTGGAGCCCATGTGTGGATCTGTGTATTTGCACTTCAGCACCTGCCCAAGGTGCCCCTTCCAGAGGAAATTTCCATGGACACACAAATTTGCAGCTCTGTGGAAAATGCTTTGCTGAGTCCCTGGGATGCCCCTAAACCATAAAACAGGATTTCAGAGCATGGCTAGAACATCTTGTCCTTTACCAGGCTGGTTTGTAGCACTCAGGTGTGACAGGAATTACACGGTTACTTTGTGTAGTCCCACTGGGAATTACATCCCAGGATTTGACAGGTTTAGGCTTTGCTTGGCAGGTTCATTTTCACCACAGCACAATCAATTGGCTGCTGTGGATATGGACAGATCTGAAAGAGGTTTGCAGTGGGAGGAAACAACACCATGCCCTCAGGTCCAGGACTCTCCCAGTTATTCCCACCTCCTGCCTCAGTTTAACTTCTGGGAAAGGAAGGAAGCCCATGAATCCAAGGAAACAAGTATTTCTTTCCTTTCTAATGCCATGAGACTGGACAGCAGAAAGGAGCAGGAAGGGAACACCTGTCACAGCATGGACAGGGCACTGCAGCCTGACCTGCCTCCTTCCTTTCACTAATTTAATCCCAGATTCCCTCCCTGGAACCACACTCAGCTCCTCAGGGCTCCCCCTCTTTACCCTCAGCCACTCACACAGCCCTCACTGTGCCTGAAACACAAATCACCTTCTGGCAGAGCCAACAATGGGACTCACAAAGCAGAATTTCATGTGAGAGAGGCCAAGCCTGGTCCAGAGTCACCTCTGATCATCCCCACCCTTTTTCTCTCTGCATCATTTCTTGTTCACTCTGGTGGCCAAAAAATCGTGCTGTAAGTTGACCTTTGAGCTGAACTTCTCCTCCCTCCTCACCTTTGACTCAGATGTCAAGAATTAGCCCCACCCTGACCATGTACCCATTGTTGATGGGACACCAAGGGGTGTCTTCCAGCTGCCCCTGTCCATGTTTCAAAGCCTGGCCACCAATCCCATGGGAAGAGCTGCCTCTCCCTGAGCTCAGCACCCACCAGAAGGATCCAGAGGGTAAAAGAGGCCACGCAGGGCTGAGCCAGGGGCACAGGGCAGACCCTGCCTCTCCATGGGCATGGACAAGGCAGACATTCCAGTGATCCTGGAGAACAGAGGGCCCTCTCTGTGCTCCATGTGTTTCCCTGCTGTCGGTGATTATCCACGGCATTCCCAACAAGGACCTCCAGTCTCTGGCAACATCTGCCTCAGGGTTTCTCCAGGGGCTTTTTTTAGCCTTTTGTTTATTTGGACAAGTTTGTTGCTTGCCAGAAATGCTCCCCCCAAACCCCCCACACTCTGCTGAGCCAGAGAGCAAGGCCCTTCCATCCCACACAGGCTGTTCCTCCCTTCTCCCTGGAGCCAGCTGCTCAAAGCTGAGATCAGACAAGAGATTTCACCCCCATTCCCAGCTGGGGAACACCAAGATTGCTCTTCCAAAGCCTGGCAAAGCCAGTGTCCTGCTCCTGGCAGCAACCACCCACAGCATGGCACAGGGATGCCCTTCCACAGATGGATCTTGCCAGCCACGTGGTGCATGGATAAAAGTTTCCCTTCCATGCAGCCAACCAAGTTCCTGCTGTCCAGTTGTGTCCCCAAACTCCCCAGTACTGGTTTCAGGGTGATGTGCTCAGAGCTGAGTGAGCTCTTGAGCTTCCATGTGGAACAAAAAGGGCAAAGACCCAAATTCAAAGATGTTGCAGGTGGTTGGAAAAGCCTCAGGTGTGGGGTTTGCTCAAGAGCCAGAATTCAACAGAGGTCACACAGGATCTGTTCTGCCCTGAGCTGTGTGGACACTTGTCACTCACAGGCACTTCCAGGCAGGATTCTGGATTTCCAGCCCTGTTCATAGTCCAGGACAGGATCCAGCTCTCCTTTCCCACGTAGGAATGTAGGACAAAGCTGAGGCAGAAATCAAGGAGAGCACACACACCGAGTGATTCCTAACAGAGAATGTCCATTGCCCCCTGTGTCCCCTGAGTGTTCTCACTCTGCTCCAAAGATTCTCTGGTTGTCTTAGGTCTTCACTTCACTCCAGGAAAGAAATTATTAAATATCAAAGGAGAAAACTGTGTAGCTCTGTGAAAAAACCCCACTGGGTCATTTAATGAGTTTCCATGGAACTCATCTATTCACCAGTTTGAAGTGGATCCATGCACCTCCAGAACCAAAACCTTCTAATCCAGAGGTTTAGCTGCAAGAACAGAACATTTTGGAGACCTGAGGATGTCTTGAGGTGCTGAAGTTGAATTCCAAACATCTCCATGTGCAGTATGTAGGTAGTAATTCATCATCAGGGAGCACTGCCCACACTCCATAGGCTGCAGTTGGATGTATTCCAGGAATATTTACAATTCCAAGCCTTACCCCATTGGGGCAGACCTTAACTGCTATCAACAGTTAACTGGGGATGAACCACCAAAATCTGATCCCTACAGAGCACACATATCCTGGAAGCTTTGGTGCTGCCAGTTCATTCCCAGTGACTTCCCAGTCACTCCCAGTGACTTCTGCAGGGATGCTCTGAGGTCAGGGCAGGCTCCAGGGCTGTCAGGGTGGCACAGAAGTGGGCAGAGACATCAGGGGAAAGAAAACCTCCCTAGGGCTTGAGTTTGGTCCCAGGAGGGACCTGCAGTTGCTCTCCCAGCCATTATGGACTCAACAAAAAGAGATCCAGCCTGATCTCAGGGAAGGAATGACTCTGATCTCCCCTCCCCAACCCCACACACACAGAGGGAGGGTGAGCAGAGCCAGTGCACAGTCCAGGCTCCCACCAAGGGGGCTGAGAGAGCAGCCCCAGGTTTGCCCACATCCTTTGGGGTTGCAGGTTCTCTGCCTCTGCCCTGGGAACCACCAGCTGGTGGCCTGGGTGGCTGCTCAGAGCTCCTGCTCTCTGCTGTTGCCCTGCACGACAAACACCAAGCCTACAGTGAGTGAAATTACATGTTGGGCTTGTTTTTAAAAGCATTAACATTTAGGAAAACAAGGAACTCGTACCACTTTGGGCTAAATCTGAATAACAGAGAAAATAAATCAGAACAGGCTTCGTGCACAAACTCCTCTGTGAAGAAAGTTGTTTACAATGCAAGTTACGCTCCAGAATAAAGCTGGGATAAACAATCTTGAACTTTTACTCTTCTCTGTCCTTCTTCCTGTGAAAAAAAAGGCTTTTCAAGAGAGAACCAGCCCAGCATTTACTCACTCCATAAGCCCTGCTTAACTCCTTGTGAGGATCAGGCATTGTGGGTGAGAGAGTTCTCCCCATCCTGTGCCTGACTCAGCTGTGTGAATGTTTCCCCACACTCCTTCCCTTGCTTTGCTAGACAAAATAACACCTTTCTCCAGAGACAGCACAACAGTTCCCCATGTGCCAGTTACAGATCCCTCCTGGCCAAGCACCAGCAGCTCCAGCAGGAACCAGAAGATGAAATCATTAGTTTGCAGGAAGGGCTTAGCACTCTTAAAACTAGAATTTCTGCATCCTTGTCCTCCAGAGGTTTTGAGAGAACACCTTTGCAAGAGTCCCAACTAAAACACTGTTACCTGACACTCAGATACATCCCATATTCCATCCAGGATGATGCCTGGCTCTTTTCCTACATTAGCACATGTTGTCTGTCACACAAAGAGGTGCCACTCAAAGAATGAAAAATCCCACACTAATTTTTGAACATTCAGGACTCATTAATAAGCCCCACTCCTGGATTGCAGGGATGCCAATACTTCCCAATCCCCACATCACCCTCTTTCCCCTGCAAACCCAGAGCCAGACTATGAGCTTGCTGTCCATGGCAGAGCTTTTATGCCCAAGGAATACCCACCAAAGACACAAACTGTCTCCTTGGACACAAACACCCAACCACACACACATGTCTTGCTCACCCCTTCAGCCAAGACTCACTCTGAGGTCCTCATGACTCAAAGAGGAGCCCAAGGGAGCTTGTTTTGGTCTGGCTCAGCCTCCAGTTGCACAAGTGTTGGTTCCAGTTGAAGCACTGGGTTAAGCATCTCCCACATCTCCACCCCTTGTCACCTTCTCACTGTCCCCACAGCTTGTTTCTCCAGCTGAAATACAGATTGGGGAACTGACCTGAAATAAAAATAACATGAAAGAATGAAAAAAAATTTAAAAGGGGGGAAGGATTTTGTCCTGTTTCCTTTTGGAATTGAGAAAATTCCCCAAGTGGGCCATCACACAGATGTGCAAATGGGCTGAGAGGGGGGAACAGTGGTGGTGGATCAACCAGAGCAAGGAGAACGTGGCTGTTCTGGGACAACCACCCACAGCAAGGAGAATGTGAGTGTGTTCTGGAACTTCCATCCACACCAAGGAGAATGTGACTGTTCTGGAACTTCCATCCACACCAAGGAGAACGTGGCTGTGTTCTGGAACTTCCATCCACACCAAGGAGAATGTGACTGTTCTGGAACTTCCATCCACACCAAGGAGAACGTGGCTGTGTTCTGGAACTTCCATCCACAGCAAGGAGAATGTGACTGTTCTGGAACTTCCATCCACAGCAAGGAGAATGTGACTGTTCTGGAACATCCATCCACACCAAGGAGAATGTGAGTGTGCTTTGGAACTTCCATCCACAGCAAGGAGAACATGGCTGTGTTCTGGAACTTCCATCCACACCAAGGAGAACGTGGCTGTGTTCTGGAACTTCCATCCACACCAAGGAGAACGTGACTCCATCCTGGAAATGTGCTGTTGCTGAAAACATATCCTTGTGAAACCCAATCCTGCCCCAGTTTGGAGCTATTTGTTTTGCACTGGGGACTTGAGAGCCTGTCCACTGCTGCCTGGGAGGCTCCCCCAAAGACAAATCCCTCTTGGCTGCCCATGAAGCTCCAAGGGATCATTGTCCTGCAGGATCACCACATTCTTGGGTGCGCCTCCGATGCTTTGAATAAAAACAACCAGACAGTCTCAAGTGGAGAAATAACTGGGTTGACAGAAGAAGAAAAACACAAACCTGTTAATGCAACCAGTGCTATAAATAACCTTTAAAGACCCAGGCTGAGAGCTGGGTTAGGCCCACAGGAAGGCGAGGAGAGAGCTCCAGGTCCTTGTGGTTCAGGAGAATTTCCTCTCCTGTCCGCGCGTTTCCTGTTCTCCAGGGAGGGAGGGAGAGAGGGAGGGAAGGAAGGAGAGATGGTGTCCAAGGCCAGGAGCATTCCTTGTGCTCACCAACCACAGCAGCAGCTGGAGGAAAGGGTGGCTGAGCAGGTCTAACACTGACAGAGAGGGATTTAGGCAGAGAACCACTGGGAAACCCAAACCAAATCAGGTCCAGGGCCTTGGGAATACTGGGATAACTGCAGTGAGGATGTGCAGGTTAACTCTGCTGCTTTCCCAGGCAAACTGCATCCAGCAGGGCCTGGGGCATCTCTGTCCCATCCAGAGACCATCCAGTGCATGACCCAAGTGGGCTGATCATTCCCCACCTGCGATGGAACCTGCTGGGAATGGCTGGAGCTGTGCCAGGGCAGGGACAGCACCCAGGGAATGGCTGGAGCTGTGTCAGGGCAGGGGCAGCACCCAGGGAATGGCTGGAGCTGTGCCAGGGCAGGCTCAGGTTGGATCTCAGCAAAAGGCTCTTCCCCCAGAGGGTGGTGGGCACTGACCAGGCTCCCCAGGACAGTGGGCACAGCCCCAAGGCTGCCAGAGCTGCAGGAGGGTTTGGATGATGCTCTGGGGCACAGGGTGGGATTGTTGGGGGGTCTGTGCAGGGCCAGCGGTTGGACTGGATGGTCCTTGGGGGTCTCTCCCAGCTCAGGATGTTCCATGATCCCACCTCTCTGTGGAGCTGGCCAAGGTCCATGGAGGATCCCAGTGGGAGGGAGTCCCATGATCCCCCTGTTTGCACAACCCAGCCAGAAAACACCCCCATCCTGTTCTGTTCAACAGCAGGAAAACCTCTGGAAGTCACAAATCCAATTAGATGCCCACACGTGGATTTCGGAATCTGGGCAATCAGGCTGGTAAATGTTTAGGGATGGATTTTTCCAAAGCAGCTCAACACATCCTTGTGAAAATCCCTCCTCCAGCAGTCAGGACCTCAAGGTGCTGTGGAAATGCTCTTTAATTAGTGTGAGCCCTTTGTGAGGTGGAATTGCTTTATTTATGTTTGATTTTATGGCTGCAAGGCCAAGGCACAAACGAGGCAGTGCCTTTCCCAAGGTCCACGGCGTGTCAGTGCCCCAGCCAGAACAGACCCTCCTGCTCCTGACTCCCTGTCCCTGCCCTAATTACCAGAAAATTCCTCTCCTCCATGGCACAGCCAACTGGTTCCAATAATAAATCCAAGCTGTTGCAAAGATCAAGCCCATTTTTTTTTCACCGCTTAACCCAAAAAAACATTTAATTTTCAAAACACAGGTTTGGCTTTTCACCAGAGAAAGGATTTGCTTTTCATTATTCATCCGGTTTTTTTTTTGTTGGTTGGTTGGTTGGGGTTTTTTTTCTCTCTCTTTTTAAAAGCCAAACATTCAATCACTGTGTTCAATACAGAGTTCCCAGGCCAGCAGCACTGCAACTATCGTTACCCTATAAATCCTCATTATTCTTACTATAAATACACCCCTGTATTTTTCATTTTGTTATTTTTATGACTAAACATGGCACCTTTAGCAAACCTCAAAATTATTTCCAGAATTAAGAAGCCTGAATCGAATCCTGTAGTCCTGATTTCTGAGAAGAAAAATAAAAAAAATTGTGACATTCCTTGGGATGTATCCAAAGCAATAACATTGACCTATGGCTTTTCAACACTGCTTTGGTTATGCCAGTCTGTGGTGGTAAAGATAATATTGCTTTACTTAGACACTGTCAGATTGTTATAATGGCACCTTATGTTACCTATTCCTATAAGGGAATAAGCCAAATCAGGATAAAATATATATATTTTTAAGCTGTGCCCACTCTAGATATGTCAGAACAAAAGATTTGTGAAGGAGCTTTAATATTAACAGGTATTTCTGGCACCTACAGTAAATCACTGCAGGGCTAAAAAAGATGAATGCACATAAAAAAAGACATTTGTCCTTTTTTAAAAGTAGCAAGATATTATTTCTGGTTTTTCTTTTCACATGTTTGTTTTCCTAACCTGGAAATTCAGACTCTGTGGAGGCTGGAGGATTCTCAGATGAGTAGAAAGCAACTGAAAATAGTTTTATCACCAAGTTTATGAGTGTAAAGACTGAGCTGTTGAAAGGAGAAGCAAATGCTAATTAGATCCTTAAACAGTTTCTCATTCCTCATTTGGCACAAATGAGTAATTAACACTGTGGGGGAAAGGAGGCTTTTGTTGAAGAACTGAATCCCACCAGACTCCCACTAAATCCCACCTTGTCCAAGAACCAACAACTCACTCTAAATAGGAAAATCAACACCACTCCATGGAGAATCAAAGAGCTTTGGGGCTTCCAAGCAGCCCAAAATCCAGCAGGGAGATCAAAGCTGTTCCCCCTGGGCTGCAGTGGGGGCCCCATTAACCTCCCTGCCACAAAAAAAGGAAGGAAATTAATTCTTTTTCCCTGGATGCTTTTTGATATGGACACTGGGTTTCTTTCATCAAAGCCAAAGAATACCTGGAAAGCCACTTCAGAGCCTTGTTTTGAGCAGCATCAGAACCTGAGCCATGAGCTGAACACTTTGGGAGTCACACAGATCCTCACTGATGGGGTGGAAAAGCTCATGTATTTATTTTATCTTAAAACATCCCACAGCTGAGTGTCTGTAGCCTAAAAACAACCCAGCAGATCCCCCAAGAGCTGCTCTCAATCAAATAGCCAGAGCCAGGATGAAATCTGTCCCAAAGGATCCTTGTGGAGGATGCAAACAAAGAAGCCAAATTATTCCTGTGAATATCCAGAACACACTTACTTGACCAACTGACATTTTCATACATTTTTTGAGGCTGAATTTCCTGTATTACCAAGGGACAAAACAATAAACAGGCTTCTTTTTGCCCCTGTATGACCTCCACAATCTGAGATGGACCTTGGCTGAATTCTGGCTTGGTGAGACAGGGCAGTCTATGATTTGATCCCTGTGGGGACAGATGAAGCCTCCAAAGAAATTCCCTCTGAGGAGGGAGTGAGGACATCCCTCAGCAATGAGATGAAGTAGATAAAAACTACAGAGGAACAGGGACTGACTGATGATGTAGGAACAGGAATGCAGAACCAGCAAGGGGAAAACTGGTAGCCCTGGGAATAAACTCCTCTGGCCCCACCTGCTCACTGATGTGTGTAGTCATTCCCTACACTGACTCTGTGTTGGTGCTCACAGCTCAGAAGCCAATCAAGCTGGAAATATATTCCTTTAAAGCAACAGGAATGGAGTGTCCTTGTCCTGTTTGATCCTGGCTTTGCTGGGGAATCTTATAAAACCCACAGAGAAATATGAATATGGGGCTGTCACAGAAGTGACTTCAAGTTTTCTCAAATACAAGAGTGGCCATGAGGGCTCTCCCACTGCACTGTGTTGTTATACAACAGATTGGATCTGGCTAAGAAAACCAGCAGGCAAAAATACATCAATAATGAGCTTTCACTACCACTTCTTTCAAAAATACCACTGGTAGCCAGAACTCGGTCAGAAATTATTTTTATTTGCTTTGAGATCACGATAGAAACAGCAAGTTTTATTAATAAATAAATAAGAATGTCAAGCCTGCAATGATTTGTAAATATCCCACTGAAAATGACCCCAGATGTCCACTTCACTTTGAGCTGCATTGTCTTCCTCAGATGAGAAAATGGATTTGATCAAATTTTAAGACATACCATCCCATGCAATAATGGAAAACAGATTTCATGGCATGTTTTCTCCTGGATTACCACAATTACTTTCAGAATCTCAGAAGCCATTCCAAACTCAAAGTTTTGATTTTCATTTTATTTTATTTATTATTTCAATTATCCCTGGCCAAATTCATCCCTGATCTCAGTCCATTGGCTACAGCTGCCTAAGACAGAGGATGGACTTGGCACCTGTGAGACCAACAACAGGGAAGGCTCCAACACAGTAACATCCAGTACCCAGGGCACAAAAGCTATTTGAGACAGTTTCAAAACCAACAAATTCAAATTAAAAACTCCCAGGCCAGATTCTCAGGCTCAAAACCATTAATTTTAAAAGCTGAGAGGTAGTGAGTGACCCTTAACTCCAATCAAAGCTACTGAGCATCAAAAGAGCTCTGAAGCTCCCAGGATTGGGCCCTTCAACAGGCTAAAGCTCCCAGTGAGCAGCTAAAAAATGGGCTCAGGGATCAACCCTCCAGTGGATTCCAGTAAACACTGACTGGAGTTTACTCAGCAGTTTCCAGGACCAAATTCCCAGACCCAGAAATCTCTGCTGTCCTAGCAGAGGGAACAAGGGGCACAGATGTTTTGGCTGCTGACACCCACACACAGGACTGAGGAATCCCCAAGACTCTTTTTGCCAGTTCACAAATTTTTAAGGGGGAATAAACAGCTTTTCAGGTAATTACATTCTTCTGGCAGTGTTTTTGCTCTGTCACAAGGTTAGGTGCATAAACAGCAATCACTTTGGATAAACACTGAATATAAACTTCTTACCTTCTGCTGGTCCAACACACTCACATGATCCTGGCTTCCTTCTGCATTTTCATTGCCCAACATCCATCTCTATGGATTATCCCAGGAAAAGCAAGTTCTCTATTACTCAGCTGGAAGGAAAAATAGAAAAGGGGTTATTAAAGGCACTGGACTCACTTCATCAAATGACAAAGAACAAACTACTGGCTTTGAGCAGTTGTGAGTAATAACAGAGGATGAGTGACAGCTCTGTGGGCTCTGCAGAGAACTCTGTGCCAAACAGTGGATAAATTACCATGTTGGGAAAAAAAACCATCCTGGAAGCTGACACCTGAAAGGCAGACTCAGCAGGGACTTCAGAGGGTGAATTTGCAAGAGACAACGTTGCCAGAGACACAAAAAGTGCCACTTGACAACCCAACATCTTTATTCAGCTCAGTTATCAGCTGGGGGTGTTGCTGGCTGGCTGATTTCACACCAGATTTTACAGTGTTTTAGGAAAGAGCTTGGAAAAATGAGCACCTGAGAGTGCTCTAAGGACTCAAAAATCAGAAAATAAATAAACTGTGAGCATGTTTTGAATCTTATGTCTTGCACACCCAAGAGCTGATGCTGCAGCAGGATAGGAGATGCAGATTCTGCTCAGTGAGGATTTAGGATTTCCACAGCAGGAATGTAGGAAGGATCGATGTTCACCACGTGGAAAAGCAGAGCCAAGAACTTTTCCTTCCACTCCTGGTTGGTCTCACTCTAACGAGGATGCTCCGAGATTTAAGCAGAAACTCATGAATCGCTTCGGAAGGAGTTCCAGGATTGGAATGGAATCCCAACTCCAGCACCTGGAAAACCCTCCCCTGACACCCGGCGGGCTCGTGCTGCCCTCTCATGGGAGGGGACCGGCACTTGGAGCCACACTTGGATCGCCCCGAGCCACGAGGCAAAAAGATCTGCGAGGCTTTGGAGTGTCCTTGTCATCACCAGCTGGATTTATGGCACCGCCAGGGATTCAGCCCATGCCCGGCGTTCCCTGGCATGGCACGGGGCTGGCACGGCACGGCTCACATGGCCAGGCACGGGCAAGCCCAAAATCACAGAATCACAGAATCAATTGGGTTGGAAAAGACCTCCAAGAACATCAAGTCCAACCCTTGGGTCAACTCCAGCCCCTTTACCAGATCATGGCACTCAGTGCCACGGCCAAGCTCAGCTGAAAAACCTCCAGGGATGGGGAATCCACCCCCTCTCTGGGCAGCCCATTCCAATCCCTGAGCACTCTCTCTGCAAAGAATTTCTTTCTGCTCTCCAACTTCAATTTCCCCTGGCAGAGCTTGAGCCCATCGTGCCCCCTTGTCCTATTGCTGAGTGCCTGGGAGAAGAGACCAACCCCCACCTGGCCAGAACTTCCCTTCAGGCAGTTCCAGACAGTGCTGAGGTCACCTCTGAGCCTCCTCTTCTCCAGACTGAACACCCCCAGCTCCCTCAGCCTCTCCCCACAGCACTTGTGCTCCAATCCCTTCTCCAGCCTCGTTGTTCTTCTCTGAACCCACTCCAGCACACACATCGTTTCGGAAGGAGTTCCAGGATTGGATTGGAATCCCAATTCCAGCACCTGGAAAACCCTCCCCTGACACCCGGCGGGCTCGTGCTGCCCTCTCATGGGAGGGGACCGGCACTTGGAGCCACACTTGGATCGCCCCGAGCCACGAGGCAAAAAGATTTGCGAGGTTTTGGAGTGTCCTTGTCATCGCCAGCTGGATTTATGGCACAGGCAGGGAGGGATTCAGCCCATGCGCGGCGTTCCCTGGCACGGCACGGGGCTGGCACGGCACGGCTCACATGGCCAGGCACGGGCGAGCCCAAAATGCCCCCCAGCTCTCCTGCTCCGTCCTGCCAGCGGGTTCGTTTTCCCCAGGAATTGCCACCCTTGCTGTGGAGTTAAAAGGAGAGGGAGCGAGGATGGCACCGTGCCCAAACCTGGTGCCCCGGGGATGGATGTCCTGCCCCCAGGAAGAACCTGCAGTTCAAGCTCAGAGCCCCAAGTCTGGGATTTGGGGCTTCTCATTCAGCCTGAGGGGATGGAGGGGAGATGGGATTTGGGCTCTCCCAAACATCCCCATCCCCAAAAAACAACTCCTCAGATTAACCCAAACACTCTTCAAGTTACCCAGAACCCTCTTCAAGTTGGCCCAAACCCTCCTCAAGGAGTCCCAAGCCCTTCTCAGATCACCCCAAACCCTCCTCAGATTACCCCAAACTGCCTTCAAATTACCCCAAACCGTCCTCAAATTACCCCAAACCGTCCTCAAATTACCCCAAAGCCTTCTCAATTTTAACCCAAACCCTCTCAAAGTTGCCCCACATCCTCCCCAAATCACCTCAAACCTTCCCCAAATCACCCCAAGTCCTCCTCAAATCAGTCCAAACCCTCCCCACATCACCCCAAACCCTCTCCAAACTCCCCAAACCCTCCCCAAATCCCCCAGACCCCCCCAAGCCCCCAACCCCTCCCCACATCACCCCAAACCCCCCAAATCCCCCCAAATTCCCCAACCCCTCCCCACATTACCCCAAACCCCCCAAATCCCCCCAAACCCTCCCCAACCCCCCCCAAATCCCCAACCCCTCCCCACATTACCCCAAACCCCCCAAACACCCCCAAACCCCCAACCCCTCCCCACATCACCCCAAACCCCCCAAATCCCCCCAAATCCCCAACCCCTCCCCACATTACCCCAAACCCCCCAAAACCCCCCAAACCCCCCCAAATTCCCCAACCCCTCCCCACATCACCCCAAACCCCCCAAACCCCC
This sequence comes from Pithys albifrons albifrons, assembly GCF_047495875.1. Lineage (NCBI taxonomy): Eukaryota > Metazoa > Chordata > Aves > Passeriformes > Thamnophilidae > Pithys > Pithys albifrons. The sequence continues at coordinate 3,493,470 of NC_092481.1, forward strand.
AACCCCTCCCCACATCCCCCCCTCACACCCCCCCGGCTTGGTCGCTCCTCCCCGCCGGCAGGGGGCGCTGCGGGGCGGGGGTGCCGCTCTCTCCGCCCGCCGGGGCCGCGGAGGAGGCGGCGGGGCCGGGCCGGGCCGGGCCGGGCGGGCCCGGGGGAGGGACCGAGCGGGGCCCGGGGCTCGGAGGGACCGGGGGTGGGGCGGAGGGAGGGCCGGCGGCGGCGGCAGCGGCGGGGCCGGGCCGGGAGGCGGAACGCGCGGCCCCGCTGAACCCGCCGCGGGGCCTGCGGGAGCAGCATGGCCGCCAGCCTGTGGATGGGGGACGTGAGTGTCCGGCCGGGACCGCGCGGCTGCGTGAGGGGCGGGCGGGGGTGGCGGCACCGCGACGGGACCCGGGGGCGCGGGGGGCACTGACCGGCAGGGACCGCCCGACCGGCACCCTCACACCGGTGACAGGCACACTCACACTGCTGACTGACACGCTGACACTGACTGGCACCCTCACACCGGTGACAGGCACACCCTGACACTGACTGGCACCCTCACACTGCTGACTGGCACCCTCACACTGACTGACAGGCACCCTGACACTGACTGGCACCCTCACACCACTGACTGACAGACACCCTCACACTGACTGGCACCCTCACACTGCTGACTGACACCCTCACACTGACTGGCACCCTCACACAGCTGACTGACACCCTCACACTGACTGGCACCGTCACACTGACAGACAGACACCTTCCTACCCCTGACACCCTCACTCTGACACTCTCACCATGACCGACTGATGCCCTCACACTGACTGACACCCTGGTACTGACTGGCACCCTCACGCTGACACCTTCACACCAACCGACTGACAGACAGCTTCATACCACTGACACTCTGCCTGACTGACACCCTCAGACTGACCGACGGACACCCTCACACCACTGACTGACACACACCCTGACACTGATTGACATCTTCACTCTGACATCCTCACACTGACTGACTGACACTCTCACACTGCTGACACTCTCGCTCTGGCACCCTCGCACTGACTGACTGACACCCCCACACCAGCTGACATCCTCACTCTGGCACCCTCATTCTGCCTGGCACCTTCACTCACACCCACTGACTGACACCTCTACACCAACTGACACCTCACTCTGAAACCCTCTCACTGACTAGCACCCTCACACTGACTGTCTGACACTGTCACACCAACTGACTGCGACCCTCATGTTGCTGACACCCTGACACTGGCTGGAACCCTCACTCTGACACCCTCACACCGCTGACACTCTCACTGTGACACCCTGACACTGACTGGAACCCTCACTCTGACACCCTCACACCGCTGACACTCTCACTGTGACACCCTGACACTGACTGAAACCCTCACTCTGACACCCTCACACTGACTGGAACCCTCACTCTTACACCCTCACACCACTGACAGTCTGACAGCCTCACACCAGTGACACCCTCACTCTGACACCTCACACTCACTGAGTGACACCCTCGTCCCACTGACACCCCCACTCTGACACAGCCTCACAGTCCCTCACCCACTCAGACATGTGTGTACACTCCCAAACTGACTGATCCTCCCCACACACGCACTCACAGGCACAAACCCCAGCCCAACAGGCAGGATTGTGAGCAGTTACACCCTCCCAGACACAGTTCCCACACCCCAGGGTGACCCTCACTGCCTCCCCTCAGCCAGGTCACAGCCACACTCGTGGCACTCCCGCTGGTGTCCGTGCTGGGCTGGCACTGACAGGTCTCACACTTCGTGCTCTGAGAGGCACTTACACACTCCCACACTCACAGCCTGTGTCCTTGCATGCTGTGAGGGTTTGTCAGCTGGTTTATCTGCTCCCCTGCTCGTAGGCACTCACACACACTCACACTTGTAGGCACTCACATGTTTGTGGGCACCTCTCCAGGATTATCCCTCACAACCTGCCCCACACACGCACCTGTGGGTGCACTCACACCCTCACAGGGATTTGCACTCTCCATGCACACACACTCACAAACACTTCCACACTCCAGTGTTTCCCTCATTCCTGCCTCTCTGTGCACCTGGCAGGAAGAAGCCCCTGTGTGGGGTCACACCAGCGTGTCACACTTCCTTGTCACATTCTTGTCCCCTCTTTCTTGCACACAGCTCCTCTTCCAGCCCCTTTCCCACAGCTCCCACAGGCACAGTCCTGCTTGCACACCCGTGTGTTCCTCACATGAGTGTCCCTCACCTCTCACATGTGTGTGTTTTACACACACAGCCCAGCACAACCAGAGGATCCCACTGGGTGCTTCTCTCCCACTCACACACTCAGCACATCCAGTTTACCCTGGCATTGCACACTCACACTGGCACGTCAGGGAGTCCTGCCCTGCCTCTGCTCATGCAAGCAGACCCCTGGAGCTCTTTCTTTTCCCCACACAGAGGGTTGTCTGCCACCTCTCCACCATAAGCCCATCTTCTTCCATCATCACCCCTCTCACACGCAGGATCCTCTCTGAATCACACACAGCCTGTTGCCTTTACAAATCCAGGTTTCCTGCACACAACCCCCCCGGGATCACCCTGCCTGGCAGAGTGGTGCTGCCTCCTGCTCCTGGCACATGTGACAGAGTCAGCTGTGCTTCTCACTCACCCCCACGGGGCATCTGCTGCCTTTGACACGTGTGAGTGCAGCGTGGCCACCCAGCTTCACACCCTGCACCTTCTGTCACCTTCTGCTACCTGACAGACACACAAACACACCCGAGGGCTGGTGGTTACTGTGGTAGTTTTAGCGACAGTTACCAAAGGGCCACCTGTTTTACTCACAGAGGTGTGTAGAATTATATACATGGAACTATATGTATTTCCTTTATATATTTTATATACACACAGCACTCCCCATCAAAAAACCCTTACTTTGGGTTAGTTCCCTCCTCCACGGAGAGGTGCCCTGTTCCCTCAGGCCCTTTGTCATGCATGTGGTCCAAATTCCAGCACTGTTTCGTGCTCACCAGCCCTTTACACCACACAGACACAGCTCTCCAGCGTGTTCAGTGCCACACACAGTGACAGTGCCACCCTCCCCTGTCACCCCAACACGGTCAGTGCTCCCGCGGGCAGGGCGGAGCGGGACGCAATCCCAGGGCTCCCCCCGAGTGCTGCCCTGCCCTCTCCGGGGTTGTGCGAGGCAGACACGGCTCTGCAGCCCCTGCCCCTGCTCCAGGGGGGCTGTGCCACCTGCCTGCTGCCACCCAGGGCTGTGCCACACCTGTGTCCCCACGGTGCTGGCCCAGAGAAGGAGCCCAGCACCTCCTTCTGCCCCGCTCCCTGTAGCGAACGCTCAGTTTGTTGCTGTTTGTTTCTGAGTGGCTTTTGTCCTTCTGTGAAGCTCCCTGTTCTCTGAAATTCATGCTGTCTCTTGGGTTCCACTTTGCAGACTGTTGAGCCTGGTTCATGCATGCCTGCTGGTTTTGAGTGGCATCGACCCTCTTAAATGAGTCTTCTTTTTGAAGTGTAAGGGTAAAATCCTTCTCAATAATGTTTTAACTGCTTAGGGGGACATTGACACATATATTCTCTTTTTTGTAAATGCCCTGATCTAACTTGTTGTTTTGTTTTTTTTTACTTTTATAGCTGGAGCCGTATATGGATGAAAACTTTGTTTCAAGAGCCTTTGCCACCATGGGAGAGCTTGTACTGAGTGTAAAAATCATTCGAAACAGGTTGACAGGGTAACTGTTTATGTTTGTTCTCCCAGTGCATTTGGATTGAAGCCTCACCATGGTCCATCCATGTCAGGGTGATTTTCCCTTGGAGCTTTTCACCATTGCTGCCACCAATATGGGAATATTGATGAGTGCAATGGAGAGGGCACTGCTGGCTCTTCAGCCTCCCCTCAACAAACAAGGTTTGCCCCTCATCCTGAAGTGCTCCAGCACTCAGTTGGAGCAGTGTGTGTATCCCATTCCATCCCTCTGGGAATTGCACCTCCTGAAGGCTTTGCTGACTAGTCTGTAGTGCAGCAGAGGTGGAAAGTCTGGCTTGGAGCAACATGAGAACCTTTTGAGTCCAGCTGGAATTAAATGGGAGTGCAGAATAAAGTAGTTTCATTCTAATTCATTATCCTTTTAAGTGGTGTAACTTCAGTTTGCACTTGTTTAAACTTGGGTGGGAAAACTGATGGTCAATGAAAGTAGAAAGTAAACTGTGAGCAAAACCATTTTGTGTGTGCTTGTGTTGACATGACTTATGGTAAGTAGGGGCTATCCCTTTGCTTGAGATCCAGGATTTCTACCTTCTTTTTGATAGCTGAAAGAAAGAAACTGTTCTAAGTATTGCAACAATAGCAAATTTCCTACCAGTTGTCTAAGACACAAAATTACTCCTCAGATGTGTTTTAAATGTGTAACCTTTCTCTCTTCTCTCCTGTGTTGTATGTTCAGAATTCCAGCAGGCTATTGCTTTGTAGAATTTGCAGATCTAGCTACTGCAGAGAAATGTTTACACAAAATCAATGGAAAACCTCTTCCTGGTGCTACTCCGGTGAGTCAGTGGGATCAACCCGTGGAAAACCAAAACTGGGAAGGGTCAGATGGTGTAGAATCTGCATTTTGAATGATTAAAGACAAATGTAATAGTTGGCTAAGTGGGGTTTTTCTTTCTTTAAAGTTTTGGACATAAAACTATTAATGTTGCTCAGAAAAATTGTTGAGAAAAGTCACTGATTCCTGTGTGAATGTCTGGATAAAATCCAGGTGGAGAAATTCTGTGGAGTGGGTTTTTTATTTGTGAGCCTTTCTGCTGTTACCAAGTTGGACTAACAAGAATCCAGAGAAAAACAAGGAAAAAATTAGTTTGAGTGTGGGGTAGACCTGCCACAGTCCTTCCATCTCTCTTCATTTTTAGATTCCTGGAGTCTTAGAATAGTTTGGATTGGAAAGGACCTTAAAACCCATCTCATTCCACCCCCTGCCATGAGCAGGGACACCTTCCCCCAGCCCAGGTTGCTCCAAGTCCCATCCAACCTGGCCTTGGACACTTCCAGGGATGGGAGAACCTGAGAATTGATGTGTGTGTGTCATTTCATATTTACAAGATGAACTTGCAAGTCCATACAGAGTTTTGGGTAACTTTGAAGCTTTATTTTTTTCCTTGGCCCTTAGCAAACAAAAGTTATTCAAACCTCTTTACAGTGGAGAAGGAGCCAGAGCAGTGGCTATTGCAGTACATAACTAACACCTCCTGTTCATGAAAGCTGGGTAGTTGAGAAGAAGAGGAGGAAGAGTCACAGGGTCTAATTTTAGGATGTTGACTCAAATGTAGATTAAACTGGGATGGCTGACACAGCTGTGTGTTGTACCCACAGGAGTTGGCTGCAGGAGCTGGGGTGACTGGTTCATAAAGCAGCTCTAGAATCACCTCAGTTATGGTGTGAGACACAAGGTGGATGGATTCCTATTTTAGTGTAGTTAATTCCCACAGCAGGAAACTGGGAAGTTCAGGTTGAGCTGTTTGGTCAGAACTCCTCCTGTTAAAGGGAGCCCATGAGAGGCCTGGAGGGATCTGATTCATGTGTTTGCCCTGTATCAAAACTAGCATGGCCAGCAGGCCCAGGGCAGTGACCCTTCCCCTGGACTCAGCTCTGAGGCCACACCTTGAGTGTTGTGTTCAGTTCTGGGCCCCTCAGTTGAGGCAAGAGATTGAGGGGCTGGAGCGGGGCCAGAGAAGAGCAACGAGGCTGGAGAAGGGACTGGATGTGGCACTGAGTGTCCTCTTAAACACCTCCAGGGACAGAGAATCCAACATGTCTTGATCCAACCCCACTGTGATCACCAGCCCAGGGCACAGAGTGCCAGAGTGATCCCAGTGGGGTTGGATCAAGGGTTGATGATCTCAGAGGTCTCTTCCAACCCAAGTGAGAAGAGAAGAGCAACGAGGCTGGAGAAGGGACTGGAGCACAAGTGCTGTGGGGAGAGGCTGAGGGAGCTGGGGGTGTTCAGCCTGGAGAAGAGGAGGCTCAGAGGTGACCTCAGCACTGTCTGGAACACCCTGAAGGGAAGTTCTGGCCAGGTGGGGGTTGGTCTCTTCTCCCAGGCAGTCAGCAATAGGACAAGGGGGCACGATGGGCTCAAGCTCTGCCAGGGGAAATTGAAGTTGGAGAGCAGGAAAAAATTCTTTGCAGAGAGAGTGCTCAGGCCTTGGAATGGGCTGCCCAGAGAGGGGGTGGATTCCCCATCCCTGGAGGTTTTCCAGCTGAGCTTGGCCGTGGCACTGAGTGCCATGATCTGGTAAAGGGACTGGAGTTGGCCCAAGGGTTGGACTTGATGATCTCAGAGGTCTTTTCCAACCCAATCAATTCTGTAATTCTGTGACAGACAAGCTGATCATCCTGGGTGCCTTCTGTAGTCACTGGAGAGGCAAAGAGAGCAGGAATGAGATGATAATGGAAGTTTGTTTTTGGGAATACCCATCTTTCTCCACAGTTTCGTTCCAAAACGTGTTGTGTAGGGGGGTGATTTGCATAACACACAGAGGGAATTACAGATGCCAGGCAGGGATCCAGTGCAGCCCAAAACCCTGCACTCAGCAGCCAATGCCTGGCTCATCCCTCGCATTTAGACACTTTTGTTTACAGAAAACTGAGTGTGGCTCACGCTTTTCTTTATTTATTTTTAAATACTGAATCAGCCAGAGGAATAACAGAGTCCTGGTGCTGGTGCTGCCTCTCTTTTCCAGAATTGGTATCCCCAGTTCCCATCTGGGTGGAACCACTCTCAGGTGTCTGGTTGATTTTAAATCCAGAATTTTTGCAGTGAAGTGTGAGATCCAAAAGAAAAAGATGGAAGTGCTTCAAACTGGAATCAAAATTTTGTGTTAGCTTGTGAATGATCCACAAAAAGTTGTTTATCACTGTGCTTCAGTGAATGCAAGTGTGCAAGGAACAGGATTATAGCCCAGAGTAAAGTCTGGGCTCCATTTCCCAAGAATTATTTATTCTGTCTTTAAGGGAAGGAAATCATCATACAAGGTCCAGGAGCACACTGGGCTCTTCTGTACTGAACAAATGTCCTGATCTCCAGGGAATTTCTGATCCTGGTCTGAGATGATTTCTGATCCTGAGATCAGCCCCTGGTCCCTGGGGCTGATGAAAAGATCAGCTGCTCCTTAGTTCTTGTTCTGGGCTCACATGTGAGTTGGACACAAGTTGGTGAACTCTGGTAGGATGTGGACAGGGAGTTCCAGCTGTGCCAGTGGGCACAAATCTGGGCTACTGGGAAGCTTATTTTAAAAATAACATCAGATACAAAATTTAGGGAGGCTTTTAGTGTCCAATGACAGGTAATTCTTTCAAAAACACCTTAATTTTGGATCATACTAAATGAGCACATCATCCAGAGCAAAGTATTTAGCCATGTGTCCAGACTGGGATTGATTTTCCAGTGTGTTGGATTCTGGTCTGCCAGTGTTTGTGTTAAATCACAAATGTCCAATAGCTCTGCTATCATGTCAGTTTAAGACCTTAAAATTAGAATAATTTAACATTTGTTATCAATACCTCTGTTCAGGTTCTGATTTTCATTATCATGGCTGTACTGGCATAAATAAAAACATCCTTGATACCTTAACTGGCTGGTCTGACAGCACTGAGCATCTCTCAGCATTAAAAAGTGTTGTATAAAATCAGCTGATTGTATTTTTTCCTGATTGAATTGACACAACTCTTGAATATTTGGGTTCATTTTTGCCTTGTTGCAGGCAAAGCGATTTAAATTGAATTATGCAACGTATGGAAAACAACCTGATAACAGGTAAGTGCTCAGTGTTTAATTACTCATTTTGCCTCCTTGAGGCCTCTTTATCAATTGCAAAGAGCATTCAAAACATCAACCCATGAGATCATCACTCAGAGGGAGCAGAGCTTGGGCTGCCAGTTTGTGCTTTGCCTTGTGTGTGGATTTATTTTAAGGTGTTCAAACTTTGTAGCATCAAATTATCTGTAGTGTATTAGAGTTTGAGGTCTGTATATTGGAAATAGAAAATCTGTAAATGAGACTTTATTGTTTTCTTGCCATGTTAGAAATCCAGACAGACCCTGTAAGAAATAAGATAAAGGTTTTATCTTTAAATAAAAAGCAGTATTGAGTAGGATGGTTGTGCTGCTTGAATTAACTTGAAAATACAAATTTTAGTTTAGCAGCTTAACTGGTGGAACTTTAAAGTCTCCATTAAATAGTCTTTTAATATCACTTTTCTCCACAGTTAAATAATTAGGCTAATTGGTAACTGTTACTCAGCACATCTCTTTCTTTTATTTGTATGATTGTACTTAAAAAGCTTTCTTTTTGATCTCTTTAGTCCAGAATATTCCCTTTTTGTGGGAGACCTGACTCCTGATGTGGATGATGGGATGTTGTATGAATTTTTTGTTAAAGTTTATCCATCATGTAGAGGTGGAAAAGTTGTTTTGGACCAGGCAGGAGTATCCAAGTAAGTCACTTTTATTCATTTTTTTCTTTCACTGCACATACACAACAGAAAATCTAAAATGCAGCAAGGGCAAAAAATAACAGTCTTATCAGCTTAGATTGAAGTAATTTTAAAATACAATATTCTTGGCCATTCTGTCTGCAGTTTCCTTGGGTCTTGAGACTCACCATGGGGGTATTTTCCTTCCTCTGTGAGTGTGAGGCCCTTTGTGTGTTCCTGCACTTCCTAAAATGCTGAAAAATGCCTTAAGTAATCTGGAAACACTCTGCTCCTGGACTCTCAGGTGGAACTGGGCTGTTATTTAGGCTATTCCTGTGAGAGCCTTAGAGGTTTTTATTTCAAACAGGGTAGGGCTGTGATTCACTCTCAGGTTCTCAGTGACTGCCTTGTTTGTCTTTACTGGAATGTCTTGCCAAAAGCAGATACCAGAAAGTTGGATTTCAAAATGAAACATTTTCTAAATAGCACAAAATTAAACTCTGTTTTCCTAGAGGATGGGGCAGTTGGTGAGAGCCCCAGTTTCCAAAGCAGAGCTTGGCTTCAGTGCAACACAATATTCCAACACCTGCTGGAATGTTGGGATAAGACCAAGACTGTGGCTGTAGATTTTCCCACTTATTCACAGGAAGCTTCTCAGTCTTAGATATGTTGGTTTGAAGGACTCTCTGGAGGTCTGTTGTCCAGTTCCAAGCAGGACCAACACTAGATCAGCTCAGCCATGGATTGAGTAGCCTGGAAAACCTCCCAGGATGGAGACAATTCAACCTGTCTGGGCAGCCTATTCCAGAGCTGCACTCCCTCTCCAGTCATGAAGTTCCTCTTCATGTGCAACCTGAACCTCTTGCAGAGCTGCTCAGTCACTCTGGCTGTTGGGCACTTGTGCTCTCAGTGCCACCTCACCTGGGACTGGGGTGGGCTCTGGGTGCCTCCTCCTCCTCAGTGTAAACCCTGCAGTTCCTGTTTGGCTGCACCTGCTGCTGTCTCTGCCTGCAGAACAGGTGTTGGGCCTTTAGCTGGGCTTTGGGAACTCTTCCTAAGTGCAGACCTCAAGGAAAAGGCATCTGTGGTAGCTTGGGAAGTGGGAAAGGAGCAGAGACTGGGAAGAGCAGAGCTGTCTCCCCTGGCAGTGCCAGCGTGTTGCTGCCAGGGGCTTTGTTGGGACTTGTGCAGTTACTCAAAGCTGAGGCAGCTGCAGGTGTCAGGGTGATGTGAGAGAGGAGCTTTGGGCTGGTGGACGTGCCCAGTGAAGCCTCAGCCCTTCCAGCCAGGGCTGGTGGATCAGGAAGGTCTCCTGGTGCCAATGCTGAGCCTGCTTCTCTGCTTCCTGCTGAGGGTGCAGGGGTGGGGGCTTTTCCAAACTGCAGAGACAGGACAGAGTGATTGCCAGGGAGGTCCTGGCCACAGAGAAATTATTTCTTTGTGGGTTTTCTTCTGTACCAAAATCTGGTTTAGCCATTGGTGTGGAAAAGCTTAAGTATCTGGAAGAGTTGGAAGAATCACTGTCTCCCTTGCTGCACCCACCATCAATTCCTGTACCCTAAATCCAACTCTTTATCTGTCTCCTTCTATTTTGGAACTGCCAGTCTTCCCATTTTTCCTTACACACACCTGGCCCCATCCAAAAGGCTGCAGGAGTCTTTGTGCCAGCTCAGAAACTTAATTGGTTTTGTGTGTGGACACCTTGAACTGACATAAAAGTTGACTTGCCCTGGATTAATTTGCCACAGTCCTTTGGCAGAGGGCAAGTTAAACAGAATGTGGGCTCATGTAGAGTCTTGCTCATGGTTAATAATCCAGATAAGCCTGAGCTTTGATGTGGTATTTTTGTGACGAGGACATACCTGTGTGTTTGTATAAAAATAAGGTACCTGGACTTGTGTGTGGACCTTGCTGTGCAAGATGCTCCATTTTCTGGGGCACAAACTGCTCTGGAGTAGCTTCCAGTGGGGACCTCCCAAGAGTAGCAGGTGCTGCTGCTTTCCAAATAACACATCCCTTAGTGTTTAGGAGTTCCCACAGAATAGATAATACATTGTAAATTTACACCCTTGCTTACGGCTCGTTCTTTTCCCCAGCTAGACAAGCCCTTCCCTCCCAAACTCCTTCCTTCACTTAGATGGATTGTCCTGCCCTCCCACACCTAAGCCTTTGATCTTTCTGCTGCGTGAGGCAGCCCAGCCCATGCTGGATCCTGGCACTGCCCTCCTGGATGCTGTTGCATCGCTGCTGACTCACTGAGCACCCAAATCCCACGCAAAGGACCGCTGGGGATGGAGGGGGTTGGTGTTCCCAAGGTGCAGAGCTGCCACACCACAGTGTGCCCTCATCCAGGGGTCCTGGCTGTGCTGTCCCTGTCCCAGCTGTGCTCTCAGGGCAGGGTTTGGCTACTCCAGCTTGTTTTCAGACCCCCTGTTGGGAATGCTGTTGTTGGGAATGGCAGAAAGCCTACTGGAATATATTCCTGTTGAAAAAGGACTTGATTGGAAAACGTATCTCTTTGATCCTGAGATGAGCTCAGTTGGTTAAAAAACTTGGTTGTAACAATGCCAAGGTCGTGGGTTCAATCCCCTGTGTGGGTCATTGACTTGAGTTGGACTCGATGATCCTTGTGGGTCCCTTTCAACTCAGAATAGTCTGTGATCCTGTGACCCTGGGGAAAAGCAGTGTTTTCCTTCACAGTGGGGCAGTTTGGGATACAGTGTCTGTGTCTTGTCAGTCCTGTGCTGACTTGCAACTCTTGAGATTATCAGTACCCTCCCAGCAGAGATTTGGGGCTTTACCACTCTCTGCTCTTGCATTTCAACATGGCTTGTGTCAGCTCCCTTCCAGCTCCCCACAATCCACTGGCACAAGAGTTGCTTTATGTTTGTCAAGCCCTTGAAAGCACCAGTGGAGCTTGGACCTGTGGCTTTAGGCATTTTGGAAAAGCAACTGAAAGGCAGAATCATTTCATCTCTCCCAAAAGCAGGGACAGCAACCCTAAAGAACGTGTTTCCTTCGCCGGGTTTCCCAGACCCAGTTCAAACTGCACCATAAATAGTTTTGAAAACATGGCATGGTTGGTTTGGGAGTTTTTTGGAGTTGGTTTGATGTGAGTTCTTCTGTGTCTCTGCAGGGGATACGGGTTTGTGAAGTTCACAGATGAACTGGAGCAGAAGAGAGCACTGACAGAGTGTCAGGGAGCTGTGGGGTTGGGCTCTAAACCTGTACGATTGAGTGTGGCTATACCCAAAGCGTGAGTATAAGAGCAGCCAGGTGTTCATAAGTGAGGCATCACATCTATTTTTAAATGTCTTTTAGTGGTTTGGGTACATTTCCTGGATGTTTCCATCACAAAGTGAAGGAATGCCCCTGAATAAGGGGAGTATCAGAATGCCCAGGAATTCAGAGAAATTATAACATTGGCTCAAGACTAAGCATTTTACACTGTTTGTAATTATATACATTATAAAATCCACACACATGTACCCACACTGTAGTTAAATATGATTGTTTTTAAAGTCTATGTTCCTTTGCATTAAATTGAAATAGCCTAAATCTGCTTATTGATGTCTGGATAGCAAAGCTCAATTATCTTGCTAATTCTAATATTATGTCTACTAAATATAAGTCTTTTGGGGCAGGGATTAACTTTTTTTTCTGTGTTTGTTCAGAACCTGATACAATGAGATCCTGGTCTGACTTGGGGCTCGTAGCACTAGGGTAATACGAATCATAGTAATTGCTCCCTATTTGAATAATATTTAGATTTTCAGTGACCTCAGAAGTCTTTGGGGGGGAAAAGGAAGAGAAAAGCAGAAAAAAGGGGTGTATTGTGGTGAGAAGATTGATGTTTCCTTCTTTCTACTTCTCACTGATTTCATCACTAGACATAGCTGTATGTGTGACATATTTTCATGTTCAAACAATATTTGTCATCTCATTTCAAATCTTGATAGTCAGGTGGGATCCCAAGTTCCTTGGGAATGCTGCCACTTCATGGTGAGGAATGGGAATTCTAGTCAGCTCACAGGGTACTTAAGTTTAATTTTTGATTACTTGTAATTCTTTTTATTTCATGAGCTCTTCCAATCCTATTCATTGAAGGCCACCCAGCTCACTGAGAAAGGGGACAAGTCATTGCTGGGTTTCTCTATGACAGTGGCAGAAGGAAGAGGGTTTTCTCCATTCTTATTTAAGAAAACTCCATTTTTTTGCAAGGCATTAAGTCTTTAACCCTTTGTGTAGAGTAAGACTCAGGAAGCTGCACTTCACTTAACTTCATCCTATTTATTAGTAATAAAAAGGGGCCCAAGAATCTGGATTATGGTTCAGGATTGTTCTAAACTCAGGCTTGTAGTCCTGAACTCTTCCCTTCCCAAAGCCAGGAAGTGACACCAAATTGACTGGTAAAGAATGAAAGCAATGTTTATTAATGAAGAGGAGGATGAATACAGGGAAGGGTGTTAAATTTAAACCACTTCTTTATGCAAATGTATGCAAATGATAAATATTGCTGCACTAAACAGTGAATATATTTTAAAGACTGAAATTTGCATGTTAGACTAAGCCTTGTCTATGTACCAGTTTGTATCTTAAGCTATTTCACTGCTTTTTTCATACTTGTTCTACACTATTTGCAACTCACTCCTGCTTTATTTTTTTAAGTAACCGTGTGAAACCCATGGAGTACAATCAGATGTACAACTATAATTACAACCAGTATTACCAACAGTACCACAACTACTACGCCCAGTGGGGGTACGACCAGAACACGGGCAGTTACAGCTACAGTTACCCCCAGTATGGCTACACACAGAGCACCATGCAGGTAGGGCAGCACAGGAGCACCCAGGCCTTGGGAATGGCCTTGGGAATGGCCTTGGGAATTCCTTGGGAATGTTTGAGCTTCAAGCTCTGAGAACCACAGAATGTCCTGAGTTGGGAGGGACCCCCAAGGATCATCCAGTCCAGCCCCAGGCCCTGCTCAGACACCCCAACCCTGTTCCTGTCCTAACCCTCCTGGAGCTCTGGCAGCCTTGGGGCTGTGCCCACTGCCCTGGGGAGCCTGGTCAATGCCCACCACCCTCTGGGGAAGAGCCTTTTCCTGAGATCCAACATGACCCTGGCACAGCTCCAGCCATTCCCTGGGTGCTGTCCCTGGTCCCCACAGAGCAGAGATTGGAGCTGCCCCTCAGGAGTTGCTGCAGCCCCCAATGTTCTCTGTTCATCTTCCACCTCCTCCAGACTGATCTTAATATACACCTCTTAATAATGAGGTCTTAGTACAGCTACTGTGTAGTGTTTTGTAGAACCTGGTGTGTCCTGTTGCCTCATGTGGGGTAAAATTTTACCCTTACTCTGGGGCAAGAAAGGTCTGGAGGACACAAGGGGTCTCTTAATACATTTGTCAGGGTAGAAGGGTTCTCTTGGTGCAGGCAGTGCTCAGAGAGCCTTCTGGGATCCTTCCCAAGGCTTGTTTTGAAGGATAGAACACACCAGAACAGTCACCCCACTTCACCCCAGGAATCACAAGAACTGCTGCCTCTGTCAGAGGCTGAGTGTGGGATCTGCCCCAAGGAGTGTTGGGAGTGGAACACAGGCTTATGTGTGAAGAATTCTGTTGTAATCACTCCAGTATAAAAGACAGTCTCTGACAGTACTAATCAACAGGTGATGCTTGTAAAAGAAAAGACAATTATCTGCTGTCCTAAGGGGTTTGTTTCTCCTTGCAGACATATGAAGAAGTTGGGGAGGATGCATTGGAAGGTATGTTTCTCAAATTCTATACTGAAGTTGTCAGCTCTGCACTGATCAGAGTCAGACCTTCTCAAACTGGCCCTGATTCCAATGTGTGACATCCCTTTACCCTTGTGTAAATCTGGGAATTTTGCCTTTCCCCCTGCCCTGTAGATCCCACGCCTCAGTTGGACGTCCACGAAGCAAATAAGCAGTTCATGGAGCAGAGTGAAGAGCTTTATGATGCCTTGATGGACTGTCACTGGCAGCCTTTGGACACTGTCTCCTCAGAGATCCCAGCTGTGTTATAGCCTCGTTGCTGAGGCACTGTGTGTGTGGAATATCCCAGCAGTGCACTCCGGACTGTTCCGCTGCCCCCGGATCCGGCGGGAAGCAGGGGGGGCCCTGTGCCCACCCAGGCCTGGGACTCGGAGTACAGGAGGACTGTGGCCCTCCTCCTGTACAGGAGTGTCATAGGAGCATCATGGTGACCTTTATTCATGGTGAAAATTAGAACTGCAACAGTTTTATTCCTTTTTGTCTTGAAATGAACTCTCGATACTTGTTGGGAATTGTAATTTATAAACTTTCGACGATGGCACAGGGGAGAGACTCGACTCCATCCTACAATAAAAAAGTTGGTCTTTTAAGTAAAATTACCTTTTGCATTTTGGTTCCTGCCCATTTTGGTTCCTGCCAATTTTGTTTCCTATCCATTTTGTTTCCTGTCCATTTTGGTTCCTGCCCATTTTGGTTTCTGCCCATTTTAGTTCCTGCCCATTTTGGTTTCTGCCCATTTTAATTCCTGCCCATTTTGGTTTCTGCCCATTTTAATTCCTGCCCATTTTGGGTCCTGCCCATTTTGGGTCCTGCTCATTTTGTTTCCTGCTCATTTTGTTTCCTATCCATTTTGGTTCCTGTCCATTTTGGTTCCTGCCCATTTTGGTTTCTGCCCATTTTGGGTCCTGCCCATTTTGGGTCCTGCCCATCTTTCTGTTTTCCTGCCCATTCAGCTGTCTCAGCCATGTGACCCAACCCTCGTGAATGTGTTACTTTTGAAAAAGATCATTGTTGGATACCACTAAAATGTCTCAAAAGCTTCCTGGTGGCTGGGTAAGGTTGCTGTAACTTGAGCATGGGATGAAAGGTTATGTTCTAGTTAACCTAAGCTGTGATCTTGAGCTAGACAGTTTGGTATTCATAAGCAATTTACCTGTTTGGAGAGCAAAGACAGAAAAGAGTGTTAGAAAACCACAAACCAATGCCTTTTACCTGGTGATCTCTTGCTTCTCCACCTGTGTATGAGGAAATAATTCCCCATCAACCAAGCAGTTTAAAAACACTTTTACCAGCAACCATATTTAAATGTTATATTGTGTATCATGCCTTTATTTTTTTACCATGGACACACCTTGATGGCTCATTAAGATGTGGAGATTTTGTAGCGTCTTCCACTGTCCTGTTTCAGAGGGAAACTGAAGATCTTGCAGCAAAAACGGGTCAGAGCAATCTCACTGATATATTGTGCAACAAATTGTTGTGAACCTGAAGGCAGTTTTCTGCTGGTGTTGTATGAACTGGATGGACAAGCAATATAAAGAAGCTGATATTATGTTGCATTAGAGGTGAAAGTGAAAATAATAGCACTTATGTACATGTTACAAGCCCTTTTCAGGCTTTTGTGCCTTAAACTCTTGGAGAAATAGGAACAGAGAAACTACCTGTAATAAATGTCTGTCCAAGGAGTAGTTTGGTAACTGAAATTGCCACTGCAGAGCGTTTCGTTGCCTCCCTGCCCATGTTGATGCAGAGATTTGCCACAAAATTTAAATACTTTGATAAAGCTACTTCTGCTACACTTTTGTTTGTGTCCATAATTATGATCTATTTGTTAGTCTGTGGTTTTTTCTTAACAATTGCAAGTGGGAATGTGAGGAACTGGAGTCAGGTTATCCCTGAGCAAGTGGAGCTGCAGGACTGCTGGATTCCTGAGTTCTCATCTGCTGTGGGTTCTTCCTCCTGCTGTGCCCCTGGCTGTGCTGCTGGCAGTGTCCTCACCTTCACATCCTCTGAATTTAAGGAGAGGAATGTTCCCCGCGAGTTTCAGAGGCAGCAGGAGTGGAAGAGAGCAGAGCTTTTGGATCTTCTGATGCAGCTGCTGAGCTCAGAGCAGCCCCTTTTCCTGGGAAGTTCAGTAGAGTGGCATTCCAGAGGTGAAGAGAAGAAGGGGGTTTATGTCCTGCTGTTAAAACACTTTCTAGATCCTTCTGTTACTGTGCTGTTCTGTGTGCCCTTCCTCCTCTTTTGGAGCTGTCTTTCCCCACCCCCCCAAAGTTTAGCTTTTTAATGCAGCCACCTCAGTTTGCTCCAGGAGGTGACCTGAAGACACACTTATTTATCAGTATAAATTTACTCTGCTGCTCTCAGTTGTCCCGTGGAGCATTTCCTAATGCCTGGATAAACCTTCTCCATCCAAACCTGTGCCTGCAGGAGAGAGGAGCAGATTTATCACCTCACAGAGACAGCAACCCTGTGGGAAAATCCTTTTTGCTCTCTGCTTTTGTTTCTGTAGTGGGAAGTAAAATGATAACCATTAGTCCAAGCCATCCTAACCCCTGATTCCTGGGAGAGCTGGGCACATGCAGACCCTCAGGAGGAGCAATCTGGGAGCACCGAGGCCAGCAGGGATGACCTGCTGACGCCTGTTTACTGGTGCTGCAGAGCTTAAAATAGCTCCTGCATTTCCTTTTCAGAGGGGTTGATGTGAGGCTCAGGGCCACGTTCCCTGGAGGTGTGAGCCAACCTTTTGGGGTTGTTTGGGAGAATCTCAGCCAAGTTCTGTGGAGCTGTTAAATCTGTGTGTTTTTTCTGTGCATCACTTACTCACCTCAGTGTTCATTTTCAGCTCCAGCCGTTATTGCAGCATCTGAAGCACAGAAGAGGCTTTTATGTGGAGCTGCAAAACAACCATCACCTGGAATTTGTAGGGCTTGTGCTTTGGAGTCCAACTCAAACAGAGTGTGGGATTATGTTTCTCCTGGATGGCTACAGGGAAAGCCTGGATTAATTACCATTTAGTGGCACACAGGATGAAAGACAAGGACTCCGTGTAAGAAGGTAATTCCTGCTTTTATCTCTCTGTGCCAAAGGCAAGAAATCCCAGGCAGGTGATACCACAGCTCCCTGGGATTATGTAATCCCTGAAAATTGCATCCAAATCTGCCTCTGAGATTATGAGGCACTCTGCCTTTCAGCAGGCAGGGTTGGGAGCAATTACAAAAACAACTCAAACATCCTTGTTGAAGGTGAGAGAATCCAATTTAGATGAAAGTGCAAGGACTCAGATTCCCATTTGAGTTCCCCAGACTGGGAAAAGTTCAGCAGAGCTGGAGGGACGTGGGTGTGTTTGGACTTTCCAAAGGGTGAGCTCTGAGCTTGTGGCATGGCCTGTTGCCATTAGCCTGTGTTTAATTAAAAGCCTGACAATACACATGAGGGGTGGCTTGGGAGAGATCCTGACCTGCTTCCAAAGGGATGAGGAGTCTGGGGGCATTTCTTCAGCAAATGTGGGGCTGGGTGAGGGGGCTGACAGGGCCTGATGGTGATGATTTTTTTCCCTGTGAGTCTGACTAGACAAAATTCCTGCTGCTTGGATCAGGTTCAGGAGATGGGTTCATATCCTGCACTCTGAGATGTACCCAACACCCTCAGGAATTTCTCTGAATCCCTTTTGAGGAGCAGAGATAAACATTTGACTCTGATCTTTCCGTGCTGGGTTTCTCATTACTGCCTTGTTAATCCCCAGCTCCTGCTAAACAAAGATCTGAGAGGAATTTTTACCTTCCAGCCTCGCTATCTCCCAGTGCATCTTGTCAAGCCTACTGGATACACCAGTTTCTGGATTTAACTTGGGATTTGCTTAGACATGAAATTAATTCAGTGGCAGGATGGGGTATGAATTTGAAATGCAATAGCAGGAAATGTCACTGACAGAGCTCACTTTCCCTTTTTGCCTGGAAGAAAACATCTCTTTTTTTTTTCCCTTGCTTAGCAGTTATTCCCAGGCAAACTGGTTTTTCCAAGTGCATTCAGTTTTGTAGGAAGAGTTTTGGGGTCCTGCTTGGCACACACTCTTTTTTTGCTCAGGCACAGGGTGGGATTGTTGGGGTGTTCTGTGCAGAGCCAGGAGTTGGACTCTGATCCTTGTGGGTCCCTCCCAGCTCAGTATTCCATGATTCTGTGACTCCAACACAACCCTACTTCTGCTGTGAATTTTCCAGGCAAAAAGCAGTGATGGAAAACACAGTTAAGGTGACAGAGGTTGGAGCTGGTCATGGCCAGAGCTTGGCTTGTCCCCTGGGCACAACAACCCCCCTGGAACAGGAATTCTCACCTGCTTTTCCTCACTGATGGTTTTCTCAGAGCACATCCCTGTGCATTGCCTGCTCCCACCTGTCAGGTGATGGGAATTGCAGCCTCTTCAGTGTTCCCTCCCTGACCTGTGCTGTGGAAGAGGCTGGTGAGAGGTTCCTGGGAGGTTTCCTCAGGGATGCAGTGGGATTTTCCCTGCTCCTTTGGGATCTCCATCCGTCTCTTTGGGGCTGGGAGTCAGCTGAGCATCCAGTGCTTTTCACTGTTGCTCTTTGGGGATTCTCCCAGTTCAGCCTCTTCCCAAACAAAGTTTAGCAAGGTGTGAATTTCTGGGGAAGGTTGGGGGGTTTTTCCTGCAGTGATTTCCCAGTTTCTGCCCTGCCCTAGGATTTGACAGGATGATTTTTAGGTTCCTTTTGCACAAGTGGCTGTGCCAAGGAGACTCCAGGGAATGCCTCGTGACTTGGCAGAGCAGCTGGGAGATCCAGGGAGGAGGAGGATGGAGCAGCTGCTGGTCCCCTGGCCCTGCCAGCTCTGCCAAGGAATGTCTGTGCAAGGGTTTGGCCACACCAAGTTTGGGGCTCGTTTCCAGACTTGGCCTTAAATGGGTGCCAGGTTTATTTTGTTGCTGATTTGACATGTTTGGGAGGAGTTACCAGCTGGAAAAGGCCATTCCTGAGCACTGGGAATTTTTTCATCACTTAATTTTGCTCAGAACAGATTAAAAACTGTCTGTTGTCCCCCATCCTTTATGCCCTTTCTCCAGGACTCGGGAAGCATTCCTGGGTTTTTCCAGCTGGTTTCCCACAGTGGCTGTGCCTTCAGCACCTGCAGCTGTTCCAGCACTCCCTTCCAAGCCCTTGGCAGGTGCTCCCATTTTAAATCCTTTCCCTGGATTATGGATCACGAGCCAGGAGCCTGACAGAGGTATCATGTTGGCAAACAGACTTTTGTTTCCAAGAAACTCCCCTGAGGGTGGGGTGTTCCCCCCATGTTCCAAAAGCGAGGAAGGAGTAGGGAAAATGCAGCTGCTGCTGCTTCAGCTTTTCCAAGAGTAACCCCTGCTGTGCCCCTTGGATGGAGGAGGAGAGAGGAATGTCCTGGTGCCACCCGGACTGGAAGGGGCATTGAGGTGGGGAGGGGGGGCACAGCTCACAGACTGGGAATCTTGGAATCATGGAGTGGTTTGGGTTGGGAGGGGACTTAAGGATCATCCAATTGCAACTCCCGGCCATGGGCAGGGACACCTTCCACTGTATCAGGTTGCTCAGCGGGGTAGGTTTGTCCTTTGGGAAGTGGGATGGGAGGGATGGATGGGTGGACTGGGATGGGTGGATGGAAGGATGGGTGGGTGGATGGCATGGGATGGATGGATGGATGGATGGATGGATGGATGGATGGATGGATGGATGGATGGATGGATGGATGGATGGATGGATGGATGGATGGATGGATGGATGGATGGATGGATGGAGTGGGAGGGATGAAGCGGGATGTTCAATGCTGGGTGCCGTGGGCAGCAGGAACTACAACTCCCAGAAGCCTCTGCTGCCCCGGCAGCCAATCAGCGCCAGCGCTGCCGCGCTTTAAAAGGCGGCGGCGCGCCTCCTTCCGCCTCTCTCGGTGATGGCGACGGGGCGGGAGGGCAGTGTGGGTACGTGGGGGCTCATCCGCCCCCATCCACCCTCATCTGCCTCATCCGCCCTCCCCGCGGCCCTCCCGCCGCTCGGCACCGGCGCCCCGTGCCCATCGCCCCGCCGATGGCGCTTCGGAGCGCTCCGATGGCCGCGAAGGGCAGCGCGCCCTTGATCCCCGCCGGGCCCGGCCTGGGTGAGTGAGGGCCCCGAGGCCGAGCCGCCCCTGGCCCGGCCCTATCGAAGCTGTGTCTGTCGGTGCTGTGGCAGATGCGGTCAAAAAGGAGCCGAGAGCGAAGGGATTTTCCCCGACGGTCGCCGCTCAGTTGGAGCTTCTGTAACTGTCCGGCAACATTTCGGGAAAATACACGGCCTGGGTGGGGCTGGAGGGAAGCGGAGGCCCCAAATCTGCTCCTGGGGGCCGAATTGATGCACGGAGAGGTGGGAGGGGGAGGGTAATCCCGTCCTTCGGTTGTTTTAAGATACTTTATATACCTGAAGCTGAAGACTCTGTTATTCCCCAGGAGCATCCGGGCGTGGAAGGTGATCCCGGAGTGTGGGATGGCTGGTGACAGACTCGGCCTGGCGGCCACGGGCAGGTGAGATGGGCGGCCTCGGGAGTGTCCCTTGGCTTGGGAATTTGGGTGAGATGGGCGCTCTCGGGAGTGTCCCTTGGCTTGGGAATTTGGGTGAGATGGGCGATCTCGGGAGTCTCCCTTGGCCTGGGAATTTGGGTGAGATGGGCGATCTCGGGAGGCTCCCTTGGCCTGGGAATTTGGATGAGATGGGCGCTCTCGGGAGGCTCCCCTAGACTGGGAATTTGGGTGAGATGGGCGATCTCGGGAGGCTCCCTTGGCCTGGGAATTTGGGTGAGATGGACGATCTCGGGAGGCTCCCTTGGCCTGGGAATTTGGGTGAGATGGGCGATCTCGGGAGTCTCCCTTGGCCTGGGAATTTGGGTGAGATGGGCGCTCTCGGGAGTCTCCCTTAGGTTGGGAATTGGTTTCGTGGCCTCTCCTGGCCAGAGAGAGAACCAGCAGCGTTCTCTGCCCTCTGCTGGCATGTCCTTATTCCAGGGATGTGGATCCTCCGCTGGGCCCTGCAAACTCCTCCTGTTTCTTGCTCCATCGAGCAGTGCTCACTGGGCCTGGCTAGAGGCAGAAAACTGGGAATGAACCCTGATCCAGAGCCAGTCGGTCACTCTGTCACAGACTTTCCTGGCTGAGCTCCGGGTGTATCCGCATGTTTATCCAAGAGCTGTGGCCCCACGCAGTGGCTGCGGGTCTCCAACAACATGCCAGAGCAACGGGAAGGTCTTTGACTGCTGGGCCTTCTCTGCCCGTGGCTGTCACTCGCCCCTCCTATATATTTTCGGGAATTGGGCAGTTCCTTGCTCTTGGTGTCAGGGTGGGATGAGTCAGGAGTGTGTCCACCTGCTGCTGATTTTTTGGGGGGTGTTGTGTTGTCTTGCAGAATTCCTGGATGTTCCAGGGCTTGCCTTCCAGAGAGACAAACCCCAGGTGAGAACGCGGTGTCAGTGTTGGAGCTCTGCAGCTCATCCCTCCATCCCTTTCCCATCAGATCTGAATACCGATCTTGTGGTCGAAAAAGGAGGAAGAGTAAAAATTCAGGCTGGTCGAAGGGCTCTCTGCGGGTGTGTCCTGTTGGAGAGGGGCCGCTGGGAAAACAGACTGTGCCAGCCTCGCTGCTTGGGGAAGGCTGGGGAGGAGAGAAGCTCCTGCCGGGACAAGGGGTGAATGGTGGGCTTGGAGGGCTCGAGTTTATGTGGAACAGTCTGAGCTGTGGATTTACAGTAACCCATCAGCTTTAGGCACTTACCTCTGGCATCTGTTTTTTCAGGAATTCCTCCAGGAGCTTGTGAATCCCAAAGGATTCTGTTTGCTTCCTGGAGGGCCTGAGTTGTGGGGAAGCTGCAGCGTGGAGCAAGTGAGTGTCCTCTGGGGAACTCCTGGGGTTGGTTGGGCTGTGGGTTTGGATCAGACAAAGGGAGAAACACTGTCCCCCTGTGAGGGTGGGCAGGCCCTGGCACAGGTTGCCTGGGAAAACCGTGGCTGCCCCATCCCTGGAAGTGCCCAAGGCTGCGTTGGACACCTGGTCTAGTGGAAGGTGTTCTGCCCAGGGCAGAGAGTGGCACAAGATGGAATTCAAACCCAAACAAACCATTCTGGGATTCTCTAGTCTGGAGTGGGGTCTGTAGGACAGAGAACAGTTCAGCCCAACTGTGCCTGTGCTGGAAATGTCCAGTCCTTCACCTGGACTGTGCAGGAGGGAATGGCCAGCTTCGTTAAGGGAGGGTTTTAATTGGGCAGGTTTGTTCCCTGTGGCAGAACCGCCTGGTCTGTGATGACTCCTGTGTGTGGAGACTGTTGGATGAGTCCTGCGGATATGGGGCTGAGGCCAGGCACGAGCTCCCCAAAACCCCCTGTGGGGAGGGGAGGGCACAGCCAGGAGCTCCCCAGGGCAGGTGGAGGCTGACACAGCACCGAGGCAAATGAAACTTTTTATCCCTTTTTTCAGGTCTAAGGCTGGAGTTTATTGAGCCCATTCCTGAGGCATTCCTTGCTGCATTGCTGGACTCTGCTTTCCCAGCCCTCCAGGATTGGGAGCTCTGCAGAGCCACAGCCCAGCTCCTTCCACAGCTCCTCTGGGTGGGAGCAACCACTCCAGGGTCTCCACTCACCTGCATTTCAGGGAGAGGGAACTGCCTTGGCTTCAAGTGCTGCTCAGGATCCCATTCTGACACTGTGTGGAAGAACAGTCCCATCTGTGGAGTTTTCTCAAGAGTGGAGTTACTTAATTTTAGCGGGTATTAAATCTTGGAGTGTGAATAAACACAATTTGCTTGAAATCCTTGCAGTGTCTCCTGTGTTTGGGATGTGTTGGGATGGGGTAAGGCCAGGGCTGGCTCTGAGCCTGACAGGGGTGGTCCATGCCAGGGGATCTGAGTGTCCCTTTCCAGTGGAGCTCACCAGTTCCTGTCCCTGCTGCTGCGCCCACCCTGAGGGTGTCCTGGAGCAGCTCCTGCGATTTTACACTTCCCACCACCCTTGGATGGAGCTTTGGTGATCCCAGTTGCCTGTTTGAGAACCAGCAGGGGTGTTGTGAGGAAACAACAGCTTGAGAGTTGGAGCTGGGTGGTCATTCCCTGTCCCTGCAGGGCTGGGACGTGACAAAGTCCCCCGGCGTGACCGGGATGTTTGCCAAGAGCACCTTTGTCCGGGAACAGGGAGGCGGTGCCTCTGACCCCTTTTCCCTGCAGGAACTCCAGAGCCCCTTCCCTATGGAGCCAAACCCTCCCAGGATCTTGGCTTTCCGGGGGTCACCAGCGTGTCTGTGCGCTGATAACCTGGCTGTCCCTTTGTCACCAAAGCCAGTCTTGTGACAACGCCAAGCAACGCCCCGAGGGCCGGAGGATGAGATCGGAGAAGCTTCTCCCTCCTCCCGGGCACTGTTTGTTTGCGCGGGTTCCTGCGGGGCCAGAGCCGTCCCTGTCCCCCGCTGGGGTGGGGACAAGGGTGGGGACCTGTCCCTGTCCCGGCCAGCGCGGCGGGTCGGGCTCCAGCCGGTGATGGGGACAGTGACAGACCCCGCGCAGGACCCCGGCTCCGAGGGGCACTTCCAGTTCCGCATCATCGTGCTGGGGGACGCGGCCGTGGGCAAGTCCTCGCTGCTGCGCTGCTTCGCCGAGGGGCCGGGCGGGGGTCCCGGCGGGGCGACCACGCCCGGCCCCACCGTGGGCGTCGAGTTCTACAGCCGGACCGTGTCGCTGCCGCCCGCGAGCACGGCCAAGCTGCAGCTCTGGGACACGGCGGGCCAGGAGCGCTTCAGGTGAGCTGGGCACGGCTACACAACCCCCGCGAGGGACCCCAGACCCAGCCGAGGCGTCCCCTCCGCCCCGGGTGGGTGGGACTGCCCGGGGGCTGCAGGGACAGGCAGCGAGGGCTCCCTGGGTTAGTGATGCTTTTGGGGACAGCGAGACCTTGTGCTGAGCTGGTTTTTGGGGGGCAGCCAAGGGAGCCGGGCCGGGCGCTAGTCCTGGGCTGCTGGTGGGCTGGAGGGTTTCCTTCCTGATTGCATCAGGAGCTCCTGGGGGTGTGGAAGAGCCTCAAATGGGGCACAAAGGGCTGAAAAGCCAGTGCTGGCTGGCCCAGGGATTCCATGATCTCCCCATTCCATCCCTTGGAGACTTTGGGGGCCCCAGGGTTGGTCTGGCAATGTCCTGGTTTTGTCCAGTGCTTGACCTGGAGGTGCTGCCCCATTCCTGCTGGGCTGTTGGGGGGCACAGAGGGACCCCAGAGCCCCTGCAAAACCACACAGGTCTCCTCTGAAGCCCCCAGTGTGGGGAGGGCGATGCTGAACAGAAAAAGGGGGTCTAAACAGCTCATGCAGGTCTCCCTTTCCCACTCCTCAAGCCCCAGCTGGCACCCAAAACCACCCCCAGCCCCATCCCAGGGACGCCAACACGGGGGCTTCCCAGATCCCCTCGAAATTCCCCTCCTGGTTGTGCCCAGATCCATCACCAGGTCCTTCTACCGGAGCGCGGCCGGGGTGCTGCTGGTGTTCGACCTCACCAACCGCGCGTCCTTCGAGCGCATCCCCGAGTGGCACCGCGAGGCCGCGGGGGACGGGCACCCTCCCGCCTTTGTCCTGGTGGGACACAAGTGCGACCTGGAGGCCGAGCGCGCCGTGTCGGCCGAGGAGGCGGCACACCTCGCCGCCAGCCTGGGCATGGCCTTCGTGGAGACCTCGGCACGCAGCAACATCAACGTGGAGTTGGCCTTCCAGATGCTGGCTGGGGGCATCCAGCGGGAGCTGAGCCGGGGGGTCCTCACCCCACACCGGGGCTGTGACGGCATCAGGCTCATCCCCAGCCGGAGCCACCACCAGCGCCCGGCACGGGGGGAGCACCAGCAGCGCTGCCAGTGCTGATGAGGATGGGGGGATCTCCAGCTGGGACACTCCATACAGGATTGTCCATCTGGGACCCTCCATCTGGGACCCTCCATCCAAGACTGTCCACCTGGGACCCTCCATCTGGGACCCTCCATCCGGGACCCTCCATCCAAGACTGTCCACCTGGGACCCTCCACCTGGGTCCCTCCACCTGGGACCCTCCATCTGGGACCCTCCATCCAAGACCCTCCACCTGGGACTCTCCACCTGGGACCCTCCATCCAAGACCCTCCATCTGGGACACTCCACCCAGGACTCTCCCCGCCCCGTGGGGATGTGTGTCTGTGCCCAGCACCCTCAGCCCCTGGGTGAAGCCCAGGGCTGCATCGCCACCCAGGTTTGGGTTTATTTCATCTCAATTTGGGACTGAAAAAGTGATGCTCTGCTGGAGGAGTTTTTAATAAACTTGAAGGTTTTTTTCTACACTAAATAAAAGATGTGCCAAGCGCTGGACATCAGGTGGGGACACAGCACTCAGCAGGTGGCAGGGGAGATGCTCTGCTTGGGAGAGAGGGTTGCTGGGGAGTTACAGACCCCCTGTCCTGTGTGTGGGTCACTTTTTGGGGCCTCCTGTCCCTGGGGAAATGGGACCAGGAATCCCCTGAGTGCTTCCACCTGGATAGAGCCAAAATACAGTGAGTGAAGGGGCTCCAAAGGGGCCATCCCTGGGAAAATGGGACCAGGAGCCACATCCAGCTGGATGGAGCTAAAATAAAGGGAGCAAAGGGGCTATCCCTGGGAAAATGGGACCAGGAGCCACATCCAGGTGGATGGAGCCAAAACAGAGGGAGCAAAGGGGCTCCAAAGGGGCCATCCCTGGGAAAATGGGACCAGGAACCATATCCAGGTGGATGGAGCTAAAATAAAGGGAGCAAAGGGACTCCAAAGGGGCCACCCCTGGGAAAATGGGACCAGGAACCATATCCAGGTGGATGGAGTCAAAATAAAGGGAGCAAAGGGGCCATCCCTGGGAAAATGGGACCAGGAACCACATCCAGCTGGATGGAGCCAAAATAAAGGGAGCAAAGGGACTCCAAAGGGCCACCCAGCACCCCAGCCCAGCTCTGGGAACGCCTCCTGGGTGGGTGGAGGAGCTCCCTGCCTGCCCAGACTCGCGCCCGGGCGGGGTTGGCGGGCCCGGCACCGGCGGAGGCACCGATGGAGCCGCGGTGGCAGTACCAGTTCCGGGTGATCATGCTGGGGGACTCCACGGTGGGCAAATCGTCCCTGCTGCGGCGCTACACCGAGGGCACCTTCCTGGACGCCGTCAACCAGACAGTGGGGGTGGATTTCTACGTCCAGTTTGTGGAGCTGGAGCCGGGGCTGAGGGTGAAGCTGCAGTTCTGGGACACGGCCGGGCAGGAGAGGTTCAGGTGGGTCCATGTGGTGTGGAGGGGTGGGGGAGATGGGTGTCCCATCCTTGGATTTGTGATCCCAGCCCTGGGGAGGTCCTGGACAGGGTGGTGTTCCCACTGGTGTCTTTCATGGGGGAGCCCCATGTATGAAGAACCAGCCAAAGCCAAGGGAAAGGAGCACTTGCTCCAGCTCTAAGGGGAAGCTGGAGCAAGACCCCTCCAAGACCCCTCTGTCCCACAGCTGCAAAGGGAATGGGGAAGAAGCTGGGAGTCCAATGGGAGCTGGGCAAAGTGTTTCCCAAAGTGGTTTCCAGTTGAGCTGCCAGGAGCCCTCACACCTCACTGTGGAGCTGCCAGCTGGGTGGCTGCTGGGGACAGGGGAACTGGGGAGATGTGGCTGCAGGGATGGGAGAGCTCCAGGACTGTGGCTGCAAGGATAGCAGAGCTCCAGGACTGTGGTCGAAGGGACAGCAGAGCTCCAGGACCATGGCAGCAGGGTTGGGGAAGCCCTGGGGACAGGGCTGCAGGGCACAGGAGCCCTCGGGCACTGTGGCTGCAGGGCACAGACGAGCTTTGGTGGCCGAGCAGGGACAGAGCTGCTCCTGGAGCACTGACTGACATAGCAAAAGGTTCAATTCTCTGCCCTCTCTTGGTGCTTTGAGCAATTTTCTTTGGATATTTGGTGAGAATGACTCTGAAGTGGAAGGCAAAGCAGATGGAGGGCAAGAAAACAGAGGGAAACTTTTCTGATAGTATTGGAAAATCTACAGCTGCGTGTGCTTGAACTCAGCCTTGAGAAAAAACATAAGAATAAATGCAAGAGTACGAAAAGTTCCTCAGTTTTGGCAGAAGGGGCTGTCAACTGCACTTAATTTAGTCTTTAGTCCTGCATAGAGCCAAGGAGCTCCACTGAGACCATGCAGCTAATGAGAAAGATTTGGGGTTGGGCTTTTTTTTTCCTTTTGAGAGGAAACAAAATAAGTTCAGCAACACAGTCCAGAGAAGAGCAACGAGGCTGGAGAAGGGACTGGAGCACAAGTGCTGTGTGGAGAGGCTGAGGGAGCTGGGGGTGTTCAGCCTGGAGGAGGCTCAGAGGTGACCTCAGCACTGTCTGGAACTGCCTGAAGGGAAGTTCTGGCCAGGTGGGGGTTGGTCTCTTCTCCCAGGCACTCAGCAATAGGACAAGGGGGCACGATGGGCTCAAGCTCTGCCAGGGGAAATTGGAGATGAGAAAAAAATTCTTTGCAGAGAGTGCTCAGGCATTGGAATGGGCTGCCCAGAGAGGGGGTGGATTCCCCATCCCTGGAGGTTTTTCAGCTGAGCTTGGCCGTGGCACTGAGTGCCATGATCTGGTAAAGGGACTGGAGTTGGACCAAGGGTTGGACTTGATGATCTCAGAGGTCAGAGGTCTTTTCCAACCCAATCCATTCTATGATTCTATGAACACGCAGCTCATGGCCAGGGCTGCTCAGCTGGCAGGGCAGGTGGCACAGGGCACCCTGGGGGGCTGCTCACCCCCTTTGTTTTTCGGCCCTCCCAGGTCTGTGACTCGCTCCTACTACCGCAACTCCGCCGGGGGGATGCTGCTCTTCGACCTCACCAACCGCGCGTCCTTCGAGAGCGTTCGGCGCTGGCACCGCGAGGTGACGGACACGGTGCGGCCCTCCCGCCTCGTCTTCCTGCTGGTGGGGCACAAGAGCGACCTGGGCGGGCAGCGCCGGGTGGGCCGCAGGGAGGCCGAGAGGTTGGCAGCGTCCCTGGGCGCTCAGTACGTGGAGACCTCGGCCAAGGACGCCTCCAACGTGGCACTGGCATTCCAGATGCTGACGGTGGCCATTTACCAGGCGCTGCTCACCGGGCGCTTGGCGGCCACCGGGGCGTGGAACGGGGTGAAGAGCAGCGTCCCCCTCCCTGTGCCACCCCGGGACAGGGAGCCAGAGAAGGAGGAGAAGAGGAAGAGGTGCTCCTGCTAGAGCTGGGGGCACTGCAGGGCAGGGACACGCTGGGATGTGCCCACTGCTGCACATCCAGGCTTGGCAGGATTGCTGCGATTAACAGGAAGAGTAATTAAGTTTTTAAGGCTCAGTATCTGAGATCCAGGGTTATTGTAGCAGTTTTGAAGAGGACATGAAAATAATGGAGTGGTAAAATGAGTGTTAAAAGGACAGGAAAATAAAGCAGTGGTAAAATGAAATGAGCACTCCAAGGACCCTGGACACGCTCCTCCTCTGCACATTCCAGTGGCAAACGTGTTCTGTCCCTTCAGCTGCAGGAAGCCCTCAGTGCTCCCTGACTGCTGGGGAATTTTTTGTTACTGTTGGGCTGTGCAGGTTTGGTCATCACACAGTGATCCCACATCAGTGGGAGGTGGAGATGGAGCAGAAAGGAGCATTAAACACCCCTGGTTGTCCGTCTGCCTGCCTGTGTTTTCCTTAGGAAGCAGCAGCTCCAAGGCTGCCCTTGGCAAGGGTGAAATCCCCAGGTAGGACTTCAGGACGTGGTGTCACCCCATTCCTTCTCCCTCCCCTGTACTGAGTCAGGCAGGCAATGGATATTACACTTGGGATATTCCATGCAGAATATTCTTGGAATGGACCACAAGGATCGAGTCTAACTCTTAAGTGAATGGGTTTGAACCCACAACCTTGGTGTTCTCAGCACCACGCTCTAACCAGCTGAGCTCACCTCAGGGTCCCAAGTCATAAAGCCCTAAATTCTTTAACTCTTCCCAAATGGAATTAGAAGTGACAAATCTATTATGTAGCTCAGATAATGGATCTGCCACTGTGGCTCAGGGCCTGCCTATTTGAGTCCCCTCTGAGGAATTAGCAGTGCCCATTTTTCCTTTTACATTAACCTTCATATAGTATGATTTGCCCAAAAAACCCTTTCTACAAGGGTGTCCTCACCCCCCAGAGAGGATCCAGGGCTCCTCCCCCATCCTGGATCCCACCTCAGATTCCTGTCAGTGCCCACCCTGGTCACTCAGAGATGAGCACCCACCAGATGGTTCCCAGAGGCTGTTTGGGTCTGTGGAGCTCCCTGGGCTCCTCATCCCAGTGACACAAGAGAGGAGGGAGCCTGAGCTGGTTCTGGAATCACTTCACCCACAGCCCTGACGGCTTCCCTGGGCAGGAGGACTGTCCTTTTCCCAGGCAAGGAGAGAACCAGCTTAATAATTTCTTTATTCATGTAAAACAAACGCAAGTATTTATATAAACACTGACATTACAAAGTACTGGAGCAGGAAGGGGGCAGGAAGGAGGAAACAAAAACCTCTACAGATGCTTCTAATACTGTCCCACACACGACCAAACGCTCTGTCCCTTGGGTAATCAATCACCTGTACGAGAAACCACTTTCAAGTCACAAAGAAAAGTCTCTGCTCGAGACACGTCGCGCTCCGAGGAGGAACGAGGGAAGGGGCACAGAGTGTTTTTTGGCAGATCTCCTCGTCAAGTCAAGATATTGCTGCACCATTAATAAAAAATAGATGCTTCTCTGGAAAGCATTAAATAAAACATCCCACGGGTGACATCGTGGAGGCTTCAGTGGAGAGGCAAATATCCCAAACTGCGCTGGCGGCGGCGCCCGGCTCTGCCCAGGGGCTATTTCTTGGTGGTTTTGCGGATCAGTGCCATCCTCTGCAACAAGGGAGGGGGAAAGTGTGGGAAGATGAGCAGCTCAGAGCAGGTGACTGCACAAAGTGAGGCATCCCTGCTGCTCCCAACGCTGCCTGACCTGCTCCCGCACAGGTCTGTCAGGTCTGGTTGAATCCTAATGGGGTCCCAGGATGGAGCCACAGGAGAGAGAAGTGTCTGTGCTGCTCCACTGGGCACCCCAGGGCAGGGGGATCAAACCCCACCCCTCAAGGCCCCCCCGCTCTGCCCTGTGGGAGCTGCAGCATCACCCAGGAATGCCCCAGCTCTGCAGGGCAGCTCCTTCCTGGCTCTGACTGTGCACTTCAAAAGCGTTGGACTAATTCAGTTTAAAGGGTGTTTTCAGTCCCTCTGCACAAAGACAGAGACAATCTGCAAGGAGCAGCTGTTGTGTGTGCAGCTCCCAGCTGGTTTTAACCCTCCCAAGCTGGGCTGCCCCTCAGAGTGTGCTCTCAGGGCACAGCCAACACCACAGAGGAGCCACAGCAACCTCACCCCTCTCTGCACAAACAGGCCAGGAGGCCCTGGAAGTCATTTCAAGCCCAAACCACTTGAAAGACGCCACAACTTCACCGTGCCAGGAACCCACGAACCCCCTGCCCTTATCAGCCACATGATTCCCAGTGCTGTGAGGGCTCATTTACCTGTTTGTGAGCCTCTGTAGTGCAGGCTTTTTTGTAGGGCCTGATTTCTTCCGAACCAAAGCCCGGGATCCACATGTTCCACTGGCGCTCTGGAATCACAGAAGGCTTTGGGTTGGAAGGGACCTTCAAGCTCATCCATTTCCAATCCCCTGCCACAGGCAGCGATGCTTTCACTCACAGCCCTCCATCCCAACACCACAGCCATGCCCTGACTTCAGGGAGCACCCCTGGGTCTCAGCTGAGGGGAAAAAGTAGGTAAGACCCACTCACCGAGGTGCAACTGGACATCTTTGACCTCGAGGGTGTTGGACTTGCGGTGCCGCGCGAGCTGGCAGGCGGCGGTGACCACGCTCTCGATGAAATCATCAGCAATCTGCAGCAGCATCTGGGGGGACAGGGGGAACAACCAGCCTGGTCAGCTCAAAGTATGTGGGAAGGATGAAAATGAGCCCTCAGAGGTTGGTGTTTGGAGTCATGGAATGTCCTGAGTTGGAATGTCCTGTCCATGAATGTCCAAGAATCATCCACAGACACCTCAATAATCCCACCCTGTCTCTGTCCAAACCCTCCTGCAGCTCTGGCAGCCTTGGGGCCGTGCCCACTGCCCTGGGGAGCCTGGTCAGTGCCCACCAGCCTCTGGGGGAAGAACCTTTCCCTGAGATCCAACCTGCCCCTGCCCTGACACAGCTCCAGCCATTCCCTGGATCAGAAATTGGAGCTGCCCCTTGGGAGGAGCTGCAGCCCCCGCTGAGCTCTGCCCTCAGCCTGCTCTGCCCTCAGCTGGACAAGCCAAGTGCCCTCAGCCACTGCCCCTGACCCTTCACCATCTTCATGTCCCTCCTTTGGACACTCTGTAACAACTTTACATCTTTTTTTGTAGTACCCAAATCTGCATTTCAGGAGTTTTTGCTACAAAGCCTCTTTGGCACTGGGATGCAGAAAGACAGGGATGGCTGCAGGAGAACACACCCTCAAAGGGCCCCCAGCTGGCTCTTTCTGCAGCCCCTGCCATAGGCTGGGACTCACCTCCTCCACATCTTCATCCAGCTGCTCGTTGGGATCCACCTCACGCACCAAGTCCTGCAATTTCTTCTTGGTTAGAACCTGAGGGTGTGGGAGAAGGGGAAGGATTTACTGCCCTGCTCCAGCAAAGCAGCTGCCAGGGAGCACAGCCACAAACACAAACACCTCCTCCCCTGTGTCCTGGGGCCCAGGGACGCTGTTGTCACAGTCTGTCAGCTCAGGAACGGCAGAGATAAGAAATATCAGGTGCTAAGGAGTCATCTTGGAGCACCAGGGGGTTGCTCTGGGCAGAAAGAGGAATGCAGAAGCCAGGATAAATGTCTCCAGCACTGAACTGGCACTAAACTGCTGCTGGCAAGGGGAGAAAAGGCAAAACTACAAGTTTTAAGATGCAGATAACAAGTGTAAGCAACACATCAGTGACTCAAGTTTGCTCAGGGCACGAGGGAAGTATTTCCATGGCTCTAGTGCTTATCAGCTTTAGTGCCTCACATGGAAAACAGGGATAGGGGAGTGCTGGGTTATTCCAGGGCAGCAGCCAAAGGTGGCAGGGAGCAGAAACCACACGGGGCTGAACAACAGGATGCTGAGTCTTAAAAGATGTGCATGGAGGTTGTCAGCCTGGCCGGGTGAACGGGGCACTGGTGGGAAACTCCTGCCTCTCCTGGTTCCCTCACTGCTGTGCCTGTGTTTGTGTCGGGGTTTGGTGCAATCCTGGAATGGTTTGGGTTGGAAGGGACCTTAAATCCCATCCAGTTCCACCCCCTGCCCTGGGCAAGGAGCACGAGCCCAGGTTGTTCCAGCCTGGCCTTGGACACTTCCAGGGCTGGGGCAGCCACAGCTTCTCTGGGCACCCTGTGCCAGGGCCTGCCCACCCTCCCAGGGAACAATTCCTTCCCAATATCCCATCTATCCCTGCCCTGTCACTCCATCCCCTTGCCCAAATGAACCTGGGCAACCTCTTCCTCACCACTCATTTTCCCCCACATTTAAACCCCATTTTAAAAGAATTTCCCCTCATCACACCCTCTCCCAATACACATTTTCCTGAGACTCCAAAAACCTCCTACACCCACAGCATCCATCCCACCAGCCTGGAAGCATCTGGAAAAACTCCCCAAAAACTTCTGCTCCCTCAGGAACTGATCCTTTAAAAGACACCAGGTCTTTGCTGGTGATTTAAGGAGGGAGAACGAAGCCACGGGCAGGGCTGAGCACCACCCCTGTTGTCCTGGAGCTGGGGATGGAATCACCTGGTTGCTCTCAGGGCTGAGTCTCCCTCCTCCACTGGGTGTTCCTGGCATCTTGGCCACGGTGGTGCTGTTGGCCATGGAGCTCTGGGGGGGAGTGCTGGCTGGCTCTGGCTTGATGGAAGAGAAGTTGGAGAGGTTGATCAAGGTAGAAGGGCCAAACTGGTTCATAATCTGCTGGGCTTTAGATTTGAGATCATAAAGCTTGTCCAGGTCCTGCTTCTTCTTGGGGTTGTGGGGACTGAAACCAATCAACTGGAAAAGGAAAGGAGAGCCAGGGTTAGAGACAGAGAGGGAGTTCAGGGGGTGAACAGGGCCTTGTCCTGAGGAAACCACAGTGTCCTGGAGGTTATAGAAGGTCAGGAGTCTCTGGACACAGCAAGAAGGGAGAAGAGGTTTAAATAGAAGAGAAAACCTTCCCTGGTGTCTGGAAAATGAAGTTTCCCAGCAGTACAGGCAGTGACAGCAGCACTGACCCACTCACCCCTCAGGGCCTTCCTGAGCCCATTTCCCACAAACCCCTCTGAGGAACAGCCCACACAGGGCAGATCCAGCTGCAGGATGTGGCTCCTTCCCACTGCAGCAGCAGCACAGGATCCCTCAGCCCCACACTCCAGGGGCCCGAGGAGCAGGCAGGGCTCAGAGCTCTGCACAGAGTGGGGGTCTCATTTTTGGCAGCCCCACACCCCCAGCCCGGCCTGCAGTGACCCCTCCACGTGGGACAGGAACAGCAGGTTCATTTTGGGTGCTGAGAGCACAGTTTGGGTGCTCAGAGGGGGAGGAACACTTGTGTGCCCACATCTGCCCTCTGTTCCTCCTACACCAACAGCCAGAGGAAACAGAACTGGGATTTATGGAGCTCTCAGAGGTGACCCAGGAGTGGGCTGTGGTTACTGGTGACACAGAACCCTCCAGGTGCCTGAAGTTACTCAGTTGCTGACTGGCACCCTCTCTATTCCATGGCTGGCAGGCTCCAAATGCCAAGCTGGATGAAGTTTTGCTCTGTCCTCACTGCCCTGTGACAGGAAACCCACCCAAACCCTGCACCTCCCCCTGCCACCACCCCCATGGGCAGCAGGGACGGGCCTGTCACAGGGAAGGAGAGTTTAGGGCATGGTTTGACTGCAAAGCTCCTCGTGGTGGGGACAGAGGTGGGTGAGAAGCAGCAGCACAGGGTGAAATGACAAGGAAACAAGATTTTATTTAACCAGCTTTACAGATGTTCACACACAGTGTCTTCTCCCTGAGCTACAAACAGACATTTCCCCTCCCCAGAGCAGGCTGGGTTAGTCAGGATTAATTAAACCCACACCAGAAAGCACACGGGAACACTCAGAAGCAGCTGCTTTAGTGCTTCACTCCAAGGCACACTCATGCACCTGCAGACACAGCTGATACCCCAGACACCCTCCTGCAGTGCCCTCAGCATGTTCCCAGCTCAATTTTAACTGAATCAATGATGGAAAACCACGGCACCAACACCCTGAGCCCCCTGGCAGAGAACTCAGCACAAGACTGGGAGGGACCTTCAGCCTTGGTTTAAGCTGGGGCTGATCTCACCTCCCAAATCCCCCCAGCAGGATCCCTGCCCACCATGCAGGGCAAGGGAGCGCCCAAATCCTGGGGGAAAACCCTTTGGCAGAAGCCCTTGAGCAGCACAAAGTGGGTTTGCTGGTTCATTCCTGGATCTTACCACGTGCCACTAAGATCCCTGGACACAAACCCCACGGGATGAGCAGGTTCCCAGGGCAAATCCCACATGCCAGGCCCGTTTACTTACAGCTATCTGAGTGTCTAGATCTTTAATTACATCAGCAACTGCTGTGGGCCCAGAGGGTGCAGAGGCCATGGCCCACAGCCTTCCCAGGGAGTCACCAGCCAGCAGGACCTACTCTGGCCTCCTCATCTTCCACACAACTCCCAATCCTACAGGAACACCAGATATTTCTTTTGGTATCACCCATCCTACACAAGGTGCTGAGAGGAAGCAGCTTCACACGTTGTCCTCACTACAGGGCCAGGGGTTTCTCTGCCACATCTCACAGTTGCTGCTGCAGAGGAGCATCCCACAGGATCCTAAAGAAAAATATGGCCAAAATTCCCCTTTTTTTGGTCAGGAAATGAAGTATTCTGGTGCCTGCTGATGTGCAGGTGAGCCCAGGCCCCACAGCAGCAGCTCCCTCCAGGGCAGGGGGAGGTTTGGGGGCAGTGGCTACTGAGGCTTCTCCAGCTCTGGGACAGCACAGGGTTAGAGCTGTAATTAAACTCCATGTTAATGCCAAAGAGGACATTCCCTGGAGTGCTCAGGGGGCTCCCATTCCCATCAGTCATAATGATTTTCACCGAATATCTAAATACAGCCACAGAGTCACAGACTGGGTTGGGTTGGAAGGGATGTTAAAGAATATCCAGTCCCACCCCCTGCCATGGGCAGGGACACCTTCCACTATCCCTGGATGCTCCAACCTGGCCTGGGACACTCCCAGGGATGGGGCAGCCACAGCTTCTCTGGCACCCTGTGCCAGGGCCTGCCCACCCTCACAGCCAGGAATTCCTTCCCAATATCCCATCGAACCCTGCCCTCTGGCAGTGGGAAGCCATTCCCTCTGTCCTGTCCCTCCATCCCTTGTCCCCAGTCCCTCTCCAGCTCTCCTGGAGCCCCTTTAGGCTCTGGAGGGGGCTCTCGGTTCTCCCTGGATTCTTCTCTTCTCCAGGTGAGCCCCCCCAGCTCTCAGCTCTCACCACCCCCACGGGCACAGCCGCGATGGGACCGAACCCCATTCCCGGTGCCGAACGTCCCCGCCGGGCGCCGCGGGGGCAGCGCGAAGGTCACGGACCGTGCCCGCCACCGCCACCCGCCGGCGCGCACTCCCGAGGGCTCCCTCCGGCAACCTGCGGGCGCAGCGGGCGGTGCGGTTCTCCCGCGGAGGCTCCGTGAGCACCCCCCGTGAACCCCTCCCCGTGAATCCCCTCCGTGAACCCCCCGTACCTCCCCATGACCCGCGGGCGCTCCGAGGCCCCGCCGCGCTCCCTCCGCCGACACCGGGGCGGCACTTCCGCTTCCGGGCGCGCCGCCGCCACCGCCGCCGCCAATCGGGAGCGCGCCCGCCCTGCGCGCGCCGAGGCGCTCCCGCCAAAAGGCGGCGGTTGCCTGAAGGGAAAGGGGGAGGAGGATTCCCCAGCATGCCCCGCGGGATTTACATATTGCGCGCGGAATAAACGGCGGGAGAAACCGCGCGTTTTTCAGGAGAAACACAGCAGAAATTGCGGAAAAAAGGGGGAGAATAGGTGGGGGAAAGAAGAGAAAATAGAAATACAGGGTTTATCGTGGGTAGTGAGCGGCGCTCCTCGCCCTGACTGCGGGGGTGCTCCAGCGCTTTGCGGTGGGGGCCGGTGAGCAGCGCAGCCTTTAAAAAGGGCTTCTGCCGTGCGTGGCACGGGGGGGCCTCGCGCCGCCCCCGCGGAATCGACATCAAGAGATTTCGGAAGCACAATTTTTGTGAGAGCGGGAGGGCCGGTAACCGCCAGTTCCGGCGCCCCGGGCGGGCTGTGCAAGGGCAGAGAGAGGGGAGGGAGGCCGGGGGAGGGTTCCCCGGTGTTGGTGTCACTCTGGGAGTCCCACCCGGACCGGTGGTGGTTGGTGTGTCCTGCGATGGTGCTTTGCGTGGGGCGGACCCCGCGATACCGGTGGTCAGTCCCTCACGTGAGGGGCGGTGACTGTGACAGCCTGGATGGACATTAAGGGATGGCGGTCGCTGTGACACCCGCACCGGCGGGAGCATCGCCGTGACACCCCGTACGTGCGGGACAGCCTGGACTGGCAGGAGATGCGGGACGATCGCTGTGACACCCTGGCCATGCGGGATGGATGGTCCCTGTGACACTCTGGCCATGCGGGATGATCCCGAACAGGCAGGATAGTCCCTGTGACACTCTGGCCATGCGGGATGGATGATCCCTGTGACACCCTGGCCATGCGGGATGGATGGTCCCTGTGGCACTCCGGCCATGCGGGATGGATGATCCCTGTGACACCCTGGCCATGCGGGATGAATGGTCCCTGTGGCACTCCGGCCATGCGGGATGATCCCGAACAGGCAGGATAGTCCCTGTGACACCCTGGCCATGCGGGATGGATGATCCCTGTGACACCCCGGCCATGGGGGATGGATGGTCCCTGTGGCACTCCGGCCATGCGGGATGATCCCAGACAGGCAGGATAGTCCCTGTGACACTCTGGCCATGCGGGATGATCCCAGACAGGCAGGATAGTCCCTATGACATCCCGGCTATGTGGGCATGGATGATCCCTGTGACACCCCGTCCATGAGGGATGATCCCAGACAGGCAGGATAGTCCCTGTGACACTCTGGCCATGCGGGATGATCCCGAACAGGCAGGACGGTCCCTGTGACACCCTGGTCATGGGGGATGATCCCAGACAGGCAGGATAGTCCCTATGACATCCCGGCCATGTGGGCATGGATGATCCCTGTGACACCCCGTCCATGAGGGATGATCCCAGACAGGCAGAACGGTCCTTGTGACACCCTGGCCATGCGGGATGATCCCAGACAGGCAGGATAGTCCCTGTGACACCCTGGCCATGCGGGTGATCCCAGACAGGCAGGATAGTCCCTATGACATCCCAGCCATGTGGGCATGGATGATCCCTGTGACACTCCGCCCATGCGGGATGATCCCAGACAGGCAGGATAGTCCCTGTGACACTCTGGCCATGCGGGATGAATGGTCCCTGTGACACTCCGTCCATGAGGGATGATCCCGAACAGGCAGGACGGTCCCTGTGACACTCCGCCCATGAGGGATGATCCCAGGCAGGCAGGACGGTCCCTGTGACACCCTGGCCATGCGGGATGATCACAGACAGGCAGGATAGTCCCTGTGACGCTCCGGCCGTACGGGATAATCCCGCACCGGCAGGACGGTACCTGTGACAGCCCGGCCCGGCAGGATGGTCGCAGCCACAGCCCAGACCGGTGGGAGCAGAAGGACCATCCCTGTGCCATCCCGGACCGCCACATGATCCAGGATGGCTGCTGTACCACCCCAGCGGTTGGACCAGCGCTGCACATGCATACATCTAGCTATATAAATATATATAATATATGTATTTAAATAGGATTATTCTTAAAAAAAGCTCTCGGGGGCCGCGGGGAAGCTCCCTGCCCCACACACCCCCATCCCCCGGTACCGTGCTCCCCCTCCTCACAAGGCTTCGTGATACACGTGTGCGAGGTCACAGTCCCCGTGGGCCCCCTCGGGGCTGCCAGTCCGCTCGGCCCCGGCCGGCCGCTCCCCGGGCCGCAGGGCGGGGGTCCGGTACCGCACCGGGAGGCCGCCGGGGGGCCCCGCGATGCCGCAGGGGCTCCGGCGCGTCCCCGGGGGCTCAGGCTCGCCGAAGGGTGTGGCGTACTCGGGCTCCGGGGGCAGCGGCTCCGCGTACTCGTGGTGTTTGCCCGGCACGTCGTAGTGGCTCAGGACCAGCGGCAGCGTGTACCCCTCGTCCAGCAGCGGCTTGAAGGTGGAGGGACCCGTCTGGCTGCTGGGGCTCACCTGCACCAGGTCTGGCTCGGCATACTCTGAAACGTGCGGAGCTGCAGTGTCAGGGCGTCACGGGTGGGATGGGTTGAAAAACTGGGCACAGTCGGACCCCCAGGGCTGGGAAAAGCTGTGCCAAAACCAGGGGCAGGATGCCCACGCCATGGATCCCACATCCCGCTGCCACAGCACGCAGCACGGCTCCTGATTCCACCTGGCCACCCTCCAGTGCCCACAGCTGGGATTGAGGTGCTGCTGCTGCTATTATTATTATTATTATCAGCATCATTATTATTATTATTTATATTCATTGTTTTCATTATCATAATTATTATCGTTATTACTGTTATTTATTATAGTTATTAAGTTATTCTTTATTATGTTTATTATCATAATTATTGTTTAATAATAATATCTAGAATACCAACAATAATTATAATAATGATGATAATAATAATGATGATGATAATCATCTGCCCCACCAGGGTCTCCCTTTGGCACAGGACCATGATGCAGGAGGGGTTGAACCAGAACAGGAAGGGGTAGAATGGACAGCCCAGGTTGTAGTGGGGAGACTCAGCTCCAGCTCGGGCTGAGGGACCTGTCAGTGCCCCGATCTCCCTGTTACCTGGGGAATGGTTCCGGCTGAGCTCCCCCGGTGTGGGTGCCGTGGGGAAGGAGGCCAGGCTGGGGAGCTGCAGGCTCTGCAGGGAGCACACCTGGCTCGGCTCCGGCTTGGGGTACTCTGGGCAGGGAGCAGAAACCCCTGGTTGTCACAGGCTGTCACCTGGACAGGTGCCCCAGGAGTGGGACAGCTCCGGGCTCAGCAGCAGCACCAGTCAAAGCAGCTGCACCCCATGGCATGGCAGGACCCCCGATTTTGGGGAGGGGTTGGGAACCTTTACCTTTTGTGATCCCACAGTTCAGCTCTGCTGCTGATTTCCTGCCAAGGGGAGAAGAAAGATGGGGTGAGGGGTCCCAGGCACCCCGTGCCCACCATCACCCACCTCCTCGCACCCTGTGAGGGTGCAGCTCACGTTCAATACCAGCTAAAAGCAGAGGGCAGGATGGGACCCACCTCTTCCTGTGGCAGAGGAAAACCAGGAGCAGGAGGATGGAGCAGAGGAGCACAAACCCACCAATGAGCAGCATCACCAGCAGTGTGGAGTCTGGGGAGGGAGGGCAGTGTCAGACCCCCCGGTGCCCTGTCCCACCCCTCTGCCAGGACCCCACCCAGGGCCACCAGAGAAGGAAAATCATTATGCTGTCACTGGAATGAAGCCCCAGTGACACCTGGAGCACCACAAAACGATGCTGCACCCCAAGGACAGCCCCCTTGACACCCACCTGCCTTCTCTGGGTCCAGGGCGATGCCAGGGATGGGGGTGCGAGTAGATGGGCGGCTGGTGGGGACAGAGAACTCCTTGGGGACACTGGGCACTGTGGGGCAGAGCAAGGACTGTGGCTATTGGACCAGCACCGGGTGTGCCCAGCAAGGCAGCAGTTCCAGGGGAGAATTTTTGGGATGTGGGGGGTGTGAGATCCTTGGGAGGGGCTCACCGTAGGGCCGGGGCGCACGGACCCGCGCCAGAGGGCAGCCCAGGAGGGCCACCTTGAGGGCCATGCGCTGGTGCCACCTCTGGGGTGTG
Source organism: Pithys albifrons albifrons (assembly GCF_047495875.1). NCBI lineage: Eukaryota > Metazoa > Chordata > Aves > Passeriformes > Thamnophilidae > Pithys > Pithys albifrons. The sequence goes on from NC_092481.1 coordinate 3,533,806, forward strand.
ACACGGACGTAGCGGGCGACGATGGGGGGGATGAAGGAGTTGGAAACCTCCCCGTGGCTGTCGGCATTTCCCTCAAAGACCTGTAGAGGGCGAAGAGGTGCCAAAGGCCGAGCGTCCACGGGCAGGGGGGCTCAGCCCCACTGCTGTCCCCTCCATGCCCACCTTGTCCTCCTGGCCACCGCTGGCCCTGTAGGGTTTCCAGTTCTTCCCGTCGCGGCTGGAGGAGACCCGGTAGAAGGTCACGTAGTAATCGTGCTGCTCAGAGGAGCCCTTTGTGATGATGCCTGTGGGTGCAGGAGGGGTCAGTCACGGGGTGTGGGGCTGTGGAAGAGCTTGGGACAGAGCTGGAATAATATAATAATCAATAAACCCATCCCTGAGATACCCACGCCCCAGCTGGGAAGGGCCTAGGAGGGCAGGACATCGCCTGGCAGAGGGAGAGGGGGTTCCTCTGACCCAGGGAGGGGGTTTGGGTGGCAGATTCCAGCACGGGACCCCCCTGCTCTGCTCCCAGGAGCCGATAACCTCCGGCCCCGGCTGCCAGCCCCGCATTCCTCCCTCCTCCAGCCTCCAGCCGGACAATGTGCCCATTTTCCTGGCCGTGCTCGCCGGCTGCCGGCGCACAAAGCCCCGCTCTGGGCAGGCTCTGGAGCACAAAAGGCGCTCGCTGGCACCAGATGCAAGAGCATAATATTAACTTGTTCGTCCCAGAAACTGCTGTGGATGAGGGGGGAGGAAGGGACAGAAGGGGGACAGCCAGGGGGGTTGGTTTGCTCTGCATCCCAGTAAAACCATGGCATGAGGAGCTTCAGTGCACCCTGGGAGTTTTGTGGGGATCAGTAAGGCTGGCACTGTGTCACCACAGAGAGGACAGTGGTCAGTGTGGCACAGGGACATGGGCAGCTTTGTCCCCCTCACCTGTGACATTCCTGCGGGTGCCCAGGTCCAGCTCCAGCCAGGCGGCCTCGGCTCCGGGTTCGGCTGCCCAGGAGTGGCCAGCAGTGCCAAGCGCTGCCCGTTCGGCCACCCAGGCCCTGGTCTGGCCCAGCACATCCACCTCGTGCCAGCAGGACGAGGCGTTGAAGGCGGCCACCTCTAGCACATCGTCACAGGCTGGGAACAGGAGATGGCAGGCTGGGAATCTGGGACACCCAACTGGGCATGGCACAGGGGTGGCACTGGGATTGGCAGCCAAAATCGTGCCTTCATTTCAGGGAGAATGGGACAAAAATACCTTTGTGGAATATAAGTCGCTTCTCCGAGAGGGATCCCCTGTGGGGAGGGAAGAGGGGGGAGCATCAGAACAGGGAACAAACCCAGGGGGTGTTTGAAGTCGAGGGGTGGCACTTCCTTGTGACAACACAGGTGGGTGCCCCAGCCAGGGGTGGGGTGCAGCCCCTCCTCACCCACCTTTTGGAGTGGAGCCCGTTGGCAAAGGCTGACTCGTAGAGGGTGATGCCCTTCTCCCGGGACAGCGTGACCTGCCCGCCCAGCTCGTCGGCGATCACCCCGGCGTGCACGGCGGCCTTGCACAGCACTGAGGTCTGCGGGGAGCAGGGGGTCACAGCAGCCCCCCAGGGGCACCCCAAGGCCCAGCCCACCCCCCGGGGGCTGCTGGGGGTGACAGGCTGGGGACTGTCCCACACTCACATCCCGGTAGCCCTGGCTTGGGTTGCCCCAGATGTCACCATGGATGTCCTTGCAGCCCGCGGGGCAGTACACGCTGAAACACAGGGTGAGGGGGGCTCAGGGCTCGCTCTGCCCCTCCTCACTCCCCCTCTGTTCCCCATCCCACCACAGCTGCACCCCAAGAGTCCCAGGAGAGGGGTGGGGATGAAACCAGGGCTGATGGTGACTGCCAGGGTGGGGGACACTAAAGCAGGACCACTCACCCCCGTGACCACTCACCTGACGTGCTCCTGTGTGTAGTGGGTGCCTCGAACCAGGCAGGAGACCAGGTCTGCAAGGCAGAGACACCTCAGGGTGAGGGACTCCCACCCAACCCACCTCTGCCCCAGAGAACCCCATTCCCACGTCTTTCCCAACCGAATCCTGGTCTACATTTGGGAGTTGACCCCACATATCCATGTCTGGAGGGGCAGGGAGGGGTCACCCCTCAGTCCCTGCAGCCATTGGCCCCATGCCACCTCTGTTTGATATTGGGGTGCCACCTGACCTAGGGGTCCAGGGTGATGGAGGAATGTCCCAGCTGGCTGGGAGGCCTGTGGGGTCTCCCATGTTGTGCCCCCAGTCAGGGAGAACATGAGTCTTCAGGGAGCTCACGGCAATGGGAGCCCACCCTGGGGTCAGCAAGGAGTTCCCTCCACCCCTGGCTGTGCCCCCCTCCATGGGCCATGACACACCCCAGGGGGGTCTGTGCATGCCCAGGGGATGCCCCCCCTTACCTGGGTGCTGTGAGGTGGCATAGGACAGAAGGAGGCCTCGCCCTGAGCGGTGGCTGGTGCTGTTGAACAGGACGGTCACAGAGCTGGAGTTTGTCACCAGGAGTGGGGCAGAGGGGACGGAGTTCCTGCAGTAGGGCCCTGCCGGCAGGGACGGGGCCGTGGAGAGGGTTGGGGCTGGACCAGACTCCTGGAGGGCACCCCAAGATGTCCCTTGGGATGGCCACCAGCCCTTATGGGGACCTGCCACCACATCCCCCACTGCTGGGGCTGGCACACATGGCATCACCCCACAGGATCCCGAAACAGGGGCCGTGCTGCCCAAGCTGCCTCCTAAATCCCGCCCCCAATTAATCCACATTAATTTGCAATCTCCATCTCCCTGATTAAAACTTCGGCTTAGCAGGCAGGCAGGTTCCTTAGGGACATCCCACAGCTGGGGACAAGAGGTGGCCCCAATCCCTGAACTGCCATCGTGCCCCTGCCCCCCACATTGCTCTGCTCTGTCAGGTCCATCACAGGGACCTCAGGGTGCCCAGAGACGCTTTGAGCAAATGCCATCCTTGCCCTGGGGACATGGAGCTGTGTCCCCACAGGGCTGACAGTGACATTTCCTGCTGTGGGGTCGTGCTGTGCCTGTTTCCCCCACCCTGACCTGGGTCATGTTGAACTGAGAGCCCAGGGGACATGGGACATGTGTGTGCAGTGATGTCACAGGGTCATGGGGGCTCTGCATGACATGCAGATGAGATGCAGATGAGACACATGCAGATTTCCCCACCCACCCACTGCCAGATGCCAGCACTGCCCTGGGTCGGTGCTGCCACATCCCTGCACTTCTCAGTGACACCCTGAGACCCTCTGGCCGAGCCCCAGGGCTGGAGGCTGCCACCCCCACGGGGACCCTGCCACGTCCCCAGGCAGGGTCAGGCCAGGGGCCAGACACTGGGGCTGAGTCAGCAGGAAGGAGCCCACAGCCTCCGCCTGCTCCAGCTGCTTCCCGAAAAACATCTGGGAGTCCTCAAGGGCCGGCGCCAGCTGTGGGAGAGGGACCCCAGCTCTGTGTCACGCACTGGCACAGCCCTGGGGAAGGCACCCAAACGGGCTGTGGGTGCCCAGCCACCTCCCTCAGCCCCCCAACACCATCATCTGGGGGTCACCCTTTTCCCATGTTGCTCCATCTCAGCCTGGGCCATGAGGTCTCTGGGTTTTGGGGACAAACGTGTCCCCGAGACCACAGCAGAGGGGATGGGGACAGGGCCCTCCCGTGCTGTCACCCCCCTGGGTACCAGCCCAGAAAGGGTGAAAGCCCTGGAGAACAAGGAGAGTTCCCGGTCCTGGGAGCAGCTGTGGATCCACACTGGCTCCTTTCCACCCTATCATGCCCTCTGCCCCTTCCCAGGGCTGCTCCTTCATCCCTCCCCACCCGTGATGCTTCCCCCCATCCCCCAAGATGTTTTCCCCAGCACTCATCATGCTCCCGGTGCTGCCAAATCCCTCCAAGACCATTAAATCCCTCCGGGAAAATCCTGGAAGCGTTTAGGCAGTGGCTGGACTGATGGAATTAATTCATCAGCAGCTACATCTGGACCCAACTGGGCATCCCCCCCTCTTCCAGCCTGGCAATACCCCCCTCCTCAGGTACCCCCTTCTTCCTCATACCCCCATCCTCAGATACCCCCTCCTTGAATAACCCCCTCCTTGTGTACCCCCCTCCTCAAATATCCCCACCCTGGGACACCCCCTGTATTTAGACACCCCCCTCCTCAGGTCCCCCTATTCCTGGATATTCCTCTTCCTTGGATAACACACCCTTCAGATATCCCCACCTTGGGGTACCCCCTGTACTTGGGTACCCTCAACCTCAGTATTTCCCTCTTGAAATAACTCCCTCCTCAGACACTCCCCTCCTTGGATACCCCCCATCCCTCAAATACCCCCCTCCTTGGATACCCCCCATCCCTCAAATACCCCCCTCCTTGGATACCCCCCTCCCTCAGTACCCCCCTCCTCAGATATTCTCCCTCCCCATGACAAAATCAGCTAAAACCCCAGATTTTCCCAAAACTCTCCTTCTCCAAGTCACTGATATCACCCCCCACAGCCCACCCACAGCCCCTCGGTGGGCTCTGCCTCAGTTTCCCCCTCTGGGACGCCCCCTTACCGTAGGCAGTGCCAGCCTGGGGGTCTGAGAGCAGCAGGGAGCTGTGGGCACAGTGCTCCGAGGGCTCCAGGTCCACGTCCCCAAACGCCAGGAGCAGGGAGGTGCCCGAGGGTGCCCGCAGCCGCCAGCGGCACACGGTGTGGTTGGGATACGTGCCAGGGTAGTTCTTGGAGCTCAGGGTGCCACTGTGGGGTGCCAGCAGCGTGTGGCCACAGCCATTCCCTGTGGAAACACCGTGAAGGGCTCAGCTCCCTGCCTCAGTTCCTGCCTTGGTGCAGCCCCTGGGACACCCCCCAGGCACCCACAGCACCTTCAAATGTTTATTTCTAGTCCAAACCATCATTTTTTGGGTGGATTTTCTGGCCATTTCCCTGCACTTGGGAGTACTGGTTCACCAGGAGTGAGTAATTCTCAGGAAAGCCTTCAGCAGTAGATCTCATTTAGCAAATTAGAAAAAGGCAAGTAGCACTGCCTTTAACTAGTTCATCAAGTAACAAAACCCCAGACATTTTAGGGAGAAAAGGGAGGGTTTTCTGGCTCCATCCCTGAGGGAATCCAGGGATGAAGCTGCCTCAGTTTCCCTCACAGCCACCCAGCACAGCCCTGCACCTTCAGCTCCTCTCCATCCCCCAGACCAGGAGAATCCTGATTTGGGGGGATACAAAAGGATCCAAGGAGGAAATACCCCCATCCATGGGGCTGTACAGCTCCCCCAGGACCCCCTGGCTGCAGCCTTGACTTTGAGGATGACCTTGAGCAGCTGCATCCCCATCGCCTCCTCCCCAAGGCGATGCCAGACCCACCACAAAAGGGGCTTTTCTCTGAGCTCACCACCCCCAGGCACGAGGGAACATCCTGGAAACGAGCTGAAAGCGCCTGGTGTGGAGGTCCAGAGGGATTTCTGGGCAGGATTGGGACGTTGGAAAACAGGGGAAGCCTCACTTAGCCCTTCTGTGTGGGCTGGGGACATGTGGGGGTACAGTGCCCACCCCTCCCACCATCCCCAAAAAGCTGCTGCTCCTGCCAAGCATCCTCCTGGCACAGCCAGAAAGAAAAGGGATGGTGGGCAGGGGTTTGCCCAGCCTTGGCTCCCCTCGCTGTCGCCGGGAGACGACACAAAGCACCGGCAAAGGAAAATCCTGAAGGGATAAAACGGGGGAGGGGCCGGAGGTGAAAGATGCCAGTCCCCCACAGAGCCCCCTCCCTCCAAACCAGCCGCAGGAAGGGCTGGAGGCCAAACTGAAGGGGGGGTTTATCCTGTGGGACTGGGAGAAATCCCCACTTTTCTCCCTGGCAGCTGATGGAGCAGAGCTGGGAAGGATCAGACCCTCCAGGGCTGGTGGGGCTGGAGGGGCACTGGGGACCCCAGTGGCTCCCAGAAGGGAGAGAAATTTGGGGCATTTTGGGAGGGGTTCCCAGCAAGAAAAGTCGAAGCCATTGGGATTTGGACGGAAAACTCTCCCTTGTCCAGGACAGCCCAACACGTGAGCCCAGCTGGGGGTCTTGGATGGACCACCCGCTCCTCGCAGCTCCATCTCCACGCTGGTGGGTGTGGAGGAGCTGGTGGGGACCCATCCCGGGAAAAACCCACCCCGGGAAAGGAAATCCTTGTTAAAAACATCCCGTGTGGCCAGCGCGTGCCGGGAGGACGTACCAGAGATAACCCATGCCAGAGATAAGCCGAGATCTACAGGCGCTCCCGGGAATTCAGCTCTGAGGATGCTACCAAAGGGACGGGAACAGCCAAGGCAGAGCCACGGGAAACTTGTCCCCAGCCACAGGAACACCCCTCCCCTCTCCAAAAAACTTGAATTGCCATAAAATGTGGAAACTGGGTTTCCGGTGGGCGAGGGCGAAGTCACGGCCGGGCCCCGCTGGGCTCATTCCTGCCAGGGATTTGTTTGTTTTCTCACAGGATGCGGGAAAGACACAACAGGGCGATGCTCCGGGAAAAGCCCGGCACGGTCCTGCCTCCGTCACGCTGCCAGCCCCGGGAAAGCTCCGCCGCGTCCGCCAGCGGGTTTGGGATCCGGTGGGAACCCTCTGCGGGATGTGTCCCAAAACTGGATGTGTCCCAAACCCGGGGAACGCAGCGGGATTCCCGCTGGCCCCGTGCCTCAGTTTCCCGTCGCTGGGAACGATGCTTTGGATGCTCCGTCCTTGTCTCCTCGCTCTTGGAGGAGTTGGGGACAAAGTGGCACCGGGGAACACGAACTTCGGGATGAGCTTTGGGTGAACATTCCTTCGGGGTCGTCCAAGACCCCGTGGGGGCAAATCCCCCCAGAAACACGCTGCCGAGCATTCCCGGGATGCAGCCACTGCCCGGCTCTCCCGGCGGCGCACTGGGAGCTCCAGCGATCCTCTTAACCCGGGGATTAGGGATTCCCGGGGAAAGCCCGGCGGGTGGGATGGAGCCGACCCCGGGACCACCGGGGGAAGTGACACCGGGGGCAGGGACAGAGGGAGTGGGGGGAGACCGGGCGGGTGCGGGACCGGCGTGATACGGGGGAGGAGGTGGAGGCAGCGGGGAGCTCGTACTGGAGAAGCGGGATGGAGACCCCGTCCTGTCCGGTACCGGGACAGAGGGATGGAGGAGACCCCGTCCTGTCCGGTACCGGGACAGAGGGATGGAGGAGACCCTTTCCTGTCCGGTACCGGGACAGAGAGATGGAAGAGACCCCGTCCCGACCGGTATCGGGACAGAAGGATGGAGGGGACGCCGTTCTGTCCGGTACCGGGACAGAGGGATGGAGGGGACCCCATTCGGGATCGCTGCCAGGACAGAGGGATGGCAGAGACCTCGTCTCAGACGAAAACCGGGGCAAGCACGCCGAGAGAACCCTGCCCCGGTGCGGACGGTCCGCTCTGGATACAGCGGGGACCCGTTCCCGGGAGTCCATTCCTGTCCGATCCCAGTCCGGACACAGCGAAGAGCCCGGAACTTATCAGGACAGACAGCAGCCCCTCTGTCCCTCCTCCCGCTCCCCCCATCCCGTACCCATCCCCGCTCCCCATCCCGGCGAGCGAAGTGGAATCCCCGCGAGTTGCCGGTGGGAACGGAGCTCGCGGTGCCGCTGCGAGCCCCGGCAAGGCGCACTCACCGTCCTGTCCGGCGGCCGGGCGCAGCCCCAGCGGGCCGAGCAGGAGGCAGCGGCGGAGCAGCGCCAGCGCCAGCGCCCCCGAGGCCGCCCCGCCGCCCGCCCGCATCCTCCTCCCGCCGCCGCCGCTCCGGCCCCGCCACGGCCCCGCCGCGCCGCCGCTCGGCCCCGCCCCCGCCCGCCCCGCCGCTGCCATTGGCTGCCGCCGCCCAGCCCCGTGCTACCATTGGCTCAACTGTCTGTCAGTCAGCCGCCGCGCCACGCCCACCACACAGTACCCGCCCTCTCTCCGCCTCGCCGCGCCCATTGGCCGACACCACCCGGCGCCGCGACGCGATTGGTGCGCAGCGCTGTCAATCATCTGTGGAGTGAGAGAGGGGGCCCGGCTGGGGCTCGCGGGGGTCCCGCCGTGGACATGGCGGGTGCGGCGCGGCCGCGATGGCCGGGGGAGGGCGAGGCCACCCCGCCGTGACCCGCTGCACCCGTTAATCGCTGGCGGGGGGGGCGATACCACCGGCGGCCAGCGGGGGGCAGCACGTGTAAGGGAGGCGGCGGCCGGAAGTGCTGGCGGCCGAGGCCGCGGCGAGCGCTGCGCATGCGCGGGCGCTGCCCGGCCCGTTCCCCCCGCCCTCCCCCCCCGCGCCCCCCCCGCTCCCCCCGGCCTTCAGCCCCCGGTTCTCGGCCGCTCGCCGACGGTAAGGCCCGGGAGGGGCCGGGAGGGGCCGGGCGGGCGCAGCGGGGCGGGGCCGGGCGGGCGGGAGGGAGGGAGGGAAGGGCGGACGGAGGGGGCCCGGCCCCCGCCGTGAGGGGAGGGAGGGGTCGCCGCCGTACGTGCCGCCGCCGCCGCCGCGAGGGCGGACGTCGCGCTCCGCCGGGGGGGGGGAGTGAGGGGGGGGGGCAGCGCCGTGAGGGGGGGCGAGGCCACGCCCCCTCCCCTCGGGCAGGCCACGCCCCTCGGGCGCCGGGCGCCGCCGGGGGGGCCCCGCGGGCCCCCAGCACGTGACACCCCCCCGGTGTCCCCTCGCGGTGTCCCCTCCCGGTGCCCCCCCCACAGTGTCCCCTCCCGGTGTCCCCCCGTCGGGATCACAACCCCTTCCCCGTGGCCCTCACCGGGGCTGTCCCTGCCCCGGCGGGCCCCCCCGCCCGTCGCTCCGTGCCCGGACATCCCGGGGAAGCCGCGGTCCCGCTGCCCCTCCCGGGGTGCCTTAGGGGCTTCTGGGGGTTCCTGAGGGTCCCCGGGGCTCTGGGTGCGCCCCTGGAGCGGGGGCAGGCGCAGGGACCGGCTGGGACATCCGCACCCCCTGCACAAACCGCATCCCTGGTTTGTCCCGGTGGGACGCTGAGCCCCGCTGGGAGGGCCCGGCCTGACATCTCTGAGATTTCACTTGGGATATTGGGAAGGAATTCCTGGCTGTGAGGATGGGCAGGCCCTGGCACAGGTTGGGCAGAGAAGCTGTGGCTGCCCCATCCCTGGGAGTGTCCAAGGCCAGGCTGGACAGGGCTTGGAGCAACCTGGGCTGGTGGAAGGTGTCCCTGCCCATGGCAGGGGTGAAACTGAATGGGGCTTTAAGGTTCCTTCCAAGCCAAACCTTTCCATGTTTCCATGACTGACACTATGGCTGTCCCAGAAGCCTTTACACCCCAAGGGGATGATCCAGGCTCTCAGGGCTGAACTCCAGCTTCACAGCAGTAACAAACTCCCCTCTGTGCCTCCTGCATAGCCACAGGAACATCCCCTGGGATGCAGCTGCCAGGTTCTCCTGCAGCACCACACCTTGACACCAGCTCCCCCTGGGAAGCATCATTCCCAGGCATGTTCCTGGTAGTGAGGGATCAGAGCATTCCAGGGGTCAAGCAGAATATCCCAGGGGCTGGGTTGGAAACTCAGGCTCTTGCCAAACCCACCATATGGGTTTGCTTTGCTGGCCTGGGGAGTGCAGAGCCGGGGAGAGCACCAGCTCAGGAAGTTAGGAGTGGGATGGCACTCAGGGGGATCTGCCTCTGGGATCTGTTCCCAGCTCTCGTGATCCACAGGGAGAAGAAAACCCTCGCCGGGTTCATGTGAGAGATGGCGAATGCCGAGGTGAGCGTCCCTGTGGGTGATGTGGTGGTTGTACCAAGTGACGGGAATGAAGGGGAGAACCCGGAGGATACCAAAACCCAGGTGATCCTGCAGCTCCAGCCGGTGCAGCAAGGGTGAGTTGGATGGTACTGGTGTGACTGGGAGGTGTGGGATGGGATGGGATGGGGAGAGTGGGCTCTGTGGGTTTTCATGGCATGGGGATGGAGCATTGCAGCATTTCCCAGTCTGTGTTGGTTTTGTGCCATGCAGAGGAGAGAGGAAAATGCAACAGGAAAGAGCTTTTGTGTGTGTGTGACTGTCACGGAGCCTCCAAGGGCTGAACTTGTCCTGAGGAATCCTGCCTGGATCATGGCAGTGGTGCTGTCCCAGTCTTCTCTTCCCCCTGCGGCCCCAGGGTGGGTTTTGGCCACGCTGCAGCTGCTGGACATGGTGGTCTGTGTGTCCAGACCTACACGTGCTTCTGTGCCAGCTTCCCCTGCAATAATCCCCCTTTAAATACGTGAAGCTGGGATGTGGAGGGAGTTTCATAGCACCCCTGGTGCTTCACTTTCCCTCTGGATCAATCAGGATGTTAAAAATCTGGCTCCAGTTTGATGATATTTGCAGGACAGGGTGGCTGTGGGCCTGGCAGTGACTTCTCTGTGTGGTCAGCCCGTGCTGCAGTGACACACAGGGCTGGAAGGGACATCCTGGGACACTGTTCTCTGCTTCCTGCTGTTGTGGGTGACAGAAAACAGAGGAGAAGGCACAGGGAAGGCTGCAGAGCTGCCTCAGTGGTGCTGGCAGCGTGGAGGGTGGAAAGGCAGCACTGGGAATGCCTCTGTGTGTGTCAGTCCTTGGGATTATTAGTGCCAAAAATTCCTGGTGATTGAAAATACACCAGACAAAATCCATGTCCCTCAAAGACAGGCAGAAAGGAAGGAACTAGAGTTTTAACCCCATGCTGTGAGTGCCATTTTCCCATGGTTTGTATGGCTTGTTTATGGATGGCCACTCTCACCACAGGATTTACCAGGAGGGCTCTGAGGCCAGTGCTGCCGTGGTGGCCGTGGAAACCCACACCATCCACAAGCTGGAAGAAGGGATTGGTGAGTTCCCCCTCGGTGTGGATGGATCCCCTCCTGTGCAGGGCTGGTGTCTCCAGTCCGCTGGGCTTCCTTCTGGCTCTGCCCCTGCAGATGCTGATTCCCAGGCATGGATGTGGGTGCAGGGGCTGGGCATACTCTGGAATAAGAGTCTGCTGTTACTGCTTGGTCCCAAAGTCCTGGAAGTGAGATCCTGGCTCTCCTGCAATGAATGGTAAGGGCTCCCACGGGGTCCAGGGGAGCCGGGATGTCACCCTAGTCGTGGTGTGCAGGCACTGGCAGCAGGAAGGATGGTGGTGAGGAATGATGGTGGCTGAAGCACCAGGCTCTGGTTGCTGGGTCTTTGCTGAACCAACAGTCTGATGGTTTGGGTTGGATGTTCAGAACAACCAAGTGCTCCCTGCCATTCCTTGAGCAGTGTGTGGGAAAAGGCTCCTGTCACTGGGTGCTGTCACTAGATCTTCACTAGAGTTCTGCTTTCTGTGTGGGTGTGGGTCTTTTGGCAGTAATAGCAGAAAACTCTGCATGTGAAGAGAATATGTTATTAGTAAATATCTGGTATTGCTGCTAAAGAAATACCAGAGCTCCGAGGATCTGAGAGAGATCTGTGCTCCAAATTTTAAACCATTTTGATGCCACAAAGATTGTTCTCATTGACACCTCCCTGTTACAGATGTGTTGGATTTCTGGTCTCATGTTGTCTTGATAGATGAGCTTCATCTGGGGCATTGTTATACCAAAAAGCAGAAGCCAGTTGCTGTTGGAGTTAGTACATGGAGAAGACTGAGAGGACTGATCCTGAGCTGGGATCTGCCCTTTTCTTGCTTTCCCAAGTGCAGGCCTCACAACCTGTGAGCTTCCAGCTCCTGCCTTGTGGGATTTGAGCCTCCTGGGTGGGAAGTCTCATTCTGAGCCATTCCTCCATCAGATCCCAGCACCCTGGAAACGAGCGAGGAGATCGAGATCGCCTATCCCATCACCTGTGGGGAGAGCAAGGCCATCCTGCTCTGGAAGAAGTTTGTCTGCCCAGGAATTAATGTCAAGTGTGTAAAGGTAAGGGATAAACTCCCCATGGATTTCTTCCCTGCTTTCCAGGTGTGCTGCTTGACCTCCACAGGATTTCCTTTACTTTGTGGTTCATCCTGTGTGGCTTTGCCTTGGATTGTTGGTGCTCAAGTTGTTTTTAGATGGGGAGAAGCATGGGAGGAGTGGGTTAAGGAGGGAATGATATCACCCATCCTGTATTTCAGAGTACTATTGGCCCTTGAGAAGGAATTGAAGGCAGGCAGGGGATGTGTGGTGAGATCTGGCAGAGGTTTGCTTCCTTCTCTTTTCCCTTAGTGTCTTGTCACTTCCTTGGGGATCAGGTTGCACTGGGAAGAGAAATCTCACTATTAGTTTTTCCCAGTTGAGAGTGTGGCAGTGTGACAGCAAATACACCAAATCTGAGCCCCATGTGCTGCTTCCCCTCAGTGGGAATTACCTGAGTCACTGCAGCAGAACAGAATGGATGCCTGAGGGAATACCTGTGTCAGCTGGATGCTCCTGGGCTGTTTGATGTAACAGGAGCTCCCATGACTGTACATGTTCTCAGGAGATGATTTAGTTCATAGAGAGCCTTCAGGGCTGTTCTTGGTTAGGACTGTGTGGTTTGAGTGCTGATGGTGGCAGGTCATCTCTGCAAACATCCAACCTGGAGCTGTAAGAATTGCTGTGCCCAGGAGATCAAAGCTGGGAGGGATCTGAGAAGCAGCTCCTCTCTCTGGGTAGGAGAGAGGACTCTTCTGCTCTGTGTTGGATGTCCCAAAGGATGTTTCCCTGTTTGCTGAGCCTTTGTTTGTGTTGTTGGCAGTTCAATGACCAGCTGATCAGCCCGAAGCATTTTGTTCACCTGGCAGGGAAGTCTACCCTGAAGGACTGGAAAAGAGCCATTCGCCTTGGAGGGATCATGCTGAGGTATTTGACCCTGTCCAGTTCAGGACTTCACCCCTGCAGCTCAGGACCCACGCAGGCACTTTGTCTGCTTTGCAGTCCCCAGGAGGTCTCTTGGAGCCTCATAGTACCTGGCCAGCAGCCTGCAGAGATTCTGGCACTGTCTTATGAGGGGCAGGATCCCTCATCCTGGACAGAAGTGGCCTCACCTGGGGGTCCTGGTACTTAGTGGGGGTGAAACAAGACTGGACCTGCATGTGAAGCTGGGACATGGCTTGTGTTTGCCATTTGAAAGCCTTGCAGAAAATCTTTTGTGTGCAGAGTGGCCTTGAGATCTCCCATTCTGTGTCCTTCCCATGGCCATGGCATTCCCACGTGGAACACTCCCTTTTGTCTCCAGGCTGAGATTGAGCTGAGCCTGGTTCTCTCCCCCCTCCCTGCACAGGAAGATGATGGATTCGGGGCAGATTGACTTCTACCAGCACGACAAAGTTTGCACCAACACCTGTCGGAGCACCAAGTTCGATCTCCTGATCAGCAGTGCCCGAGCGCCGGTGCCGGGGCAGCAGAGCGTGGTGCAGACCCCGACCTCAGCTGATGGTAGGAAACCAGTTATTGATGCCATGGGAATTCCCTCTCATGCCTCTCTCCCTCCCAGATTCTCCCTAGGCACAGCAGGGTGGTCCCACTGTTTTGGAGAAGACTGCTCTGGGTTTTGGGTAGGAAAATGTGTCTGCTCAGAGAGGTCTTGGCAGCATCTGTCAGGGAGCTCTGCTCTGCAGGACTGGGAAGCACCTGGCACCAAGCAGGTGCTTTCCAGAGAGACAGCCTTGGGAACCAGGAGAGGGACTGAGAGCCTTGAAGGGATCCCTGTTCTGGGATCATCATGGGAGCAAACACCTGAGAGAGCTCACACAGTGTTTTCCAATGTATTTTCCATTCGGGTGGTTGCTACAAAGGCACAAGTTGGGCTCATTCTAACAATGAATTTAGGGGTGCTGAGCTCCCCCAGAACATCCATGAACAAGGTGTGATGGCTGGACATGATCTGATGGTCATTCCAACTGCAAATGCTCAGTGATCTCGTGCTCCAGAGCAGAAATTGGTGTCTTTGCTGAGGTTAAGGGAGAAGCCTTATGGTGTCATTTAGCTGTGTGGGTTACATTTCTCTGAGCCCCTGGGTGGATCAGATAGGAGAGTTGTCCATAGGCTAAGGAGAACCTCTTGGAAAGCACCATGGCCACATGGTAAAACCTTACAGTGCCTGCACATCAACTTAGTCCCAGATTTGATCTACAGACTTAGGATTGAGTCAGATCCATTTCGCTTTTATAAACCAGCTTGGACACCAACTCCATCATTTAGGATTAGGGTAGTTCTGGGTGCAGAGCTCCCTGTGCATGATGCAAGGGTAGAAGGCTGGCTGAGCCTTATTTGTTCCCTTCTTTATTCTGATCCCTTTCTGCTCCTTTGATGCCAGGACCCCATTTGCTTTTTGGAGGGCACGTGGTTTGCCCTGCAGAAGCCCCAGAGCCCTTCGCAGTCACAGTTCCAACAAGGAGCATTTGGTTGGAAGAAGTCAGGCACAGACCTGATCCATGAAAAAGAGCCTGGGAGGGTTGAGAAGGGTGGGAATCAAAGCAGGGATCCAGGGCTGGCACTCCAGAGGGAGCTGAGAGGGGCTCTCTGGCAGGGAGCATCACCCAGATCGCGCTGTCGGAGGAGAGCATGGAGGAGGGGATCGAGTGGAACTCGGCTCTGACGGCTGCTGTCACCATGGCCACTGAGGAGGGCATGAAAAAGGACACAGATGAGATCTCAGGTAAGCTCAGGCTGCTTGCTGGGTGGTTTTCTTCCCCTCTCATCCCCCATGACATTTTCGAAATCCTGAAAAGGAGAGCTTGAGTGATGACAGAGCTGTCCCCCAGCCCCTTGGCTATCCCAGCATTTCCCAGGCATCCAGGCTTCCTGCCAAAAACCAGAGCTCCCCACTGCAGGACTTCAGCCCTGGCTTTGTGGCTGATGGATGATCCCCCAGTTCAGATCTTACTGTTTACACTGGAGGGCTTTTCTTAATTTATTCCAAGGATGTAAAACATGTCTGCCAGCCTGGAGCTGGGCTGGAACCAGCAGGGAGCAGAGTCCTGTTTGTTCCCTGTTGGCTCTCTGGGCTTTGCATTCCCTCTCAGGATCACTATGGAAGCTTGGCCAGAATTTCCTCAAGATTTTAAGATCTGCATCTTACAAAGATGTGAAATGAACATGTTTCACATCTTTGCCCTGGAAGTCATGTAGCTGCTTGAAAACCTGTTGTAATTTGCTGTCCAAGTTGGGTTTTCTTGGTTTGGGATTGGTTGTTCTTCACATGTTCTGTCAACCTAAATGGCCAAACTGGAAGCCACCTTGCAAAGTTATACACACCTGAAAGGTTTAAGGTGGGAGAAATGGCAACTGCTTGTACATGTTGATTTCTTTTCCCCCTCTTTTGTGCCAGAGGACACGCTGATGTTCTGGAAAGGAATAGCTGACGTGGGGCTGATGGAAGAGGTGGTGTGCAACATCCAGAAGGAGATAGAAGAAGTCCTAAGAGGGGTGCAGCAGAGGCTGGGGCAGTCTCCCTTCCAGATGACAGGTAGGTTGTGAGAAAGGAGCCTCAAAAGGGCAGCTGCAGGAAAAAAATCCTGCCAAGTGTCTGTCCCACCATGTAAAGCTGGTGAGTCAGGATGGAGAGCCAGTTCCCACTCATTCTGAGCTGTGGGAACACACTCTGGGTGTGTTCTTAGCCTGCCCAGCTGTGAAGTGCCTTTGCTTCAAGGGCCAAGGACACACCATTCCACCCTGTTCCCTGAGCAGAGTGACCTTGGCAGCTGGCTGGGACCATGGGATGAGTGTCTACAGCTCCCAGCCCTCATGGAAGCTGTCCCAGAGTCACTTTGGTTGGAGTTCATCAAACCCTTATCTGTGACAGTGCAGGTCTAAACAGGTCCTGCCCCCTCACTTTTTGTTCTGCCTTCACTGGTGCCAGAAAACCTGTTTTGGGGGTTGAACCAGATGAGGGGAATGATCTGGGTTAAAAATAATTCCCCTCCCCATTTTTAGGGTTATTTTTATCTTGGATCAGTTCCCTAATCCAGTATGGCACATGTCCCTGTGAGCACCTCTTGTTGATGCTCTTCCTGAGACAACATCCATGAAGCCACAAACTTCAGTTTACCCAAGATATTTTCTTTTTCTTAATTTTCTAATTTACCTTTTTGCTGGCAGATCTTTGTGTCTGGGAGGTGGCAGGTTTCGGGAGCTGTGAGTGATTGAAGTCAGTGGATTATAACAGACATTTTGCAAAGCTTTCAGTGGAGCTTGGCATGTTAATGACACTGTCAGCAGCATGGGGTGATGATTTGTAGGTGGAGAGCTCGTTTGTATCTCTGTGATTGCAAATTATGCTTTCATTTGCAGCAGTTTGGAGCTGCTTGAGTGACACAGCTCTGTTCCATTTGCTTTATCATGTGAATGGGATTATTTAGTCCTGGGATGTCAGAAGGATGAGGGAGCTGGGCCTGCCTTTGTCAGCCAGCCCTTGTGAAAGAACAGAGAGAGCTTTAGAAAAAGCTGCAGAAAATGTTTGGTGTAATAGGAGCATCTTTTGAGTACCTGAGTCCTGCATGGGACTGAGCACCCTTTCCTTGCAGATGCTGCTGTCCTGAACAACGTTGCCCACACATTTGGCCTGATGGACACAGTCAAGAAGGTTCTGGACAACAGGAAAAACCAGACAGAGCAAGGGGAGGAGCAGTTTCTTTACACACTGGCAGGTAAAGTGCCTGATAAGTTCACATCCTGCTGCTGCTCTTGGAAATGAGACTTTCCTTCCACACAACCCCGATGTGTCTCCCTGCTCTCTGTGTCCTGTAGGATCTGTTCTTACCTCTGTCCTAGTGCTCTACTGCCCTGGATAAATGAGGTCACTGTGCTTCTTGTGGCTCCCAGTGTTCTCACCAACAAGGGTTGAGGAGGGTGTTTCACTGATCCTGCTCCTGTGCCCAGTGCAGGTGCTTCACTGCTGGGGAGGTGACCCAGCCAAGCTCAGGAAGCAATTCCAGCTGCCATGGGGGGTTTCACCACTCTCCCTTGTGGGTGGGTTTAGCTCAAAGAGCAGAAATGCCAATCTCCTCATCAGTAGGAGTAGCCAGCAGGGATGGAACATTACCTGTGCCTTATCCAGCTGCTGACAGCCAGAACATGGGCCAGGTCTGTGTGGGTGGCAGGACAGCCTGGCCTTCTCCTTCAGAGCAGTTTGATTCCAAGGGAGATGCCAAGATCCCACTGGCTGGGTGGTTGGGTGTCCTCCTGCCACAACCCTGGGGGGTGATGGAGCCCAGGGGCTCCCCCTGTCCCCAGCCTGACACCCTGTTCCCTTCGCAGACCTGGAGCGGCAGCTGGAGGAGCAGAAGAAACAGGCCAGGGACCAGAAGGCCAAGTCCCAGACCATCCAGAACGTGGTGCTGATGCCCGTGAGCGCTCCCAAGCCCCCCAAGAGACCCCGTCTGCAGCGTCCAGCCTCGGCCACCGTCCTGAGCCCCTCCACGCCCCTCCAGCAGCCCCAGTTCACCGTCATCTCCCCCATCGCCATCGCGCCCGTCGGGCAGCAGTTCTCTGTGGGCAACATCCCCGTGGCAACCATCAGCCAGGGCTCCAGCCCCGTGACTGTGCACACCCTGCCATCCGGCTCCCAGCTCTTCCGATACGCCACCGTGGTGTCCTCCTCCTCCTCCTCCAAGACCAGCTCCTCGGACACGGTGACGCTGCACCCGTCCTCCAGCCTGGCGCTGCTGAGCTCGGCGGCCATGCAGGACAGCGGGGCCCTGGCCAACGTGGCCACCGTGGTCAACCCCGTGGAGCTGGTGGCCATGGAGTCGGGCATCACCTCCACCATCCAGGCCGTGGAGGGCACCTCGGAGGACGGGCAGACCATCATAGAGATCGACCCCGCGCCGGATCCCGAGGCGGACACGGATGAGCCAGAGGGCAAAGCTGTGATCCTGGAGACGGAGCTGAGGACTGAGGAGAAGGTGGTGGGAGACGTGGAGGACCACCAGCACCAGGTCCATAATGTGGAGATTGTGGTCTTGGAGGACTAGTGGGGAAGGCAAAGTGTCAGTCTGGGGAAGAGTTGGGAATTTGTTTTGTTTCAGGCTTTGTTTTTTTTGTTAAGCATCTTCTCCAGCCACCTCATTTGTTTCCATGGATATTTTCATTGTACTGTATATAATATATATATATATATAATTTTGTTTTTTAAAACAAAAAAAAAAGCTGGAGAAACACATGAGACCTGGAAAAGGCTCTGTCTCCATGGAGCACTGAACAATACCCCCTGTTTGCAGGGTCAAGGAGAGACTGGATCTCTGCTGGACAACTCAACTGGGAGGAACCAGCCGTGCACTTGGTGCTTCTGCTCCGGGGCTGCCCTGGCCCCAGAGACTCTTTGAGAGACAATAACCAGTGGCTGGAGCGTGGAAGTGGCTGTGGGAAGGGGTGACGGATTTGGGGTGGAACAGGTACCTCATTTGTATTTTTATTTTCCCCAGGGAAGGGAATTCTGTTGGACTCTTCACTGTCACCTCAACTGAGATTTTTTTATTATTGTTCTTGCTTTGGGGAGGCCAACAGTACCATGAATTTACTGTCCATGTTCTCCTCCTCCTCCATATGTATTTTTATATCTCTATTTTTTTGTATTTCTTCGCTCTCTCCCTTCCCTTTGCCCACATTTCCCAGCTGCACAGCCCTGGGACCTCCTCTTGGGCCTCCCTGTATCCCAATCCCACCTCTTCCCGTGGCACTTTTCCCCCATCCCTTTCCCTGCCTGGCCAGGCTCGGTGCTGCCGCTTGGAGACTCCGAGATCACTTCAGCCTTTTGCAGAAAAGGCAAAAAACAAAAACAAAAACAAAAACCAACTCAAGCTCAAACCCAGACCCTCCCCCTTGGCTGGGGGGGACCTTCCGGGGTGTACAAAGCATGTTGTGCTGTTGCTTTCCGGGAGAGCCAAATTCCGGATCGGGACAGCTTCTGTTTACACTGTGTGCTGAGGCTGCTCCGTGCTTGTTGCTACTCGTTTTGGTGGTTTTATTTTTGTATTATTATTATTATTATTATTATTATTTTATTTTGTTTTTCTTCTTTCTTCCTATAATCTCTTGGCAGGATTAGAACTGGCACGTTGCTGAAATACTGTGTCACCCCGCTGTTTTCCCTCTTTCCCTCTTTTTTTTTTTTCTGGTGGGAAGATGGAAATGGGAAGTGCTGGGTGCCTTTAGTGCTGCAGAGGTTTGGGA
This sequence comes from Pithys albifrons albifrons, assembly GCF_047495875.1. Lineage (NCBI taxonomy): Eukaryota > Metazoa > Chordata > Aves > Passeriformes > Thamnophilidae > Pithys > Pithys albifrons. The sequence goes on from NC_092481.1 coordinate 3,552,906, forward strand.
AGGGCTGGGAGGGGGGAGCTGCTTGGCTGGAATTATTAAGCAAAACAACAGCAAAGGAGAAACGCACCTGGGGAGGGTGGGGGGAGGGCAGGAAGATGTGTTTGGCTATTTTTTTGCATTAAAAGGAAAAATGGAACCAAGATCTGATGGTTTATTCGTGGAGAGGTGGAAGGTGGGGGCTCTGTCCCCTCGGTGACAGGATGGGTGGGCAGGATCCCTCTGCCCCAGTTTGGGAAGGGTGGTCACTGCTGCTCTGACCCTGGAGTCAGGGAAGTGTTTCCTGGCTGAGGATGGAGGTGGGAAGAGCTGTGGGAGCCAGATCTCATGTTCAGCCTGGAGAAGAGAAGGCTCCAGGGAGCACTTACAGCCCCTTCCAGTGCTTTAGGGAGATCCAAGAGGGCTGGAAAGGGACTTTGGACAGGAGCCTGCCTAGAAGGACAGGACAAGGGGAATGGCTTCCCACTGCCAGAGGGCAGGTTAGGTGGGATATTGGGAAGGAATTTTTGGCTGTGAGGGTGGGCAGGCCCTGGCACAGGTTGGGCAGAGAAGCTGTGGCTGCCCCATCCCTGGAAGTGTCCCAGGCCAGGCTGGACAGGGCTTGGAGCAACCTGGGCTGGTGGGAAGTGTCCTTGCCCATGGCAGGGGGTGGAAGTTTAAGGTCCATTCCAACTCAAAGCATCCTGTGATTCCACGGTTTTAGATCAACTTATCTACCTCCTTCCATGTCCAGCCACCTTCCCTCCATCCCTCTGTGTGGCTCCGTGCTGGCACACCCTGGACCTCATTCCCAGTCCAGGCTCCCCGCAGCTCCCCCACCTGAGCCGTTCCTGGCTAAAGGGGCACGATCTGTGCTCTCCCCTCTCTCCTCTCCCACCCACCCGGCTGGACACCGAGCTGGGGCCATCCCGGCGTGGCGGTTGTGCCGAATACTCCTCCGAGCCCCGAATTTCCCGCGTGTCTCCGATAAAGGGCGTGCTGGCCCTTTAAGAGCCGTGCCGCGCCCGGCCGAGCGGGGGCGCTGTTCCCTCCTCCGTCCCGGCGTGCCGCGCGCGCGCGCCGCCCCCCCCCCCGCCTCGTTTCCCGCCATTGTGCCTGGGCGCGCGCGGCGCCGCGTGAGCGGGCGGGGGCAGCGCGAGGCGGTGGCGCGCCCGGGGAGGGGGGGGGGGGTCGGGTCATAGAGACGCGCGGCCGGGGGTGGGGGGGTGGTGGGATAGAGCGTCCCCCCCTCGCCCCAGCTCCGCCCCGCCCCGCCCCGCCCCGCCCCGCCCGGCGGCCGCGCCGGGAGTCCGCCAAGGGCCGCCCCGCAGCGCCCGCCGGGCCTCGGACAAAGCCGCGCCGCCGCCTCTGCCGCCCCGCCCCGCCCCGCCCCGCAGCCCCGCCGCGGAGCCATGTCGGCCAGCAGCCTTCTGGAGCAGGTACGAGCGCCCCTCGGCCTCCCCCGGGACGGGCCCGCCGGCCGAGCCTCGCGGCGCCGGGCCTAGCGCGGGCTGCGCCCCGGGCGGCGGGTGCGGCCTCGCCGCGCTCCATTGTGCTGCGGCGGGCACGGCCCGCGCCTGGGCCTGTTCCCCGCCTCCCCGGGCCCGGCCTGGCCCCCGGCCCTGGCCCGGAGTGGGTCTGGCCCCGGCGGGCCCGGGCGCCCCCAGCTCGGCCGCCTCTGTGTCCGACCCCCGGCCCCGTTTCCCGCCCCGCCAGGTCTCTCACCCCTCTCAGGGCCGGATCTGACCCCCAGGCCGGGTTTGTTTTCCCCTTGCGGGCCTGTTTTGTCTCGTTCCCCCAGGCCGGGTCTGTTTCCCTCCCTCCTCGTGTCTAGTTCCCCTCTCCTCGTGCTGGGTCTGTTTTCCCCCGCTGGGTCTGTTTTCCCCACTCCCAGGGCCGGGTCTGACCCCCCAGGCCGGGTCTGTGTCCCCCTCCGGGTCTGTTTCCCCAATCCCAGGCCGGGTTTGTGTCCCCCGGCCTCGTCCTTCCCCCTCCCCTCGCCGGGGCCGCCTCTCCCCCTGACTCACCGCTCTCCTTCTCTCCCTCCCTTTCTCTCCCCGCCGTGCCGCTCCAGAGACCCAAAGGCCAAGGCAACAAAGGTGAGAGCTCGGGCAGGGCTGGGGGGATCCCAGGGAGGGAGGGAGGGTCTCCCCAAAATCTGCCGCGGGGCTGCTGGGCTGGAGGAGCTTCGCAGGTGTTTGTGCTGTGGGGAGGTGCCTGGTGTGTGCTCTGTGTGTATTAGAGCTGGCAGGAGTTTGTCGTATTGTAAAGTTTGGCTTTAAATACTTAAAGCTGGTAAATACTAAGAGTTTAGTGCCTGTTTCTTTCCTGATGTTTCGCGTCTCTCCTCAGTGCAAAACGGCTCTGTGCACCAGAAGGATGGGTTGAATGATGATGACTTTGAGCCCTACCTGAGCCCCCAGGCCCGCCCGGTGAGTCCCTGCTGGGTTCCTGCTGCTCAGCAGAGGGGAGTTTGGCCTCCTTGTGTCTTCCCCATCTCCACTGACTGCGTTTGGATCTTTGCCAGCACCTTCATTTCTCCATTTCCCACCCTACACCTTCATTTCTGCAGGCAGGAAGCACTGACTTGCCTTCAGGTTGTAGTGGGGGAGGTGGGAAGTTTTCAGCAACTTTTTGGGGCTGTGAGAACTTCCTACACGTGGTTTTCAGCTCTTTTTTTTTTTCCAATGTGACTCTCTCAAAGTCACCATTTCTGCTCTTTCAGTTTTACTGTTGTGTCTGTGTTGGTTTCTGGCTCTTTGCACCACAGAGATGTGCTGAGCTGGGTTGGGAAGTTGCCTCACTGTGCTCAGCAGGGCTTTTGGAGGATCAGATCAACCTTCTTATCTCTGCACCAAGTCAACTGACAGTGCCTGTCATGGGGATTTCTCTGTTTCTCACCAAAAAAACCCCCAGAGCCCATGAGTGATAAGAGTGTTGAGACTTCCTGAGAAACCTGATTACAAGTGGAGCTGGGGGGTTTGTGAGCAGCCCCTGGAAGTCCAGCTACTTCTCCTCTTCACTTTCTCTTAGATCAGCTCCACTGTTAACTGGTTTTTGTTTGTTTTCCTTAATGAGCTGCAGGGGAGTGACACAGAACAGATGGAGTTCAGCTGATTAGATGTACAAGGGAGCACTGGAGATAAACATCTGTAGTAGCACCAGAGCATTCAGTTCATCCTCTTTGCAGTTGTGGTCAGTCAAAATAGGCTGTTCTGGGTTCCCCTTTCTGTATTTTTGCTCATTTTTACTGGTGTGTACATTGTTTTTTATCATGTGAAGGTAATGCCTGTTTTATTGGGACTCAGGTTTCTGTCTCAGTGAAATCTTCAACAGGTATTTTCCTTTTTTGTGCCAAAGGTCTGAGGATAAATGTTCTTTATTCAGAATTCCCCTGTCCATCAGTATCATTCACTGTGTTCTGCTCCCTAAAAAGTTTCAAGCCTAAATTTAACCTTCATAGGGTGTGTAGTTACTTTCTGAAGTCTTCAATAAAACCAGCTACTTTTCTAGGAGCTATTTAATTTTTTTTCCTATCTCAGTTACCAGCATCCTTAATTTCCAGCTTCCTTCTGAATGTGGATGAATTTCCTGCAAACTGCAGGTTCATTTAAGCCTCCTAAAAACAGTGAGGGTTGCTATGATTTTGAACCATCACATTATTTCCCCTTATTTTGCACGTTTGATGAAGAACTTCTGGATCTTTAATTTCTTTTGGTGTGTCTCATGCTGGTATAAATAACTTTTAAATATCAAGAAGTGGTTGGAGCTGCCCCAGGAGGCAAAAATTGAGCAGGAGGGAGGTGAAACCACCAAGTGAACTTGGAGTGGGACCTTTGGGTGACCCTGTCTCAGTTCCTCACTCTGATGTGTTGCTTCTTAACCCTATAAAATAGACCAAACCCTGAGAGCTGAGCCTGGAGTGGGGACACCATTCTGCTCAAAAACACAAAGGTATCAGAACTGCTGGAGATGGGAGGGGAAGGAGTTGCAGACATGGCTCTGGATAACAAGATAAATTAATTTTGGAGTTGCTTCCCAAGCTCTCCACACACATACAAGGTAACCAAGTTGTGGAGTTTCCCTGTTCCTCCTTCCCCAGCTGCTCTTTCAGGTGTGACTGTTGCTGTCACCCCCTCATCGAGGTTACTGTGTATTTTAAAGCTCTGATACACAGTAAATGATTCTTTAAAACCCAAAACCCCCACAGAAACATGAGGTCAGGCTCACGTAGTTCTGGTCTGGGGTGAAGAGGAACAGCGAATTTGAGGAAATAACTGTGTGAAAAGTCTTAGTCATGGAGAGAGTGAGAAGCTGGGGGAGTTTATTTGCATGGTTGAGGTGACAAGGGGATGGCTTTTAATGTTACAGTGATGTCCTTCCTGTGGAGAGGAAACAGCTCTGCCTTGGGTTTAGGGATGGACCAGCTTGTTCCTGTTCCATTAAAGTGAGTTTTGGGAGAGAAAATTTTACTCTTACAATTGAGGGATTAAATTGTGAAGAGGCTTCGCTGGTTCAAAATAATAATATGGAGGTTTTAAGTTCTTTCATTTGCCTTACAAATTATTGTTGGTGCTTTTGGGCAGGACTGAGTTCCTCAATTAGTAAAACCCTGGGTGAGAGTGAGTTTTGTTATTCATTTGCTTTTGGGAGCTCTTTGTGGGAAAACCAGAGGCTGGAGAGCATCTGTGTGAGTTTTCACACCTCAACCCCATGAACTACCACAGAAATCTTGTCTCTGAGCACCTTCTGTTAAATAATTCCTGTTAATGTTGTGAAGTTGAGGCTGGGTTAGACCCAAACCTGTTGCCTTTTGTAACTGGGGAAGGTGGAGTGGCAAACCAGCCATCCTGGTGGGGGCCAGAGGCATCCTGGTGGGGGCCAGAGGCATCCTGGTGGGGGCCAGAGGCATCCTGGTGGGGGCCAGAGGCATCCTGGTGGGGGCCAGAGGCATCCTGGTGTCTCCCTGGATTTCAGCATGGCACAAAGTCCTTCAGGAGCCACACTTGGCACTTGAAAACACGATGGAAGGAGGAGTGGAGCAGGGCCTGCTGTAAGCCAGGCTTTTAAGTGGGGGCTGAGCCTGCCTTTGATCTCCTGTGCACTGGGCTGGCCTGTCAGGGGCTGGGCAGCACGAGGCTGCTGCTCCCAGGTTCAGATTACTGAGGATAATGTCCATTAGTGCAGCTGGAACTGCTCCCCGGAGGGGACCTGGCCTGGGATGGGAAATGACAGATGGTTTTCATGTAAGCAAATCTTGGGGATGTCTGAGACTTCCCTAATTGTCAAATGAGGTGCTTGTTTTTGTAACCTAAAGGCTGTTTGGATGTTAAAAGGGAGACCAAGGCACGCAGCAGGCTTTGTTTTCCTCTCTGGGTTTGAAACCTCCTCGTGCTGCTGCCTGTGAGAGGCTCCTACTGAGACTCCCCATTTTCAGGTATTTTTTAGTGTGTGCCCACAGCACTGGAGCAGTTTGTGCTTCAAGGAACAGCCTTTAAATCTCTGTTTCTTTGCAAGTCCTTGCACTATCCTGAGCTCTGCAGCTTCAAGTTGTGGTAATGAAGGTGTTTTCATGGGTAGTAAGTTTAAGGAAGGCAATTAGAGATGCTCATAATTCTGGCAGTGTGTTTTATTTGGTCCTTTTCCTCCTTATTTCACTTTTCTCTGCATCATCCCAACAAACTTCCCCTCCAACACCAGTATAAGGGCTCAGTATGTAACACAGGCCAGAAAAGCCCTTGTTGGGAGTAGCTACAAACAGAAGATATTTGGATGCAAGGTAAGATACTGGTTTTAAAGCCTGTCCAGCCCCACTCCATGCATCAGGAAATCTCATTTCCACATGGGAGGCTTTCTGAGCCTTTGTCTTTAACCTTTCTGAGCCTTTGTCTTTAACCTTTCTGGCAATGAAACAGCTTTTCGAGTGCTTGTAACAAAGGAGGTGTTCAAGGCTGGGCCTGTTTATCTGCCCAGCCCTAAGGTAGGGAGGGGTGGGGCACGGGAAGTCTTATGCTGGCTTTATTCCTGCTCCCTTGAAATGGGTTCAACTCCTCCTGACTCCCCAGCACTCATGTTTTTGTGGTTTTCTTTCAGAACAATGCATACACTGCAATGTCTGACTCCTACTTGCCCAACTACTTCAGTCCCTCCATCGGATTCTCCTACTCCCTGGGTGAGGCCGCCTGGTCCACGGGGGGAGACCCCCCCATGCCCTACCTGACGTCGTACGGACAGCTGAGCAACGGGGAGCCCCATTTCCTGCCCGACGCCATGTTCGGGCAGCCCGGGGCGCTGGGCAGCACCCCCTTCCTCGGGCAGCACGGCTTTAACTTCTTCCCAAGCGGGATTGACTTCTCAGCCTGGGGGAACAACAGTTCTCAGGGACAGTCCACCCAAAGCTCAGGCTACAGCAGCAACTACGCCTACGCCCCCAGCTCGCTGGGGGGGGCCATGGTCGACGGGCAGTCGGCCTTTGCCAGCGAGTCCCTCAACAAGGCGCCCGGCATGAACACCATCGACCAGGGCATGGCAGCCCTCAAGCTGGGCAGCACGGACGTGGCCAGCAGCGTGCCCAAAGTCGTGGGCTCGGCCGTGGGGAGCGGCTCCATCAGCAGTAACATCGTAGCCTCCAACAGCTTGCCCCCGGCCACCATCGCGCCGCCCAAGCCGGCCTCGTGGGCCGACATCGCCAGCAAACCCGCCAAGCAGCAGCCCAAGCTCAAGGCCAAGAACGGCATCGCCGGGTCGAGCCTTCCGCCGCCTCCCATCAAACACAACATGGACATCGGGACTTGGGATAACAAGGGCCCCGTGGCCAAAGCGCCGGCGCAGGCCTTGGTGCAGAACCTGGCGCAGCAGCCGGCGCAGGTGTCGCCACAGCCCGTGGGCCAGCAGATGGCCGGCAGCCCACCGGTGGCCCCGGCTCCGGGTGGGCAGCAGCCACCGGCCCCGCTGCCCGTGCCCCCGGCACAGCCGGCCCCGCTGCCCGTGCCCCCGGCACAGCCCGCCCGCTGGGTTGCCCCCCGGAACCGCGGGAGCGGCTTCGGCCAGAACGGCGTGGACGGTGCCGGAGCGGGGCCAGCCCAGGCCAGCGCCGCGTCCCCCTCGGAGCCGCACCCGGTCTTGGAGAAGTTGAGGTCCATCAACAACTACAACCCCAAGGATTTTGACTGGAACCCGAAGCACGGGCGGGTGTTCATCATTAAGAGTTACTCGGAGGACGATATCCACCGCTCCATCAAGTACAACATCTGGTGCAGCACGGAGCACGGCAACAAGAGACTGGACGCCGCCTATCGCTCCATGAACGGGAAGGGCCCCGTGTACTTACTGTTCAGTGTCAACGGTAGCGGCCACTTCTGCGGCGTAGCAGAGATGAAATCTGCTGTGGACTATAACACCTGTGCAGGGGTGTGGTCCCAGGACAAGTGGAAGGGACGCTTTGATGTCAGGTGGATTTTTGTGAAGGACGTTCCCAACAGCCAGCTGAGGCACATCCGCCTAGAGAACAACGAGAATAAACCAGTGACCAACTCCAGGGACACTCAGGAGGTGCCTCTGGAAAAGGCTAAGCAGGTGTTGAAAATCATTGCCACCTACAAGCACACCACCTCCATCTTTGATGACTTCTCACACTACGAGAAACGCCAAGAGGAGGAGGAAAATGTTAAAAAGGTAACGTGTTGGTGGGCTTTGGATGAGTCCTGCGGGGCAGGAGGTGGAGGAGGGGCTGTCTTGGGCTGGACTAAATCCAGGGTGGGAAGGTGTGAGCTTGTGAACAGGCTTGCTGAGCATCAGCTGCCTTTTGGCCACCTGCCTGCTCACACCTGGAGCCCACACCCAAAGGGCAGCTCCTGTTCAGGGGAGAATGGCCAGAGGAGGCCACCAAGTTGACTGGAGGGATGGAGCACCTCTCCTCCAAGGAAAGCTGAAAGAATTGGAATTGTTCAGCCTGGAGAAGAGAAGGCTCCAGGGAGACCTAATTGTGGCCTTCCAATGCCTAAAAATGCTACAGGAAAGATGGAGAGAAGAGACTGTTTACAAGGGCCTGGACTTAGAGGACAAAGGGGAGTGGCTTCACACTGTACAAGTAGGTGTAGATGGGATGTTAGGCACAAAATCTTCCCTATGAGGGTGAGGAGCCCCTGGCACAGATTTCCTGGGAAGCTGTGGCTGCCCCATCCCTGGAAGTGTCCAAGGCCAGGTTGGACGGGGCTTGGAGTGACCTGGGCAGGGGGTTGGAACTGGATGTTCTTTAACATTCCTTCCAACCCAAACCATTCCATGATTCTCTGAATCAGGTGCCAGCTCCTGGCAGAGCAGGGTGAGAAGCCTTGGCCAGGCCTTGCCTTGTGATGGAGACCATGCTGGTTGCTCTAAATCTCAACCTTCCCTGAGTTCTGTGCTCTAAACAAAATGTATTTCTGTGCCATTGTCAGCTCCTGGTTTGGAGCAGTTTGAACTTGGAGGTCAGTGGCAGGTTTGGGGAGTTAGTGGAAAGCAGAGCTGGGTCTTTGGCTGCAAATCCACCCTCTGCCCACAGTGGGGACAGTGTGACAGATGTTTTCCACCACTTGTAGAACCTTCAGGAACAGCAGTTCCTGTCCCTCCCCAGGCAATCTATTCCTATGCTTAATTATCCTTCCTGTAAGGAGGCTTTGTCTAATGCCCAGCCTAAATCTCCCTCTCTGCAATTGAAGTCTGTGACTGCCTGTCCTGTCTCCAGGGGTTGGGATCAGGTCCTTCTGTTCCTCCTGGCTGTCTTTGGGGCCATGGTGGGCTGTCACCTGCTGTCACCAACAGTGTGGCACCTGTGCTGAGCTCACCATCTGCCTGCAGCTCCTCTGGATGCTGTTCAGGTTGTCTCAAAGCCTCCTCTCATCATCTCCTCCTTAACAACTCCTTAATTGAAAATCCTGCCCTAAATTCAATGGCCAGTGGGCTCTGAGTCTTGCTTGGGTTCAGCTGTGGTAAAGTCACCTGGGGCTGCCCTTCCCCACCACGCTGGTCTGGCTTGTGTTTGATCAAAATGATAATTACAAATTAGCGTTAGCACAGCTGGCTGTGAGTTTGCCAAGTTTCCTCATGATCTCTTTAGTTTCATCAGTGGGGAATTTTTCACCCAACAGTTGAAGAGCAGAGTCAGGAGCTGCAGCTGCTCACTGTGACAGTGAATGCAGTTTTAAATATTTTATGTATTTTACATTGGAACATTGTATAAGTAACATCACTGAAGCACAAAGGTGGTCATGTTTTGTCACCAATAATCAGCTTGAAGAAACCTCTAAGGGAGCAATAAGGCATGGCAAGGTGTGGAGGTGTAAACTGGATTTTTATGAGAACCTGATTGTTTTGTGTGACTTCACATCCTAAAATTGTTTCACCTGATATCCAGTCCTGTATCTGCCCTGTGAGGTTTGTGAGGTCAGAGAAACTGTGGCTGTCCCATCCCTGGGAGTGTCCAAGGCCAGGTTGGACAGGGCTTGGAGCAACCTGGGCTGGTGGAAGGTGTCCCTGCCCATGGCAGGGGTGGCACTGGATGAGCAATAAGGTTCTTTCCAACCCGAACCATTCCATGATTCTGTGGCATCCTCCAGATCTGACTTTAAGGAGCAGCAGTTTGCAGTGTGAGGGAGTCAGACCTTGGCTCGGGGGGAGAATGCAGGGGAGATGAGCTCAGTTGGCTGCAACAATGCCAAGGTCATGGGTTCAATCCCCTGTGTGGGCCAGTGACTTGAGAGTTGGACTCGATGAGCCTTGTGGGTCCCTTCCAACTCAGAATAGTCTGTGATTCAGTGAAGGTGCTGCTGGAGGACAGATGAGGGATGGATGAGAAGAGTCGATACTGAGTATGTGTAAACAGGAGGAATTGGAAAAAAGTGGGAAAGGCTGTGGGAAAAGCAGACAGACCAACAGTCTCTTCTGGAAATCTGCTGTGTTTGCTGTCTAAAGCTTGAAAATCAGGATGATAATAAGGCTTGGCAATTTTCTTAAAGCCATAAACCATCTTCCACTCCTGCTCCCAGTTGCATTTGAAGTCTCCTCCCCTGCCTGGCTCTCTCTGGAGGGTCGGAATGGGCAGCGATAGTGAAGCGCCAGCGCCGCCTCTCCGAGCCACGTCCCACTGGATGCAGCAGCAGTTGATTGAGAAAACATTTATTCTTTGAAAAGGAACTTAGTCATAGGTCTCTGGAAGTCACAGATGAGGAGGCAGCCCTGTAGACACAGGGTTGGTGTTTGCTTTTTGCCGTTTACTCACTCCCTGTTTCACGCTCTGGGCCCCTGGGACATCCGGCACGGAGGAAGTGACTTGGTTGTTCTTGCAGAACAGTTGGACCTCCTGGAGCTCCCACTGACACAGCCTGGAAAGTGCTTGAGATTTCTCTAACTGCTCTCTCATGGTTTCATTGAGAACTAGTTAGTTTTGCTCAGGAAGGGTTTTCTTTCTTCCTGGAGTGATGCTCACCCTGGGATTGTGGGTGCCAGAGCAGTCCAAGCCCTGCTCTGTCTGCCTTGAAGCATCTCAGGTATTAAAAAAAAAATTAAAAAACCCTGTGAGGAACCAGAGGTGAAGCACTGAAAAGTTCAATTGCTTCTCTGGCAGCAGCTCCCTGCTTGCTTTTTGTGCTGGTTTTGTGCTGGGGAAATCCCATTGCTCCCAGCTCTTTGTCTCTGCCCCAGTGTGAGATGTTTGTGCTCTGCAGTCGTGTTCCTTGAAGCTTAAACGGCTCAAGGCTTGGCTTGGTTAGAACTTCTCCCAAGCTGAAATTGTTCCACTTGGCTCCAACTTGTCCAGACCTTTGACTGATTTGCAGTTTGATTCCTGATTGCTGCCTGAGATGGCTGAGCTCTTGTGAAAGTCTGGGAACTCTTTGAATGTTCTTTTATACTTCTCATTTCTTCAGAATTCCCTAAAGCAGGTCTGAGAAATGATAGGAAAAGTGCTTTGCTTACTGTTTGTGTTATTCCCACTGTCCAGTGAAGGGGATTAGGTAGTCCAGTGTTGGAAACACTGGAAGGATCCTCTTGCTTGTCCTTTCCTGTTACCTGTGCCCATCCTGTCCTATTCCTTTGGAGTGTCTTGCTTTGCTCCACTAATCCAGTTTTTCAAAAGCTTTGGATGTTCTCCTGACCCAAAATAATGGAGCCAGCTCCCAGTGCAATCCTGCCTGGAGCAGTTTAGGGCTTCTTGAAACCCAGAACAGCTGCTTTTATGGTAGAGCATGTCACTGATTTCTTCCCTGTAAGAATTATTTTATCCTTTCTTTTTTTTTACACCAACAAAATTCCCTGGCCTGTTGTCATGCACTTGGATTTCTAGGAATGCTGCAGTGACCTTGGTGTAAAGATTTCCAGCAGTGATCTGCCTGGTGTTTTGTGGAAAAGCAATGAATGGAAACTCTAAGGGAAGTTTGTTTTGGTTCTTTCTCCCTGGCCAGGCCTGGGATATTTGGCTACTTGCAGATTCCAGGGATTTTAGGAAGGATATCCCATGAAAACCAGTCAGAGCCATCAGGTTTGCAGTTGAGAAGGGGCACTTTGTGCTGGGACTTTGGGTGTGGAGTCAGGATGGGGTTGGTGGGGTTTTCAGTGCTGAGGTTCACCAGAAGCAGAAAGATGGGATTGGCCAGATTGGAGCTGTTATTTCTGGAATTGTGCTGCTTGTGCCTCAGCTGACACTGCTGGTTAAAGGAGCATCAATAGTGTCAAGTGTCACTGCCCCCTTGGGACATGTGATTTAAGGGATAACTGAGGGGTGTTGTGTGAGCCTGTTTGAAACAGGCTATTTCACAGTCCCTGGAATACAGGAATGCTTTCTGATGGATTTTACAAAGCTCTTTTCTTCTTCCTAATTTATAATCTCCAAGGAGAGGAGAGAGAATATTCCCTATAGATTGAACAGCACTTTATTCTGCTCTTAGTCATCCTGGGAATGCTGCATTGCCTTGGCATTCCCATATCCTACAGGACAGTATTTCTAACTCCAGGATTCAATTCCTGGATGTCCCATGTCCAGGCAAAGCCAACTGTTTGCTGTGGCAGCACTGCTTGCACTCCCACAGCTCCTTTCATCCCGTGATCCCAAGGCTGTTTGCTCCTTTCTGCTCCAAATCCTGGCCATAGTGAAGTTAATTGATTGATGCAGCAGGACAGGATTCCCTCGCTGTGCTGCTCACCAATGCACATGGTTTCTCTCAGTTTATTTCCAGGCCATTTAAATCCTGTAGGTCTGTGTCCACACTCCTATATTTGCTCAGGAATAGAGGAAACAAACCATCCTGCTTATTCCAGTGGTTTGGCATAAGGAATTCTTTGTGCTTACGATAGTTTTAAGCCAGCACTCCAAAGCCCCTGACAACACTCATGGATTTTTAGTTGTTGTAGCTTTGTCTAAAGGCAGGAGAAAACTGGAGGGGAAGGCTTAGATGGGATTGATGCTCTAATCCATGTTTTCTGCTGTCAGACAGGGAATTGTGTTTCCTCATCCCTGAAACAGGAGCAGCTGGGAGCCATTTCACTGCCACTGAAGTGGAAGCTGAGTGGTGGAAGAGCAAACCTGTTGCATGACTCCCAGGCACTCAGCAATAGGACAAGGGGGGCTCAAGCTCTGCCAGGGGAGATTCAAGTTGGAGATCAGAAAGAAATTCTTCCCAGGAGTGCTCAGGCATTGGAATGGGCTGCCCAGAGAGGGGGTGAATTCCCCATCCCTGGAGGTTTTTCAGCTGAGCTTGGCCGTGGCACTGAGTGCCATGATCTGGTAAAGGGACTGGATTTGGGCCAAGGGTTGGACTTGATGATCTCAGAGGTCTTTTCCAACCCAATCCATTCTATGATTTGCTTCCTAGCCCTGTCTCTCACTTGTAGTATCCTGTTGGAAGTCTTGAAAATTGTATTTTAATGTCACACTTGTTAATATTATAAAATAATACAATATTTTAAGTCATCTTTTGAAGTTGGTTTAAGGGACTGTCGAGATGCACAGTTGAAAGTTGTTTTTCAGTGATTTTATCCCTGTCTGGCAGGGGGTTGGAACTAGAAGGGCTATAAAGTCCCTTCCAACCCAAACTACTCTAGAATTCCAGGATTGGGTCAGACTCTTATGCCGTGAGGAACTTGGGCACCTCTCACAGGTATGACCTTGTTCTTGTGGACTTGTTCCCAACTCACTTTTTTTGCCCACTTGGTGTGGGCAAAACTTCATGTCCCCTCCAGGTCCTTTTGGCTGGGAGATTCCAGCACTGAGCTGCAGAATACCCTAAACTAATTGTTCTTATAAATATGTTAATTGAATCCATTATGAACATCCTAATGAAAAACCCAAACTTTTCTTGAAATGGGGAAATGGCCTTAAAGTTGAAGGAGGGCAGATTTAGATTGGATTTCAGGAGGAAATTGTTCCCTGTGAGGGTGGGCAGGCCCTGGCACAGGTTGGGCAGAGGAACTGTGGCTGCTCCAGCCCTGGGAGTGTCCAAGGCCAGGTTGGACAGGGCTTGGAGCACCCTGGGCTGGTGGGAGGTGTCCCTGCATTGGAATGAGATGAGCTTTAAGGTCCCTTCCCACTCAAATCAGTCTGTGATTCTGTGATAACTCACAGTTGTGTGGCTGGCAAATTCTCTGGAATTACCGTGGAGGGCTTGGAATGCAGGAGGGACTGTGAGGTGTCAGCAGCAGTGGCTGCTTTTTTGTTTTTCCTTCTTTTTCCCCCACACAAGCTGTGGGTAACTTGCTGACACTGAGGTTCAGAGCTGCTGACACAGGTACTGTGTTTCAGGCTATTTTATTAACAGCTACTTCTCCAGAAAAAGGACTTATCTTCCCAGGAAAACTCCTTGCCAGCCCTTGTGTTCAGTGAAAGCCCCAGGGCACGGTCTGGTTCAGTTCCCTGGATTCTCTCCCTGGTGCAGGAGTGCAGTGGGTCACAAGACAGTGGCTGAAAGCCGATTAACATCCCAAGGAAACTGCTGGAGCACATGGATACAGGGGCAGTCCATGAGAACAGCCCCATCCATGGTGTTCCTCCCTTTTTCTTCTGGAAAATGCAGTTCTGCAGCAGCTTTTTGCCTGAGAGTTTCTCTCTTCCATCTCAGTCCATGAGAACAGCCCCATCCATGGTGTTCCTTCCTTTTTCTTCTGGAAAATGCAGTTCTGCAGCAGCTTTTTGCCCGAGAGTTTCTCTCTTCCATCTCAGGTTCACGAAGCCTTTTGTCCTGTGTGATTAGCCCTCTCATTTTCCTGTTTGTCCCTGGTGTAATTGTCCTCTTTCATGGCTTTGTTGAGTTAATAACCAACTCCCCAGCGGTTTGCACCACTGGAGGTTTGGCAGCAGGAGCAGTGCCACCCTTATTTACCACAGCAGTTACCCGGGGCAGGCCCTGCTAACAAGGGCTGGCATTATCCACGCTCTGGGCTGGGATAGAGACTTGTTTGTAGCTCCTTCCAGTGACTGGTGCCCAGTGTGAGGCTTTTTAATTGACATATAAGTCATGTAACAGTGCCTTTGAACAGTTAATAATGAAGCATTTGGGGTTTTGTGAGGCTCCTTCAGCAAGAACTTGGAAATATCTGGTTCTGTATCATTAGAACTCTACTTTTTTTTTCTTAAAAGCACAATGCTGAGCAGCTTTTGTGTGTGGTTCACTGCAGAGCTATTGTAATGCAATCCCAGTTTAGAAGATTTAGATAAAATCTGCCTAAAACTCCTGTCTTTTGTTTCTAATCTTGGGAGGGAAAGGAAACCACACTCTTTTAGTGCCCTCTGTGTGTGTCTGTGCTCTGCTATCACCTCTCCTACTTGTGGTGGCATCTCCTCTAAAATGACTTCAGAGAATTTCCCATCATCTTTGCAAAATCTAAGAAGTCATGAAGTCCTGATTTGGATTTAGCCCCTTCCAGTGCCATGTTCTTGATAGATTTAAAGGAGAGAAGGGAAAAAAAAAGGAATTTGAAATATAAAACCGAGTTCCAGTGAATGTGGCTTTGTGTTCCCTTTGAAGTGGCTGTAAAATGAGGGGACACACTATAGGGAGTGTTGGCTCTTTCACTTGAGCTTGTGAATTCAGCTCTTCATGGCTGACAGGAGCAGGCAAATAGATCTCCTCTTGTCCTCTCATAATGCAGAATGTTGTGGGGTGTTTCTGGTGTAACATGAAGTGTTTCTTCTGCTTTCTTTGGGTTGGAGGGGGTGTTTTAGCCTCAAACCCCAGGCCAGCTGCAGTGGGTCAGACCCAAGTCTGTGCAGTCTGATGTTGCACCTCCTGTGGCTGCAGGAGCTGCTGGGCATGGAGGAGCCATTGATTGGGCATCCTGGATCTGTTTTTCCAACAAAACCCCCTGTGTGGACTGGCAGTACCCTGGTCAGGAGCAAACACCTGTAAGATCAGCACAAACACATATTTATCCACCTCTGAAGTTTTCCTTGCCTTGAACAACTTGTAGCTCTGGGTTTTCTGCGACCCAGAGGATGTATCTTTATTAATTCATGATTTCTTGTCCAATGTGCTCCTTGAGCATCCTCAGGATCTGAAGTTCTTCAGCTTAATTACGTGTGTTGTGTGAGGAAATGCATCCTTTTATTTTATTTTGAGTCTGCCTCGTGTGATTTCCCCAGTTCTTGTGCTGGAACAGGTGGTGAGCAGTTATTTCCCTGTATTCCCTGTGCCTGCTCTGCTTTTCCAGCCATCTCTTCCAGGCTGGAGGGCACAGTGGCTCTGCAGATGGAAACCCTTCTGTCCCTTGCTCATCCCTGTTGTTCTTTGACCCTTTTCCAGCTCTTTTCCAGTGGAGAGGAGCAGAGCTCAGGATGGATCCTCTCTGGGTTTGTGTAACAGCAGTGATGGGTTCTGTTCAGGGTGAGGTTTGCTTTTCTCAAGGGTTCCCATTTTCCTGCAGTTACAGATCATTTTTCCAGTGGTTAATGGCCATTTTGGAGCCTGTCATCTTGGAGTTAGGACAGGAATTTCCCCACATGCATCTTGAAATTTAATCTCAACCAGATAGACCAGATTCACTGTAAAGCTCAGCTGCTTTTTCTCACAATCCTGCACAACTCATTTTTTTATTACCCTCAATAGCTCAATATAATCAGTAAATTTGGTCACTTTGTTATTCACTCTCCTTTCTAGATATTTTATGAATATATGGGGGCCACAAATTCCACTGAAGCTCCACAGGTTTTCAGTCCTTGGCATTACATGTGCATGGTGTGACAGAGGACACTGCAAAGGCTTTATTAGTTCTACAGAAGTGAAGATTTTGGAATATTAAAGTAAAGTTTTTACCTTTTCTAAAGAGCTTTGTGGCAGCTGTGCTAATACTTAGTGCCTGGGGGATGGTTTAAGGTAACCAAAGCAATGAAACACAGTTCCCTTTAGTGATGGGATAAAGAATAAAGACTCCCTGGTTGAGGACCAGAATTTTCTTTCTTCTTAATGACTTGAAGGGACTTGTGTTATTTTGCTTGTCCTCCAAAGCCAGCAAGTCCAGTTCCAGTCCCTGGTATGATCCCAGTCATCCTCACATGGAATGCCACTGGGAATCCTCCCAGCCTGCTCTAAATCCTCCCTCTTTGCTCTAAATATTTATGGATATTCTCAGCTTTTCACCATCCTGTTTCCTGCACCAGTTTTGCCCTGTGGGACGAGGCTCCCTATGGGAGAGTAATTATAAATGTTTATGGGAATTGGGCTGATTTATTCAGGCAATTAAATGAGATGTTTAAGCAAGAAGAGGTTTGTTCTTTGCAATGGGATTGCATCAGTTTTAAAAGGTGCCTGGAAAAATGCTGGGAAGCAGCAGCATGCCTGTGGATTCTGCCACTTGGACCACCCTGCTTGTGGAAAACCCCCTGGAGAGGGAAAGCCCAGGCTCTCTTCATGTCCTTCTTGCCCCAGGCTGGCAATAAGTGTCCAAGGCCATGTGTCTGCTGCTTTTTCAGTGATGTGAGTTTGCCCTCTTTGGGGTTTCTGTGGATATTTGACTTTGATTTTGATCTGTAGATCTGCTCTGACAAAGAACCACTTTTATTTCCATGTCTCCCTTGGTGCTCCACTGGCTGAGCAGGAGGTGCTGAAGGTGTCAGACCATAACCAGATCACTGCCTGATTTTATCCCATTTCTTGGGTGAGACAGACTGGGCTGTAGCTTTTCTCTGTAACCCTGATGGCTTTCTGATGCAGACAACAGGAAAACCTCATGTTTGGTTTGGAAATGTTGGGATTGAGGCTTCTTGAGGAGCTTAATAAGCAAGTGATGCACCGTCCATCATTTGTGCTGACTGTCCAGCACTGAGCAGATCCTTTGGGGCTGCTGTAACTCCTGAGCTGTTTGACCAGGGAGAGTTCTCTGTGTGTATCCTGAGGCCAGGATTTGGTTACAGGCTCCCCAAGGCTGCCAGAGCTCCAGGAGCATTTGGACAAGGCCTTCAGGAGGTTGTTGGGGTGTCTGTGCAGATCCAGGATGATCCTTGTGGATCCAGCTCAGGGTGTTCTGTGGTTGGGAGTCTCAGCCCTTTGTGGGATGACACTGGTAGCACAGACCCCTCTACAGACAGTGCTGCAGACTGGAAGCAGTTCCCCTCTGCTGAAGGGATCTCCTGCTGTTCCTCTGTGCTTGTAGGACTTGCTCAGGTTGAGCTGGCACTGCTGCCTGGCCTTCCCTGCCCGAGGGCTCCGGGCTGTGCTCCAGCCCAGGCAGGTCCCAGCGCACCAGGGTTTGTGCTGCACAGCTGGGAGCCCTGCCCTGCCCTGGCTGCTTCCCATCCCAGGCCCTCCTTGGGATTGGAGGCTGCTCTTTCCCCATCCCTGGTGTGGCAATGAAGTCCTTACCTTTGCCAGGAGCAGCTGAGGCTCAGTGTTGGTTGTTAGTCATGGGAAGGGGCTCTAAACAAATGGGCAGCAGTTGTCACCCATTATTGTTTGGTTTTGTCCAAGCTCTGGAGCCCCAGTGGCCCCCCAGTGTGAAGAGATAAGGTGATCTGATCTCCCATCAGCTGGTGCAGTTGCTGTTGTCAGGCCCTGGCTGGTGACAGTTCTGCAGCCCCGGGGGCAGCAGTGACAGGACCCAGGTGGCTTTGGGGGGGTGATTATCATAGAATGGATTGGGTTGGAAAAGACCTCAGAGATCATCAAGTCCAACCCTTGGGCCAACTCCAGTCCCTTTACCAGATCATGGCACTCAGTGTCACAGCCATGCTCACCTTAAAAACCTCCAGGGATGGGGAATCCACCCCCTCTCTGGGCAGCCCATTCCAATGCCTGAGCACTCTCTCTGCAAAGAATTTCTTTCTGATCTCCAACTTCAATTTCCCCTGGTAGAGCTTGAGCCCATCGTGCCCCCTTGTCCTATTGCTGAGTGCCTGGGAGAAGAGACCAACCCCCACCTGACCAGAACTTCCCTTCAGGCAGTTCCAGACAGTGCTGAGGTCACCTCTGAGCCTCCTCTTCTCCAGGCTGAACACCCCCAGCTCCCTCAGCCTCTCCCCACAGCACTTGTGCTCCAGTCCCTTCTCCAGCCTCATTGCTCTTCTCACTTGGGTTGGCAGAGACCTCTGAGATCATCAACCCTTGATCCAACCCCACTGTGATCCCTCTGGCACTCTGTGCCCTGGGCTGGTGATCACAGTGGGGTTGGATCAAGACATGTTGGATTCTCTGTCCCTGGAGGTGTTTAAGAGGACACTCAGTGCCACATCCAGTCCCTTCTCCAGCCTCGTTGCTCTTCTCTGGCCCCGCTCCAGCCCCTCAATGTCTTTCCTCAACTGAGGGGCCCAGAACTCAACACAACACTCAAGGTGTGGCCTCCCCAAGGCAGAGTCCAGGGGAAGGGTCACTGCCCTGGGCCTGCTGGCCACGCTGTTTAGATGGCTCCTGTTGGCACAGCTGCCTGGTGGGAGCTCCAGCAGCACCAGTGGCTGTCAGTGCTGGTCTTGAGCCAGGACATGTGAACCATTCCTGAGCTGCTCCTGCCCCTCCTGTTCCTCAGGGCTTTGAGGGATGGGGATCAGTCTGAACTGGTGTCCTTTGCTTGCTCCTCCCCCATGGATCCAAAAGATGCAGCCCAGGTCTAATGGAAGTGCAGCCAAAGAGAATGAAAGAATTCCTGGTGGAAGGATTGTATCCCAGAGCAATGCCCAGTGTGGGCAGATGCTGTTCTGCTTTCTCTAAGCTGTCTCATAGCTGGGTGGGCTGGGGATTACAGCATCCCACAGCCTGTGGATTCAGAGCAGGATGAGCCAGGAATGATGAAGGCAGGCTGGGAGAGCTGGGGGTGTTCAGCCTGGAGAAGAGAAGGCTGCAGGGAGACCTTAGAGAGCCCCTTCCAGTGCCTAAAGAGAGCTGGAGAGGGACTTTGACAAGGGAAGTGGCTTCCCACTGCCAGAGGGCAGGATTAGATGGGATATTGGCATGAAATTGTTCCCTGTGAGGGTGGGCAGGCCCTGGCACAGGTTGAGCAGAGAAGCTGTGGCTGCCCCATCTCTGGGAGTGTCCAAGGCCGGGTTGGGCAGGGCTTGGAGCAGCCTGGGATAGCGGAAGGTGTCCCTGCCCATGGCAGGGAGTGGAATGGGATGAGCTTTGGATGTCAGGCTGATTATCCATGACAGGCTCCTCAGGACACTCAGTGTTGATAGAGAGAAGCAGGAGTTCTTTGCTGAGACTTTGAGGCTGAACAACACTAGATTTAGGAAAATCAGGCTGAAGATGTTCACTTTAGTCCCCTCTGTCTTGGGTACATGGGGACATCTGCTCTGGTCTCTTTGGAAGGTGGTGCCTTCTGCTGTGGCCCACTGGGATTTTGAGGGAGGGGTCACTTTTGCTCCTTGTCACCCCCACCCTGGTGTCGGGATCACTTCCCAGCAGGGACAGGGCACTGATGGGGGTCCAGCTGTTCAGGTCACAGGGTGCCATGTGCAGCAGGACCCCCAGCCCCTGTCCCAGCGCAGGGCACTGTCCCTGGCGATGCCCAGGGGGTGATTGGTCCTGGCAGGCGGTTTATCCCGTGTCGGTGTTTGGGAAGCTGCGGCTTTAGCCCGGCAGCCGCTTCCCGAAGGAATGAGTCACGTTGCCATCTGTCCATGTGCACCACAACGTGCCTGCTGCTGAGCCAGGGGCAGGGCTTGGCACCTTCCTTTGGAGCTGTGGCTCTCCCTGCAGCGCTTGTTGTGCTCCGTGTTTGGGCCTGGCTCCCCTTCCTGCCCTGGCAGTTGGATTTTGGCAGTTGGGTTTTGGCAGTTTTGGCCAGTGCAGCAAACTGGGGCAGAGTTACAGGAGGAGAGGGGAATTAAATCCACTCATGTGGAGTGACTGTTCCTGAAGAGAACATCTGCCCTGCCCTGATCCCTGTCCCCAGAAGGCAGTCTGGATCACGCAGGGCTCGGTTTCATCCAGCTCATGCACAGGAGGTGGGAGGTGAAGCCTCCTTGGGTGTGTGGCTGAGGGGCTGCCAAAGCCTGGGGTGTTGTTCATAACGTGCTGTTATCTATCCCAGGATTGAGGCTGCCTGGGCATGGGCTCTCCTGGGTTTGGCAGTGGCACAGGACGTGGTTTCCTTGAGCAGCCCATGTGTTTGTGGCAGAGGTTGTGTGAGCTGCCAGGGGTGGGGAGCTGCCTCCCATCACCAGGGTGGTGTGGGACAGGGGGAGCAGGCAGGGACATCTTGTTCCAATGCAGGGACACCTTCCACCAGCCCAGGTTGCTCCAAGCCCTGTCCAACCTGGCCATGGACACTCCCAGGGATGGGGCAGCCACAGCTTCTCTGCCCAACCTGTGCCAGGGCCTGCCCACCCTCACAGCCAGGAATTCCTTCCCAATATCCCATCTATCCCTGCCCTCTGTCAGTGTGAAGCCATTCCCCTTGTCCTGTCCCTCCATACCTTGTCCCAAGTCCCTCTCCATCTCCCCTGGAGCCCCTGGAAGGAACTCTCAGGTGTCCCTGGAGCCTTCTCTTCTCCAGGTGAGCCCCCCAACCCTCCCAGCCTGGCTCCAGCCCTTGGAGCATCTCCAGGGCCTCCTCTGGACTCTCCAGCATCTTCACATCCTTCTAATGTTGTTCCCCAGAGGTGGAGGCAGCTCTGCAGGTGGGAAATCACCTGAGCTGAGGGGAAGAGGGGAAAACATGCCAAGAAAAGTGCTCTTTCCCTGACTTTGCTGCCATGGGAGAGGCTCTGTGGCAGAGCCACGTGTTGGGACATTGATGGGGTGAGTAAAAGTGCTCTGAGCTGACACAATCTCTGTTATTTCTTCTGCAGGAACGCCAAGGTCGTGTCAAGTAACAGGCCATTCCTCCCCAGAGACTGCATCCCAGCCATCCTTCAGAGAGACAGAAGGAGCAAGAGTATCCCAGAGAGAATTAGGACTTTTTTTTCTTAATTTCATTGACTTCGAAAAGACTTTTACAAACTTGCAGTTAAAAAAAAAAAGTATTGGAGTATCACAAGACATAGGACTTAAAAAAAAAAATCAAAAACAACAAAAAAATTCCTTCTAGGTAGAGTAGAGGTAAAACCTGCCCCCCTTTTCTTTTGGCTTTGGTTGTGATTTCAGAGCATACGCTTTGTTTTTTGTCTTTTTACTATGTTTTTTGGGATTTTCCAGTCCATAAGTGGCATCTGCCTTTTTTTTCTCTCAATTTTTAAACCCCACTGCTTCCCCCTTCCACCCCCTTGCGCCTCCTTCCCCTGGTTTTGACATTTGCACTTGGAACACCGAGTTGTAACATCCACCATGGAGAGTGGAGTAACTTTCTCTTTTCTTTCTTCCCCCCCTGCCCTGCAAAAGGAAGAATTCCCCAAGGAATTTGAGGGGTTTTGGCCTAAGAAGAATTAAACAAAAATTACCCACGAGGTTGTGTCTTAAAGGTGGTTCATTCTTCTCTGACCCTTTGTTACTCAAAAGTCAAGTACTAAGAGTCCTAAGAAATGTTCTGTTCTTGTGCATTACACAGATTAAGTCTGGATTAATTTGACTTTTTGAAAGCTGAGAACAGTGGTTAAAACCTTGTTTTGTTTACAGGAAAATTAATTTTGGACAGGGAGAAAAAAAAAAGGAAAAAAAACACCAAAAAAAAAAAAGAAGGAAGAAATATTGTAAAATGTGTAGTGACTTTGTTTCAGTTTCTTGTTAAGCCAACGAGGAATGGGCGTTGCCTTTTCTTTTCACCATTAATCACTTCTCAATAATAAACGTGAAATCCTGTTGAGCATCACTTGGTGTCTCCTGCTCCCTTCTCCTCCCTGCCAGGCCCATCCCATCTCCTGGAAAAACACCTGGAAACAAGGAGGGGAGAGGTGGTTTCTCCTTGGGTTTGGAGCGGGGTGTTCTCACCTCTCTCTGGGCATCCCCAGCTCCATCCCAGTCCTTTGGCATCATTTTGATGGGTGAGAGGGGCAGTGCCCACCTGGCCTTGTTGCTCAGGATTCCTTCCCACTTCATGGGCATTATCCAGCTCCTTCCAGGTGTGTGAAAACCCCACATCCCAAATCCCCTGGGAAAACCACTTGTCAAGATAATGAAAAGGAATACCAAAAAATCCAGATTTTCTTGTTCCAGAGGGAATGAAAGAGCCACAGGCAAATCTCAACCCTGAGCCTGTAATCAGGGGGTGTCCTTGAGGAAAACTGTGCTGAATTGGAAATATCCCAATTATTAAATCACAGTTGGATTCATCCTGGTGCTCCTGGCCTTGGCATTG
The DNA here is from genome assembly GCF_047495875.1 of Pithys albifrons albifrons. Lineage (NCBI taxonomy): Eukaryota > Metazoa > Chordata > Aves > Passeriformes > Thamnophilidae > Pithys > Pithys albifrons. Next base: position 3,575,565 of record NC_092481.1, read on the forward strand.
CCCAGCTCCCACACAGGAGGGAATGCTCCCACACCCTGTGTTGCACTCACTGAAAAATCAGCTTAATTGGTACCTTTTAATTGCTCCTTTTGAACAGCAAACAGCACTTGGTCCCAAATATTCCAGTGGGTGTCAGGTAAAGACCTGGGCTGGTGTTTCTGCAGGTGGCAAAGCAGTTCTGTGGCCATTTGCATTTAATTGGGATATTTTATATTAAATTAAAGACCAGGTTGGGGCTTGGAGCAACCCAGTCTAGTGGAAGGTTTGCACATTGGATTAGATGGTCTTTGTGGTCCCTTGCAACCCAAATCTGTCTGTGATTCTATGATTTGTTTTCTTCAAAAGAATTTTTCTGAATTCTTTGATAGTTTTGGTCTCTCTTTGAGGTGGCCCCAAATTCCTCACTGGTGCCCTCGTGTGCTTTCAGAGGGAGGTAAAATCTGTGTTGTGGCAAAGCTGGAGGAGGGAAGGACAGAAACTCAGCCTGACTGAAAGCCCAAATTAAACAATTTGTCTTTTGAATTTTTATGAATAAAAAAATAAAGCAGGAGAAAGGAGTTTGGGGCTGTGCCTGCAGGTGTTTGTGTGCTGGTTTCACTGTTGGTCAGGCAGTTTCTTCCCCTTTTTGGTCCACAAGTGCCAACCCAAGAGATGTGAGAGGAAGAGGAAGGTGAGACTTGAAACCTACGACTCTTCAGCTGCAGATGTGGTGGCCACAATTATTTTTATTTAAGGGCAAAATAACTTTATCCACTGGTCATATCCATGTCCTCTAACCTGGGATGAGCTGCTGCTTAAATTTCCCCTGTTCCAGTCTGGATCTGGTCCTGTTCTGGTTTAAAGTGGGGCAAAACTGGGAATTTTCTAGTACAGCTGTGGAGGGTTTGCTCTTCAGCAGAGCTGTGTGTGGAAAACAGCAGGATAAGGAGGAAAATCCATCTATAATTGAAGCCCCAAACAACTTGAAATGTCATCTCACTGAGTGTGGCACAGGTAAGAGCAAAAGGGTGTTTCTTACTGTGATTTCCTTGGGAAAAATAAAATCATTTGCAGGGTTCATGAGGGAAGGGAAAGGAAGAGCTGCTTCTCTGCTGTGCTTCCAAAGTTGTATAAATCTGGAGTTGTGTAATCTTGGACTGGGCCTGTGCACAAGGGGCTGGTGCAGGGACTGATTTGGGGTTTTCCAAACTCCAAACACCCCAAATCCCTGGAAGGAAACAGCTCAGCTGAGTCCTGGAGGTTTTGAGGGGCAGGTTTGGTGCTGTGGCTCAGCACCCAGAGCTGCTCCTGGTGGGGTTTGCTCGGGAAAAGGAAATTCCCAGATCCCCTGAGAGAATCGTGGAATCTTTGAGGTTGGGAGAGCCCTCTGGGATCATCCAGTCCCACCATTAACCCTGCACAGCCACGTCGACCTTTTGCTGGGGGATGCAGGATGGCTGGGGGGGCACAGCCCCGGGGGATGCGGGATGGCTGGGGGGGGATGCAGGATGGCTGGGGGGGCACAGCCCCGGGGGATGCGGGATGGCTGGGGGGGGATGCAGGATGGCTGGGGGGGCACAGCCCCGGGGGATGCGGGATGGCTGGGGGGGCACAGCCCCGGGGGATGCGGGATGGCTGGGGGGGGGATGCGGGATGGCTGGGGGGGGCACAGCCCCGGGGGATGCGGGATGGCTGGGGGGGGCACAGCCCCGGGGGATGCGGGATGGCTGGGGGGGCACAGCCCCGGGGGATGCGGGATGGCTGGGGGGGGGATGCGGGATGGCTGGGGGGGGCACAGCCCCGGGGGATGCGGGATGGCTGGGGGGGCACAGCCCCGGGGGATGCGGGATGGCTGGGGGGGGGATGCGGGATGGCTGGGGGGGGCACAGCCCCGGGGGATGCGGGATGGCTGGGGGGGCACAGCCCCGGGGGATGCGGGATGGCTGGGGGGGGGATGCGGGATGGCTGGGGGGGATGCAGGATGGCTGGGGGGGCACAGCCCTGGGGGATGCGGGATGGCTGGGGGGGGCACAGCCCAGGGGGAGGATGAGGATGGGGATGCAGCAAACAGGACCCGGGCTCATCCCGCCCGGATTGGATGGATTTTGGCAGCCCTGGGGGACAGCGGGGGCACCGACAGCAGCAAACCCTCCGGTGATATCAGCAGAAATTGCTTGGCAGGATGTGGGGAAAAGCAGCGTGTCCTTGTGCTTTGTGCAGGGAGAGCAGCAAAAAGCGTTCTCGGAGGGAGGAATAAGCTGGGAAAAGGATGTTAACGTGGCCAGGCTGATCCTTGTTCTCTTCCCTCGCTAACGAAGGTGATGGGATTTCGTCCACCCGCTCCCTCCAATACATCCCGTCTGTTCCCCCTCCCTTTCCATCGGCTCCAGCACCTCTAAAGGCAGCAGCACCCTCTCCTGGAGAGGGATGAGCTGGGAAAGGCCCGAGGGAAGGGACTCTGGGGGCTGGGGAGGGGGATTTGGGGTGCCCTGGGCTGGCATCCCTTCCCACCCTCCGTGCCGAGATCCGAGCTCTGCCCTGGGGTCCGGCACGGCCGGCGGGTCCGGACCCCACTCCTGGTTTTGGGAAGGTTTGGGGGGGCTCAGCCGTGGGGATGGGGAGGCAGGACCCGTCCCGGGGTGACCCTTGGGCTCTGCCAGCCCCGTGTGCGTTAACGATTGACGGGTGTCGGGCCACGCCGGGACTCTGCCCGTGTCCCCTGCGGTCACCCCCGGTCGGGTCCACCGCCCCGGCCCCATCCTGCCCCCGGACACCCTCCCAGCCGCGGGGGTCCCACCGAGGGGGTTCCCCCGGGGCTGTGTGTCCCGTCCCCCTGTTCCTGTGTCCCTGTGACGGCCCCTCCTGTGCCCCCCATGGTGACCCCGCTCTGGGCCAGGCTCTGCCTCCTGCGCTCCTCTCCCTCCCAGTGCTCCCAGCGCCTCTCCCAGCGCCTCCAGCTCCTGCTCCCAGCTCGAAGGGAGGGCCAGCCCATTTCTGGGGGGCCATGCGGGGTGTGGGGCGGCTCCCCAGCCCCGCCGAGGCTCTGCCAGGCAGAGCAGAGAGGATGACAGTGACAGGTACTGAGGCCACCCCGAACACCCCTTCCAGCACCCTTGCGTAGTCTGGGGGGGCTGCTCTGGGGGTGTTGGGGACACTGGGACCCCCTTATGGGACACAGAGACCCTCCTGGGGACACTGAGATCCCCCTGGGGCAGCACCAGGCAGGGCAGGGGGTACCAGAGCAGCCCCGGGAGAAGGTGACAATCCTGAGACCCCCATAGGGGCCCATCTGGGGTCAGGGTGGCCAGAGGGCCAGAAGGGGGCCTGATGTCCCCAGAGGGTCATAATGTCTCATGGGGAGCGTTCTGGTGTCCCCAGGAGCTGGAGGGGACAGGGACGGGGGCAGTGCCTGCTTTTAGGGTGCAGGTGGCTGCAGTTTGGGATGGGCTGGGGGTCCTGAGCCCGTGTCCCCTCCCAGCCACCCACGCTGTCAGTGGGAACCCCACGGTCCCGCCGTTCCCAGCGGAGATGGAGGTGGCGATTTTTGGTGAGTGGCTCCTCCAGTGCCAGGGGAGGAGAGTGCCAGCAGCCAGGGCTGGCCCCTGAGCCCCCCAGCCCCACTCACACACCACCCCACCTGCCCCCCCACAGGCATGGGCTGCTTTTGGGGGGCTGAGCGACTCTTCTGGAACACACCGGGGGTCTTCTCCACCCAGGTGGGGTTTGCAGGAGGCTTCACCCCCAACCCCACCTACGAGGAGGTGCGCACAGGTAACCAGGGGCTTCCCCTCCCGTGCTGCCACGGGGACCCCCAGCGTCCCCCACCGTGGTGTGACACCCCGATCCAGCATCACAGCGTGTCCCTAGCCCCTGCCTTGCCCCGTCCTGAATCCCACGGGATGCCCTCTGGTGGCTGTTGGATGATGACCCCCTGTGTCCCCCAAACCCCCCAGCCTGGACAGACAGCCCTGGCTTAGCCGGACAGACAATTTGCAGAGGATTAACTGTCTGCAGGGATTATTATCCTGGCTGCCATGTCCAGCTGGGGATTTATCCCAGTGTGGGATAGACTTGGATATCCAGGCACCTGAGGAAGGGGGTCCTGGGGGTGATGAGAGGATCCTGTAGCCCCTCCCTATCCCAATCCCTCCCTATCCCAATCCCTCCCTCCAGCCCTGCCATCCCGGGGCAGAGGGAGGTTGGGGGTCAGGAGGCCAAGGTGAGGGGCTGCAGCAGGGCTGGCTCTGGCCACAGGGCTGACGGGGCACGCCGAGGTGGTGAGGGTGGTCTTTGATCCCCGGAAAATCAGCTACGAGGAGCTTCTCAAAGTTTTCTGGGAGAACCATGACCCCACTCAAGGTAGGGACAAGCCCCTGGGGCTGGGCAGTGGGGAGTTTGGGGAGCCTAACCCCAAATGGGCTCCAGGAGGAGGTTTTGGTGCTGGGGGTGGGTGCAACATTTGGGTTTAAGTCCTGATTTTGGGGGACTTAACCCCAAACACGCTCCAATAGAAGGTCCTTGTCATCTCCCCATTTTGGTGCTGGTGGATCTTGCAGTGACTTCCCTCACTGACCCCTTTAGCAGGACCCCCTGCCTCAGTTTCCCCACTGTGGGTGAAGGCAGTGCCTGGTGGGGTCTGGGGTTGCCCCATAACCCCCCCTGGGTACTGCCCTCCAGGCATGAGGCAGCAGGAGGATGTGGGCACCCAGTACCGCTCCGTCATCTACACCCTGAGCCCCCAGCAGCAGGAAACTGCCCTCCGGAGCAGGGACCTGTACCAGCAGGTACTGGGGACACCGGGACCCCCAGGGCACTGGGACCCACCCTGGGGACACCAGGCTCCACCCTGGCTGTGCCACATGTGGGTCAGTGGGGTGGGGGTCCCTCCATGCCCCCCCTGCCTCGGGACTGTCCTAGGAGCTGAGGACACGGCGGCGTGGGGACATCACCACTGCCATCGAGCCAGCCCGTGACTTCTACTATGCTGAGGATCATCACCAGCAATACCTGCACAAGGTGCCCGGGGCCTCCTGTGGCATGAAGGGCACCGGGGTCACCTGTCCCATCATCCCCTGAGGGGTCACTTCCTGTCCCCTGCGCTGTCTGCACATCACTGGGCTGTCCCCATGTCCCTGGCATTACTGGCCCCACATGTCACTGCCACCCCACAGCTCCCCATGATTAAAGCCCTGTGACTCCCACCCTGTCCTGGTTTTCCTGGTGTGGCTCTGGGAGGTGCTGGGGTGGGGGGGACACACTCATGGGTGCTGTTTGGGGGGCTGTGCCTGTGTCAGCTCCAGGAGAGAATATTGGGGGGTTGGAGACTCATGTTCTGGGAGGTGCTGGGAGGTCCATGAGGCTCCTGGAGCTGGTGTCATGGTGGGGGACAGAGAGTGAGGCTGCAGTCTGAGGGTGCCATGCCCGTGGGGCTGTGTCCCTGTGTCTGTGTGTCCCTGTGTCTGTTTGTCCATGTCCCTGTGTCCGTGTCCCTGTCCCTGTGTCCTTGTTCCTGTCCATGTGTCCGTGTCCCTGTCCCTGTGTCCCAGTCCCTGTGTCCCTGTCCCTGTGTCCCGGTCCGTGTGCCCCTGTGTCCGTGTCCCTGTCCCTGTGTCCCAGTCCCTGTGTCCCTGTCCCTGTGTCCTTGTCCCGATCTGTGTGTCCCCGTGTCCCTGTCCCTGTGTCCCTGTCCCTGTGTCCCGGTCCGTGTGCCCCTGTGTCCGTGTCCCTGTCCCTGTGTCCCAGTCCCTGTGTCCCTGTCCCTGTGTCCTTGTCCCGGTCTGTGTCCCTGCGGTCGCGGGGCGGTGCTGCAGTTCCGCACTCTCCCGCCAGGTGGCACTGCCGGGCGGCGCCCGCTCCCGGCCGCCAGGGGGCGCAGAGCGCGCATCTCTGCGGTACTTACGGTACGAGCGGTACCCGCGGTCCGTGCCCCCCAAACCGGCCCCCGCGGCACCCGCAGCTGTGGGTGGCACATGGGGACAGAGGGGACGAGCGTGGGCGTGCTCAAGGGCATACAGGTCACCTACATACACCTACATACGTGCACGGGGCCATACAACTCACACACATACACATTATGTGCATGCACAGGTGCCGCACGCCGTGACCTCACACCAATGTCCCCACGGGGGGTAGGTGTCCCCCTAAACTGCAGGAATGGGGGCAGAGAAGGTGCCAACACGTCTCTGTGTCACAGGGACCACGTCTGGCGTGGGACGTGATCCCATCTCCGCAGGGGATGACACATACAGGGACATTTCTGTAGAAAGTGAAGCTCCCCAGGTCAACAGAGAGTGAAAAACTTCACGAAGAGCAGAGAGAAAGCCAGGTTGGCTTCCGGCACCTGCCCCGCAGCTGCCACAGCACCCGGCCCTGCAGAGGGAGCTGGGGAAGGGACAGGGGACAAGGCAGGCACCCTGGCCTTCAGCCTCACATCCCAGCATCCTCCTTATCCCATAGGATGGTCCTGGAGAGGTTGTGGGCACCTGTGGTGAGGTTTCATGGCTGGGATGGTGGTGCTCAAATGTCAGGATTTCTGGGTTGTTCTCCCAGGGCCCCCTGGACTTCCTTCCCCAGCTACTGATGGGGCAAGGAATGAGGGCAAAGGATGGAGAAGCTGCTGAAGGTTTGGGCTGGACCACATCATTCCAGTCCTGGATTGTGGTTTTCGTCGTCAGCAAGGGGGGAGAATCTGAATTCAGACCCAGAGTGAGGAAACTGAGGCAGGGACAGTCACAGTGCTGGGACTGGGGGTGGGGACCCCTGGCCTGGCCAACCCCAGGCGTCCTTGGATTGTGCAGCCACAGCTCCAGTGGGTTTGGAAGAGCACTGGGATTTACTGGGAGGACACAGAGCCCTGCAGAGATGTGGCTTCAGAGAGGAGATGGAGAGGCCCCTCCTCACCCCCCCACTGCCCCTCACCTGGCACCTGCTCTGGGCAGATGGAAACTGTGTGTCAGAGGAAGTGGGGGGGACACCCAGCTGTCCCCTCCAGGGCCTGTGCTGAGCTCGACCTACCCTGTCCCCCAGCACAGCTGGGATGAGTTGGGACAGCTCAGCCCATCCCCCAGGGGGGGTTCCCAGCAGAGGGAGGGCACAACCACTTTGTGCCCCACTTTGCTGCCTGACACATCATCTCCTGCTTAAACCCCATCCAAGGACCCCCAGGGGTGACCAAGTTGGGGGTCCCTCTCCCCAGACCCCAGCGCTGACACTGTCCCTGCCCAAGTTTCCCCACTGAGGTTCAGAAAAGTGGGTTCCTATCCCACACTAGGGTTGGAAAGGCACAATCCAGGGTTGGAAAGACACAAATCCAGGAATTGTGTGGTCCAGCCTGAATGTCCACCAGCATCCCAAGGCCATGGGGATGCTTGGATCCCATCCCAAGAAATCAGAGTGGCAGGGGCTGGATGAGTGGGGAGGTGAGGGAGGGGATGCTGGTGGGATATTTACACCAGGGGGATGGAGGCAGGGAGGGATCTGTGGGGCTTCTTCTCCGAATGAAGAAAATAACAATTTGGGCAGGTTTGAAAAGCGCCGAAACCACGACAGGAAACCCAAATTGTACAAATGCAGATGTGAGTGGAAAAAGCTCTTGAGCTGGTGGCTCCGGCTTTCACCTCTGCTAAAAATAAACCTGCCTAATTAGGGGCTGATGGGGGCCAAGATAAAACACCCCCCCCCCCCAAGTTTTTCCATGGGGTTTGTTCCGTGTGATGCAGAGGGATGTGGGTTTCTGGGGCTAGTGGGGATTAATGGCTGGGTCAGAACCTTGTGTTGGGTTTTGGGGAGGATCTGGGGGGTTTTAAGGTTTTTTTTGGGGGGGCTGTCAGGTTTGCTGGGGTGGGGGGTTGCTGGGGTTGGTGTGATTTGGGGCTGGGCAGTGCAGGGTGGGGGCTGTGATGAGTTGTAACGGTCCCTGGGTGTAACAGGCAGCCTGGCAAAGCCACATCCTGCAGCGTGGCACGACCTGGGGGGAGGAATTTGGGGGGCTGAGAAAAGGAGGGATTTAGAGGGGGAACAGCAAAACCCCTCCTGGGACCTGCACATCCCCACAAAACCCGGGCTGGGCTCCTCTTCCCCAGAGAGCTTCCCCTCTCCAGGCTGGATCCCCTGAGTGTGGAGGGGGCTGTGGTGAGGGCGGTGCCAGGTTTGGGTGCCTGTTGTCCCCCCCCTGCCGCACCCTGGCCCCGGGAGGATATCGTGGGAGGCAGGAGGTGCCTCAGTTGTCACCCCAGCGCTGGCAGCGGGGCCCGGGCTGCTCTGAGTCACCCCAGTGTCCCCACACCTGCAGCGGCCGCGGGGGGAGGGAGAAGGGATGCTCACACCTGCAGCCTTCACACCCCGCAGCCCCATCCTCCTCCTCCTCCTCCTCCTTTTGTAGGGGGAATGATGGATGCCATTTGGGGATGGAGGAAACAAAAGCGTGGAGGGAGAAGGGGCGGGGCTGAGCACCAAATTGGGGGCGCATCCACAGGGGTGGCACAGCACCTGCTGGGGGCACCCACATGTGCCCATGGACCCCCCCCGGGGTAGGAGGGTCACCCTTAGTCCCCTTGAGGTGACATTGGGATGTGATGCCCCATCACCCCAAAACACTGGGGATGCCCCAAAGTGGAGGGCAGAATAAGACTCCCCAGGGGTGCAGATGGGACAGGAGGGGGCTGCTGTGGTGCCAGGCCTGGGGAGGGGAAGTGGGGGCTCTGGCCGGCCTTGGGGGGAGGTCGTGAGAACGGCCGGGGCCGGGGGGGCAGCGCAGGAAGCGCCGGGGGGCGGCCGCTCCCGGCTCCCCCAGATGTGCCCGTGAGATAGGACGGCAGGAAGCAGCTGCGGGGAATCCCGGCGCTGGGAACAGCGGCTGCCGCCCGCCCGACGCCCCCCGGGCCTGCCGGACCCCCGGCCCCGCTGCCTTCTCCCCACCCCCACCCCGCCCCCGGTACCGCCCGGGGATGCTCCGAGTGTTCCGGCCCTGCGGGGAGATGGGGGTGCCCAGGGTTTGCCCTGGAGAAGCAGCTCTGATTCCTCCTGGGAATTCTCTGATTCCTCCACTGGCTCTGACAGTGCTGAGGGGGATGGAGATGGATTCGTGGCTCTGCTCCCAGCTGGGCTTTGGATGGGAGGAGGTGTGGGGAAACTGAGGCACAGGCGGTGGCTGAGCAGCCCGGTCATGGTTTAAAGTCATGGATCCCCCCCCCAGAGGGCTGGGAATGCTCCTCTCCCTCCCCTGGGTGCTCTGGGACAAGGCAATGCCTCCCTGTGTTCACTCTGGGCCCTGATGACAACCAGCGCTGCCTCCAGGCACCGTTGGGATGGGTCACACTGTCCCTGCCCCGGGCATGGGGCCGGGGGGGGGGCCCTGGGACTAATCCCCTGCACAAACAGCCACACATTCCCCAGGGCAGGATCCGGTCTCCTGGTGACAGGGCTCGGGGGAGGGGGGGCTCGCTGCCCCTTTTTGGGTGCCCATTCCCAGCAGTGCCTCTCCTGGGTGTCCCCCAATCTTCCCCCCATTTCTCTGGGTATCAGCCCCTTTTCCAGCCCATTCCAGAGCCTGTCTGGCTCTGGTGGCAGGTCCCTGTGGTGGGTGAGGGGTAAACTGAGGCACAGAGCAGGCAGGTGCCTGGGCTGGGCTCCTTCCATCAGCTGCAGACCCTGATGTCCATCCAAGTCTGCCAGCTCCAGTCCATAACCCCCATTTATCCCCAAACAACCCAAATCTGAGACATCACAGATCAGGACAGGGGTGGCACTGCGGCCACAGGGACCCCAGGGAGGGTTTGCCAAACCACGTTGGGGTTTTTGGCACTTTCTCTGTGTGACCAATGGCCAGAGCAGGACCACAATGTCCATCCCTGCCCATCCCAGACTCGGCCCATCTGGGAACACTCAGCCCTGGCATGAATTGGGGTGTCAGGAGAGCTGGCACCTGGGTAGGAGCTGGATCACCAAATGTCACCGTGTGGTACAGCCCAGCTGGCCCTGGGCTGCTTCCCCCAGCTGGACACAGCCCTGGGGAAGGTGAGAAGGGGATACCAGAGCCCATTTAAGGAGCTGGAGTCCCTTCTCCTTGAGCATCCATCTGGATTTCTTCTCCAGCACCAGAACTCCCTGGGATCAATGCCATGCCATGCCATGCCACGTGGGTGCCCAGGCTGGATTTGGCTTGAAGCATCTCCAAAGATCAGTGAATAAAAATCATCTCTGAGCTCTTGCTCCCACATTGTGCTGAGCTACTGCACAGCCAGCCAGGATCCCCCAGTTTCCCTGGCTCCTGAAGGATCCTGAGGGTCTCTGAAGATCCCAAGGAGATGGGATTTATACCCCAGCCCCATCGGAAAGCGAATCCAGATGACCCCTGGGGAAGAGCCCTTCCCTTTGTAGCTGCCTTGGGCGCTCTGCCACGTCTCTGTTCCTCCCCTCTCCCGTCCAAATCCCTTCCCCGCAGCCAGCACTTCCAGGCAGCCTCCAGCTTCCAAAACACAAGAAATTCCCCCCCAAAACGCCGGTGTTGTCCCTCTGGGACAGCGGGACCCCCACGCTCGCCCTCCCTGCCCCGCAGCAGCCGGACTGAATCCGGCCCTTTCCACTCCACGTTCCATCGCTCACATCCTGCCACCTGTACCGACTTATTTCAGGAAAAAAATAAATATATCAAACCAAACTCAAGCTCAAGGGGGGCATCTTTTCTTTTTTTGGGGGTGCAGCTGCTTTTGAACCCCCCTCCAAGCCGCAGGGACCTCCACAGGTATTTGCAGCACTGGCAAATCCCATGGGATTAACGACCCGTTCCAGGGAAAGGGGGAAAGGTTGCAAGAAGCTGTTGGGGGGGGACACGGTCATCCCCCCGGGGGACTTGGGGAGGCTTTATATCGTTTCGGGGGGCTCGCCGAGGTGGATAATCCCGGCTCCCGCTTCTTCTCCTCCTCCTTTTAGCTTTTCTTTTAATAAAACACCCGGTGTGGGCCCTTTTCACCATGAAATCATCGCGCTCCGGAGCATTCCCGCTCCCTTCCTCCCCCCTTTTCCCTGCTCCACGCCAAGAAATCCGCTCCCCCCGCCAGGACACCCCAACCCCGGCTCTGATGGTGTGACAGCACCCTAAAAACGATCCACCCCCCCAAAAAAAAAGAAAACAAACCAAAGCGCTGCGCACCCGGAGGGAGGGGAGCAACACAAAGTCGGGGGGGATCCCATAGAAACATCCCAGCGCTCCCAGCCCTTTGCGCACTTGGGGTACCCCAGGAGTGGACTGAATCCCCCCGGAATTTGGCCGTGGCGGTGGTTCGGGGGGTTGTTGCGGGAGGGGGTGCGGGAAGAGGCGGGGGGGAGGTTGCCTTGGCCACGCATCCCTGTGTGAATGCATGACGTGCGCAGGGCTGGCGCCAGGCTGTCTGGGGCCGGGAGTTAGATCAACACAGCTGGAGGGCCCGGGCCACAGCTGGGCAAAGGCAGCGGGTCCCGCCGCCCAGGCAGGGCCTGTGGGAACGGCCGCCAACAAAACCCCCCTGCAAACAAAAGCTCCCCCCGCCCCCCCAGCCTTTGAGCCCCCCCACCCCTTGGGAAATAATGGGGGGGGGGGTATGGGAATTTGCACGCTTGTGTTTTTTTGGGGGGGTGTTTACGACTTGTTAAAAAGAGTTTTGAAATGTTTTGTTAACATTTTTAAAATTTTTGTTAATTTCGTTGACTTTTACGTGTCTTGATTTCTCTTCATTTTTAAATTTTTTTAAAGGCTCATTTTGGTTTGCTTTTATTTTTAGGGGGCTCTGGGTTGTTGGCTCTTGCTTCCAAACAGGTTAATGAGGGTAATTATGCCTCTTCCCAAGCTGCCACCCTTCACACGGAGGCGATTTCCCAGGAAATTCTTAACGAGGTAGGGCGGGAGGGGGAGTTGAAGGGGGGGGAGAAATAAAAGACACAAAAATAATCCAACCCCCAAAAGTGCTGGATGCTCCTTCGAAGGGTTTTTTTGAGGGGCTGTTGAGCGACTCCTGATTGAAGGCCCCCAACCTGTGGCCCCCAGACCCCTTTTGGGGGTCGAGGGGGGTGAAAAAAAAGGGAAATGAACGCCACCGCCACCAAACTGGGATTTGGGCAGGTCTGGAATAAATTGCTGCTGTGGGCAGGAGTAATTTGGTCCAGGTGCCTCTGCCCCCCAACCCACTGCACCCCTCATTAGCTGGGACCCCCAGGCTGAGCGGGGTCTTGGGGTGCCCCCCACCCTCCTCAGTAACATCCCCTTCTTGCACTTCCATAACCAAACCCTCATAAACACCCCCCGTAACTACATCCCGTGGAAATCAATATTTGAGGAGGGGGGAGTTGCCCCTTGGGCTCATTAAGGAGTCACAATCTGGGTGTTGGGGACTGTCACCCCCCGGGACCCCTCCATGTGCCACCCGCTGCGTTGACACCCGTGGGGACCCCACATCGCTCCAGCTTTGGGCTTTTTTCTATGGATATTCTCGGATTCTCGAAGTTTTGAGGCAGTGGTGTTTCAGGAGGGGGGTTTCCTTCATCCCCCCCTCATCACTTCTACTGGAATAACCCCCTTGCCCATAAATCTCCTCTTTCCCCCCTCCAAAATAAAAAAACCCTCCAGGCCTCTCGCAGGCGCTGACCTAAATCTGGTTTCTCCATCGTAACCTCAGTTTTACCGCAATTAATTTTTTTCTGCTGGTCACAAGATAATTCCTGACGCCAGAAAGTCTGGAGGTCAGATGAGAAGCGGATTGAGGAACAGGGCGGCACTAATTTCCTTAAAACTGGGAGGTTGGAGGGGGGGGAACCCCCATCGTCCTGCCTGAAAATGGGGGGGATTCACTGGGATGGGGATGGGGCAGTTGGGGGGTCTGGCTGTGGGGTGTCCAAGGGGTTTAGGGGGGAATCCCCCCGCGAAGGGGGTGGGTTTGGGGGTCTGGCTATGGGGTGGGAGACCTGCGTGGTCGTGTCACCCCCAGTGGGGCCACCCCGGCCACCAAAGGTCCATTTTGGGGGGCGGCGGGGGGGTCCTAGAGGGGGTTTAAGGCTTCAATGAGATGCAGGGACGGTCTTCGAGACCTCATTAACATTCGGGGGCGGGGTTTGGGGCTTAGTTTACATTAAAAGGGGTTGTTCTATTGCTATTTTACATTAAAGGAGGTGGGATCCGAGCGAATTTGCGTGCAGGGGGCACGGCCAGCCGGGGCTGTCTATATAAAGCGCAGCGCGGAGTTGACGCCTCTCCACTCCGCCAGTGAGGTTTGAAGGTTTCGGATTCAAGGGGTAACACAGTCCAGGCTCTCAGAGCTCTCCAAGCTTTGGTGGTCCCGCTGTTCGGAGGTCCCAGCAGAGCCTCAGCCGCCGTGAGAGCCCCCAGACGTCCCCCGTGCCGCGCCCCCAGCCCAGCTCCGAGCCCACCATGAAAGCCATCAGCCCGGTGCGCTCCGTCCGCAGCTGCTACGAGGCCGTTTGCTGCCTGTCGGAGCAGAGTTTTGCCATCGCCCGGGGCAGCCACAACAAGAGCCCGGCCTTGGAAGAGCCCATGAACTTGCTCTACGATATGAACGACTGCTATTCCAAATTGCGGGAGCTGGTGCCGGGTATCCCGCAAGGCACCAAAGTGAGCCAGGTGGAGATCCTGCAGCACGTCATTGACTACATCTTCGATCTGCAGATCGTGCTGGAGGAGGGGGCCAAGGGCCGCGACCCCTCCTCCGAGGCCACCTTGTTCTCTCTTAAGGTAAGGGTTGGTTTGGGCGCCGGGAGGTGGAAATGTCCGACTGGGGAGGGGCAATATGTGGAAGTGGGGGATACGTGTTGGGATGGGGGTGATGCGGGGTCTCGGGTGTGTTCAGGGGGGTCCTGGCGCGGTGGGGAAGGGGGAGGAATGGGGACCACCCGCCGCCGGGGTGACGCTAAGCCGTGTCCCCTCTCTCCGCAGGCGGCCGAACTCGCCTCTGAACTCTGCTCCAAAGACGAGAGAAGTTTGTGTCACTAACGGCTCCTCCATCAGGTGAGTGTCCTCACCAACCCCCCACAGCCATGTGCACCCCAGTCCTTCCCATACAGCCCACCACAATCGCGTCCCGACCCCCCCTGGACCTCCCACAGCACCAGCATGCCCAGGGTACCGATGCCAGCCCCACCAACGCGATGCCATCTCCCCCCTCCACAGTTCCCTGTGCTTCTCAGTCTCCCACCACCCGCACCCCAGTTCACTCTGCCAACACACCCTCCAGGATGCCCACAGGCCTGACAGGGACCCCCAGCCCCCGTCCCCAACCAGCGCCCACGCACCCCCAGCATGCCCAGGGGACCCACACCCGTCCCGAGCAGCGCCCTCCCCCTCCTCCCACCCCCTCTTCCCAAATCCCCATCCCTCAACCCGCTTATCACCACACTAATTATCTCTATTATTTTTCTCCTCCCTCCCCCTCTCTTCTCTCCCCTCCCGGTGCCAATTAGCAAACAGGCAGCGAGTGTCGGTTCCTGGTTCGTTATCAGCCGGAGGTAAATAGCAGCTTCCTCCGTGGCGCCGGGCTGTCTGCGACCTACCGGCCCCGGCATCGCCTCCCCCGGGCCCGGGCACCGCGGGCGGGGAGCGGCTGGTCCCGACCCCCCCAGCGCTCCACCGCCAGCATCCCACCCCCTGGAGCTCAGCATCCCATCCCGGCTTCGGACCCGAACTTTATTCAAGATATTTTTAATGATAGACTTGATGGTGATGATGATGATGATGAAGAGGAGGTTGTCTGTATATTTTTGGATTATAGCAGCGAGTCCTTTTTTATAAAGGTGTTTAATGGGATGGGGAGGGCGGGATTGAGGGGGGTTTTGGGGAGGGGGACACACACACATCCTCGAGTATGAACCAAACTCTCTGGGGCCGTGGCCTCGTGTATTGTGGAGCTCTATACTAGAGTATAACTTTTTGTACCTTTTGTGCAGGAAGGTGAATTTCTGCGAACATGCCTTGTACTTGCTTTATAAACTTTTTATAAAAGTTACCATTTTTACATAATAAAATACCGTTTTGACTGTTACTTTGTCTCATCCCTGGGTGGAAAAACAGCCCCCTGCGGTTGGGAGCCCCCCGAACTCTGGGAAGTTCTAGGGTTACTGTAGGAATCTCTGTAATTGTGTAACAGCTTTGAAATGTCAGCTCAGGTATGGGAGGAATTAACCCTGGGCTGCCGGCTCCGGGCCGAGGTGGCTGCCAGCTATTTTGGGTGCTGTTCTGCTTATCTGATATGGAAGAAGTGAAGACGCTGCTGAGCCCCGGGGACCATCTGGAGGTGTACCTGGAGCCCTGGGAGAGGGGGAAAGGTGCTTTTTTCACTTTCTGCCTTGCAAAAAACAGCCTGGTTGGTACCCTGGGGCTGGATTTGAGCTGCTTTGGGGCTGGAAGGGGCGATGCTGCTCCCGCAGGATACACCCCCCAGGGGAAGGGGAGTTTCTGGGCTGCCTGTGCTTCCCTGGGTGGTACCCAGAGCACACCCCCTGCCCGGCTTGATCCCCCTCCCGGGGTCAGCACTCCAGGGAAGGGGTGTTGGGAGCAGAAATGCCTTTCCTTCCCCTTGGGTAATGCTGCGGTTTCCCTTTGGCCCGGGAGCAGATGTGACCCCCGGCCGGCTCAGCTGCGGAGCCGGTTCCTGCTCCCTGGGGAAGGTGCTGGCCTGCCTGGGATGAAGTTAAATTAACTTCACCCCCACCTGTAGCACCATCATCTTCATCCATCCTCTGTGCCAGGCGCTGGATTTGCTGCCTTGGGCTCAGCCAGGCACAATGTGGGTGCTGCTTTATGGCATTGGGGTGTCCTGGGGTGCTGCAGCATCCAGAGGAGCTGGGAAGAGGAGGAGGAGGAAGGGTCTGGGGGTTCAGGGTGAGCCTCCATCCCCATGGCAGCCAACATGAGCTCAGGGTACAGCTGGCACCCACCAACCCCCCTCCCCCTTGTCCATGGGCATTTCCACAGGGAAAAGCAGCATGTGGAGCTTCCAAAAAGCACCAGCTGGTCCAACGGGATCACCAACCCCTGGGAACATTCCTCTCTCCTCCCAGCTTGATGTCCCCAGGCTCCCCGAGGGCAGGGCACCCTCAGGCACCCACGGGTGGGGTGGGATGGGGTGTCTGGGTGCTGTGGGAGGCAGGTGAGGGTGTCCATCCGGAAACCTCCACGTCTGGGAATGGAGCTGCTGTTGTGCTGAGGCTAAAAATAGGCTTTTGCCATCTCCACTGGCTCTTGGCTCCAGAGGGAAAGCCAAGGGGTGGGTTAGGGGTGAGTGTCCCCACGCTCACCCCGGTGTCGTGGTCCTCCAGCTGCACCAGGGTTGATGTGCCAAAGGGATTTAAGTGGGATGGGTGGGAAAAGCACCCTGGGAAAGAGCCAGGGAACAGGGATAGGTCTCGGTAGCTGCAAAGTGGGGCTTCCTGCAGTCTGAGCACCCCAGGTCCCAGTGGGTCCCCCAGTGGGGGGGGGGGGGGGGGGTGGTGACAGAGATCCTGGACCGGTGGGAGCATTAATGAGCCTGGTTTGAGGCTGGGGCTACTGGGAGAAGCAGGGCTGGGCACTGGTGGGGTGGGAGAAACCAGTTCTGCTGGGACTTTCTGGATGGAAAAGGCACAGGGGAGGCAGAGGGGGACTCCTGCCCCCGGGGAGTGGGGGTGGCCCTGCTCTCTGTCCCCTCCCGGGGGTCAGGGCAGGGGATTCCCTCAGCCAGGGCCAGGGGCTGTGGGGTTTGGCAGCGGGAGGGTTTGGCTCTGGTTCCCGGGAAGCGTCCCAGGGCTGTCACCTCCTCCCCCATTGTGGATGGATCCCGGCGCCTTGCCCGGAACAGCCACCCTGACATTCCCAGGCCCTGGGGATGGCCTGGAGCGGGGAACAAGCCTTGTCCAGCCCCACACTGGCTCCCTGGACTGGGCTGTGGCGTGATGCCAGTGCTTTCCTTGAAAAACCTGATTTAAAAAAAATAAATAGAGAAAATGGGGAAAAACACAACTAAAAATAACAGCCAGGGCTGGGATTTACCCCGTGGGGCAGATGCGATTTACCGTGGGGGACAGATGAGATTTACCTCGGGGGGTAGGTGGAATTTACCTCGGGTGTGTGTGTGTAATTTATCCCCTGGAGCAGATGGAATTTACCCCATGAGGCAGATTTATCTGGGCTGTGGTGGGATGTCGATGCTTTCCTGGAAAACTCTGATACAAAATAATTTAAAAACAAAGAAAAAGGGGAAAAAACACAACTAAAAATAACTGCCAGGACTGGGATTTACCTCGGGGGCAGATGGGGTTTACGCCGTGGGGCAGATGGGATTTAACTCACGGGCAGATTTACACAGGCTGTCATGGTATGCCGATGCTTTCCTGGAAAACCTTGATTAAAAAAAAAAAAAGAAAGAAAAGAGAAAAAAACACAACTAAAAATAACCATCGGGGTTGGGATTTACCTCGGGGGGCAGCTGGAACGGGAAAAATCCCCCTGGCTGAGCAAACCCGACTTTATCACCCCACCTCCACTGCAGGGGTGCAGGAAAGAGGATGAGGAGGGCAAAAACTAACCCCGGGGGTGGGTGAAGGCCGAGTGTGGCCCCGCCGCGGTGCCGGTGGCCCCTGGGCCGGCTCGCTCGCCTCTTGGCAAGCGCCGGAGTCTGATGCAATCGCAGCGCTGACGGAGGCGGCGGTTCCCACCTGTATTTGCCATTGTGTGCCCGGAGCTGTTTGCAGGTGTTTGCTGGCGCCGCGCTGTCTGAGCCGCACTTCCCTCCTCCTCCTCCGCCTCCTCCTCCTCCTCCTCCTCCTCCTCCCGCTGCTGCCCCGGCCAAGGCCTGGCCCCCCCGCCCGGCTCCCCGCCAGCCGCGCTCACACGGATGCGGCACACGCGTGACCTTGGCCGGGCGCGCTCACGAATGGGGTGGGGGGCGCGGGGAGGGGGGAGTGTGTGTGTGTGTGTGTGTGTGTGTGTGTGTGTCTGTGTGTGTGTGTCTGTGTGTGTGTCTGTGTGTGTGTGTGTGTGTCTGTGTGTGTGTGTGTCTGTGTGTGTGTGTCTGTGTGTGTGTGTGTGTCTGTGTGTGTGTGTCTGTGTGTCTGTGTGTGTGTCTGTGTGTGTGTGTGTGTCTGTGTGTGTGTGTGTGTGTGTGTGTGTGTCTGTGTGTGTGTGTGTCTGTGTGTGTGTGTCTGTGTGTGTGTCTGTGTGTCTGTGTGTGTGTCTGTGTGTGTGTCTGTGTGTGTGTGTGTGTGTATCTGTGTCTGTGTGTGTGTGTGTCTGTGTGTGTCTGTGTGTGTGTGTGTCTGTGTGTGTGTGTGTGTGTATCTGTGTCTGTGTCTGTGTGTGTGTGTCTGTGTGTGTGCATGATGTGCACTTGCATGGAACACGTGTCTGTGCACACTCACATGTGTGTGCATGTATGCACATGTGGCTGTGCATCTACACGTATGGCTACACTGACACGCATGTCTGCACACTCACATGTGTGCAGATATGCACTCGTGCCTATGTGAATTTACACATCCATAAATGCACTTACACACATGGATACAGACACTGACACACATGTCTGGGCACACTCACACATATGTACATATGCAGACAAGTCTATGTGCACTGACACACGTGGCTACACTGACACACATGTCTATGCACACTCACACACGTGTGCACACATGCATACACAGCTGAGTGAACTTACACACACCTGTGTACACGGACACACAATTGTGCACACTCAAATGCACGCACATTTACACACATGTCCGTGTGCATTTACACACACCTGTGTGCATTTACACATGTGCCTGCACTGACACACTCACACATGTGTATGTGTATGCAGACACGCCTATGTGCACTTACACACATGGACACGCACACCAACACACATGTCTGGGCACACTCACACATGTGTGCATGTATGCACATGTGCCTGTGTTTATTTCCCCCCACCTGCACTTACACACGTGGCTACGGACACGGATACATGTGCACACACACCCATGTGCACTTACACACATGCCTGTAGTGACACACATGCCTACAGACAGTGACACACACACCTGTACTCACTGACACGCCCTGATCCAGCCAACCTGGACAGCATCCACAATCACAGCATCCCAGATCCAACCACGAGCCCCCCCAATGCCTCAGCCCACACTCCAGGCACCAGGAGCTGCTCCCAGCCCTCTCTTTCAGGGGCACCCTGAAGCCCCTTCAGCTCCCCAGCTCCAATGCCTGTGTCAGGGGTTGGATCCTGGCCTGTCCCCGTGGGTGGGGGTGAGTGGGTGCCCCCATCCTGCCCGGCACAGGGTGTTCCCAACACCCTGCTTGCACCTCGCCCTGCTCCAGTTCCCACGCCAGCACTGAGTGGGGAAACTGAGGCATGCTCAGGATTTCCAGTGTGGGAAGGGTGTTCCCATCTCCCAGCTTTCCCACCACCCTTCCAGACTCCCCAGATTTCCTCTGGCACCCTTCACTCAAAGGTTCTGAATTGCCATGCCAGGAGGGCTCATCCTGCAAACCAAGCTGGAAGGGGATAGGGGGGCTCAGCACCCCTTTGGCAAGAGTTCCTGAGAGTGCTGTGGGATTCCAGGGGGCTATTCCTGCCCTCTCCCCATCCCTCTGCAGACCACCCGGTGTCTCGGCAGCCACCCTGCCTGTTCCTGCCAGCCCTCCCCTTCCATTTCCCACAGGTGACATGGGGGCTCTATCTGGGGGAACCGGGGGCTTCACTCTGTCACTTCGCTCTGTCTCTCTGTCCTTGTGCTCCGGTGTCCCTCCATCCCGTGTCCATCCGTCCCTGCATCCCTCCATCCCACGGTCGCTTATCGGCCCCGGGATGCGGGTACCGGGGGCACCCGGGCGGTCCGGCCCTGCAGCCGCGGCTCGCTGCTGCCGTCTCCAGGGCAGAGGAGGAAGTGTCCGGTTCACTGGGAAGGACCGGCACACCCTCGGATGCTCCTTTTGGGGAGAACTGAGATCTCCTTTGGTGTCCCCCTGGCAAGGACCGGGACCTTCCCTGGTGACCCCCGGGAAGGACCGGGACTTCTCCGGCGACTCTCCCCGGGAAGGAACGGGATCCACTCCAGTGCCTTCCCCAGGAAAAATTGGGATCTCCTTTGCTCCTCCCTGCAAATATTCCTGGAGAAGGAATATTAGAAGTGGCCTCATTTGGGGTCCATAGTGCAGTCTCAGCCCTCTGCTCTTGGAACATCTCTTTCTCTTCCTCGTAGTCTGCCTCACAGTGGAGTCCCTGATCCCTAAGCCGATTATCCAGAAGACTTTCCAGATCCCAAGGTAAGCCAGAACAGGGGGAATCGTACCCCAAAGCCTCTGGTCTGGGCAGAGATTCAGTCATCCAGTTGTGATGCCTCCTTCCCACATCCTGGATCTGCACTGGGAAAGGCTCTTCACCATCACCTCTTCACCTTGGTTTGGGAGTGCAGACCTTCCCCATACCCTCAGGGGAGAGGCCAGGAGAGGACTGAAGTCTCCTGGCTCCTTCCCCCCTCCATGGCCAGCACAGTGATGAGATCTCTGGTGGCTGTAACCCTTCTGGACACCCAGGCCCTCCCCTACTCCAATGTCCCTGTCCCAAGGGCTGGAACCAGCCCAAGGCAGCCAAGTGACACGGATTTATCCACCCTGCTGGGCATGGCACTGAGATGGAGGTGGCAGTTGCTTTCTTCCCTCAGGGGGAAGATGAAGGTCTGGGTGGGTTGAGCTGCCAAGCTCAGCCTAACTCCTGGCAGAGGGACACAGTGCCCAGGCAAGGTGGCACCATTGCTGCCAGGCCTTTTGTTCTGCCTCAAAGCCCCTGCACGGTGGGAGGCAAATGCCTGCCCTGGATTGGATGCTCCTGGCATGTTTCTGGGTGTCCCTTCCAACTGACTTGTAGTCTGGAGGTCTGGTGTCCATCCTCATCCACATCAGAGGCTGTGCACGGTGTGCGTGTCCGTCTGTCTGTCTTCCAGGAAGCTTCTTTGCAAGGAAGTCCACCTCTGTGCACCCCCATCCCAGACCTGGATGTGGGGTTGGCAAATGCTGGAGAGGAGAGCGATGGAGAGGAATGAATGGATGGAGACAACCAGGTGATGGAGAGGAACCAGAGGATAGAGAGGAACCAGGTGATGGAGAGGAACTGGGTGAGGGAGAGGAATGAGATGATGGAGAGGAACCAGAGGATGGAGAGAAACCAACTCCTGTGGCTCAGTGGCCTCAGTAGGATTAAACCCTGGCTCATCTCAGGGGCTGTGATGGCCTTTTACTGGTCCCAGTAAGTCTCACAGAGAGATGCAGCCCCCCCTCCTGCCCCCTGGGCTGCTACATCTGGGGATGTGAATGGAGGGCTGATGGAAAGGGGGGGGGATGAGGGTGGAGAGATGTGGAGGGGGTGATGAGGATTGGGGGGTGATGGGAAATGGGGGGGATGACAGGAATGGTGGGACAATGGGGATGCAGGGGATGATTGGGATGGGGATAGGGGAAGGTGGGAATGAGGGGATTCGGGGATGATGGGAAATGGGAGAGATAATGACTGGGGAGGTGATGGCGCTGGGGGGGCCCCCAGCCTGGAGCCTGGGGGCATGGGGTGCCCTCTAATAAATAAATGAATGAAAAAAAAATGAATCCTAGTCCCGATGCCCAAGCACAACAACCACCCACTCCCATCCCAGGCCCCCGGCCTCATCATTGGAGGTGGTCCTAATGAGACCACGCCCCTGATTTGCATACAAGACCCCTCCTCTTCCCTCCCTCCCACCGCTGTGCGGCCCCTTTAAGGCCCCTCCCGGCGCGGCGCCGCCAACGGCGGTGAAGGGGGCGTGGCCACGGTGGCAACAGCCAATCAGCGCGCGGCATTTTCCGCGGGAAATCCGAATTTCGCGGGACGGATTTTGGCGCTTAAAAAAAAAAACCCGGAAAATAAAAAAAAGAGAGAAAAGAAAAGGAGCACTCTGGGCTCGGCGCGATCGGGTGGGAGCGCAGCCGGGCGCGGGGGGTCCCGGCACAGGGGGGGCCGCGCCCCGGCCCCAGCGCGGCCGATTTTTGGAGCCAAAAGCGCCTTTTTTCGCCAGTTTTGGCGGCATCCCCGCCGCGTTGCTTCTCTGCACATTTTTCAGGGGGTTTTTGGGGACCGTCCGGTGGCATCGCCCGCCGGGCCCCCTCCCCGCTGCTCCGAAATGCCACGGCTGAGATCGTGACGTCCTCCCCGGTGCGGGATCGCGGGGCGCTCCTGCCCCCTCCCCCGGGCCGGCCTTCTCGGAAAGGACTTTGCAATGCTGCGGCTCCCCAGGGGAGTGTCCCCCGCCCCGGGGAGGGGGGGCACCGCCCTCCCGGCCCCCCCTCCCCACCGCCACCCGAAGAAGGCCATGTCGGTGATGGGCTCCTGCGAGCGGGGGGCTCCCAGCATGGGCAGCCCCCCGTTATCCAGCGACTGCTTCACCCAGGTCTACACGCCGGCCGCTGTCAGCGTGCCCGCTGCCCGCAGAGGGTGTTTCTATGACACCCCGCAGGGCCCCGAGCTCAGGACCCTCGACTCGGCCTCGGGACGGCTGCCGGTAAGGTGTCTGCCCCCCATCCCCTGCGGGGCATCGCTCGGGGGGCACCGGGGGGCTGCGGGGCGTGCAGGGTGGGCAGCGAGGGGCGGGTGACCCCAGCGCCTACAGCCCCCTCCCTTCCAAATTTTGCAGCTTATCGCGGGGTCTGCATCCCCCGAGGGGTCTTTTTTGGGGTGGGGGAGGGCGAGGTCTGAAATCAGAAGTCGCAGTGAAATGGCTCAGATGTTTCTCAACTTCCCTCGCCCCTGCGTGCCCGCGGCTCCGGCTTCCGCTTTTCGGCCCTTTTCGGCCTTTTTCCTTTCTCCAGCTTGCAGAAAGTCCGGGTCGTGCTGCAAAGCCCCCCCAGGATTCCCAGGCGCTTTGGGAACCGCTTTCCTCGGTGGGGAAGCGAGGGGTGGGCGCAGGCAGAGCCCGTGCCCGCTACGGGTGGGGGGCACCGGCCCTGCCCTCTGGCTCTCCCCTCCTCGGGGCTGTGACCCCCGGGGTGGGGGGACACGGGGCAGGGCTGGTTCAGCATCGCTGCCCAACCTTGGTTCCCATCCGTGTTTACAGCAGGGACTGTTTTTTTGGAGGGTCCCATCCTCCATGGGTCACCCCAACGCTGTTACAGGGTCCCCTTTGCCCGGAGCTGTGCAGGGGGTCGCTGTCCCATGTCCCTGTCACCATCCCATGCCCCTGTCACCAAACCCCCAAGGGGGTCACGGTTGTTGCTTGCAAAGCCCAACACCCTAAACAGGGAAACTGAGGCACAGGTCGGGCGCTGGCCCCGTGCCCAGTTTTGGGTGGCTCTGCCCAGCCTGTCCCTCCTCCCGGGGGGCCCCGCAGAGCCCCCGGCCCACTGGCCCCACTGGCAGCTGGCATTTAATTCCTGCCCGGCCCAGCCCGGGCGCACGTCCAGCCCTCACTGTGAGCCTCTGTTCTCCCCGGCTCCTGGGAGGGATCCCAGGCCCCGCTAACTCCGATTTAGTTTTTTTCAAGGCCTGATTTATTTATTTATTCCCCCCCTTTCCCCAGTCCCTGATGCTCTTGGTGCCAGCTGGGGACATGGGCACTGCAAGGGGAGAGGAGGTGTCTTTGCTGCCCTCTTTGTGCCATGGCTGGGGGGTTGGATGGGGCCATCCTGGGCCATCCCCCCCAACCCCGGGGGGCTCTGAGACCACCTGTCTCCTCTCTGGCCTCTTTGTCTCCAACCAGTGTGAGCTGCCACATCCTGCATTGCCAGGGGCTGTTTGAGGAGACGCCATCAGTGCTGCCCCCTCCCCTAAAATCACCCCACAAACTCCAATCCTATGGCTGTGGAGCTGGTTTTGGGCTAACGGCCCCTTTAATATCATCATCATCATCATCATCATCATCATCATCATCATCATCATCACCCATGCTGGGAAATGCTCAGGATGCTCTTGCTGTCCCCTAAATGGGGTCTGGGAGGGCTTGTGTGACACCTGGGGACATGAAATGCTTGTCCTCAAGTGACATTTGGGATCAACAGATTTTGGGCCTCTTTGTCATCACCACCACCATCATCATCATCATCATCATCATCATCATCATCATCATCATCATCACCCACACCATGAGATGCTGAAGGTGTTCCTGCCCACAGCTGTCCCCTGAACAAAGTCTGAGGGGCTCATGTGACACTTGGGGACATGAGATGCTCCTGCATCCCCCTTGGTGGCTTTCAGTTGTTGTTCCCCTCTGTCCCCATCCCATTCCCTGCTGCCATTATCGCATTCCCGGCACTGGAGATCCCATTTCCAGCCCCGGTGCAGCACTTGCAGCCCTGACAGCTGGAGCTGCTGCCCCACACACCCCGTTTATGGCACAACCTTTGTGTGCAGAGCCAAGACAATCAGATAATGAGCGTTTCCTCCCAATTCCTGAGCAGGGCAATTGTGGCCGCTCCCACCCGGCACCGGCTTTGTGCCACCTGAATGATCTGGGGTCACCTGGAGGAGCCCATCACCCTGCAGGAAAACAGGATGGGTTGTCTCTTATGGTCCAAAAAAAGCCTTAAATTTCATATACTCCCCGATTTGAGGGTTCTGGAGCAGGTAAATGCATTTTCCTCCATGGAAAATGGGTATTTTGAAGCGTTTTTAGCCCGTGCCAATGCTATGCTGAGTGTTTGGGGACTCTACACGAGCTGTGGGGTCTCTGTAGGGGCTCAGGGCTGTCCAGGGGCACTGGAGAGAGGGGTGTCTGTGCCGTAGGGTCCCAGCTCTCCCTGCCTGCTCCGTGCCAGGACAAGGGTGTCCAGAGTCCGCCGTGGTTTCGGTATGACCTGGCAGGGCCGAGCCACCCGTGCAAAGAGCACCTGAGGGTGGCAGCCCCTGTGGGTGCTGGGTTGGCAGGAGAACCTGCTCAGCAGCACCCCAGATTCCATGGGGGTGACACAGCATGATCCTGTCCCACCTTGACCCACCAAAGGGTTTTCTCCCTGGGCAGGTGAGGGGTTTTTGGGGGTGGGGGTGGGTGGGGAGGTGGTGACTCTGCTTTCAGAGGGGATTCTTTTTCGATCTGGCTTTTACAGCCTCCAGCTCCTCTTCACTGGGGAATGTGTTCTGGGATGGAGGTGCTGGCTGCACCCCGGAGTGGGGAACACTTTGGGGTGGGGTTTCCTGCTTTCCTCCCCAGAGCAGGGTGGTCCCCCATCATTCCTCCCTCCCCCTGTCCTGTCAGCCCCTCTGATGCACCCAAACCGGGAGATTTCACATTGCCCCATCCTAGTGCTCCACTAGCCCCAAATCTCCCCCAGGCAGTGGGGGCTATGCCTGGAGGGGTCTGACACAGCAACCCCAGTGGCATGAGCAGCATCCTGATCCTGGGGTGCCCCGTGGCCCCCCGCCAGCCCTGGGTGCCCATCCCCAGGTGCTGCGTTCCCACGCCCCCGTGGGGGCGGCGGGGCTGGCAAAGGAGGGGGGAACGGGGAGGGGGAGCCCCACAAAGGGCCGGGCAGGGCCCGGGCAAGCCCGGGGAAGGCAGCAGGCGCTGTTGAAAGGGAGGGTTGGCAGGAGGAGCCCCCCGCGGCCCCCCCGGGGCTGAGGGATGCTCTGATGCTTGGGCTGGGCGCAGGGTGTAGCCCCTGGCGCCAGGGCTGGGCCAAGGGCTGCTTGGCAGGCAGAGCTGGCAGGGGGCCCAGCCTGCCTGCCCCCCACCCCTACTGCTGCTTTACACCCCCCAATATTTGGGGTCGAGCCTCATTTCCTACCATCCTATCAGGGTGTCTCCACATCCTGGGATGTCATACTGGGGGCTGGTGAATGGTGTGGTGGGGGTCCTGCCATGCCCTTTGGGGGGTGTCTTTGGGTTTGGTTGATGCCCCTCCACCTGCTCTGGTTCATCCCACCCCCCTCCAGTGCTGGCAGGGTGCTGGGAGCCCCTCGCTGTGCCCCACTCAGCTGTCGTGTGCCTAATCCTGCCCGGCTGGAAGGGGTGGCAGCTGGGGCACAGGAGGGACCCCCTTGTCCATTGTCCCTTGCTGGGACACTCATGGTCCTGTCCCTGCCTGAGCCCAAGCCCCCACCCCCCAAACTGCACATGGGGGAGCAAGGCTCTCTCTTTCTCCGCTCCTGCACGAGGGGAGGGGGAGAATTGGAGTGGTTGGAGGTGTCTGAGAACACCAGGAGCTGCCTGGGGTGCTCCGTGCCTCAGTTTCCCCGTGGCTTGGGCAGGTGGGGTGCAGCCGAGCCCCCCCTGCATCGATGGGAACACACGATGGTGCTGCAGAAGCAAAGGGGTGCCAGCAGAAGGGGGCGGGGGGGAGCAGGGTGATGCCTCTCCCGGTGCTGGCAGATGGATGGGGTCTGATCCGGGGCAGGTGTTTCCCATGCACTCGGCATTAACCGTTGGGGTGCCGGCAGCTCCGGGGCAGATCCGGGGGCAGGGGGATGGAGGCGCCTTCACTGGGAAAAACCTGCTCGGGGAAGGGTGGGAGGGAACAGATTCCCACAGGAGCTCGGGACCAACCTGGCTCCCTGGGGGGGCGGAAAACAGCCCCTGGGCGCCTCTCCCGCCGGCCCCCTCGGGTGGGAACACGCCGAGGTGCCCAACCCTTCCCCACAAAGTGGGGTGTGCTCCCCAGGGAGCCGCATTGGAGCGGCACTGAGCCGGCACAGGGACCTGCGAGCCATGAGGGACGTGCTGGGGGGGACTCTCTGGGACAGCCCAGCCTGGGAGCAGGTACTGGGGGGACAGGGTAGGACTGGGGAGACCCTGTGGGACAGCCCATACTCGGAGCAGGTGCTGGGGGGGACAGGGTAGGACTGGGGAGACCCTGTGGGACAGCCCATACTCGGAGCAGGTGCTGGGGGGGACAGGGTAGGACTGGGGAGACCCTGTGGGACAGCCCAGACTGGGAGCAGGTACTGGGGGGAACAGGGTAGGACTGGGGAGACCCTGTGGGACAGCCCAGACTGGGAGCAGGTACTGGGGGGGACAGGGTGGGACTGAGAAGACCCTGTGGGGCAGTCTGGCCTGGAAGCAGGTACTTGGGGGAGGTTGGGATGGGGCTGGGGGGCTGCTTTCTGCTGCTGAGCCAAAATGGCCCCCCAGAATCCCTCGGGGGCGTGGGGGTATCCTGGGGGATCAGTTTGCATTGGGAGTGGTTTGGTGACACCCCCCTCAGCTCCCCTCTGTATCTACTCTGCTGCACCCCCCCTTTTCCCTATGTCCCTTCTCCCCAACTGCTGCTGGGTGGGGGGGTCCCTTGGGGGCAACTTCAAGGAGCTTCTTGCCCTGGCAAGGGGACACACATGCAGGGATATGTCTCCCCCCTCCCAGGACCCAGCACTCCCCCCAGCCTGCCCCAGTTCCCCTCCAGCTGGGTGCACGTGCCTGGGGCACCCACAGCTCCCGGGGGGGCTGTGCCTGGCTGGTCCCAGGTGTGCTGGTGGCAGCTGGGTGCCCTCGGCTGCCTCAGCCGTGGCCGGGGTGGGAGGAGGGGGCTGTGAAACCCCCACACCCGGCGAGCCAGCTGGCAGGGTGGGAGGGCCAGGCTCCCACTCCGGAGCCACCACGTTTCCAGGGAGCCCTGGCAGGGGGTGAGGGGAAATCCCAGTGGATTCCTGGGGAGCTCTGGAGCAGGCAGGAAGCTGTGAGGGTGATGGGACCCCTCCATCTCCTCCCTACCCAGTTCTTCTGGTGGCCCCTCATGCTGCCAGGTGCTGCTGTGCCCCTTCCCAAAAGGGGTTTTGCAGCTGGATGAGTCTCTTACAGGAAGCCCCAACTGCAGGATGTGGCACCCAGGGCTCGACTGATGATCCATGGGAGGCTGAAAGGGGTGTCTGGCTTGGGCCCAATGTGGGGTTTTCTCTCCTGCTCCAGGCCAAGAGGAAACTGGACCTGGAGGGCCCCGAATTTCGCACTCCCAAGGGGAAGGGTTGGACGCTGGCGCAGGTCCCCAGCCCCAGGAGTAAGTGGTGCTGGGTGAGGTGGGATGGGGGGAGCTGGAAGAGGGCCAGATCCCACTTCTCTGTCCTCTTAGAATCATGTCCCCTCTTGTACCACCTTGTATCACCTACATCCCATGCTGAGGAGAGGACAGGGGAGTCTCATGTCCAGCCCTGTGTCACTTCCATCCATATTAAGGAGATCACAGGGAAGTCTCTCATGTCCAGTCCGGTGTCACCTCCATGCCATGGCCCTGGCTAAGGAGAGGACAGGGGTATCTTTCATTTCCAACCCCATGTAAGCTCTCTCCCATATCCCATGGAAAGGAAAGGGCAGGGTGGTCTCTCGTGTCCAGCCCTGTGTCACCTCCATCCCACATCCCATGCTGAGGAGGTGACAGGGGGGTCTTTTGTGTCCAACCCCGTGTCACCTCCATCCCACATCCCAAACTAAGGAAAGGATGGTGGGTCTCACATTTCCCCACAGCCCCCAAGTCTCCCGGGGAGAAGACCCGCTATGACACGTCCCTGGGGCTGCTCACCAAAAAATTCATCCGTTTGCTGAACGAGTCCCCCGATGGCGTCGTGGACCTGAACCGCGCGGCCGAGGTGCTGGAGGTGCAGAAGCGCCGCATCTACGACATCACCAACGTGCTGGAGGGCATCCAGCTCATCCGCAAGAAGTCCAAGAACCACATCCAGTGGATGTAGGTGACGCTGGAGGGCTGGGCAAGGGACATGGAGCTGGGGTGAGGGGAGGACAGGTGGCTTGGTGACGTGGAGGTTGTGCTGTGGTGCCACTCAGGTTCTGTCCCTGCTGGCAGGGGGACGGGGATCTTCGAGGACACAGCGGTGACGGCGAGGCAGCAGGTTCTGCGGGGGGAGCTGGTCGAGCTGGCCAGGACAGAGAGGGCACTGGAGCAGCTCGTGCAGGACTGTTCCCTGCAGCTCCGGCAGCTGGTGGAAGATGAGACCAACCAGAGATATCCTTGCTGGAGGAGATGTGAAGAAGGGCAAGGTCTTGGGGAACGCTTGGAGCTTCTTCTCCAGTTGAATTCCCCTGGGCTTGGGGGGATGTTTGGAGGGATGGGGGGTTGATGTCCTGCTTGCAGCCCCTCTTTTTCCTATACCTTGTCCACGCTGGCGTACGTCACCTACCAGGACCTCCGTGCCATCAGCAGCTTCCAGGAGCAGACAGTGATTGCTGTGAAGGCTCCCCCAGAGACACAGCTGGAGGTGCCAGACTTCAGTGAGGTGTGTGGGGCTGGGGTGTGGGTGCTGCTGGATCCACACCATCCTCGGTGGGTTCCTCTGGGGAACCAATCCAGTCTGACCCTGGGTGGTTTTGAGGTGTCTCTGTGGGGCTGTTTGACCCTTGCCTGGTCCTTTAGAGGTTGCAGTGCCCTGGGTGGACCTTGCATGGATTGAGGGTTGTGGGGTAGGATATGGGAGACCTTTTGGGTCCCCCCTCTGAGCCTTGCTCTGTCCCCCCCCAGGACAACTTCCAGCTCCACCTGAAGAGCACCCATGGCCCCATCGAGGTGTACCTCTGCCCGGAGGAGATCACAGAGGAGAGCCCCACGAAGGACCACCCTGTTCCCTGTGCCACCACCTCCCCACAGGACCACACCATACCCGTTTCGCTGCCAAACAGCTCCGGACCAGCCCTACAACCACCCCAGGGCTGGGGGGGTTCAGGAACCCCCTCCTCACCCTCATCTCTGCCTCTCACCATCCTGGGGGGGCCCAGCTCGGTGCTGGAGGTGGAGCCCGGGCTCCTGGGCTCCCCTGCCCACCTCCTGCAGCAGACAGAGGACCAGCTGCCCTGCACCCCATCCCACCTGGACTTGGGATCCTTTGTTGCCTTCTCGCCCCCCCTGGAACAGGACGATTATCTCTGGGGGCTCGAGGGTGAGGGTGTCACTGACCTCTTCGAGGCCTACGACCTGGGGGACCTGCTGAAGCCCTGAGTGTCCCCCCAGGGCCCATTGCCTTTGTTCCCTCTGGTCACTTGTGTCCTGAGCGGGGTCTCTGCAGAGTGGCTGGAGAGAGTGGGACGTGTTGGGATTTCTGAGGGTGGTGGTGGGGGGCTTGTGTTGCCCACCCTGTGTGGATTCTCCTCACTCTTCTGGGTTGGTTGTCACCTGGGGCTGTGTTTGACCCAGACAGCGCCCTGGGATCTGTCCAGGTCTCATCCTAGAGCCCTCCCAAAAAGCTGTGGGGGTCCAGTGCTGGTGCTCCCCACCATAACCCCCCACCACTCTGGGAATGCTGGTGGACTGAGGGTGCCTTTGGGTTCCCCAGGTGGGTTAATGCCAGCCCTGGGTGGCAGAGAAACTCCTGGCCAGAATGGCCTGTGTCGTGTTTTCCAGTTGCTCCCCAGTTAAACTGGTTCTTTGAGGTCATGACAGGTCATTTCCAGCAGCACTTCCCCCCTGGCATGGCTTAAAAAATCATTTAGGTTGGGAAGCTGAAGTCACCTTTGGGTAATGAGATCATGAAGCTCATGAGGCTCTGGCAAATCCCTGGCCAGGACACAGAGCCATATTCCCGGGGGGGGCTGCAGCCCCTCTCCCCCAGTCCATACAGGCTCCTTCCAGCCTCTTGGAGCTATTGGTGCTGGGAATGTTGAAACTGGAGTGTGCTGGGAGGAGGTGATGAGCTGCAGAGAGGGGCTTGGGAAGCAGAAGGGGAAAAGCCCTGGGATACAGGGTTGGATACAGCTTTTAATGTTGCAAAATATCCATAATTATTGCACTGTATTTATCTGGGCCCCCCGCTGGTGTGGGGCTGGTGTGGGTCGGGGTGGGGTTGGATTTGTCAGTGGGTGTATTTAAGTTGTTCTTCCTTGAGACTTTGGTGCTCCTGCAGTTTGGCTTGGAGGTGGTGTGGGTGAGAGTGTGTTTTGGCCTGGAAAAACTTGTGGCACTTGATGTTTTCCTCTAGGGAGGGGTTGAAATAAAATAAAATTTTGGAGTTTATAAGGGGCTGGTTTCCTCTAAGCAGCAAAATGCTGGAGTGGTTTGGAAGGAGGGGGATGTTGGGCTGCTTTTGCTCCTGTTTTCAGCATAAAAAAGCCTGTTTTGGGCTTTTTTAACTTCTCTGGAGGCACTGGTGGAGAAGGGGGTTGAGATGAAGCCACAAAAACAAGTCTGACCTGGTCTGATTGGTGATTTCCAGCCCAAATCCGGCTGGGATGAGCCTTCACCTGAGCTCAAGCCCCTTAAAGCAGGAGCCTGGGAAAAGCCCCAGGGATGGGGGTCGGGTCCCTATGGATCCTGGGGCTGGATGGGCTGATGTACTCCCATTTCAGGGCAGGTTTGGGGGCTGCAGAGGAAGGTCCTGGGGAAGCTGTGCCCGTGGAGGGTCCTTTCCCAGGATGCTGCCTGTCCTGGGGATGCCAACAGTGCTGGTGTCACAGTGATCCGTGGTACCAGGTGATGGTTGGTGGTACCTGATGTCCAGTGGTACCCAGAGATGTCTGGTGATGCCCAGTGGTACCCAGTGATGCCCAGTAGTATCTGGTGGCTGTTGCTGGTATCTGATGTCCAGTGGTACCAACTGATGTCTGGTGGTACCTGAGGTCGTGGCACGTGTTGCGGAGTGAGGTGAGGAGGAAGAAGAAGAGGAGGAGACCCCCCCGGGCCAGGTAAGCCGGGTGAGGGGCACAGAGTGCTGCAGACACGGCCCTGTCCCCATGTCCCCATCCCCCGTAGCGCTGCGAGTCCCGCAGGACCTCGGGTGTGTCCCTGGGCCGTGTGGCCCCCTCGCAGTCCCCGGGCCGGCCAGGAGGTGGCAGGGCCACCCCAGCCAAGGGGCTGCCCCGGCCCCGCGCCTGGGGGGACCTCGCGGGGGCAAGTGAGGGGCGGGAGCGCCTGTGTGATGGGGGGTCTTACCCATGGGGAACCCCCAAATCCCTCCTGCCCCCGTCCTGCCTGAGCTGCAGCACCTTAACCCTGTGTCTGCCGGAGCTCTGCCGAGGGAGATGTCCCGGGAACTCGGCAGATGCTGCTCCTCCCCAAATTAGGGTGGGCACCCCCAAACCATGGGCATCCCTGCTTGCCAGTGCAAGGGTGGAATCTCTAAACCACAGCTATTCATCCAAGGCCTGTGATGGCTCTTCACACACCCCAGTACCTCCAGCACCACAGCGACACCAAGTTAGAGCAGAGCTTGGGCTGGCCCTGATTAGGCACAAACCTGAGGTTTATTGAGCCCCACTCCTGTGTTAGTAAGAGGGTCGAGAGTCTGTCACTCCCCGATCTACCTGGGTGAGGGGTGTGAGGTGCTTGGACAGGTCTGCAGAGCACCTTCACACCTATGTTGGCATCTCTCATGGCAAAGGAGCCCCACTGAGGCTTTTTGTCCCCTTCTGTTCCAGTTTGACACCAGCCCCAGCCCCGTGGTGGGATGTGCTCGGCATCTGTTCAGCCTCAGCACGTGCTCCTTCACTGTCCTGTCTTCCTCCGGAAAAAGCAAATCACCAAAATTCATCTCCTTGAGCCTGTGAAGGGTGGGATGAGTGAGGGGACAGTGAGTGCAGAGGTTCCCTCCAGCGGGACAAAGAGCCGAGCGCTTTGGGAACTGTCCCTTGCTCAAGGATTGTCCCCTCGGGGCTCAGGAAGGGCAGGGTGGGGGCAGCCTCCAGTTAAACCGCAGTGGATGTTGGGGTGATGTGGGTGCCATGGAGAGCCGGGAGGTGCCGATGCAGCCGGACCCCGGGATTTTCCTTCCTCCCCCGGTGCGGGGGTCGCGTCAGGAGTTTGGGGGGCTCACGGGGCCTCTTCGCCTTTAACGGGCGGGCGGGCGGGGCCGCCTCGTGACGGCGGCGGGGCGGGAGCGGGCGGAGGGACGGAGGGAAGGAGCAGCTCCCGGTGCGGGGCTCCCGGTGCGGGGCGCGGGGCGCTGAGCCGGGCTGAGCCCGCACCCCCGGCGCGCTCCGCAGGGGAGCCCCCCGCGCGCTCCCCGTGCCCCCTGACCCCCTTCCCGGTATCCCCCCGGTGCCCTCCGCACCATGCCCGAGCAGCTCAGCGTGGCCGAGTTCTTGGCCGTGACCGGCGAGGATCTCAGCTCCCCGGCCGCCGCCTTCGCCTCCAAGATGCAGAAATGCCGGGGGGCGATGGGGGCTCTGGAGGAGGTGAGCGGGGCCGGGGGGGCTCGGGGGGTCGGGCTGCGCACCCCGCCTGGGAACACCCCCCGCACCCCGCCTGGGAACACCCCCCGCATCCCGCCTGGAACACTCCCCACACCCCACCTGGGAACAGCCCCCGCATCCACCCCGCTCCCACAGGTGCTGACTCTCGATGCTTGCGCCTCCCTCGGGCTTCTGCTTTTTTGGGGTCCCACTTCACCCCGAGAGCGCGCTGGTCACCCTAAAGAGGGCGCTTTGGACCCCTCGGGTGGAGGGGCTGTTTGCACCCTCCGAGCAGCCCCAGCATGTGTTTTTTGGAGGGCAGAGCCTGTAGAAATGGGCAAAAAGCTTCTTTAAAGCTCCACGTGCCCCCCGAGGCTGGGACATCCCCTCCATCGCCCCGGAGCCAGAGCGTCCCCCGGCATCCTTGAGACGAGAGTATCCCCGCTATTCCAAGGGCATTCCCCCCTGCCCCTGCCGGGAACCAGGGCATCCCTCTTTTCGCCTCGGAATCAGGGCACGCCCACCCTGCCAGGGGCCAGGGCATCCCCCCAGCGCATCAGCCCCACATCTCCATCCACCATGGAGCTCCTGTGCTGGAGTCAGCCCCGATGGAACTTGGGGGGCTCCCCTGAGATTAAAGCCAGGGGAGTATTTTTAGCCTCCCCCCAAAATCGCCGGCAGCATTTGTGGGAAGGCTGGAGGTGGCGGGGGATGCATTAATCCCCCTTCTCCCGCCTGGGATAAAGGCGGTTTCCAGCTGGTCCTGTGGCTTTTGCCAGCTCCTCTTAGCGAAGGAATGGCTTTGAAGGAGAGCCAGGGCTGGCGGGGAGCGGGGGGCCCCAGGTGCCGGGGCTGTTGGGATCCCTGGAGGCAGCGGGATGGGCGTCCCGGGGCTGGAAATCTGTGGACACACCATGGAGCATCCTAGTCCCTGCCGGCACATGCTGGTCCCTGCCATGGATCTCGCTCTCAGCTGGGAAGGGGGAGGCAACTCCTGCCTGGAGGGAGCAGCAGGAATTTTTTTGGCTGCTTGGAGAGGCTGCGGTTGAAAGGGATGGGGATGAGGGGAGAGGCGTCTCCCAGGAATGGCAGGGGGGCCCTGTGGGATTGGGTTAGTAAAGCTCCAGTGAGCGTGAGAGAGCTGGGAATCATGACTGGTGTCGTGTGCCATGGGGGGAATGGGGCTGAGCCCCCCATCCCACTGGAGACTGCAGGAGGGGACCAAACCCCAGCCTGGCCTTTGGCACCCCCATGCCCCAGCTTGAGAGGAAAAGGCAAATCCAATCACACCAGCCCCACGCCACCCTCAGAGCTCTGGCATATGAGCTCCCAGTTTATCCAGGCCAGCACCACATCCAGCTCCCAGCCTGGCAGTTTGTCACCCTGGCACCCGCGGCGGCTCCTTCGCCGGGCGGCACGAGCTGGTGCCAGGGGGGATGCAGAAGAATGACCCCCATTGAGCATCCCGACCGGGTTCCCCAGGCTGTGAGCCCGGCTGGCTGTGAGAAGGGCGTGGATTCATCCCTTCCTCCATCCCACAGGGAATCCCTCCTGCTCCAGTCCCCGTTGTGCCGATGTCCTCAGCTGCCCTATGACCCAGAGACCTTGAGTTGGGCCAGGGGGTGGTGGGTGCTCTGAGGGGCTCCAGACATCTCTGCTCCCTGTTCCAGAGGGTTGTCCCTTTGCAGCCAAGGCCCGTATTCCCAGCAGCCAGCCCGGTACATCAGGGTTGCCAGCGCTGCCTGGGATGGGGCAGCACTATGAAATTATTTCCTCTGCATTTACCACCCCAGTGCCAGGCTCTGTTTGCCCTGTCTCCACCAGTGCACTCATGGACCCTTCCCAAAAGCCTCGTGTCCTTCCCTGGATGAGCCCTGCTCCACATGAGCCCCACATTCAGCCTCCTGCAGCTGTGAGCTGGCACCAGGATGAGCTGCTACATCCTGGATGCTCGGAGCTGTTTCTTCCCCTGTTTGTCTGGTGATGCATCCAGAGCATCTCGTGCTGCCTCAGTTTCCCCTTCCTGAGACTGTGCCAGGTTTGCAAGCCTGAGGCATCTAGGCATCCAGCCATGGCTTCCCCCCTGAGGCAGGGAATACCTCTGCTCTGGAGAGCTTGGCGTGCCTGGATTTGGTGCACAGAGGGGCCACGGGGGGCTTTGGTGCATCCCAACATCCTCCCCATTATAGTAGGTGCATTGCAAGACTCCTCTGAGTGGGGGATTTGGCTCCCAGCTCAGCTCCAGTTCCCTCCCAGCTGGCTCTTCCTGGCCAAAGCTCATCCACAGCATCCCATCCAGCCAGGAGGGCCTGGGAGAGCAGCACTGCAGCCAGGCTGACCCTGCTGTCAGGAAATCAGCCTTGACATCAGCCCCAAAACCTTCGGCAGAGCTTGAGCAGAGAGAGAGCCTCTTTATTGTAATTCCTCCGCGGTTTCATCCCTCGCCCTTCTTGCTGTTCACGCCCTCTAAATATTTCCAGTCTGTTATCATGGCTCTGGTACCTGCAGCCAAGCCAGCCTTAACCCTTTCCTGTTTGTGGGCCAGCGTGTGTTTGGTGATGATGCTGCAGCCCCTTGGCTTGGGGTTGAGTTGGGGTTGAGTTTGCCATGGTGCTTGGGGGGCAAAGGGGGGTTGTCTGCGTAGGGAGGGATGGGGGGACCAGGCTGAGGGTGGGGAGGGCTCTAAACCAGTGAAGGATATGGCTGATGGGGCTACAGGAAGGCTCAGAGTGCTGGGGGCCACAGGCAAGACCCTGCATGAGCTCAGGGCAGGCAGGGGGTTGTGGAAAGCCACATCCCTGGTTGTGGGGTTGTTGTGGTTTACACACAACTGGCATGGGGGTTTATGGGATTTAGGTCCCCATCAGTGGGAAGTGAGTCCTGGTTTTGGTTCTGTGGCATCCTCTTGTCCTGAGTCTGGTCCTGAGCCGTGGGGATGGGCTGATGTGCTACATGATGCTTCATCTCCTCCTTGGTTGAAACAGCCCCTGCAACAGACAGGGAGGCATTTTCTGTGGTTGCTGGAAGCTCCAAAGAGCCTCTCACCCCCTGCTACTGTTTTGCTCAAACCCTCCTCTCCGGGGACAGCCAAAGCCCTGCCTGGCAGCAAAGCCACAGGGTGCACATCCCCAGGATGCCTCCAGCTCCTTTCCCAGCCCTGGGAGCTTGGATCCTGCCCCACACATCTGCATGGCAGAGCTGCAGCCTTTCCAAGGGCCAGCTGGGCTGGGGGAGCGGCGGCCGCGCTTGGTAACGAGCTCCGTTTGTTTTCTCTCTTCACTTTCGCAGAGCCTGGATGGGGACCAAGCTGTGCTCCAGAGGATCAGGAAATATGTGAAAGCCATTCACATCTCTGGGCTCAGTGAGTTGGGCTTTGAGAAGTGATGGGGACGGTGGGGTCAGTGGGGGCTGTGACAGTCCCATCCCCTGCCAGTGCTGGTCATGGCAGACAGTGAGGTGACCACACGTGGTGGCCAGCCTGGGGGCACTTGGGCCCCTGGCAACATGCTAAGGTGCCAGAAATTGTCTTGAAACAATATAAAAATTGAAATTGAGATCCTAAGGAAGGTTGTTTTGGACATACCAGTGCTGTCCTGCTGCAGGATCAGCCCAGCTTTGCTGTGGAGGGATGGGGAGATGAGTGCTGGGTGCTGGTGGCACCTCATGATGTGACTTGGCAACATGATAAGGTGCCAAAAACTGCTTGAAATATGTATAAAAAGGGAAATGGAGTACACTGGGGAGGTTGTTTTGGACACACCACATCCTGCAGCAGGACCAGCCCAGCTCTGCCATGGAGGGATGGGTAGATGGGTGTGGGTGGGACCTCACAGTGTGACCGTGACATGTCAGGGTGCTGCAGGGCCACCCCATGTCCCTCTCTGGTGTCTCCCTATACAGCTCATGTGGAGAACGAGGAGCAGTACAGCGAGGCCCTGGAGAACTTTGGCAACAACCATCTCTCCCAGAACAACCACGAGCTCTCCACTGGTTTCCTCAACCTGGCTGTCTTCACCCGCGAGGTCACCGCGCTCTTCAAGAACCTGGTGAGCCACCCCAAATCCATCTGGATTTGGAAACACTCCTCCCCAGTGCAGCCCCCCTCCTCCCAGTGTCATGCAGCAATCCCCTCCTCCCATCCTGCGGCTCGGGGACACATTCCCAGTGCTCCCAGACCATCTGATACCCTCATTACTGGATTTACAGCTCATTCCCAGCTCCCTGGGGCCATCGACCCTGGGATCCAATGGGCAGCTGGTGCTGCTATTTTCATTTTTCCCCTTTTTTCTTTCTTTCTGTGTTTTTTTTCCCTCACATCAATTGCATCTCTGATCTTGCTTGCCAAGAGTAAATCAAAGCCACGCCGGGCTGTGCAGTGGGGCCGTGGGGAGCAGGCAGAGACGGCTGTGAGCCGAGCCAGCACTGCCTTCCCCACCTTGGGAATGGCTCCGCTGGAAAACTCAGTTCCTGGACGGATCTGGATCTTTGCATACCCAGCAGCAAAGCCCCATGTGGCTCCCTCTCTGTTCCCTTTCGAATCCCCCTCTCCAAGGAGGGATTTTGGGCCCTGGCTCTGCTTAAGGAGGAGATTGATTTCTGCTGCCCTTCCCCCAGCAAGAATTTCAGATTTTTGGCGTCTCCTCTCCCAGTTTCCCCAATCTGGGCCTCCCTGCTCCTCCCCTTCCCCATCCCAGCTGTCCCAGCCCACCCAGACCCCTGTGCTTCAGTGGGGCTCCGCAGAACTTGTCCTGGTGGAGGAGTCAGACCAGTTTGGGGGGCCCCCACCTCCTTTCCCATGTGCTGCCGAGCTCAGTTATGTGCCAGGACCCTCAAGCACATCCCAAAAGCTGTGTTTCCCCTCCTCCTGGAATCTCCCTGGAACTGTCAGAAGTGGGGTGCCCTTTTCTGCCCTGTTTGGGGCTGCTCCTGTGCCCCAGGGTTGAGTTTCTCCCCAGGGGACCAAAAGCCTTTAGAAGGAATCTGGGTGCAGCAGGGAGGTCTCATGTGGGTGCTGGAGCTGCTCTCACAGCTCTCAAGTGGGATGCACAGAGGGATGCCAGGACTGGAGTGGGCTCCTGTGTCCCCACCAAGGACCCTGCCTGGCACTGCTGGGGGTGGTGGTGGGTGAGCTGCTGTCCCCAAACCACAGGAAAGGAGGACATTTTGGGAAGCCCCTTTGGCACTGGGGTGCTCTTTGCATCACAGGGCCATGGAGGGGCTGGTGGCATTCCTGGGTGTGGGGACTGGGGACAGGGCTGAGGTGTTGATGGGGGGGGAACAGTTTTGGTTTTGGCAGCCTCGGTGCTGATGTGGTTTGTGGGAAGGGCCCTGCGTCAGACATCTTGCAGCCAGCTCCAGCAAGCCCCAGCCTGCCCCGTGCCTGGATCCTGGATCCAGCCCTGCTTCCAGCCTCTTTAACCCTTCCTGGGGCAGCCATGGAGCTGGGGGGAGGTCCCTGGCACCGGGAAGGACCTGGGGCTGCACCTCCCCGACCTGCCCCTCCATGGGGTAACCCCATCTCTGCCTTTTGCAGGTGCAGAACCTGAACAACATCGTGTCCTTCCCCCTGGACAGCCTGCTGAAGGGGCAGCTGAGGGATGGCCGCCTGGTGAGTCCCCCCAGCCCTGTCCCAGGGTCACCCATTTGGGGATGTACTGCAGTGAGACCCTTGGTATGGACACAGCTCGTGCCCATGGGCAGAAGGAAGTTGTTGGGGCTGGAAAGGAGCAGTGAGGGTTGGGGGTGATGGCAGCAAGTGGTGAAGACCCAGTGGGGACATCCCTTGTCCCCAAGGGGTGCAGTGATGCAGAGCAAAGGCCTCGGCTGCTTTGATGCCACCAGCTCTTTCACCTTCCCTGACAGCTGCCCCTGCTCTCTCCTTTGCCACAGGACTCCAAGAAGCAGATTGAAAAGGCCTGGAAGGATTATGAGACCAAAGTGTAAGGAACATGCTGCCTCCAGCAAAATCCACCTAATTCTGCTCTGCACAAAGATGTTTTGTGCCCTGGCTGGAGCCAGGCACTGATGGTGCCAGTTTGCCATTGGGAAGGCTCTGGTTGAGCCTTTCCCAAAGGGAAAAGAGACAGGGAGACGGGCTGGAGATGTTTCTCCTGATCCCATCCCAGCATGGGACGCCCCTCAGAGCAGGGGTGTGTGCAGCTCACCACCATCCCCTTGCACAGGGGGAAGATGGAGAAGGAGAAGGAGCGATCCCGCCTGGCCGGGGTCATCCCGGCCGAGCCGGCGGCCGCGGAGGTGGCCGAGGACATGCAGAAGGAGCGGCGGCTCTTCCAGCTCCACATGTGTGAGGTAAGGGCTGTGCTGGGGGGCACAGGGACTGTTCATCGCTGGGGGGACACGGGACATTGCTCTGCTAAAGCTGTGTGGGAACATCAGAGCCTGTCCCCATCCCCACCGCCAAAATAGCCCCATATGGGTGATCTGTGGGACCCTTGGCTGTCCCCATCCCGTTGTGTCCCTACATGGTCCTGGCTCAGGGATCCTCATCCCATCCCCAAATTGGGGTCCCTGTGGGATGCAACTTCCAACAGCATCCATGGCACCCCATGAGGGTGACCTCTCGCTGCAGTGAGGCACCTGTGGTGCCACCCATGTCCTCCCAGCCCAGCTCCTACCCCTTCACTGGGTGTGGCATTTGGGGCAAAAAATGAGCTGTTGGGCTAACATCCCTGAGCCTGGCTTTGTGGTTTTGCCCTGTCCTCAAAACTGCTCCTGGTTTTGGTTAGAGGGGCTCACAAGTCACCCCAGATCCTCGTGCCAGTCCCAAATCCTGGCAATCTCTGCTCAGAAGATGAGATGGGAGCAGGTGAAGGATGGAAACCTAATTTTGGACCCCCTCAGCAAGGAGGAGCCCACGTGTTCTGGCTCCAGACACTCAGCAGCCCCATAAACCTCCCGAGGGTGACACAGAGCAGGGAACAAATCCCCAGTGAGTTGTTCCAGGTCTCTCCCATGTTCTTGAGGGCCAGAGCCTGGTGCTGCCCTGTGTCCCTCCCAGCAAAGGGCAGGGGGTTGTGGGGAGGAGGCTGTGCCCGCTGGGGAGCTGGGACCGGGCCAGATGAGTCACTCCCTTGAATAGCTCCAGTGTGGGATGGATAAATAACAGCACATGGAGAGGCGGCGGGAGCTGGAGCCGGGCACGGCGGCTGCGTGTGAGCCGGGCACGGGCACGTGAGAGCTGCTGCTGGCCCTGGAAATATGGGGGCAGCTCTTCTGGGAGGCATGTGGGGCACGTGGGTTTATAGGGAAGTGGGTATGCTGCTTCCTGGGAGTCGGAACATAGTCCTGTTCCACCCCATGGGGTGGTTGTGTCTCCCCATCGTGGGCCATCTGACACTCCCTGGGCTGTGGGTGCAGCTGGATCAGGACCCAGGGGTGCTGGAAGCATCCCTTTGCACCCCTGGGTGTGGGTGGCAAGGCAGGGACATCCCATGGGAGCCGGGCATGTGTGGCCTTTTCCAGGTGGGACTTGGTTCAGGGAATGCAATCTCAGCATCTCCAGCTTGCACAGCAAAGTTTAACAACCCTCCCCAGCCCAGTGACCCCTCAGGGTGTTCAGAGTGTCCAGGGCACCGGGACACTCCATTCCAGAGCCTCTCTTCCACCATGGAAAGCCCCTGGAGCCCAGGGCTGCCTTCCCTCCGCCTCACCTCCTGTTCAGAACCATTCTAGCAGCTGGAGAGGAGCTTGCAGGGGGAAAATCTCTTCCCCCTCCTTATTTTGCTCAGGGTGAGTGAGACTCTGGGTCTTCCTTCCCTGCCTGCAGCTGATGGATGGGTTTGATGCACGGAGCTGAAATTCCCCATCCCATGGGACACCTCTGCAGACCTCCAGGGCTGCTGTGCTGCAGGTGCTCACTGCTTGGAATCTGATCTTTTGGGAATAAAAGGGTCATATCTTAAAAAACATTTGGGCTTTTTTTTTTTTCTTCACAAGCTGCCTTGAGTTTTGGTTACTTATTAACTCCAGAAGTAATGAGCAGCAGGAGAAGCGTGCTTGGCTGGAAACCCTGGAGGCCTCAGTCCTTGAACTTTCCAGGTCTTGGAGGACTTCCAGGGCCAGGTTTTTTGAGGGTGGTCCCCAGTGAGCTGCCTTCAAATCCAACATCATGAGTCGACTCCTTGAAGCCCAGCCAGTGTTTTAATCCTCCTCCCTGTGCCGGGAAGGGAAGCGAGGGCTGGGCAGGCTCTTGCTCTTTCCTCTGGGGTATTTTCAGCTGGTCCTTGTCTCCATCACCTAATGGGGTGTCTTCTCCTCCTCCAGTACCTGCTGAAAGCCAGTGAGTCTCAGATGAAACAGGGACCAGATTTCCTGCAGAGCCTCATCAAGTTTTTCCATGCTCAGCACAAGTAGGTGCCTCCTGGGTCTGGGTGGTTCATCCCTGGGGCCTGTTGTCATCCTTAGGGGGTCTCATGGGATTCTGGGGGCTCCTTTTGTCATCCCAGATCCATAAAGCTGTTGGTGAAAGTGTTGGGCACAGCCAGTCACTCTCTGGTTGTATCTGCAAGGTTGAAACGTGCTTTGTTGGCTTGAGGAGCTGTAAACGTGTCCATGGGGCTGGGGAAGGGGGTTGGCTCGGGATAGATCCGATTATTTGGTTTCCTGGATAGATTTCCAGGGATGAGTTCAGCTGAGCTGCTCCAACATCAGCCATGGGGCTCATAATGAGGGGGTTTGGAGCAAGGATGAGCATCCCCTTGCCTTTCCCTTTGCTCCATGAGACTGGAGTGGGTGTCATCATCTCCTCCAGCTATCCAGCAGGGAAACTGAGGCAGAGAGGGACAGTCCTGCTGGATAAAGGGGTGTCCTTGGCTGGAGCTGTGACCCCAGAGATCCCCTGGACGTGGCCTTTGGCAGTGCTGCTCCCCAGTGCTGGGATTGAACAATCCTGCATCCCAAACACCCCAAATATTTGGGGTATCCAGACTCTGTGGGCTGGGCTGAGCCTTTGCTGGGCTCTCTCCAGATCCCACGAGCCAGGGAACCACAAAGCAAGAGCAGCTTCTCAGGGAGGGGGTTGCCGTGATCTCCAGCCACATTTTCTCTCAAAAAAACCCTCTTTTTTCCCCTCCATCCTCCCCGTCTGCATCTTAATCACCCTCAACAAATGCCCAGTTTCTTCCAAGATGGCTGGAAGGCTGCCCAGAACCTCTACCCCTTCATTGAGAAGCTGGCTGTGTCCCTGCACGCGGTGAGTCCCACACGCTGCCATCCATCCAGGCGTGTCCCCTGGGATGCCACCCCCCCGTCCCTGTGCCAGCCCCTGAGAACGCCCCTGCTCAGCACAGCAGTGAGAGCAGCTCCTCCCTTTCCAGCTCCACCAAGCACAGGAGGAGGAGGTGAAGCAGCTCACGCAGACCCGCGATTCCCTCCGCAGCATCCTGCAGCTGGAAAACAAGGAGGTGAGAGCCCCAGGACTGGGAGGGTCCTGGGTACCCTGGGGTTAGGCTGGGGATGGGGAGAACCTGGGGACCAAAGTAAACATCCATGGGAGCAGAGCAGGAGACCTGGAGGATGTTTGGATGCTTGGAGGGCACGGGGGTCTCTGGCATCCTGCTGGACACTGCACACATAAGAATGAGATCACTTGGAGCAGCCACCCCTGCACCTCTCACTTTGCTTTTTAACTGCCTTTTTCCAGGAAAACCTGAGCAGGAAGAACTCTGGCAGTGGCTACAGCATCCACCAGCACCAAGGGAACAAGCAGTACGGCACAGAGAAGTCAGGATTCCTGTACAAGAAGAGTGATGGGTAAGGATGGGTGTTTTCTCAGCTCCATCCCAGTGTTTTTGATGCCCATAGGATCCCCATGTGGGCTCAGCAGGACATTCTGTGCTCTGTGAGTTGCAGGAAGCACAACCCCACATGACCGTGCTGAGGGCTGGTGTGAGAAGTTTGGGGTGTGGATGTGGGTGCTCAGGGCTGTGCAATCCTCACTCTTCCTCTTCCTCCTCCTCAGGATCCGCAAAGTGTGGCAGAAGAGGAAGTGTGGTGTGAAATACGGCTGCCTGACCATCTCCCACAGCACGGTGAGGAGCAGGGGGTGCAGCCCTGAGCCTTCCTTGTGCTCCTTTTGAGCCTCGGAGTCTGTTGGATTTCAGATTTAGTTTTGCCCAAACTGGTCTCAAATCTGCCTGGCTTAAAATTTAACACAAGATGGGACTGGAAAGTCTAAGGGTGGGTCACCTGTGTCTGACAAGTGTCCCTGAGAGGGAAAGGTGGGTTTGGTTGGGGCAGAGAGTTGGGCAATGAGGGTCCAGACAAGCCCAAAGGGGCCAGGGCAGTTTGGCAGGAGGTGCTTCCCCCTGGCGTTGGAGGCTGGAAACTGCAACAGGGACAGAGGATGTGGGTCAGGGACATCTTGGAGCCCTGTGCTCCTGCAGAGGGTTCCTGTTCTCCCACAGAGGGTTCCTGTTCTCCCGCAGAGGGTTCTTGTGCTCCTGCAAAGGGTCAGACAGGGCCAGACTCACCTGGTTGTTCCAAGAGGAACCATCTGTGGTGGTGGTTGTCCCACCGTCAGAGATGGAGATGCCCAACCCTTGGTGATGCCCATCCCACCCCTTCCTGGTCCTTTAACCCACCTCCACCCTCTCACCCTGCAGATAAACCGTCCCCCTGTCAAGCTGAACCTCCTCACCTGCCAGGTGAGGCCCCACGCCGAGGAGAAGAAGTGCTTCGACCTGGTGACACGTGAGTGCCTGAGGTGGGGTGCGTGTCTGGGGTGGGATGTTTGACCCAAAGGTGGAGGCTGTGGTGGGAGCTCTCCCTTTGTGGTGTGGGTTTTCCCCCTGGAACACCTGGACACCCTCTTTGAACCATTTTAACCCAGCCCTGGGTGCCTCCCTGGCTGTCTGTGGAGGAAGGAGTAAGCTCTCCAAGGAGATCCAGAAAGCTCAGACAAAAAGAGGTTGTGACAGGTCTTAGGTGATGGAGAGTGATGTGCAGTGATTTAGTTTTTAATTAAGCAGCTTCTTTGGAGTGATTTCATCTAATTCTTTCAGTCCTGGGCATCCCTAAATCATAGAATGAGAGAATCACAGAATGGTTTGGCTTGGAAAGGACCTTAAAGACCATGGGCAGGGACACCTTCCACTAACCCAGGTTGCTCCAGCCTGACCTTGAACACTTCCAGGGATGGGCCAGCCACAATTTCTCCCCTTTCCCCCCTCTCCCCATCCCTGCAGACAACAGGACATATCACTTTCAAGCAGAGGACGAGCAGGAGTGTGTTGTGTAAGTGTCACAGCCCATCCCCACTCCTTGAGCTGCCAGATCCTTCTCTGCCTTCC
Organism: Pithys albifrons albifrons; assembly: GCF_047495875.1. NCBI lineage: Eukaryota > Metazoa > Chordata > Aves > Passeriformes > Thamnophilidae > Pithys > Pithys albifrons. The sequence goes on from NC_092481.1 coordinate 3,619,913, forward strand.
CCATCCTCCTCTTCCTCCTCCTCCCTCGTGCTCAGGTGGGTCTCAGTGCTGCAGAACAGCAAGGATGAAGCCCTGAGCAATGCCTTCAAGGGGGATGTGGGCAGTGGGGCTGCAGCAGGTGCCGGGGTGGACGGCAGCGTCCAGGAACTCACCAGGCTGGTCATCAGCGAGGTGAAGAACATGCCAGGGAACAAACAGTGTTGTGACTGTGGGGCCCCAGGTACGTCAGGGTGTCCCCCCACCCCAGGTGTGGGTCTGGCACCCATAGGGGTCACAGTTGAGCCCCCATGTCCCTCCCACCACAGACCCCACGTGGCTCTCCACCAACCTGGGCATCCTGACGTGCATCGAGTGCTCTGGCATCCATCGGGAGCTGGGGGTGCATTATTCCCGCATCCAGTCCCTCACCCTGGATGTCCTCAGCACCTCCGAGTTGCTGGTAAGTTGCTTCCTGAGCCTGGAGGTCTCGTGGCCACTGGGAATCACCCTCCGTTGCTCCCAGACTTTCTGGAATGTGGAGTTAATTCCTCCTCCTCCTCTTCCTCCATCCCCAGTTCGCTCCAGTGCTCGCAAACTTGCCCCAGTTTCCCCATTATGGTTGTCTGGGCAAGGGGGGACTTTCCAAACCTATTTCCTAAGGAGAGGATGCTGGAACTGCTCCCTCATAAAATTCCTCTGCCATGAAAGAGCATCCCTGGCAGAGATGCTGTGCTGGGAAGGTCCTGGGTAGATTCAGTGGATTCCTTCCCTCTGGGATGGGATCTGGCTGGAGCAGGGTGAGCGTGGCCAGGAGGGCTTGTCTCCCCCCATCTCTCTCTCTCCATAGCTGGCTGTCAGCATCGGGAACACCCGTTTCAACGAGATCATGGAGGCCACACTGCCCACTCAGGACTGTCCCAAGCCCTCGGCTGGCAGTGATATGTGAGTTGGGTGCAGGATGGGGGCTCAGGGTGGGCTGGGAGGAGAAAGAAGAGGAAGAGAAGGAGGAATAGGAATGCATGGTGTGTGGTCTTTGTTCCCATCCTGGTGCCCATCAGCTCTAAGACAGCCCTGGGATGTGAGAATGGAAGATCTTGGTGTCAACACCTGGATTTTGGTGGGGATCTGCACCTCTGTAGAGGCTTTCCCTTGATCCCGAGGCTTCAGGAGGAGGCAGGAGCACAGGCTGCCCCTGGCTGTGGTGGGAACTGGAGGGGTCTGGTCTCCATGCCCAGCCAAGCCCCTCTCCCACAGGGCTGCCCGCAAGGAATACATCGTGGCCAAGTACATGGAGCGACGCTTCGTCCAGAAAAGCAGCCGGGACGATCCCCACCGCCTCTGGGAAGCCATCCGTGCCCGGGACCTCCTGGCCCTGCTCCAGGCCTTTGCCGAGGGGCACGACCTGGCCAAGCCCCTGGCCAGGCCCGAGGGGCAGGTGAGCCCCACACCTGGGAGCATGGGTGGATTTCCTCCCTCTGGGTACCTGTGCTTGGGGTTTTCCCAGGCTTTGGGTGGAGATGTGCCCGTGGGAAGATGAGCATCTTCAGATGCAGCTTCCTTCTCTTCCTTAACTCATGGGAGATGAGCATCCATGGGTCCAGCTCTCCTTTTCCCTCCATCCTGGGGAAGATGAGCATCCTGAGGCTCATCTCCCTTCTCCCATGTCGTGGCAGGACCCAGGTGAGCTGGCACTACACATGGCTGTGCGCCACGCCGACAGGTCCTCCCTGCCCTTGGTGGACTTCATCATCCAGAATGGGTGTGTTCCCAAGTGTTCCCGGTGTTCCCTGCCCACTCCTACATGGCAGGAGTGTGCAGGAGGCCTGTGTGCCCTCGAGCCTTGACTCTCCTGCTGGTGGCCCTGCACAGGGGGACGCTGGACCGGGTGACACAGGACGGGAACACGGCCCTGCACTACAGCGCACTCTACAACCAGCCCAACTGCCTCAAGCTGCTCCTGAAGGGCAAAGCTGCCTTCACCACGGGTATGGGGCTGGGACTGGGGGTGTTTGGGGGTCCCTGGTGGCAGTGGAAAGGCTGTAACCTGAGTTTGTCCCCCTTTGTCCCTTGGGCAGTGAATGCGGCGGGTGAGACGGCTCTGGACGTGGCGAGGAGGCTGAAGCACAGCGAGTGTGAAGAGCTGGTAGGTGGGGTGGAGGGTATGGGGGAGATGCTTGGGATGGGGAGAGGGGACCAAAGCATGTGGGGAGGGCTGGCGTGGAGGTGAGTGGCTGCTGGGGCCTCTCCTCTCTGTGCTGAGACCCCCCTGCCCTTCCCTGTGCTGAAACCCCCCCGACCTTACCTCTGCTGACACCACTCACTTGCCCCCATCCCGAGGACTCCCCTGACCTCCCCATCCATCTGGCAGCTGGAGCAGGCGCAGGCAGGGAAGCTCTCCCTGCAGATCCACGTGGACTACGACTGGGAGCCCCCCTCGGAGTTCCCTTATGACAGCGAGGATGAATTGGAGGAGAAGGTACCTGGGAAGGGGACACCACATCCTGTGAGGGGGAATCCCACATCCCCAGTGAGGGGGCTGGGGGAGTGCAGACCCTTTTTTGGGTCTGGTGGCAGTGGGGCATCCCTGAGTCCACGTGCCTGCCCCCAGGTGAGCCCCCTCCAGCGCTCCTTCAAGGGCACGTCCCCGCTGGCCGCCAGCCCCCCGCCCGCCTGCCCCCAGACCCGCTGGAGCTGCATGGGGGGCATGGACATCACCAACAAGACCTACGAGAGCATCCTGGTGCCCTCCCGCCCCGCGCCCCGCCGGGCACACAGCGAGGAGATCCCCCCGCCTCTGCCTCTCAAAAACCCCACGCGGGGCGGCTCCCGCCCCAGACCCGGCCACAGCCCCACCGGTGAGTCGGGGCGGGGGTTCACCCGCGGTGGGGCTGTGCTTTCACCAGGACACCCATTTATTGTCCCTGCTGTGTGTGTGTCCCCGCAGAGCGCCCCGAGCTGCCCCGGCAGGCGTCCGAGCCCCACTTCTCCGGGCCGGCGGAGGCTCCGGCGCCGCGCAGCCTCCCCTCTGCCAGCAGCACGGGCGCCCTGGATGGCACCCCCGGCACCCGCAGCCCCCCCGAGAGCCGGCGGGCAGCGTACTGGGAGACCCGCTCCGACACCGACACCAGCAGCACCCGGCGGGGCCCAGAGCTGAGCCCCCCGCCCGGGCAGCCCCCGCCGGGCAGCGCAGCCCCCGACATGCCCCCTGTCAAGTTTGGGTAGGGACCCCCCTCCAGGCTGGGGGTGGGCACTGGGGGGTCGGTTTCAATCCTTGCCAAGCCCAAATTGTCCCTGTGGAGCAAAGGGATCCCCACGCCCTGAATTTCCTAAAGGAGTTGGTGTTGCCACTGGGATGCAGAACGGGGTAAGAGCAGCCATGGGGATGATGGGTTGTCCCTGGAAAAGGTGATGCAGATTGTTTGGGGTGACACCAAGATCCCCTGCAAATTGTTATATAAAAATTTTATAATCATATAAATATATATTATATATATATTTATATGTTATAATATTTTTTCTCCCCTTTGGGAAAATGTGCTGGAATGGGCCCACCTGAGGGAGTTTGTGTGCTGGGGTCCCTCTCCATCAGTATCCAGGGGGATGTGGGTGGGACCCTGGTCCCTTGGGTCCCCTGGCAGAGCCCTGACCCCACCAAGACCTCGCAGGAAGGAGGACAGGGAGGGCTGACACTGTCCCCACTGTCCCCCACAGCTCGGAGAGCACCCGCTCGTACCGACGCATCGGTGGCGGGGTGGGCAAGGCAGGGCCAGCCGTGTCCCCCCAGAGCCCTGGTGGCCCCGAGGACCCCACTCTCAGCAAGGTGCCCCCCGTGCCCATGCCCAGGAGATTTGCTCCGGTAGGTGCCACGACTTGGGAGTTGTCACCCTCTGCATCCCCAAGCATCCCAGGTCCCCTTATCCTGGGGTGGCAGAGGGAAGGATCAGGGGTGTCACATCCCTGTACTCCCCTTGGGAGTGACCTTGGGGGGGGTCTGTCACCCCCTTTGCACCTCGTTTCAGGCCAAGGGGAGGCAGAAGCGGGTGAAGGCGGTGGCTGACTGCAAGGGGGACAAGGCCCGGGAGCTGACCTTCTCCAAGGGGGAGGTGATCGTGGTGACACGGGAGGAGGACGAGCAGAGCTGGGTGAGTGTCACCGTGGCATGCACAGGTGCTGGGATCCCAGTTCTGGTCGTTTTTCCCCACTGGGTTCTCCTCTGAAGGAGTGGGGCACGGATGGGGGACCCCTGCCCCGTCTGTGCATGGAGGAGGGCTGGGAAGGCTCCTGCTGTGTCACCACGACTTTGACTCTCTAAATTCCCCTGGGAATTGGGTTGTCAGCCCCAAAGCTTCTCCCATGCCTGAGATGGGACTCCCACCCCTTTGACCCCCCCTTTTCTGCACCCCCAGGTTGGCTTCATTGAAGGCGACGGTTCCCGCACCGGAGTCTTCCCTGCCAGCTTCGTCCACCTCTTGCAAGACTGACCAGGCAGTGTCCCCATTTGTCACTGTCCCCTCGGCGAGGATCAGAGGCAGCTCCCTGCTGGGGGCTCAGCAGAGCCAGACCACGAGGGACATGTGCCCAGGACTGACCACTGCCCTCCAAGGGGGCTCAGAGACCCCCCCTTGGGAATTCCGTCCGTGGATGGCAACACTGGGGAGCTGAGGGGCAGAGAAAGGACTGAGGTTTCTGTGCCAGCCCCTGCTCCTGCTGCTCTCCCCTTCTTCCCATGGGCTCTGCCCATCCCCAGGCCTTTCTCCTCACTCTGCAAGGAACTGGGGATGGGGGAGCTGCACTTGGTGATTTCCCCTGTCCTCTGCCAAGGAGTTGTGCAGGCCCTTCCCCAGCCTGGGGGGAGCAGGGCTGGGGGGCAGCTGTGCCCCCTCAACCTCCCTCTGTACCCCAACTGTGAAGCCTTTGGGATGGGCAAAAATTAGGAGGGGGCTGGAGGGTCTCTAACCCAGACTTGGGGATGCTCCAAATCTTCCCCCAAAACTGGCAGTGAAATGCCATTCCTGATTTGGGGGGGAGGTGGTGGGGGATTGAGGTGGCCCCGTGTCCCTCCCCTGGGGTGGGTGCTGGATCACCGCCCCAGCCCTGGGAGGTCTCTCCAAGGGGATTTTGCTTTATTTTTCTGGGACCAACATCCCCTTGTGCTGATGTCCCTTGGAATGTACCTGCCTCTATACCCCTCCCTGTACCCTCATTCCCTTCTCAATTCTGTGTCGAATGTTTCATCTCAAAAAACAGTCTTTTTTTAATGTTTCCTGTCTGTGATTTCTAATAAACCATCATTTTTGTAAGAATTTGTATGTGTGAGGGCCTGCCCTGGCCATGTCCAGGCTGGTGATGCTGGTGACGTGACCCCAAGGTCAGTGGGGTCTGTGACTGGCTGGTGCCCACTGGAGATGTGGGTTTTGGGGTATTTTGGTACTCTGTGTGTGTCTGGGTGCTCCAGAGAGGAGTTTGGGCACCAGCCACCCCTGGTGGGTGAGGGATCAGGGACAAGTGAGGGTGGCAAGCCTGTTGTCACCCACCCATCCTAACAGCCTGGGGGATTGTCCCCACAGACGTGCCTCCCATTGCTGCCTGCCCAGCCAGTCCTCAGTGGCTCCTTTTTCCCACCACAGACTGGCACACCATGGACTGGGGGCTCAGCAGGGCTGTGCTGGGTTTCAAAGACTGCAGGAGAAACAGAATCATGGAATGCTTTGTGTTGGAAGAGACCTTAAGGATCATCTTATTTCACACCCCCCTGCCATGGACAGGGTCACCTTCTACTAGACTGGGTAGCTCCAAATCCTGTCCAACCTGACCTTGAACACTTCCAGGGGTATTCTCAGTATTGGACTACTCCAATATAGGGAGTTTTACAACAGAGTGGAATGTTGCAATATTTAGGAATCCCACATATATTTGAATATTCCAATATACGGAGCATAAAGACCCCCCACCTCGGCGATCTCGCTGCCGCAGGACACCAACTTTGGGAAGAGCAGAGTTTGCCACACACCACATCCCACCCGTGCCCCTCGGCATTCCCTGTGCCCAATCCCCATCCCTGTGCCCGGCTCCCCGTGCCCCCCGCGCCCCCCAGCCCCGCCACAGCCGCACGTCCCGGTGCGCCCCGACGGGCGCCTCCCCCTCTCCTGCAATCGTGGCTCCCGGCTATATTTAGCCCTCCCCCGTGCTATTTCGCCTTCCTGGCAGGAGTTTGTAACTGGCCGGGACAGCCCCACCTACTTTCTGCTTTCTGTCCCTTCCCTTCTCCCCTTTTCCCCCCTCTCTGCTTCTCCCACCCGGCTGCCCGGGACCCCCATGCTGGCAGTGCCCAGCAGTGCCCGCTGCCCCCGGAGCCCGGCGAGCCACGAGCCCCCGGAATGGGGCCCGCTGAGGAGCTGGTCCGGATTGCCAAGAAATTGGATAAGATGGTGGCCAGGAAGAGCACGGTAAGGTGGCCGAGCTCCTCGGGGGTGTGTGTGCGTATTTACACACGTGTGTATTTGCACACGTGCATGTTTATACACGTGCGTTATTTACGTGCGTGTTGGGACGTGGCAGCGTGGATTGGGAAAGGATTGGCTCTTCACCTCCCTTCTGTAGCCCCCTGGAGGGGCTGAGTAGGTTTAGGGGGTGCTGAGCTCCCACAGGTGCCTCCAGCACCCCCGGGGTGCTGCCTGTGCCACTCCAGCCTGGCCATCTGACATCAGAGCCAGCACCCGGGGGGGTAGTTTTGACTTGAATTTGAGGCTCTCCTGCCCCCCATTGCTCCCAGACATTGGGATTTGGGATAAGAGGAGGTCTGTCCATGGGTGGCAGCTCTGGGCACCCCTCAGCAGTGCCGGACTGTGGGCGACAGGTGTTTGGCCACTGTCCCATCCACCAACACCCGATCGGTGCTGGTGCCGCGGGCTCAGATCCCAGCAAGGCAAAACTCCGGGCTGGGGGACACCACACCCCCAACCCCCCCAGCCCTGCCCTGCCTGTTGCACGAGTGTGCCAAGGGAGGGGGCTGAGCACTGGTGCCGGGTGGTTTTGGTGGGGGTGTGCCAGGGAGAGCCGGGATCCAGCCCTGCCATCCTTGTGCCAGGTGAGGATCCATCCGGGCACCCTGGAGAGCCGGTTACGTGTGCTGAGCCCGGCCCTCAGAGTTAATATTTGACTGTTTCCACCGACCTTTGCCCTGACAAGGTGCAGCCTCCTGGGTGTGGGGGGGCAGTGCTGCCATCCCCCCTGGATCTGGTGGCTTTTTGGGATGCCAGTGCTTGGTACCAAAACATCTTGTGGGAGCCACACAGAGTCTGTATCCTGCTGGGAATTACCCTGGGGTGATGCACAACCCTCCTGATGCACTTTGGGATGGGACAGGGCCATGATTCGACCACAGTGTGGGGACATTCCTGCACCCATCATAGCGGAGGGGCCTCATCCAGCCCCCATGGTTGGGGTCCATGGAGCTGGATCCCTGCAGGGGGGATACCTGGGAGCTGGTGTCTGCTGCTGGGGCTCTAAAAATACTGAGGAGGAGGAAGAGGAAGACTCCATGCCCACCTATGTTTAGCCCAGCAGCCACTGCAGGGGTTCAGGATGAAATCCCAGGGGGGTGTGTCCCTCCCATCCCTGGGTGGGGACACTGGAGGGTCCCCCAGCCCATCCCCAGCTCCCAGCAGCCCAGGGTTTCCTTATGGAGGGGTTTTCTCAAGTTTTAAGGGAAGCTCCTGCTACCCAGCTGGAGACATGATCCGATGCTGGGATGGTCCAGCAGGATTTGGGTGTGAGATTTTTCTGTGGTGTGTTGACATGGAGGGTCAGGTGTTCCCAGTGAGCAGCCCAGGACTGCTTTGTGTCCCCTTGGGGTGCCCTCCCTGGTGCTCCCTGCTGCTGGTGAGAGGGAAGGGGGGACATGCAGCCCCCCATTCCATTTATCTCCAGCTCCTCAAGGGCCCCCATGGCTTCTCCCTGCTCTAGGAAGGGGCGCTGGATCTGCTCAAATCCCTCACCGGCTACACCATGACCATCCAGCTGCTCCAGGTGAGGGGGTGTGGGTGGGGGACACCCCATGGGGTGGCTGGTCCTGTCCCTGCCGTGCCAGCTGGCACATCCCTAAGAATGTGTCCCTGCCGTGTGTCCCCAGACCACCCGGATCGGGGTGGCCGTGAACTCGGTGAGGAAGCATTGCTCGGATGAAGAGGTGGTGACCTCGGCCAAAATCCTCATCAAGAACTGGAAGCGGCTTCTGGGTGAGCAATGCCAGGGGAGGATGGAACCCCCCAAAGCCTCAACCCTCCCTGGGCCATCCCCACCCCCCCAAACCCTAAGGCTTTTCAGGGAGGATGGACTGGGATCAGTCCCAAGCTGGGACGTGCAGGCTCCCATAACCTGGAACCCACCACTCCCAGGCACTGGATTGGATTTTCCAAGGGCTTGTTTTCACTCCTGGATGGAGTGGTGTAAATCAGAGCATTCCAAGGGCTGAGCATCCCCCTAGTCATCTCCCACCCCAGGATGCAGCTGCCCAGGTGCCCTGTGCTGACTGGGCTGTGGCTGTGACACCCAAATCCTTCCCTCAGAGTCCACCACCCCAAAGAAGGAGAAGGACACGGATGGGGACAAGGAGAAGAAGAAGGGGCTGGATGTTTCCAGCTGCCCCAGTGAAGTGGTGAAGCAGCACAAGAACCTGGCTGAGAAGCACAAGGAGAAGCACAAGGAGAGGTGGGGGCTCCTGCCCACAGTCAGGGGTCACCAGGGGCTGATGTGAGACCACCCTCTGCTTGGTCCTTAAGAGTTTATCCATCTCTGCCTGCCCAAGGATTCTGGCACCTCTGGAGACCAAAGGGCAGTGGGAGCAGCACCAGGGTGGCTTTTGGAGGATGGATAAATGGGAATTTTTTGTTTTCTTTTCTTTAGAGCTAATTATTCCTTGGATAAGGGCTGTTTGGGCAGTGCTCATGTGACCCTTTGCCACTCTCTCTGTCCCCAGGAAGCCCAGCAAATCCAGCTCTCATGCTGCCACCACCCAGGGCCACTCTGCCAACTCCAACTCGGAGAGGTACCTGCTGAGGGATGCCCTGACCCTCATGCCAGGGTCTGCCAGGCACTGCCAGCCCGGGGGAGGCTTTGCTGGCAGCCTGGGGGGTGGTGGGGCTCATGGATGGCCCAGCTAGGGATGGGGTGTGCAGATGGGCAGGACCTGGCTCACAGGACACCAGGGGATGCTGAGAGCATCTCTCCCTTCCTTTGGGCTTCAGTGATGGCCGGAGCCCCACTGCGTCCTCCAAGAAGTCACCTCTGGATGGCAAGAAAGAGAGGTGGGTGCTGGGCTGGGTGGGGATGGGAGAGGCTCCCCCTCACTGGGCTCTAGGTGGGGGCCTGGCCCACCTTCTAGTCCCTACCACCACCCTCTAACCTGTGGCTCATCCTGCCAGGAGAGACTCTGCTGACTCCAGGTCCTCCACCACCTCAGCTGTCTCCTCCTCTTCCTCCCCACAGAAGAGGCTCTCAGGGGACAGGTAAGGAGGGGACATCCCCAGACAACCTGGGTTGCTTTGTGGGCCCCCTTTGGGGATGCCCTGACTGTGGGAGCTCCATCTGGGGTGGGCAGAGATGGCTGGGAATCCTGATCCTGCCACAGGCACTGGGACATTCCCTGGGAAGAGCAAATCCTCCCCTTGGGAGATTCCTCATGGCTTCCCAGCACTCTGCTCTTATTGATGTGCTGGTGCCTGAGGCCCTGCCACCATTCCCTGCCTCATGTCCTGCCTGCCCTGTGTCTGGTGTCACCCCACTGTCCCCTCCTGTGCCACTCCCAGGAGATCCTCTGTGGGCTCCAGCCCCTCTCCAGCTCCCACGGGCTCCCGCAGAAATTCCAGTGACAGCAAGGAGGAAAGGTAGGACAGACCCATCCCTGTACCACGGGATGCAGGTCCCTGGGGCTGTGCCAGGACCCCACCTACCTGTCCCCCTTGTGTGCCCCACAGAGCCAACAGCAGCAAGGTCAAACCAGAGACCCCACGGACCCCCACCAGCCCCTCCTTCTCTCCCAGCCCCTGTTTCCTGGCTCCCTGTTACCTCACAGGGGATTCCGTGCGGGACAAGTGCATCGAGATGCTGACGGCCGCGCTCCGCATGGATGGTGAGAGGGTCTGGGGGGCTGGACCCCAACACGGGCTGTCTCTTCTATGGGACAGCCCTAACAGGAGTATTCAGCCCCTAAAAGAAAGAAAAGGTTGATAGGGTCCCTGGTATGGGATGATGGGGTTGGGTCTCTGTAAAGTTCAAGGTGGGTAAAAATATGTATTTTGGAGGTGGAGTGTCTGGGATAAGTACAGAGGGAGAGGTGAGATTTTTTGGGGGGGGTTACAGTGAGACCTGGATGGTTTCACACCAAAAAGTCATGCCCTGACCTCTCTGTCCTTTAGATGACTACAAGGAGTTCGGTGTGAACTGTGAGAAGATGGCATCGGAGATCGAAGACCATATCCTTTGGGGCGGGTGGGGGTCCCCGGGCACCGTCTGCTGGGGGGGCACACGTGGGCTCGGGAGTGGTAGTGGGAGCAGGACAGAGTGTGTCAGGGACAAGGACAGCGTGACAGGTTCTGCTCTGCTCGTTGCCTGCAGAGGGAGCCCAGACCACGGTTAGAGGATGCCGAGCCTGATGTTGATGCTGATGCTGAGCATCTCCTGCCTTAGTCTGGGGGTCTGAGCATCCCCTGCCTTAGTCTGGGGGTCTGTGCATCCCCCTGAAACTGCTCTGCCTTCACCCCTGAGGAAATAAACCCAAAAGCAGCCGAGTTATTTTCCTTGAGCCTGCTGTGGGTGCCCATGTGTCCTGCCAGCCCCAGTCCATCGCAGTGACCAGGCTGGCACGGATGAAGCTGCCTCCACCCACTCCCAGTTCAAGGCTTGGGGGTCTCCTGGCAGCATCCCCAGACCAGGACTAATCCCAAAGTGGTTCCCCCTTCTGGGTTTGATTTTTGGTGCACCCCAAACTCTGTACCCCGAGCTGCCTGCTCAGCCCATCTGCCCACATCCAGTGGCATTTTGGCCATCCAGGGAGGAAGAAACAGGCTGAGTGTTCTTCACCATGAACTTGTCTCAGCACAGGGCTTGGTGGCTGTCCCTGAGCCCCACAGCCTGGCCTGGATGCCAGACACTCCCAGGCAGAGCTGTTTTCCTCCCCACACCCCAAGTTGTGTCAACACAAGGATGGTGACACCTCCCACATGTGGTCCCTCAGGGAGCAAAGCCACCTCCACGTGGGCACTGACCCTGGTGACAGTCAGCAACCTCCTGGATTCCTTGACAGACCCCACATATCTTCCAGGAGCTGAAGAGCACGGACATGAAGTATCGCAACCGGGTGCGGAGCAGGATCAGCAACCTCAAGGACCCCAAGAACCCCGGGCTGAGGAGGAATGTGCTGTGTGGGGCCATCGAGCCCGCCCTCATCGCCCGCATGACCGCCGAGGTGGGCACGGGGTGGGGGACTCAGGACCAGCTTGTGGATCACATCCATCCTTTCTCCATGGTGCCCGAGGGCTGAGTCTTGTCTTGCTGGTGCCCACACTGAGCTTATCCCAGCACCTCTCAATCCCATCCTGGTGTTGGCTGGGGCAAGGGGAGCAACAAGTATGGGGGGAAAGTGGGGGCACGGCCCCCAGAGCCCTGCAGCTCCCCAGCCCATCACAGAGCTGTCACAGGGGCAGCAGTCAGGCTGGAGGGTCTCTGTTCCTCCTCCTTAACCAGCATCCACAAATCAGGCTCCTGGGAATCCCAGTTTTCTGCAGGGAGTCAGATCCCTGCAGGCAGCAGTTTGGGGTTGAGGATGGGATGATTTTCCATCTGGGTGGGTCTGAGCCCTCCAGCAAGCACAGAGAGCAGGGTGAATCCTGGAGAATCCAGGAGAGGACAGGGAGGGTCTGGAGCACAGCACTTGGCTGTGAGCAGAGCCATGGCCACGCTGACCATCGGGGCTGATGCTGGTGGCAGGAGATGGCCAGTGACGAGCTGAAGCAGCTGCGGAATGCCATGACCCAGGAGGCCATCCGGGAGCACCAGATGGCCAAGACGGGCGGCACCGTCACCGACCTCTTCCAGTGTGGCAAGTGCAAGAAGAAGAACTGCACCTACAACCAGGTCAGCCCTGGCCCCTGGAGGACTCCAAGGGGTCTCTCCTGACCCAATCCCCACCAGAGGGGTCTCTCCTGACCCAATCCCTGCTCCATCCCAGGTGCAGACACGCAGTGCTGATGAGCCCATGACGACATTCGTGCTGTGCAACGAGTGTGGGAACCGCTGGAAGGTCTGTGCCCAGCTGGGGGGGGCTCTCCAACCCTTTCCAAGCCCTGGGGGGTGGCAGAGCCCCCCAGAAGGGTTCTGGGGTGACTGGGTGAGGGCTCACTGCTTGTCCTGGGCTCTGTTTCTTCTGCAGTTCTGCTGATGGTGCCGTTGATGGGGCTGGAGGGAACGTGGTGCGAGATGAGATGCTGTGATGGTCATCACGTGTGGGGAGGAGGGCGACAGGATGGCAGCAGTCCCTACACTACACCCTGGCTCCCTGTTTCCTTGCACTGGGCTCCCTCAGACATCCCAGGCAGCCAAGCTCCACCCAAACTTTTTTTTCTTGAGAAAGTTGCAGTGAACTCAATGGTTCTTCCCTGTAAATACCTGCCCTTTGCTTGGGCTCAGCTGGGATCCCACTGGGAATAGACTCATCCCTGGAAAGGGAGACTGGTATGTCCTGGGCAGTGTGCCCTTCCCTGTGGAAAACCTGGACCTGGATGATTTGAGGGCAGGAGGAATGTAATCCCATGGGTGTGGGGCTGTGCCCAGGGCTGGGAGTGGGAAAGGGCCAGGTTTTATTTAACCCAAACACCTTCTTCCTGACTTAAAGACACAGAGGGAGGACACAGAGGGTACAGGGTGGTTGCAGGGTGTCTGGATGCTCTTGGGAAGCTGTGTCCCTCTGTTCTGAAATACATGGACCATCCATCCTGGCTTGAGGGCACTGTGTCCCAGGAAAGAAGAAGGGATGGTGGAGAAAGGAGTGAGAAAACCCCCTCCAGCCAGAGCAATAAAGGTGTGAACTGTTTTTGTGGCACAGACTGTTCTGTGAGGGAGTCTGGGACCCCCCAGCTCAAGTTTTGTGGTGCTCTGAGAGCCTCCACCAAGCTCCAACACACATCTTGCACCCACCAGCCCCAGCTTAACATGGTTTGATGCTCATCCAACACCTGCCTGATGATTAAAAACCTTTAATTAAGGCTGGAGAAGCTCCCTGGCTGGGTCTGGATGCTGTGGGCTGTCCCATGGCAGGGCAGAATCTCCACTGACAGCCAGGAGGGTTTTCCAGGGAAAGGACACCGGAGACCAACACGTCCCTCTGGCTACAGGAAATCTGGAACAGAGCCCTGTGGCACCGAGCCCGTCCCTTGTCACCTCCAGCCTCTTCCAGTGCCAGTGAGATGTGACGGGGACACAGGAAGGTCACAGTGACCACAGGTGACCATGGATGGGGAGGAGGAGGGTGCTGCTCCCAGGCCTGCCTGTGCCAGCTGATGTGTGGGAGTGGAGGAGGAGCGTGGAGCTGTTAATTAACCCATCATTAATTTTTTAATCTTGGGCTAAGGTGTGAATTTTTCCCCAGGCAGAGCCCAAGGCCATTTGCAGGCAAATTTGGGTGCTAAACCCTCCATGTTTGGGGGGTCCAGGCCACCCCTGAGCCCCCTGAGAGAGCCCTCTGGGCTGTGGTGCTCATTAGCACGCCAAGTCATTAATAAGCCTTCAAGGCAATTATTTACGCTTGCAGAGTGTGTGTGGCTGCAATTAAGGAATACAGTGGGTCGTGGGGTGATGAATAAAAGATCAGGGTGACCTTGAGCTGGGAGGGGAGCTCAGGAGGGCCAGCTCTGGGACTCCAGGCTGTCCCCAGGGTACCACAGGGGGTATTTGGGTGGGGCAGAGGCTGAAACGGGGCAATTTGGACCTGTCGTTTTGAAGTCCAGTCCCATAAAGGCGTTTGAGCAACACCAGAGGGAGCCTGACCCCAAACACATTAGGAGGGAGCTCCTGGTATCCCTCTGTGTCCTTCTGTCCCCCTGTGGATGTGTCCCCAGGGGAAATGTCACCCTGTGCCCCCTCCCCAGGTCTCCTGGGAAATCCCAGAGGAGGAAAAGGAGCAGGGAGGCTGAACTGGAGAGCTGGACACTGCCATCCATGCAAGGATGTCCCCACTCCCAGGGAAGGCTTTTCCACCTGCCTGAAGCTGGAGGAGCTCTTGGCCCTGAGGGATTCTCCGGCCTCTGGGGGAATGCAGGATGTGTCCCCCTGTGGCACAGCAGGTGGGTGCCACTGGGACAGGGGGCAGTGAGGGGCTCTCTGGCATCCAGGTGTTCCCAGGGGTTGAAACAGGCTCTGGGTGGCTCTTGGGGACAGTTCCCACACTGAACCTCTAACTCACTCCAGGGAAGACACAAACACGTGTGTGTGTGTGTGTGTGTGTGTGTGTGTGTGTGTGTGTGTGTGTTACAAAAACCCAATTCCCAAATTTCCAGCCTGCCTGAGCCCCCCAGGAGTTCCTGCTGTCCCTCCCCAACCCTCAGCCCCGTTGGTGCCTTGTCTCCAGGGTTTTCCCCTCTCTCCAGGAAGGTGACTGTCCACACATCCCCCAGCCTAGTGAGGAAGAGGAGCAGAGAAGGGCCCTGGCAGCTGCCTCTCTTGGACTTTGGGGAACTGGGCACTTCAGTTTTCATTTCTCATCAGCACTGGAGAGGTGTAGCCATGGATGGAACAGCTAATGCTGGTCCCCCCCTCCCTCTGCACAGCCCTGCAGGCAGGAGGCTCAGACAAGAGCCCTCAGGAGCTCAGGGGCTCTGTCACAGTCCCTGCCCCACCTGGGGCTGATCGTGACCACACAATGATGGAGAGGCTCCTGCAGTCCCTGCCAGGGCTTGATTTGCCCCAGCTGAGGCTCCAGGTTTGGATGCTCTGAAGCTTCAGCAGAATCCTGTCCCTGAATGAATCACAGAATCATTTTGGTTGGAAAAATCCTCTGGGACCATCGAGTCCAACTGTTCCCCCAGCACTGCCAAGCTCACCACTAACCATGTCCCCAAGTGTCCCATCCACACATCTCTTAAATCCTCCAGAAATGGTGACTCAAATGAGACGCTCAGTCCTCCATCTGGTGGAGGTTTTATGTTCAACCTCCTACCTTTAAACACTTTAAACAACCCCACAGTGTGTCCCACCCCAGCCAGGTCCTCCATGAGGGGACAGCCACCACTGGTGCCATCCCTTCCACGTGGACTGCTCTGAGCCACCCTAGGGACACTCTGTCTCACAGAATCCAGCACGTGGACACCTGAACATCCCCACTTTGCTGTGCAGTCCCAGCTTGCCCAGGGGTCACCCCTCCCTCGTGCTCCAGCCCTCCTGCTCGCCCGCAGCGCGGGGGCTTCGCCGCTGCCCTTCTCCCCCGCAGTTTTCCAGCCTTGACAAAAAAATCAGCACTTTGCTGCTCAGTGGTTTCCTTGGCAACCCCATTTCCCCATCTTCTTGCTTTCTGCATCTGTAACCCCCCCTGGCCCCAGTCACCAGCCCCCAAAGCGCCGTGACAGGTCCTTGTCCACAGGGATGGAGAGGGAGCTGATGGGTCCTGACCACCCTGGAAAGGCTAATCCTGGGGGAACCCTGGGGCTTCCCGAGAATCTGGGCTTCTTGGAAAAGGAATGGAGTGGCTGGTGGTGGTTTGTCCAAACTGGACTGAATAAAAGCAGTTTTGGAGCTTTTACCCCTCTGTGTGGGGTAAACCCCTGTGCATGGGGGCAACAACTTCACACTGACAGAGAGAGGGTTTGGTTAGATGGGGAGAAATTCTTCCCTGTGAGGGTGGGCAGGCCCTGGCACAGGTTGGGCAGAGAAGCTGTGGCTGCCCCAGCCCTGGGAGTGTCCCAGGCCAGGCTGGACAGGCCTTGGAGCACCCTGGGCTGGTGGGAGGTGTCCCTGCCCATGGCAGGGCAGGGTGGAATGAAATGATCTTTAAGGTCCCTTCCAACCCAAACCCCAAACCACTCCACGATTCCATGACTGGCAACCTCTGAGACAAACTGAGCAGGCTCTCCCTGCCCATTCCCGTGTTTATTCCAATCAATAGGTAATGATCCCTCAGGCAGAGGCGCTCGCTGCCTCCCCAGACCTGGAGCCCACATGCAATATTTATGTGCTGACAGCCGCGGGCTCCCGGCACGACTCGCTCTGCCGTTGTCAGCAGCAGGATTGGGATCCCTCGGGAAAAGCTCCGGCGCGCATCCCACCGCTCCCCTCCCGCACCGGGGCTGCCCCTTGGCACGGTGGGCACAGGGAAAGGGGCCAGCCCTGCTCAGGAATCGGGCTGGTTTCCTATAAAATCCAGGAAAACGCAGCGCTGGGAGTGGTTTGGGGAGGGCAGGATTGATGCTGAGGGTGCTGAGTGGGGCGAGGAGAGCCTGGAAAACTCCCTGTGCCGTGGTGAGCTGGGAAAGGTTCCCTCTGTGCTCCCAATGCAGGGACTCCAATAGTTATTCCCCAAATCCCAAGGGATGGTCAGTACCCCCAAAGCTGAGCAGACCCCGTGCCAAGCTGGGACTCACTGCTAAGTGAAAACAAGAGCTACAGAGACCCTAAATATTTCAGGGAAGCCACGGCTGGTGCATCCACTTTTTGAGTCATGGCTCAGCCTGAACCTCCCAAGCCCTGGGCTTTTTATTCAGCTTTTTGTTTTAATTAAACCCTAAAACTCTGGGTTTTTTCTGAGCTGCCTTTGCTTCAGGGCCAGGGGAGGGTGGGCTGTGCAGGGATTTGGGATGGATCCCACGGGGATGGATCCCATACCTGCCAAAGGATGTGGAGGTGGGGTGGTCCCTAAACACCTGGAGGAGCTGGGCAGGACTCCCCAGGCACTGAACAACACCCAAACAGCACAAAAATAAGGGGAGGAATTGCTGAGGCTTTCAGTGCTGGCTCCAGCTCCAGGCTGGGATGCAAGCAGAATAATTTCCTTTCTCCCTCATTGTTCTGCCTTGATGGGAGTGAATCAGCTGCTTTGAAGCAGCTCTGAAAAAATTAGTGATTTGCCCAAACCAGCCCCACCATCCAGCCTGGACCTTCATCCAAGCCCAAATCCTAGGAGTAAAGCCATGGATTTGGGGTGACTGGTTGTTTGGTTTGGGGTGTTTTTTCCAGAAAAAAAATAGAGGGGGAGAAATCAGTTTTCACCTGCATGTTTGCAACCCATTGGAGGGAAGTGATTCATTGAGGTGGAGGGCTGTGATTCTGCAGCTCAGGCTTTGTGATGCTTAAAAGCATCAGAAAACCCCAAACTTTACCCAAATTTTTGCTTCTGAAGTGAAATGTGTTACATGGAAAATTACAGAATACACTTTTCCTGAAGAAAAACCCTGTGCCCTTTTGTTCCCTGGCTAGAGAGGTTTGCTGAGTCTGCAGAGCACTTTGATCTCAACCTTCCTAAAATCACAGCACTTGGCTCAGACCTTTTTCCCCCCACTCCTTTAGCTGAACAGGCAGAGAACTGAGCAAAGATCTCCCATTAAAAGCCAAAATCCCTCCAGAAAATAAATTTTCTCCCCACTTTCAGCTGGAATCATGCACACTCTTCCCTCTCACAGCCAGGAGGGAGCTGATGCTGGGGGGGAAAACCCTCCAAAAAATGCCATAAAACTCCCCCCAGCTCCCCCAAACCACACAGATTCCCATGCCTGCGCTTCCCACATCAGTAAGTCGACCTAAATATTACAGAGAAGAAAAAAAAGCACGTTGGCTTTTTCGCCTGACACTTATTTTTCTCCCTGCCAGGAGCTCTCGGGCACTCGGCAATTAGGAGCCGCAGATTAATCTTGAGTGATATAATGAAGTGCTGGGCGGCTGGAGGACGGAGCTGGTGAGCAGAGGGGGGGTTTGCTCTCCATATTAACATGGTTTAGGCCAGGATTAGTGCAGATGGAGCACCCAGAGTGGTGGGGAAGAGGAGGGGGCTGAGGGGCTCAGCAGGATGTTCAGGCTCATCCCCACCCCCTGATCCTCTGCATCCCAATGAATGGACCAGGCAGGGCTTGTGCTGCAGGAGGAAAATGATCTTTGCACATTTTCTAATCCTGATTTGCTTGTAAGGTCTCCAAAGCATTTTTCCACCTACTTTGCAGTGTCTCCCAGCCCCTGGTCAGTTATTTTATTGAGGAAAAATGGCCCAAGAGGGCAGGTTGGGCTTGGCCCAGGCTCTGCTTCCCCCCAGCCTGGTCTGTGCCTTCTTTCATAGAAACCTGGAATGGTTTGGGTGTGAAGGGACTTTAAAGCCCATCCAGTCCCACCCCTGCCATGGGCAGGGACACCTCCCACCAGCCCAGGTTGCTCCAAGCCCTGTCCAACCTGGCCTTGGCCACTCCCAGGGCTGGGGCAGCCACAGCTTCTCTGCCCAACCTGTGCCAGGGCCTGCCCACCCTCACAGGGAACAATTCCTTCCCAATATCCCATCCAACCTTGTCCTCTGGCAGTGGGAAGCCATTCCCCCTTGTCCTGTCCCTCCAGCCCTTGTAATTAGTGTCTCTCCATCTCTCCTGTCAGCTCCTTCAGGTACTGGAAGGCCACAATTAGGTCACCCCAAAGCCTCTTTTCCAGGCTGAACAATCCCAATTCTCTCAGCTCTTCTCCTTCTCTCCGAGTCCCCCACACAAGCCCGGGAGCAGCTGGCACAGAGGGCCACGTTCTTCCATCAAGGCTCCTTGTCTTTCCAAAATGAGAATATAAATAGCCAGTCCTGTAACGAAGCCACTCACTCCCCAGCAAACCCATTTCCCCACAGCAGCCAATTTATTCCCGACCCCGGCAGGGTCAGACACCGTCAGGGAAGCGAATGCTAATTAATAGCACAGTGCAAAGCAGCCTGGCCGGGCACGGCGTGTAATTAGCGAGCAAACTGTCCCCGCCACGGCGCTGGGGATGTGGGGAAGGGGCGATGGGGCAGCTCCTGCGAGGGACCCGCTGCAGCTCCGGGTTGTCACTCAGGGTGAGGCACTAATTGTGTCGGGGACATGCGTGTCACGCTGCCATCAGCGGGACGGCGACACCGCGCGTGTTTCCCTGCATGCCTTTGATCCCCGCATCCCTCTCCCTGCTCCATCCGTCGAGGAGGGGACGTGCTCCCTCTGCCCCGTCGTTTTGCAGGTAAACGTGACATTTCCTGGGGCCAGGAGAGCTGCTCAGCACCACCCAAACTGGCGGTGATGGGGGATGCAGAGCCCAGGGAGGAATCGTGTGCTAATGCCCTTCCAGCGCCGCCGTGGTGAGTCATCCAGCCCCTCCGAGGATCCCGGCTGCGCTTGGATACCGACAAGGTGGAAGCGCAAGGCGGGAGGAAAAATCGCTCTGCTCGGAAGATATCTTGGTTACAGCAAGGAAAAGAATTGTCCCCCTGGCACCCACCCCCCCAGCTCGGGTCCCGCAGCCACGGGGAGGAGGAGGCTGGGCAAGGGGAGGCTCATTTAGTGGGGAAATGGGAACACAGCCTGGGAACATTCAGGCCGATAATGTTATTAGTGGCTTTTTCCCCCTTGCCTGGAGGAGGATGGGGTCTCTTCATCAGGCTGGTGGGGAAAATCCATCCTGGGGTTGGGAATCAGAGTGGGGCATCACCCTGAAGTGGTTATGGCCAGGCAATGTCTCCCTTCACCCATCTGGCATCGCTGCTCTGGTGCTCCCAGTTGCTCAGCCACATCCATATGGAAGTGTGTTCCTGCTTCCACGGGGACAGGAGGGTCCCCGGGGACCAAGGCCACCCCTGACCAAACTTTGCCATGGGATGCATCTTCCCAGCCAAAAAGGATGAGTTAAACCCCCAAATATTAAAAAAAATCCTCTAAATCAACAGCATTTCAGCTAAGCCAACACCTCTTCGAGACACAAACCGGGCAGCGGGAAGGGATTTACACATCAAACATCCTCTCCCCCAAACTGCTGCAGCCAAAGCCTTGGGAGAGGGGAAAAAAATCTCTTTCCAGCTGTTTTCCTCTCCCTGTAAATAAATATCTCTCGGCAGAGCATTTCCTTCAGCCTCAGGCTTTGGTTGGACATCAGTCATTTAATATTGCTCTTTTAAACCCTGGTGTTTGGCTCTCAGCTGCTTCTCCCAGCTCAGAGCAGGATGTTGGCACTTTGTGTTTAGAAAATATTTATCTATATTTGGATAGGGAGACAGATAGCTGTGGAGAAAGAGCTGGTCCAATCATTAAACCACAGCTTTCAATTTTTCCTTATTACTATTCTTCATTTAACCACAGGCCAGGCTGGGCAAGTGCTCCCCAGGGACAGCCCAGCTGAGCCTGGTGGGTTTGCAGCTCTAAAAGGGGTCTCCAGAAAAAAAACCCTACCCCCAATCTGCTAATCAGAGAGGAAATCTTCCCTGAAAATGTCTTCCCAAGGCAGAAACGTTCTGGATGGGGATGGGGATGTGGCTGGAGTCTGTCCCTGGCTTCGTGCTGGGCTGGGAAGGCTTCAGGGAGGAAGAGTGGGAGCAGGTGGGAGGAAGATGCAGCATGTTTGAGAGAGGCAGGGGGGTAAAAGGAGGGGTTTTTTTCTGCCTTTCAGGAGAAGAAAGAAAAGAGGGAGAGAAATCACCTTCTCTGATCAACTGTCGGAGGTTCTGCAGGCTGGAGAGGCTGGAGGAGGGGGAGCTGCCTTTGAAGCTGGGAGAGGCACAAACAGGCAATGGCTGAGCACAGCAGTCTTGGCTGGCACTTCTCCTCTTCCTCCAGCTCCTTCCTGCTCCCTGCCCTCCTCCCAGGCTGACAGCCCACCCTCGGGATGGCCAAAACACCAGGTCAGGCGTGCCCAACATCCCACCAGGATCTCAGTGTTGCTCACATACCAGGGCTCTCCCAGAGCCAGGGATTTCCTCCAAGACCCCAGCACTGATGGGATTCAGCTCCTTTTCCTCACTTTCCCCTGGATAACCAGAGCTGTCACCTCTCTGGTCTCCCAGTGCTGGCTGATGGGCAGGGAACACCAGCAGCCCCTGCCCCACAGCTCCCGGCAGTGGGAGGGAAGCAGGTGGCACTCTTGGAAAAATGAAGCTTTGGGCACCACCATCTGTGTCCCTGTGGATGGAGGAGGTGCTGCCCTCCCTCAGTGCTCTCCTGAGGCCACCAGGACCAGCCAGGACAGATGGGAACAGGCACCTGATGGTATCAGGCTGGGAACTGAAGCAAAGCAAAACCCCCAGCGCTGGCAAAGGGCTGTGGGAGGAACCCACGGAGGCAGCTGTGGCATCACCAGGGATGTGCATCACCAACCAGCAAGGGATGCTGTTGGCTCTTCTGCTGCTGATCCAGTTCAGACAAACCAGGGATGAGCTGGAAAGTGGGTGGCTGGTGACCAGAGAGCTTTGTCTGGGCTCTGGCCAAGCCTGTGTCCAGTCTGGCTCTGGCTGATCTCAGCTCCTGAGCCTTTCAGAGCTCACTCAGTGTCCAGGAAGAATCCTGAGCTTTGCTGAGGTTTTTGGGGTGAGCCCTGCCCTGGCATTGAGCCATCCCTCACCCCTGTGACATCCAGGACCAAAGCCATGCAGGTGAGGGACACTGCAGCCAGATTCCCTGCACAAGTCCTGCCCTCAGGACCTGCTGAGTGTCCTCAACACTTCCCAGGATTCTCCCACATCCCTTCAGGAGCTGCTGCCTGGGAGCCCATGCTGTGATAGGGACACTCTGGTCCCTGTGCTGCCCCATGGCCAGGCAGCCACCCTGCCCAGACCTGGCACTGGCTCTGAGATAACTGGCAAAAGAGCCTTAATCACACACCTAGAACACCCTGTAATCACCACTGCTCAACCCCTTGCCTTCACTTCCCTGACCTCCACCTTGGCTCCTGGCAGGGACTGACTGGCATGAAAACAAAGAGCTGGTGGGAGCTCTTTCTGCATCTTCTGGTGCCTCCAGGTCCAAACCACCCAAATCTCCATCCTTCAGCCTCAAACCAAACCTTAACCAGCCCCTCCTGTGCTTTTCCACCAGGTTTCCATGGACAAGAGGTTTCCTGTCCCCTCCCAACTCCAAACCAACTCATCCCATGGATTTCTGCAGGAGCATGAACAAGGGGAGGGAAGAGCAGGCTCTGTGTCCAGAGCAAGAGGCACCAAAGCTGCACTCTGAGATTTGGCACAGTTAGAGAGCAGCAGGATTGCAGCTGGGGCAGCACTGACCTGGATTCCCAACATCAAAGACAAAACCAGTTTCCTCCCCAGCATCCTTGGAGCCCTCAGAGGAGGTGAATCAATAGGCTGAACGCCCACATGTCCACCCCACCCTGGCACTGGCCCTCAGGATGGTGGGGGATGGCAGGACCACTCCCCCTGCACTGCAGCACGGAGCTAAAAATCTGCAGAAAATGTAAATACTTCATCTGCTGAGAAAGGAAACTGCCTCCCCCATGATCAAGGTGGTCAAAGGTGGCCCAGGGGACATAAGCCAGGTGAGGTCTGGGTCTAACCCCTTTCCTGCTGATACAGGAACAGGTGCTGGCAAACCTTCTGTCAGGCTTGTGGAGGTGGACAAACAGATCTTATTCCTTAGGAAAACTGGCCCTAAGAGTCCTGCCTGCCCCTTGGTAGTGCCACTTGTGCACAGGGTCACTGTGTCCCCAGGATGTCACCACACCGGCACCAGGGCACACAGTCCCGGTGTCACAGCCAGCTCCAGGCACCAGGACACACAGTCCCCGTGCCCAAATCTCACAGACCCCCCTCCCTGCCCACCTCCAGCCCTTCTGGCAGCCCAGGGGTCACATTGACACCAATTCGCTGCACCGGCAGCAAAAAGCTTTATTTTCCCAGCCCGGCTCCGTCTGGGAGCAGCATCCCGGCCTGTTTTCCCGCTCCCCACGCTGGTTCATCTCTGAGATGACTCACAGGTTGTTAATTCTCCCGACGCGCTTGGGATGGAAGCGGCGCTGCCACCTCCGAGCGCCAGCCGGGGGGGCACAGCCCGCGCTCCCGGCGCCCCCAAATCCAGGGAAGACGCTGCCAGTTCCCAATCACTGCTCCATTGTCAGCACCGAGCGGGGCGCTGGGGTGGTGAAAATACCTAAATAAGCAACAATCAGGGAAAACAAAGGCTCCTGCGGGGATTGAGGCCCCCGGGGGTGATGCACGTCCTGCGCTGCCAGCGCGGCTCGGTGCCCACGAGACATTCGCTGTCCCCATCCCTGTCACTGTCGTGGGGCTGGACACGAGCCTGGGCGAAGGAAAAGAGTTCAGCAGCCTCTCCAATAAAATAATCACTTTGGAGGCATTTTTCGGGAAAAAGGATGAACTGGATAATGTACCCACCCTGTGTTTGGAAGGACCCCGGGAAGGAGCCTGAGCCTGGCAAGGGGACAGTCACTCTCATGTCCCAAGAACATCTCAGGGATTCTGGTGGCATCACCCTTGGAACACCCCCGACCTCCAGGAGAGGGATTGTTGCCTTTAAGGTGCCGAGCAGAGATTCCCCATCCAATCTCCAGACCCGACTCCGACAATCCCGGTGGGCAAACACCCCGCCCTTGGACGCAGCTTCCCCTCCCCAAATGCCGAGGAAACAACGCTGCAAGCCCCCCCTGCCCCCCTCACACGCAGCCACGCAGAATGGGGAGGCAGAGAAGAATCTCATCTAATTTTAACTCCCCTGACGGACGGGCTTTGTTCTTTCCAGCAGCTGCCCCGTAAGGTATGAAAACACTCAGATATGTTGACGTGGGAAAACAAAACACACAAATCAGCCCATTTTCCTCTTCAAGGCCGATTTATCTGGAGCTGTCAGTGGAGGGAGGGGAAGTGATGGGCCCTGGGGAGATGGGGGAGCAGCCTGGACTTGCAGCTCGGTGGGTACCGGTGCTTGGGCTGATGCTTGTGGAGCATCTGGTCCATTGTCTCCAAAGCCCCAAAACATCTCAGATCTACAGAAAACAGAGCGACATTTTCTGCTGCAATTCCCCAAGGTGTGGTTCTGCTCATGCCCTGGATTAGCCTCCTAAATGAGAGGAGCTGGGTGCCAGCGGGGCACCCCCAGAAGTGGTTCACCACAAAATGGGCTCCATCCTGGTGCCTCCACCAGGTTTCTGAGCTGGGTTGGGGGTGATCAGACCCTGGAGAAAGGTGACAGCAGCTCAGGGAGAGCAGGTGGGGCTGCAAATCCCTCTCAAGGGCTGGTGCATCAGTTCTATAAGAGGCTGGAAGGGGGGGAGGGATGGATGGATGGATGGATGGATGGATGGATGGATGGATGGATGGATGGATGGATGGATGGATGGATGGATGGATGGAGGGATGGTTTGGTGGATGGGTGGATAGATGGATGGATGGATGGATGGATGGATGGATGGATGGATGGATGGATGGATGGATGGTTGGATGGATGGAGCAAACACAACCCTGCTTTTTTCACATGTGGTTTTCACTACCAAAAGCAAAACAATGCAAATAATTCCTTCTCTTGACAGGGGGCAGTTGAAACATTCCAGAGGCTTTTCAAGCAGCATCTGATTTTGACTTCGAGGGCAGTGGATTTTTGAGGGTTTGTCCATTTGCTGCCCCAACAGGGTTATTTTGGGATGTGGTGCTGCATCACAGAGCCCCACAAAATGCTTTTGTGGAGGGTGAGTGGAAAAGCAGGAGAAGGGATGGAGAAAAAGGTGCCCAGACAGGTGGGATGTCCCTGCCCGTGTGTTCCATCCAGCACTGGTTCATGTGGGGTGTTAGGAGGGATCATGGACAAGCCTGGGACCAGGAATCAGCATCCACAGTGGCATTTCAGCGAGTCCCTGTCCCTGTGGGATCGATCACAGATGCAGAGCTCCAGCTCTGGGTGGTATTTGCTTTAAAAGCAAAACCCTGCACAAATAAAATCCTCCTTGTGCAGCATCAGGAGGGGAGAGAGCAGCACAGGGACTGTGAGGGGAGAAGGAGAGCCCAGGGGGAGACACTGGCACTGCTCCTCTTGCCAAAACCAACCCTCACCTCAACTGAAAGCCACTAAGCTGTCCCAGCTCTGCTTCTGCAGATTTGGGCTGAAAAGAACAGTAAAAAGGATGCACTTCCATCCCTGGAAGTGTCCAAGGACAGGTTGGAGCAACCTGGTCTAGTGGAAGGTGTCCCTGCCCATGGCAGGGGGTGGAATGAGCTGGGCTTTAAGGTCCCTTCCAACCAAACCATTCCACGAGTCTAAGATTCCATGATTCTGTGAAGATGGGCACTATGGAGGAGGAATTAAAACTGGAGCTTCCCCTCTCTGCATCACAGCCCTGAAATGTCACAGGCAGGACTCCAGCTGGCTGCCAATCTGGAAGTTGTATGAAATTACTTAAATATTTTCATGTATTTATATTTCATATATTTATATTTCTATCATCAGAGCTGCCCTGCCTCCCACCTTGGGAGGATGCAGCTCTGGTGTCACCAGAGCTCTGCCCAAAGCTCTCCCTAACAGGGTCATGGCAAGACAAGGTGAGAGGCTCAGTGTCCTCCTGAATTCCCAAAAATCTCTGGGAAGAAATCATGTCCTCCCTGTTTCCTCCTCCATGAACCTCCAGAGATTCCCACGGATTTTGACTGGAGTCCTGCCAGAGCAGATTCAAGGCTCCTGCATGTTATTTTTTACGGCCATTTTAATTAAAACCAATAAATTCCAGAAGGGAAGTGGGTCTTCCCAGTGTGGAATACACTTTGTCAAGTTTGCAGCCTCTGAGTAAATCAAAATGCTGCCGTCAGTGGCTCCAGCTATAAATCCCCCTGGATGGATCCCAGCTCACCAGGCAGATGAGCAACGTGAATTTTCCTTCTTGACAGTCTCAGCATTGCTCTCACCTCCCCAGTTCGATTTATTATTTATCCATTTTTCAGGATGTGGAGGAGAAAACAAGAACAAAGGCATTGCCATGGAGAACTTTCTGAGAGGAGCAATCCTACGGGAGAGCAGAGCTCAATCCAAGATCACAGAATCACAGAATGGGTTTGGACCTTAAAGTTCAACTCATTCTACCCCCTGCCATGGGCAGGGACACCTCCCACCAGCCCAGGCTGCTCCAAGCCCTGTCCAAGCTGTCCTTGGACACTCCCAGGGATGGGGCAGCCACAACTTCTCTGCCCAACCTGTGCCAGGGCCTGCCCACCCTCCCAGGGAAGATAAAGTGGCATCAATGAAACTTGGGATGCAGAGAGAAGTCAGTGGGAGTCAGGATTTTCAGGAGCCACCGGGCTCTGTGCACCTCAATGGGGTGATGCTCCCCTGTCCAACCTGCTCCCCCTGCCTCAGTTTCCCCAAATTTGGAAACCCCATCCATGGCAGGAGCTGGACTGGGCAGGCAGAGCAGCAACAACCAAGCGCAGGCAGATGAACACCAAAGCCCTTTAAAGATTTTTCATTTGTTTTATGTGTCCTCTGGGTTTATTTTTAACATTCCAGCTGGAAAAAAAATAAAATTCAAAGCAATGCCGGAGCTGAGCCGAGAGGACGTGTTTGCTGGAACCTGCCAGGATGATTAGTCCTTTACAGATAACCCATTGGAAAAGGGTCAGGGTGAGGGCTCCGGCCGTGCCGGCAGCCAAGGGAAGGGATGAATCCTCTTCCAAAGAGCTCCTCAGCCACGCTAAAAGCTGTTTTACACTCCTTGACCCGACGTTTTCCTCCCGCTGGGAGTGATCAGGAGCCCTCCTGCGTCAGAGCCGGGCAGGGCAGAGACTCAACACCTCGCTCTGGGTCTGGGAGGGTGTTTTCACCTCGAGATGGTGTTTTAAACCCTGTGTCCAGGACCACGTGCTGCAGCAGGATGTGCCCCTCTGTCCTGTCCCATCACAGGAATGGGAAGACCCTCCAGTGAAAGAGGGGGATGCATCCCAAGTGCAGGACCCAAGATACACACATTAAATCCATCCCTATGCTTCCAATTCCTGCCCATACCCATCCCAGCATCCCTCTGGGACAAAGCCTCGGCCACCAAACCCCTCACTGTGCTGACAGAAATCCACAGCACGTTGTTCCTGCCTCCCTGCTCAGCGGCCCTGGAGCTGGATATCATCTGAACCATGGGATGAATGAAAAGCCATTAATTCCCTCCTGGGCATTTTTATGAGGCTCTTGATGAAATGTCTGGATGCTTCGGCACTGCAGGAGTTTGATGCTGGCAGAGCTCTGTGCAGACTGAAAGCTCCGTCTCCAGGGCTGAACCAGCTGCTGGCCTCTCCTCCATGTCCTGTGTCCCCTGCTCTGTCCCTCCTGAGCCAAAAGCACCCAGAACTGCACCAGGTCATCCTCCCTGGCACGCCCAGCACGCCCCCCAGGGCAATGAATTAATCCATCCCCAAAGCAAGAGATGGGGACACCACAAATGTGGGTCTCCCCACATCCACTGGGGCTCCAGGAAAAATTAGGCTCCTTCCCCTCAGCTTTGCAGACCCTGAAAGGGGGGAGTCCTGCTAGAGGAGGGGGGTCCTGCCCTAAGGCTGGCAAGGATCCTTGGAAAGGGGAAGGTGACCCTCAGCATCCCACAAAGCCCAGCTCTGCTGAGCTGGTGCTGCTGGTGGGGCTGTGTTTGCACCCCCACCCTGCAGCATCTCCCTAAATCCCTCAGCCTGCAGCAGCAACCCCCCCTGAGCCCCCAGAAACTCCCTCTAGCTCCTCCAGCATCCCTCCTTATCCCAAGGGACTGGGAAGGCAGGATCGGGAGGGAAGGCTGGCAGGGATCGGGGGAGAGAGAGAGAGACGGGGGCACAAGGCTGGGGGCACAGGTGGGGACTTGGGGGGAGAAAGGCAGGCAGGAACGGAGGGATGGGGAAGGCAGGAGGGGATGGGGGGCAGGCAGTGATAGGGGGAGCAGGCGAGAGATTGGGGTAGCAGACAGCGATGGTGGAAAAAGAGACCGGAGAGGGAGACAAGGACCTGCCGCGGGGAGGAGGAAGGCAGGCAGGGACCCAGGGGGAGGAAGGCAGGGACGCGAGGAGGGGGGCACAGGTAGGGAGCAGGGGGAGGATAGCAGGCAGCGAGTGGGGGGTGCTGGCAGGGAGCTGGGGGGCGGGCAGGCGATCAGGGCCGCCCCCGGCCCCACGTGGCTCGGGGGACACGCGGGTTTATAAAGCGTCCCCGGCCCCGCGCGGGTGCGGGAGCGGCGGCGGCACCGGGCGGGAGCGGGGCTCGAACCCGCGGCGCTCGGATGCGCCCGGGAGCCCCGGCGGGGCCACGGCCGCCCTCGGGCCATGGAGCTGCCCATGGATGTGCCCATGGAGCTGAGCACGGCGCTGCCCTCGGTGCTGCCCTCGGTGCTGCCCTCGGCCCCCGCCACCCCGTGGGACAACGACACCGCCTGGGCCCCCCTGCCCGGGCACGGGGGCAACGAGACGAGCCCGCAGCGGGCCAAGAATGCCACGTCCATCCTCATCGCCATCGTCATCACCGCGCTCTACTCCGTGGTGTGCGTGGTGGGGCTGCTGGGCAATGTCCTGGTCATGTACGGCATCGTCAGGTGAGAGTGGGGGTCCCCACGGGGGGCGGATGGGCACGGGGTGGGTGGGTATGGAGTGTGAGAGGGCAGAGTGTGCTGGGGATGAGTGTGCAGCACGTGCGAGGTGTGAGGTGGTGACTCGAGGGGGTGTGCACTGAATGTGAGACAGCAGCAGGTGTGAGTGTGCCCCAGGACCGAGTGTGTGCCCCAAGAATGTGAGTGTGCCCCAGGAATGTGAGTGAGTTCCCCAGGATTGTGTGTGTGCCCCAGGACCGAGTGTGTGCCCCAGGACTGAGTGTGTGCCCCAGGACCGAGTGAGTGCCCCAGGACTGTGTGTGTGCCCCAGGACTGTGTGTGTGCCCCAGGACTGAGTGTGTGCCCCAGGATTGTGTGAGTGCCCAGGACTGAGTGTGCCCCAGGAGTGGGTGTGCAAAGGGGTGAGTGTGTGCACCAAAGGTGAGACAGCACCAGGAATGTGAGTGCACTGGGACGGAGTGTGAACCAGTAGCAAAGTGAGGGTGCACTAGGGGTGAGTGCGAGTGTGCAGTGGGTGTGGGTGTGAGTGTGCCCTGAGCTTGAGTGTGCAATGGGTGTGAGTGTGTTCTGGGTGTGAGCAGCAGCAGCAGCAGGAGGGTGGGTGGGTGTGCACCGGGTGCTCGTGCTCAGGCAGCACCGAGATGGGTGTGACACTTGTGTGAATAGTCTGTGTCCAAGCACACACCTGTTCATGGGGCAGGGCAGGGTCCAGGTGCTGAACAAGGGGTAAAAGCAGGGGTTGTGTGTGCACGGAGCAGCTCGGGGGGTGCAGGGACCCTGTCTGGGGGGACACGACCCGACCCCAGCGTTGCTGAGTGTCCCTTGCCCTGTGTGAGGAAGAGGAGCCACAGGGCTGGTCACGCTGCAGGCTGGGAGCTGCCCTGTGTGAGGAAGAGGAGCCGTGGGCTGGGAGCTGCCCTGTCCACAGGGAGGGTGCAGAGGGGCTGGGGAGCTCCCGCTGATACCACCCCACTTCATCAGTGAAAATTACCCACCCAGCCCATTCCCAGCTCCTGCTCCTGCCGGCGCCTCCCGCAGCCGCCCGACTCCTGCTTTGCTCTAACAAAGAGCAGGAGCCGCCTGGCCCAGCCCCAGCTCCCACCACGGCCCAGCTGTCCCTGAGCCCCTCAGCGTGGGATACCAGCTCCAGCGGCACAGAGACCCCCTCCTGTCCCAGGGGACCCCAAACCCCGCTGTGGCTCCATCCAGGACCTCGGGACCTCTGCTGAGGCTTTCCCTGGGCAGGAAGAGAGTCTGGGGGGTCTCTGCAGCCCAGGACAAGGAGCAGGATCCCAGTACCACCCATTCTGAAGACTGGGCACTGATGTATCCAGCCTGGCACTTATGCTAAGGAACAAAATCTCCTGCCAGACCATTTGTCCATGGCACTGGTTGGTCCTGCCTGGTTAAGATGGGGACTATGGGACAATAAAGCTGAGTCTTGCAGAGCACGGGACCTGCACCAGCAGTGGGGTCTGGCAGAGCCCCCTCCATGGCTCCCAGACCCTGATGGCAGAGAGGATGGGGCTGTGCTCACTGTCACACTCTGCAGTGGCACCTCCAGCCTGGCAGGAGGGAGCACAAGGATCTCACTGGGTGCTGGGCGTTGCAGCCCCCCCCTCCCACACTGGAGAGGTCTTGCTCTGTGGGTGCAGGATTTGTGGGATTAATCCCAATTCCCATCACCTCAGGCATTGCTGTAACCCCAGCCTGGCCAGAACCACAGGGCCAAACCAGAGCTGGTGTCTTGATTTAAGCAAATTTCCCCTTTTAAACCATTTCCATCCCCCTTCCCCATCACTTTCAGGCCACAGCAATCCTTGCAGGAGGTCAGCACAACCGGCGCTGTCAGTGCACAAACAACTGTGGTGACTCACCAGAGGGGAGAAAAGAGTCTGAAACGTGTCCATGAGCCACTCTGGGCTGCCCATCACCCTTGTGATGATTCCCCCACAGCCCCAGCTCCCCACTCTTTGGGCTCTGCTTTCACCCATCCCGCAGGGTGGGCGATGGGAACAGGGATTGAGGTGTCACTTCCTGACCCGACCTGACACCCAACAGGATTTTTCACCCACTCGAAGCGGAGTTAAAAATGAGCCCTGGTCTGAAAAAGCAAATTGAGGTAATTGCAGCAGGGACAGATGCCAGGAGCGGTGTCAGGGTGAGGGATGAGTGTTATCAGACCCCCTCCAGCTGGTTCTGCTCGGTGGGGAGAGGGGAAGGTGTTTTAAGGAGAACAATTTCACGTGTAAACAACATCCCCCCTGTTTTACTCACTGAGTAACCTCAAGTTAGCCAGGCTTTAGCAAGCCTGACTCTACAGATCCACAGATCCCACCACTGTGGCTTCCAGCCCCCCATTTTCCAACTGCTGCTGGAATTAAACACAGACTCATGGAATTGTGGAATGATTTGTGTTGGAAGGGACCTTAAAGACCATCTTGTCTCAACCCCACGGGCAGGGACACCCACACAGTAGGAGGGAGCCCAGCATGCCCAGCACCCTCCCCATCACAGCTCTGACCATTCCCACTGCTTTTAAAAGCACCCCTGGAAACAATTTGCAGCCGAGTGAGCGCCCCCATCCCACCCCCTCCCCGAGCCCATCAGCCCCCTGCCAGCTCCCACACAGGCTGTAGGGACAGCTGGGTGCAGGCTTTGTTAAGCCAGGCTCTTCCAGGCAGTGGCTTTTAGTAGCTCCAGGAGTTTTTCTTTCACTTATTATTCACTTTTCTTTCACTTATTCATTTTCCAAGAGGTTTGGAGAGGGGGGTCCCTACTTGGGAGTCCAGGCTGGAATGCAGAGCTGCCCTGTGCTTGTTCCATCCCCTCCTGCCTCTCCTCTCCATCAACACCTCCCAGATTGTTCCGTTCAAGTGCGTAACTTCCCAATCAAGGCACTCGCTTAATTGCCATGGCTTTGGCAGCCTGGGGAGCTCCATCAGCAGCAGTGGATGGTTCTCTCTAATGTGGGTAATAAACCTCTTTGCTGCAGCAGCAGCTTCGTTTGCAGCTCAGGGGGGTCACCAGGATGGACTCCCCAGCCTGTGCAGTGGGTTGGAACCTCAGCCCAAGCCTGGAGGGGGTGAATCCTGCCCCAAAATGCCAGTGCCGAGGGATAAATTGTCATCCCCATTATCCCAGTTATCCCATCGTCATCCCAGTCGTGCCAGCTATCCCCGTCATTGTCCCAGTGGTGCCCATCATCATTCCAGTCATGCTCCTCATCCCAGTAAACTCCGTCATCCCAGTAAACTCCATCATCCCAGTCATCCCCATCATCACCTGCACAACCCCATCATCTTCATCTTTTTAGTTATTCCCATCATCATCCCAGTCAACCCCATCATCCCAGTCAACTCCATCATCCCAGTCAACTCCATCATCCCAGTCAACGCCACCGCCTCAATCATCCCCACCATCCCAGTCACCCCCATCACTTCTTTGCCCTCACCAGCCCCATCGTTCCTGGAGAAGGGACAACAGCCCCATCCTGCCTGTCCCCCACCCCTGGCACATCTGGCAGGGGTTGGAAAGTCCTTACCCAGCACATCTGGCAGAGCACAGAATGAAAAACTGATTTTCCCCCCCATTTTACTCAAAAAACCAGAGCCCAAAGACATGTGAACCCACCCTGCTTGTTCGTAGGAGAGGCAAAACCTGAAAATACCACAAATTCTCAGGTTTTTGTTTAACCTGGAAGGAAACTTTTCCAAGAGATGCATTTGCAAAACCTCTTGGAAAATAACACTAAAGAGAACTGAAAAGGACTTTTCAAGGGCAAGACATTTTTAATGCTGTATTTAAAATAAATAAAAAAACAAAAGCTCAACTCGAGTATTTCCACCCTTGGGCAAGGGGCTGCCATTTGCAGGCTCGGTGAAGGAGACAGGAAGGCTGTTGGAGCTGGGCTGAGCTGCTGTTTTCTATTTTCTCCCAGAGAGAAATGGGTTTTTTCAGCCTCCAGCTCCTGGTTTTGCTGACAGCAGGACCCAGTGGGTCTCTGTCCCCACTGACACACTCTGCTGCCCTGCTGAGATGGAGAAAGGATAAAGGGAAGGCAGTGGGCAGCACCATCAATCCCAGTCCAATTTCCACCTCTCTTGCTGTGTCCCTTCAGGTATGGAAAGGACACAATCAGGTCACCCCAAAGCACAATCAAGTCACCCTAAAGCTTTCTCTTCTTTGCTCCACCAACCTGCTCTCCCAGGCTCCAGCCAGGGCAGCATCACCTGAGGTGGGAACTACTCAATCCCTCTCCCCAGTTTACTCCATGTCCCCCCAACACATGATGAGCTGTGCCAGTTATCACAGAATCCTGGAATGGTTGGGCTGGAAAGGACCTTAAAGCCCATCCAGTCCCACCCCATGCCATGGGCAGGGACACCTCCCACCAGCCCAGGTTGCTCCAGCCTGGCCTTGGACACTTCCAGGGATGGGGCCACCCTGTCCCAGGGCCTGCCCACCCTCACAGGGAACAATTCCACCCTAACATCTGACCCAAACCTGCCCTGTGTCAGTTTAGAATTGTCTTACCCTTTATCACCCCTATAAAATGTCCCTCTCCATCCATTTTTAATCACTCCAAGCAAAACAATCTTTCCATCCAGCAACCAAGGGGTTGTTTCCCCCTCCCTGCCCCACCCCAGCGATGCTCCAAGCAGGTTTAGCCATGCACAGAGATGCTTGTGTGCAAACCCCGTTGTTAATTAATCAGGGTGCATCTAAACGAGCTCGGGGCTGTGGAGGATGCTCAGAGGATTTTCTGGAAGGGAGCACAGGGAAGGGCTGGAGCTCCTGGTGTAGCCCTGACCTTAATCCAGAGCTTCCTCTACCCAAGCCCAACGTGTTGGCCTTTGAGGACCCCCAGCAGACCCCTCAGCATCTGCTTCCAACCCATCACAACACTCCGAGCATCCCACTGAGCAGCTCCTGCAGGGCTGGATGCTCCCAGGACACACACACACATTCCTGCTGCTCTGACACCCACCAAAACTTTGTCTCATCCCTTCAGGAAGGGTTTGGGCACACAGGACGGGGCATTTCTCATGCCAGGATGTGACAAGTACCAGAGCCAGCCCTTGCCAAATGCCCCAGGGGAATCAGCCAGGCTTCCCCAAAGGCTCTGGAGCTCCAGGCTGGCTAATTGAGCTGCTTCCAGATGGCCTGTTTCCGGGGGTAATCGATCCAATTTCTGCAAGCAAACTCGACAGGGAAGCAGGCTGGATAATCAGGAGTTACTGGGTGGAAAATCAGATGAAGGAGGGTTGGGGAGGATAAAGGACATCATGAAACTGATGCAGGGAAATGGAGTAAATTGAACTCATGGAGATTTGACTTCTCTGGGAAGTTCTCCATTCCTTTGAATAAAGGCAGGCATGGGATGAGTGTCACCTCCCTGGTAAGGACCAAGCTGTGCTCTGCAGGTCCCAGCTCAGCACTGGGAGTGTCACCTCCTGCCCAGGTACCAGGATTTAGTGGGTGGCTCCCTGTCCATGGATGGGGAGTGGAACTGGATGAGCTTTAAGGTCCCTCCCAGCCCAAACCATTCTGGGATTCCATGATTTTGTGACTTCAGCACATGCTAAATCTGTACATGAACACAAGCA
Organism: Pithys albifrons albifrons; assembly: GCF_047495875.1. Lineage (NCBI taxonomy): Eukaryota > Metazoa > Chordata > Aves > Passeriformes > Thamnophilidae > Pithys > Pithys albifrons. Next base: position 3,654,046 of record NC_092481.1, read on the forward strand.
CAGAATCACAGGATCATGGAATGGTTTGGGTTGGAAGGGACCTTAAACATCATCCACTTCCATCCCCTGCCATGGGCAGGGACACTTTCCACTAGCCCAGGTTGCTCCAAGCTCTGTCCAGCATGGCCTTGGACACTTCCAGGGATGGGGCAGCCACAGCTTCTCTGGGAAATCCATTCCAGCCCTTGACCACTCTCAAAGAGGGGAATTCCTTCCCAATATCCCATCTAACCCTGCCATCTGTCAGTGGGAAGCCATTCCCCCTTGTCCTGGCACTCCAGGATCCTGTAAATTGTCTCTCTCCACCTTTCTTGTCAGCCCCTTCAGGTCCTGGAAAGCCCACAGTGAGGTCACTCCAGAACTTTCTCTTCTCCAGGCTGAACAATCCCAATTCTTCAGCCTTTCTTTACAGCAGAGCTGCTCCAGCCCTTTAATCAGCTTGGTGGGTACCTCAGGGCTCACTCCAGCAGCTCAGTGTCCTTCTCAGTGTGCTCCCTGAGGCACCTGGAAGGGCTCTGAGCACACTGGTGGTGCAGAAAGGCCACATGGCAACACATCCCTGTGCCCCCCAAAGCTGGTGATGCCTTGAGAGCACCAGGGACAGTCAGGATTTGCCTCCTCCTCCTCATGCTGAGTGCCCTGACCACCCGTGCCCCCTCCCTTCCCCAGGTACACCAAGATGAAGACAGCCACCAACATCTACATCTTCAACCTGGCACTGGCCGATGCATTGGCCACCAGCACGCTGCCCTTCCAGAGTGCCAAGTACCTCATGGAGACCTGGCCCTTTGGGGAGCTGCTCTGCAAGGTCGTGCTCTCCATTGACTACTACAACATGTTCACCAGCATCTTCACCCTCACCATGATGAGCGTGGACCGCTACGTCGCCGTGTGCCACCCGGTCAAGGCCCTGGACTTCCGCACACCAGCCAAGGCCAAGATCATCAATGTCTGCATCTGGGTGCTCTCCTCCCTCATTGGGGTGCCCATCATGGTCATGGCAGTCACCAAGTCAAAAGGCAAGTGGTTTCTTGGGGACAAGTCCCCTCCTGTCCTCTCTGTTCCTCCCAGGGGTGACCCATCAAACTTGACACCTGTAGCAGGTTTGTGGTCAGTGATGGCCACCCCTCCATGGGACCGTGAATGGGCCCTGTGGTGGAAAAAGCATTGTGGTGTTATTTTTCCACCTTGGAAACTGTCCCATAAATTGTCCTCCCTTCCCCTCAAGGCTGGGACACCTCAGCCTTCCCCATCTCCAGTCCAGCCAGTGCCCCTCCCCAGCTCCTGGGGTGCAAACTGGTTAGAGCACGGTGCTGATAATGCCAAGGTCATGGGTTCAATCCCCACACGGGCCATTCACTTCAGAGTTGGACTTGCTGGTCTTTGTGGGTCCCTCCCAACTCAGAATATTCTGTGAATATCTGAAATCAGGTGCCTTAAAACAGCCCCAGTGGTGCTGCAAAGTCCCCAGCTGGCCCACACTGAGACCCACAGCTCCTGTGTGGGGACACCAGCCCTTGGGTGCTGGGAAAGCTCTGGGCATCCTGAGGAAGTGGACAGGTCTCAGTGGAAGGTGACATGTGGATGTGTCCACCCTGGGTTGGGAGGAGGCAGCGTGGGGATGGCCCAGGAGCTCTGCAGGGAGCAGGTCCCTGGGTCACTGCACCCACTGAGTCCCCTCAGCCTTCCATGGGCAGGGGGAATCTCCTTGGGGTTCCAATAAGCACAGACATGCCCCCAGAAGGCAGAGCAGCTCCAGCAGACTCCCTGTCAGGGTAAGGTTGATTTGTGGTGGTCAGAGGACACAGAGACAAACTCAGGCAGCAGTTTGAGCCAAAGGATTACACTGAAGACAAAGCACTTTATTTTTAGTTACAGCTTTACTTTTATCTACTTTCTTCTACTCTGTGTCATCTCATAATTGGTCAGTCAGCTCAGGTTCCATACATGGAAACATTCCACTGGCCCAAAAGTCTCCTGCATTTTGCAGGTGGTTCCTTCCCCCTCAAGAGTACACCACAAACAGCTTTCATTCAAGAATACACTGAACTGCTCCATATCAATCTCTCCTTCAATGACCTCAGATTAGGGGGTCTGCAGAAGTTGGTTAACCCCCATAACTCCCCACCACCTCCCTCCTTGACCCTCCTCTCTCCCACAGATGGGATGGTGCTGTGCACCCTCCAGTTCCCCGACCCTCCCATCTACTGGGACACTGTCACCAAGATCTGCGTCTTCATCTTCGCCTTCCTGGTGCCCATCCTGGTCATCACCATCTGCTACGGGCTGATGATCCTCCGCCTGAAGAGCGTCCGCCTCCTGTCGGGCTCCAAGGAGAAGGACCGGAACCTGCGGCGCATCACGCGCATGGTGCTGGTGGTGGTGGCCGCCTTCATCATCTGCTGGACCCCCATCCACATCTTCGTCATCGTCTGGACGCTGGTGGACATAGACAAGAAGAACCCCTACGTGGTGGCCAGCCTGCACTTCTGCATCGCCCTGGGCTACACCAACAGCAGCCTCAACCCCGTCCTCTACGCCTTCCTGGATGAAAACTTCAAGCGGTGCTTCCGGGAGTTCTGCCTCCCCTTCCGAGCCCGCGTGGACCAGAACAGCTTCTCCCGTGCCAGGAACACCACGAGGGAGCGGGTGTCCACCTGCACCCCCTCGGAAGCGCCCACCAGGCCGGCATGACTAGGGGTGGGCAGCCCCCAGCGGGGCTGCCGGGGACGCGCAGGGGACGACCCGCGCTCCGAGGTCACCCAGGTCACCACCACGGAGTTCTAGCAGAGCACTGGGGTTTGTGCCCAGGCCAAGACTTTGGTCATCCTGGAGAAGTGGGATGGGGGAATTTGGACTCACCAAAAGGCAGAGGACCAGAAGAGTCAACCTGGGCAGAGCTGCTCTGCTGCTGCTCCCACCTTGACCAACTCCACCCAACAAGGGCTGTCACTCTCCCTCTTGGCCCAGGACACCAGGACTGCAATGTCCATGTGCTTCTCCTCCTGCAGGGACCAGGGTGGCACCAGAGCCTGTGGCAAGAGAGGAAACACCCCCATGGATAAGGGGACTGTGCCAGGGGGTGATCATTGGACCACAGAATCATTCAGGTTGGAAAAGCCCTCTGAGATCATGAAGTCCAACTTCTCCCCCAGCACTGGCAAGGCCACCCCACTGACCCATATCCCCAAGAGCCACATCCACATGGCTTTTAAATCCCTCCAGGGATGTGGACTCCACCACTGTCCTGGGCAGCTGTGCCAGGACTGGACAATCCTTTGGGTGAAGAAACATTTCCTAATATCCAACCTAAATGTCCTGTGGCATGACTTGAGGCTGTTCCCTCTGCCGGATCCTGGAATCTCCCTCTATCCCCCTCTGAGCTGTGTCCAAGAAACAACCAGAAACGGGAAGAGAAAATGATGACACTGTAATCAAAGAGCTCCAGATCCATACCTGGAGTCCTTCAATCTGGAACTGCTCCAAGAGAAGAACTTCCTACTGTCATTGTCCTTACTCTGTTATTTAGAGACCTCTGACTGCAGCCAGAGCAGGCCTGGACATGGATGTGATGCAGGGAATACAGAATTGCCAGGGGTTGGAGCAGGGCATGTCTGAAGCTCACCCTGTATCCATGTGCCAATGTCAAATTCCCATCATCCCGAGCATCCATCAGGGTGATGGGGAACTGATGAAGACATTAAGCCTGAGAGGAACCTCATTAAGGGACTAATTTGTGAGGACTCAGTTGTTTCTCGCAGTGCTGAAGTAATTATGATGGAATAACGGGCAGCGCCGAGGGCTCTCCCTTCCCTGCCCATCAGGAGAAGGATGAGCAACAGCCCTGCCCAGATTTTCACAGCAGAGCCAAAAAGGATAGGATGGGGTTGTGTCACTTTTTTCCAGAAGAAGATGAACAAAATGATCCCCTTCCTTTCACAATTCCCCAGGCACTGAGGAAAGGACCCAGAGCCTGCAAGAGGAAGAGATTTGGGGGTTTCAGCTCTCATTTGGATGCAGCAACATCCCTCCAAATGGATGGCTGAGCTCCAGCTCCCGGCACATCCCACAGGAACCACCTTCCAGGGACCTCTGGACCGCATAACCTGCAGCTGAACCATGACTGATGGGTCCTCCTGCTCCCTGAATCCCTGTGAGACACCAGTTCTCCTTCCTCTCCCCTTCCTGCCTGCATTGCCAGGGGATCGGACAGGTCGAGGAGGAGGAGGAGGATGCTTGGAGGAAGCAGGAATAGCAGTGAGTGGACAATTTGATGCAGCTGGAGGAAGCGCTGGGTGCACCTGGGGCACAGCCTGGCTTGTGTCTGGTTCCTCCAGTTGCATCAATTTAGGCTAATAACAGCCATTACCTCTCCTCAGCAGCCCCACCTTTCTCCAGAGCCTCTGGAAATTGCATCCTCCCCGTCAGGAAGAACGAGGCAGCCAAAACCAATTTCTTTTTCAAAGGAATCAAATAGGGTGAAATTGCCCATTTGGGTCTCGAATCAATTGTGTCGGACGATCCTCCTCCTCTGCCTGCTCCGTGTCAACCTCACACAGGCAAAAGCCTTCTGCTCATCTTTACATCCACCTGGACATCTCCAGCTCATGCCCAGGGCTCCTCAGGATCCCTCTGCAGGCATGGATGGAGTCCTGGACCACCGGCATGGCCACGCTTGGCTCTTCATCCTCTGCTGCCACAGCCCTGCCTGCTCGTGGGGTGAGGGACAGGAGGATCAGCTCCAGGGCAGGAATTGGGGTCCCACAAAGCTGAGCTTCAGCTCCTTGAGAAGAGAGACTAAGGAGCCCAGAGGTTTGGAGGCCATTCTTTAGCTCTCCACCTCCATCCACCCCCTGGCAGAACCCTCAGCAGCCTGAGGTGGAAAAGGTTTGGAGCTGTTCCATGGCCATGGTGGGATTTCAGGATGTCCCACCAGGCTGGATATCCCATGCTGTGGAGCAGGACATCTTGGGGTTCACTCCTGGCTCCAGCTTGATATCTCAGTTTGTGAGGTACCCCCAAGAGAGTGGTGACCCCAAATCACTGATCTCTTCCACCTGCCTTAGCCAGTGCCTCAGTGTTCCCTGAAATCCAACCCTGGAATAGGGGCTGGGAATGGCACACCAGAGAGCAGCAATTCCCACCACAGCACAGGGAAGGAACAGGGGGACACAGGGAAGGTGAACCCACCACAAGGAGTGGGGCAGCCCCTCTGAGGACACATCATCATGTTGGGGGGCATGAGCCAGCCCCCCACGAGCACTGAGGGCTGTGGGTTGACTTGGGGCTCCACAGGCAGCTCAGCCCCCCCCATTTCCCATCCCCACAGGGCCTTTTTTCCATCTGCAGAGTTCCCAGCCTGCTGGGAGACGTGCCTGCCGTGGCCTTAAAGCGGGTTAAAAGGCTCCAAGTCATTATTTTTTAAAATGCCAACGTGCTCGGGCAGAGCTCTGAGCCCGGGACACAGCGAGGAACGTGGCTCTCCTGAGCTGACTTAAGGAAACCAGAATATTCCTGGGAAAAATTGGACATGGGTGGAGGAAAATACACTGGAGGGTGTGGGGTGACAAGGACCTTGAGCATCCTGTTCTGGCAGCATCCCAGCAGGGATCTGGGGGCTGTTCCAGCTTCTCCCCACCCAAAAACCAGCTGCTCCAGCCCCTTGTCTGGGCTGGGAAACTGAGGATGAATCCTGACCCAGGGAAACACGACTGGGATGCTCAGAGGGAGCTCTCTGTGTACTGATATAAATATATATGTCTGTATATGTGTCTATAGGTGTCTGAAACCCCCAGGGCCCCCAACCCACCCCCTGCTACAGCAGCTGCTCTGTGTGGGATGGAGCTGAATCCACCTCACAAAGTGCTTCAGCCACTATTTCCAGCTCCAGCCTTTGGGATCTGGGGGCCTTTTCAGTGGCATTTCTGTATAGGAGCCCTGCTTTCTAAAAAATAAAATAATAAAGTCAAATAAAATCAGAGATGGGAAGCAGTTTCTGGCTCTCCTGTGACTCTGGGGTGCTGGGAATAACCAGGGTCTGGCTCAGGGGGATGGTTTGGGGAGGGACTACCCTCTAAAGTTGCTTTTCACTGTGAGGATTGTGAGGCTCTGGAATGGATTTCCCAGAGAAGCTGTGGCTGCCCCATCCCTGGAAGTGTCCAAGGCCAGGCTGGACAGGGCTTGGAGCAACCTGGGCTGGTGGGAGGTGTCCCTGCCCAGGGTAGGGGGTGGAACTGGATGATCTTTAAGGTCCCTTCCAACCCAAACCATTCCATGATCCCAAATTCAAGTTGTAAAAGCTCACCTGGACATGGCAAAACTCACCTTTGTGAACCCTCGAGGCCCTTTAGCTGAGTGTATTTCCAGGCCTTGGTAATAAAAAGCCTCTGCTACCGCTGACCATCAAGATATAATTTCATTGTAACAGCCCAACAGCTCAAATTCTGGCCCAAATTACATTTTTTTGTAATTTAAATGCAAATGAGGATTTGGAGAAAAAGCAACAGAAACGGGTGTTGGAGCCGGTAACTCCTCAGGGGCTTAATGAGACTCGGCATTTTAAGGTATTTATCACTTTCTGTCCTGTCCTTTGTGCGTTCCCAGGGAAGGGGAAACCACAGAGCGCACAGGGTGGGTGTGAAATGCAGATTTCCAGCCTGGGGGAGTCTCTGGCCGGGCCAGCACCGCTCCAGGACCACTTCAGGACCCCTCTCCACCACTCAGGACCCTTCTCCACCACCCAGGACCCCTCTTCATCACTCCAGCACTCCTCTCCACCACTCCAGCACCCTTCTCCACCACTCTGGACCCCTCTCCACCACCCAGAACCCCTCTCCAACACCCAGGACCTCTCTCCACCACCCCAGGACCCTTCTCCACCACCCAGCACCCCTCTTCAGCACCCAACACCCCTCTTCAGCACCCAGGACCCTTCTCCACCAATCAGCACCCCTCTCCACCATTCTGGACCCCTCTCCACCACTCCAGGACCCTTCTCCACCACCCAGAACCCCTCTTCAGCACCCAGGACCCTTCTCCACCAATCAGCACCCCTCTCCACCATTCTGGACCCCTCTCCACCATTCTGGACCCCTCTCCACCACCCCAGGACCCTTCTCCACCACCCAAATCCCCGGCAAACTGGAGCCAGCACCGACTCCAGCGATTTCACAGCCCAGTTAAAGCAGCAGCTGAATAATGCAGCGACCTGTGCCAGCCCACGGGAGCTGCCACACACCTACCAGCCATTTCCAGGGACGTTGTCCAGCTCCAAATCACATTTTCTACTGCAGAAAACGCCCCTTTCCCTTTTTTTCCCAATACTTAACCCACCAAATAATGAACCCTGATGTATCAGGCTTTATTTTTACATGTGTGATTAATTATGACGCTGGTTTCTTTGTCTGCAGGTTTAGGCTTCCTTTGGAATTGCATTATTATGCAGATGGAAATGAGTGGATTTGGCTTTCCTTGGGAGGACATGGATGAGATCTCCCACCCTCCTCACTCTGAAACAGCCTGGGGTGTATCCAGGCTCTCAGCCCTGCAGAGATGATTGTCTTGCAATTCATCATTTAAAAGGGGGAAAAAATCATTATGAATAATTCCTAAGGGGTTTTTTTTCTCCTCCTTTCAGAGTTACAAATGCTCTCAATTTGTGGTTTTTTATTCCCTGAGCAAACGGGACTGGGAGGAACATGCAGGGAGGGAATGGGGATTGTGGGAGCCCAGGGACAGAGCCAGGATCCCCTTCCTCAGCTCCCGAGGGATGTCCTGAGCCAGGTGAAAAATTTTCCTTATTTTTAACTCGTTGTGACAGATGAACCAGAACTTCAGCAGTTTTGGGAGTGGGCAGAGACACCCACACATCATTTATTTCAGCCCAATTCCCGTCCCCAAGACTCCCAACACGCTCCCCTACCAGGAATCACACCAGATCATTACTTATTCCAGTTATCCAGGGATATTCTGGCCAGGTTCCAGCCTTAATGATGGGATTCAGGGAAGTGACACAGCCCAGTGCAATGGCCAAACTCTCTCTGTCGCTTGCAGAGCCATCATTAAAACCCAACACAGGCAGCTTGGCCATAATTAAAGCTCGTTTCCTCTTCCAGTCAGGAAAGGGAGAACAAGAAAACAACTCAGTATCCTCCAAACCCTCCTGAAGACGAAATTCCCTCCTGGCAGATCCTGCAGCACCACTGCATGGGTAGAATTTTTGCATCTAAAACAGCAACACATGTTTAAAAACCCACCACTGACACAACCCCCCCTCAAACAACACCCAAAGTGCTTTTATTCCTGGGTCAGAAGAGCCTCCCATCGCAGGGGCTCATTCTCTGTAGATGTTAAAGCCCCCGAATTCCACTTTCCCTGCTTTTGTCTGTAAATTAAAAGCCCTTTATGCACTTGCAGTGGCAACAGATGGGGATTGGGAATGCGGGAGTGGAGCTGCTCACCGGGACCCCCATCAGTGAGGAAGGGTCTGGAAGGGTGGGAAAACCACCCCGGACCGAGGCTGGAACCTGACACAGCCAGGGGTGCCCCCCAACCCTCCCACAGGACCCAAATTCCTCCTCCTCATCCCCCAAACGCCCCCAATTCACTGCACGAGCACAAAACCTCGTTAATGAGACATTTCCCTTTCCTCAATTAAGCTGTTTTCCTTCTCCCACCCTCTCTCTCCCTGCGTGGGGGCTCCTCCCTCCCCCAAATTTCCAGCAGTTTCCCACTGAGGTGTCACTCTGGCTCCCAAGACAACGGTGGCTGATTCATCAGCTCCGAATATTTTAAATCCTATTGTTCTCCCCAGCCCTTTTTTTTCCTCTCCATTCCTTGGTAATACCAACGGGCTCCCCATTCACAAGGGGATGTTTTCCCCTTCCCCAGGAGCAGGACCAGCTCCTCAAAACAAAGACTCCAACCAGCAGACAGGGAGTCATTGAATAGAATATTCCTTTAATTCAGCCGGCTGGGAATACAGGGAATAGTTCATAGTATATTTCCACTCTGTTACAACCTTTTGAGGGGTTTATACCGGGTAACTTTCCAAAGCTCCACCCAAAGATTTACCCCCTCCATGGGTGTCTTCAGAGGGCCTCTTGCTGTTCTTCCACGGAGCAACGTTGCCACCTGGTGTCCCATTTATTCGGGGAAGGGACACTGAGGGCTCTTTGCATCTTCCTCCTCACAGAGTCTTCCTCACGTGGGCAGCTTCTCTGGCATGTGTGATTAATTCCTGCAGACCTTTACCCTCCTGTGTGGTTGTTCCAGCTCCTACTTAGACACCTTCATTTTTCATTGGTTAATATAAATGTAGGTTGTTCCTGTCTTAAACAATTCTCTATTGAATTTACTCCTTGGCAGAAACAATCTTTATTGATTAAGTTCTATGAAGTGCATAACTTTTGTGAATTAGTTTCTTCCAGGTGCACTGCTCCAGAATTCTTTGGTTAGCTCAATGTTTCTATCTTCTTTTTGCAATATTTAACTGATTTAGGAGAAAATCAAATTATTAAAATACAGCTCTCTACAAGGGTCAGAGCCCACTAAATTCCTAAACTATCAGAGATAAAGGCATATCTCTCAAGGATGGGTAAGATCCTACTCCATCTGGGAATGATCTGGGGTTTGCCTGCAGATGGAGGAGGGAATTGCATCAGCTCCTGGCAGGATCCAGCACAGAAGGGACCACACAGGATGGCACCACCAGCCTGGTGTTCTTCCTGCTCCAAGGAATATCCCAAAACTGGGGCATGGATGCACAAACTTGCTCATCCTGGGAATGAACTGGGAGCACTGGGATGAGTGGTTTTGGCTCCCGGCTCCCAGCTCCCTGGAAGCTGAGGTTGGTTCTGGAAACAAGACATTCATGTTGAGCTGGGAATGAGGCCCAAGACAAGGAGCAGTTTCTCCATCAGATATCCAGGAGGAGCATCAAATGGTGATGGTCCCCAGGGAGCAGCACAGCCACGGGATTAGGGAACACTTGCCCACAGGGAGGGTGAATGATGGGCTCGATCCCTGGCAATAAAACATTCCCCATGGGCCCACATCCCAACTTTAGAGGGAAAGATAAAGCCTTTTGCACATTCAGGACTGTAACAAGAAAACATAAACGAGGCTGCCCCTGATTGTAAATCCCAGTTCATTCCACAGGGAGCTGCCGACAGCCCGAGCTGCTCCCAGAGACCAAATCCCATCCCTGGCCAGAGGCTCCTTAAGGGACTGACTCCTGCCCCAGTGCATTAAGGGTTAGCAGAGCCCTGGGCATGTGGGAATATGCCCCAGGCACACCAGGATGCGGGAATTTGCCCCGTTGGTGCCAGTCTCCATTCTGGAGCACACGATGTTCAGCTCAGCAGCTCCAGCTGTGAGCGCCAGGACCCTTCCAGCTGTGACCCTGGAGACCCAAAGACGCCGGGGTGGCCCGTCAGACGGGCAAGGAGCTGCAGGGTGACAGGGATGACACGGACCATCCCCTCTCCCTGTTCCCAGTTCTCCCAGTCCCACGGCCCAGCAGCTCCCAGCGCCTGCTCCTGCTGCCATCCCGCGGCCGTGTCCCAGCACTGCACGGGGACACGGGGACACGGGGACACGGCTGGGCCCGCGGCAGCACCCAGGGGTGGCCCTGCACCCCCTAAACCAGGGCAGAGGGCTGCCCACCCCTTCCAAACCACAGCGAAAGCCTGGGCTTATCAAAACTCAGTTTATTCCAAATGTTAAAAGATGACCAAGTTTTCTGTCCTTTCTGCCTTAATCGACCAAAATACATTTTCTTTTTAAAAAAAAATCTAACCCCTTCTGAACCATTGTACAATCCTAATGTCCCCCCATCCCACACCCCTCCCCTCCTATTGCTGCAATTTAGCTCTTTGCAGACCCCTCCTCACTCCAGGAACCTGGAAGGCACCTCCTGGAAGGGGAGAAGGGGGCAGGCCGGGCACAGGGAGCGAGACCAGTTGGATGAGGGAGGCGATGGTGGGAGGAGCCCCGTTATTCTGAGCGAGTCGATGCATAGCTGGGAGCTGCGTGTCTGCTCGGCGAGGCCCTGACAGCAAATGAAGCTCCTTCCTCAGCAAGGGAAAGAGAAAAAACTCAAAGAACTAAGTGCCCACCCGTGGGATGGATTTTGTTGGGTTTCCAAATGGAATGGGGAGGAGGGAAAGTGGCCAGGACTACTCCCAGGGTGGAGGGAGTGGGGAACCTGCTCCCAGCCTTGCTGCCTGGGGTGGTTTTGGTTCAGAACTGTGAGAGGTGGGAGGCAGGAGCCTCCCTTCCCTTTCTTTTCCAGCAGTCACAGTGTGCCAGGCATCATCCAGCAACATTCCCCCTCACCAGGCAGCATCTCCCCACTGGAGCTGGATGAAAGGACAGCCCTCCCTGGGAATGTTCCTGTGGGACTGAGATCCCCCTGGAACGAGCTCAGAGGGGTTTGGTGGGTGGCAGTGGACAAATCCAGGCCAGAGAGGTAAAGGATGTTGAGGTGAAGGGGCTGGAGGAGCACCCAGATGTGGAGAACATGCTCAGGGAGGCTGATGCCCAAACCTGACTGTGCAGTGAAGAACAAGACCCTCGGCTTTGCCAGGCTGGCTAATGTTAAAAACCAAGACAATAAGAAGTAGGAAACCCATCCAGGCACAGAATTGGGATCAGTTTAGGACCAAGCCGACCCGGGGAGCTGACAGAGCACCACGGGAAGACAAACACACGCTTGCAGGGAGAACACAGGAGCATCCCTGCTCCAGCCACACCAGGCCCGGCTCCGGGAGCCTCCTGCCCTCCCAGAGCTGGAAATCGTCCCCCTGAGCCGGGCGGGAGGGCGTGGGGGGTGTGTGGGCTGTGGTGCCACTTCATCAGCTCTGCTCCCGGTCCCTGACCAGCAGCACCGTGTGCTGCCCTCCGCTGGACACGGCCAGCACCCGCCGGTTCTCCAGCTGCTTCCCCGTCATCTCCACCGGGCTCCACACGTCGTCCTCCTCCCCAGTGCCCAGCTGGTAGTTGGTGCCCATTCCCCAGGCAAACGCTCGTCCTGCCACGGAGGGGAAGCAAGTTGTGAGTTCACGATGAAGTGGGAAGGGGATTCAGCACCAAAATGTAGAGGGATCCCAGCTTGGTCCTAAACTCACACCAGCTCTGTGCCCACTGTGCCCTCTGTGCCTGGATGGGTTTTCCACTTCTTGCCCAAAGCCAAGGGGACCCAGTACCCAAACCTAAGGGGATCCAACACGCAAACCCACAAGGACCCAGTACTGAAGCCCAAGGAAACCCAGGACCCAAACCCAAGGGCACCCAGCACCCCAAACAGTGGGTTTGTGTTTCAGAAACACAGGCAGGAGGAAGAAGAGCAGCACTTGCCACTTCCACAGTCAAGGCTGTTCCACCCCCTTTCTGGGAGAAAACCAAACCCAGAGCCCACTCCAAACCCCCCTTCCCACAGACACTGTGCATGGGCAGGTGCAGCACCAGAGCACAGAGGTCAGGCAGCAGTGGAGTTGGAGAACGGACAGTCAGGCCAACAAACCCCTCCTGGTCAACACCCTGTAACCAACCCTGTTGCCACGCGCCCACAGACGTATCTGAGCAGTTTTCCCACAGTGACCAGCACTAGGACCTGTCCTCCAGTCCAGCTGGCAGGGTGTGTGGAGCTGGATGGATGCAGGGTGGCCAGGATGGAGAGATGAGGGGCCCTCCCACCCCGGCACTCACCGTCACTGCTGACGGCGTATCCGACGGAGGCTCCACAGGCTACGGAGATGATGCTGGGGAGCTCAGGGATGACAGTGGGTATGCTCTTCTCCTCTGCCCCTGTGCCCAGGCCCAGCCGGCCGTACTCTGCCCTGCCCAGGCTGTAGGCTTTACCTGGAGCACAAGGAACACACAGGAGAGGTGACCTGAGGTGAGCAGAAGCTGCAGGTCACAGCCAGACACTCTGCCCAGGTCTGACTCCTGATGGAGCATCACTTGTCCCTACCACCCCCCTGGAACCCAACCAGGAGAAGCAGGATGTGTAGAGATCCTTGAGCTTCCCAAAATCAAGAACAGAGTTCACAGCTGACTCCAGGTCCCTGCAACCTCAGACCACCCTTGTTGCCTTGAACACTGAGGGCTTGGAGAGCTCCAGCACATCACTCTCGTCCCAACCCCACCCCAGCCAGGACGAGGGCCATGGGGTCCCTCTTGTCCTGCTGTGTGTGACTCCCCCTGTCCCTCTGCCACTCACCCTCGGAGTCGACGCAGACCGTGTGGTGCTGCCCACCAGAGAACCCGACCCAGGACTTGGTGGAGTTCTTGAAGCACGTGAGGTTCTGCGGGGAGAAGCAGGGCTCGGTGTCCTGGGTCCCTGCGGGGTGGGACGCACAAACCCGGGCGGATCAGGGCCATGGGCACACATGGCTCAGGCCAGGCTCCAGCACTGAGCCACCCACCCTGGGGCTCACCCCACCACACACCAACACAGCCCTCCCCACAAACCCTCAGATCAAATTTCTATTCAAACTCACTGGTTGCAGGGGCTGGGATCTAACCCAGAGGTATTTAAGGGTGAGCCCCCACCCCAATTTGCACCTCTGGTGTGTCCAGTGGACAGTTGGTGTCCAGGATTTGGGTACCCGGCAGCTTCCCCCACCAGGTCAGGGCAGCATGGGACTGGCAGGATATCTGGAGGGACAGAGGTGAAGCTCACCCAACTGGTGGTAGTTGGAGAGGCCAAATCCATAGATGTGTCCCTCCTGTGTGACAGCGAAGGTGAAATACGCCCCACAAAAGGCGTCCTGGAAGCGCATTTTGTTTCTTCTCCCTTTGCCTTTGACAGGGACGAGCTGGGGGACCAGCAGCCTCTCTGGGGACAGAAGACAAGGTGTTATAAAAGGATTAAAGATTTACACCCTTTCCCTGGATCTAAGGACCCAGCTCACTGCATTCAGGTCAGTGATTACACACAAGCCCTTGAGCACCAGGGACTGGGTCCCTTTGCTCCTCTGGAAAGGGCAGAGCTGGGGTCAAGGGATGCAGCTCCAAGAAGTAAAGCCACTCACGCAGCCCTTTGCGTCCTCCTCGGTTGGCAAAGAGCGCTGGCACTCTGCCCAGCTGGCCCTGCTCGCCACAGCCACACGTGTACAGGTCACCATCCAGCGTCAGCATCACCAGGTGGTCATTCCCTGGGAGAGGAGGGAAGGAGGAGTCATGGAGAGTTCAGCAAGCCCCAGGGGCTGAGATCCCACAGGCAAATCCCGGCTTGCTAGAACTGAGGTTACCGCGCTGGACACCTCGATGCCACTTGTGGCACAACTTAAACCCCCAGGATCAGGATCTCCCTCTTCCTGATCCCAGGAAACAGTTTCTCTGGGAAGGTTTAAGGACACAGGTGCCCTCCAACCTCCCCTGGGTCTTGGACAAGTTCCCTGGCCACTCAGCTCAGCTTCCCCAGGCCTCACAGCAGGCAAGTGCTGTGACCCTGCAGGGTTGTGGTCAGGGCCCTCTCACAAGGCATTTTACATCAGATCAGGTCAAACATTAACCTGATGTGTTAATCTGTCAGGGCAAAAACGTATGTTTGGGCTAAAATACACACAAGAGAAGAGCAAGCACACCCGTGCACCAGGCTTGGAGCTGCCAAGAGGGTGGAAAAGGTTGAAAAAAGGTCATAGGTCTTCTGGACCTTTGTTTCCCTGAGGGTTGCAACAGCCTCCTGCACCTGCCTGACCCCACACACCCCCCAGGGCTCACCTGAGACTATTTTAACAACAGGTGCATCGAGCTGGAGCAGCAGAGGAGTGGAGCTTGTCTTCATGGGCTCCAGCAGGCCAATCACCCCATTGTTATCCTGGGCAGAGAGACAGACACAGGGGTGTGAGTCACAGGAGCAGCTGCCAACAGCAGAGCTCCCAGTGCCCCAGGGCCCAGCATACCCTGAAGGAGCCCCACACGAAGACCCTGCCATCCTCAGTCAGTGCTGCCGTGTGACTGTCCCCTGCTGACACCTGCACCACCTTCTCCTGCAGCTCCACCGGCCCCGGAGAGGTCTCGGAACCCTCCTCGGAGGTGTCACGTCCCAGAGCGCCTTCATCGTTGCAGCCAAAGGTGTAGATCTGCAGATGGAGGGAGGGGTCAGGGTGGGGCCTGGGGGTGCAACAGGCTGAGTGTGGAGTCAGGGCAGACACACAGCAGGCCGAGTTATCATGGAATGGATTGGGTGGGAAGGCACTTTAAAGATCATGCAGTTCCAGCTTCCCAGCTATGGGCAGGGACATCTCCCACTGGCCCAGGTTGCTCCAACCTGGCCTCAGGCACTTCCAGGGGTGGGGCAGCCACAGCTTCTCTGGGCAACCTGTGCCAGGACCTCCCCACCCTCAGAGAAGAATTCCTTTCCAATATCCAATCCAAGCCTACTATCAGTGTGAAGCCACTCCCCCTTGTCCTGTTACTCTTGCCCAAAGTCCCACTCCAACTCTCTTGCAGGCTCCCTTCAGTTATTCCCTTCAACCCCCTAAAATTTTGGGGTCCATGTCAGACCACGCTCACCCCAGAGCTGGAACAAGACACGGGCAGAGCAGTGCCTGACTCCAACCCTCCCCTCCAGCACACACCCCAGAGCTCTCAGGGAAGCTCAGCCTCCCAGCACAGCACTCACCTTCCCTGTCTGGCTCAGGCACACCGTGTGCATCCCTCCAGCCTCCACCTGCACCATCATCTCTGGCAGAGTGACCAGGGCTGGCTTCTTCCTCTCCATGATGTCCTCACCGAGGCCCAGCTGGCCCACATTGCCCTGGCCCAGGGTCAGCACCAGCCCGGGCTGTGTGCAGTGCGATGGGTGGCTGACTGCGGGGAGAGAGAGCACGGGGGTAAAACCCTCCTGCTAGAGCTCATTCCTGGGGAAAGGGGAGGGGAAAACCTCCGGGGGTTATTCGTACCTTTAACTTTCTTCGTCTGCAGAGGATCTTCCTCAGGCACCGGGTTCTTGGTGCTGCGTTTCCCCGGCATCGTGGGACCTGTGGAGCAGAAACAGGGGTCACCCACGGGGCTGTCGCTGTTTGGAGTGTCCCCTCCTGCCTTTAAAGCCACTTGAGGGGCTGGAGACCGAGCTGGGATTTGAGCATCCATCCCTGCTCCCACTGTAGGGGAAAGCAGAGTTGTTGCTTGAGTGTTTTATCTGCCCTCTCTATCTTCATGCAAAGATTGAACACCTCTGCTTTTCAGGTCCGGCCACGTGTGGGGAGAAGGAAAAAGAACGGGAAAGGGGAAGGGAATGGAAAAGGGAAAGGAAAAGGAAGGGAGTGAGGGAAGGGCAAAGGAGAAAGGAAAGCAGGAAGGGGAAAGGAGAAAGGAAAGTGGGAAGGGAAGGGGAAAGGGGAAAGGGAAGGGAAGCAGGAGGGGACGAGGAGCCGGAGGCAGCAGCACCCCGCGGGCTGCCCTCACCCGGGCCGAGCCGAGCCCTGTCCCGCCCTCCCCAAGGCCCCTTCCCGCCATTCGAATTCCCCGCGCCGCCGCCTCACGTGGGGTCGCGCAGGCCTCGGGCCGGCCCGGCCCGTCCTTCCGCGGTCCGCCGCTGTCCCTGCGTGCCGCCCTGCCGCGCCGGGCCGGGCTGGGAGCCCCGCGGCCCCGCCGTGCCCGTGTGCCCATCGCGCCCGGCCCCTCTGCCCGCCCCGGCCCGGCCCGGCCCGGCCCCAGCGCGCGCACTCACCGCCCGCGCCGCCGACAGCACCGCCGCGCATGCGCCCAGCGCCGCGAGACGGCCGGCCGCGCGCAGCACCGCCCCCTGCCGGCCGGCGGGCACCGCCAACCCCGGGGGGGGCACACAGCGTGGGGACACGGGGACAGGACGGGGGGACAGGACGGGGGGACAGGACGGGGGGACAGGACGGGGGGACAGGACGGGGGGACAGGACGGGGGGACACGGGGACAGGGCAGAGGGACAGGGGGACAACAGGGACAGGACAGAGGGACAGGACGGGGGGACACGGGGACAGGACGGGGGGACGGAGGGGGGACACGGGGACAGGACAGGGGGACACAGGAACAGGACAGGGGGATAGACAGGACAGAAAAATAGGCAGGACAGAAAGAGGTGGCCCAGGAGAGGTAGGACAGGCCAGGTAGCTCGAGCAGGGCTGGCAGGCGTTACCCTCAGACGATCAGTTGCCCCGCAGACCAAAAATCCCTGTTGGAGCCAATAACCCGTCCCCGACTGGACCCCCCCCGGCCGCGCCTCCAGAGGGGCTGAGGGGCCAGAGCTGCTCTCACCTTTTCCAGCACCCCACTGCTGAAAATCCGCCTTCGTTCTGGACGTGGGAACCAGACTGGATTCCTTGGGGTGACGGGAGGACAGCAAACTTCCAAGTTTCCCCGTATCTAATGGCACGAATCTCTCCTCTCCCACCGGTTAATTCTGCTCCAGTTAAAATGAAAATCCAGCCCTGGGGATGTTCCAGACTGGCATTTAATGGCCCTTTTTGCTGGAACCAAGCTCGTGGCTGACTCACCACCAGCCTCAGCTGCTCACAGACCTCCCAGGGCCGGGGCCATCAGAAAACCCTTTTGGGGAGTATAAACATGGGATATTTGTTATCGCAGGCTCAAGCTGGATCCCTCCCGTGAGCAATCAACAACACCCACAATCTAACCCTTCCCCTGGGGTTTCACGGTTAGTGGCAGCACATCCAGGAAAACCCTGGAGGCTTTAACCAATCCACAGCACAACCTTCCGATAATCCACTCACTGGAATCGCTCCCCTTAAAAAAGGTGTAACAATTATACCCGAATCCTCCTCCCTCCCTATCCCCTTAGTCACCACCCCCAGAGTACAACCTTTATTTTACCCTTCTGGGTTAACCCTTGTTGATAAAGGTTTATGTGCAATATAATCCCAAACTGAACTGAAAGTATTATCTGCTCCTAGTCCAGCCCAACCCGGGTTTCTGCACCAACACCATCTGGAGAAGGACCACCACACAAAAATCTCACTTCTACAAAGGAGAGGCAACAGGAACATCAGGTTACTCTTATTAATATTCAGGGACTAACCAGCAGGACATCCACCAAGAAACACACACCAAGCCGAAGAAATTTAAGTTTTATTTCATTCTCCACCACAGCCAGGTACAGATTTAGACGCAGCACTGGGCAGGGATGGGTCACAGAACACACACACCAAGTCCTGCTCCCACCCACATCCTGTGAGCCGCCCCCCTCCCTCCCCCGCAGGATCAGCTTTCCCCGGAATGCCTTTGCAGCACGCGGCTGGATCATGTCATGTCTTCCCTGGCAGCAGGAATGACCCTCCGGATGGGCGTGTTGTTGGCAAGTCCAGGTCCACAGCAGAGCACGTGGGTTTTCTTTCCTTGCCCACGCCCTTTATCACCCCAAAAGCAGCTCCTTCCTGCTGGGCCACCTAATCCGGACCCTGCCCTTTTCAGTTGGCCCTTCAGCCAATCCTCTCTATGCACCCACGTGCTCAGCTCCAGGCCCTGCTCCATTGCTGCCCAAAATCCAGGAGCTGCACATCCCACCAGGAACGCACGTGGCCATTTCCCAGCACAATCACATGCTCTGAAAGCCACCAAGTCCAAGTATCCCCTGATTCCAGCCAATTAGTTCATGAACTGGCCATCAGGCACTACCCCGTTTTATTATTTGGGCTGATTCTCCCAAAATACTCACCCTTTCCCACTAAAAATGGCTGTTTCTTTGTCGTCACAGTCAGCAGTATCTGCAATAATTTAGGGAAAAAAGTTTAGGGTTTTTTTTTGCCACTTTATACGTAACACATGTAAGGCCTCATTGCATTTTTCATCTTCCGTAAGGATTTCTTTTTTCTTTACGAACGGAAATTTTTAGCTCTTTAAGATAGTCAGGAATTACTTTCCCCCTCCATACAACCCAAAAATGCAACAAAATTTTAAAAAAACCTATAACGTGTGAGCTAAACTTTGTTAAACAACAGCTATGTAGTCTGGATGGGAGTTTAATCACTTTAAGTCGATCTAATTGTGCCACGCGCAGCTTAGAAACAATTTAAACTTATTAACAGTATTTTTAAGCAAACAGATCACGTATTTAGACACTCACCTTCCAAAATAGCGCTGCAAACTCGTCTTAAACTTTACAACTGGAAATAAAAAAAAGGGAGTTTAAAGAAATTGCTCATGAGCTTCCTCTTGTTCCTGCTCTCCCCCCCAGCCCCCACGTGTCTCCCGGCCCACTCCGCGTGTCAGGAATGTTTCCTGCATGGTTTGTCTCCTCTGTAATGGCCCGGGGGCTCAGAGAAGCAGTAGGAATATGCAGGCTGCAGGCTCGGGGCCCGGCTTGTTCTCCAACGTCGTGGAACGGGACTGTACGTCTCGGGCCCGAGGGCCTACGCTCCCATGCGCCACACGGACAGAGCCGAGAGAGAGCAACTTCTCCGGATATCCACGTTGGGAGTGTGGCTTTTATTTTATTATAACCCCCAAACGCCCGAACACCACAGCACACAGACGTGGCCACACAATACTCACGTTAGTAAGAGCAGGGCAAGTCGGGCTGGGCAGGCGTCGGTGCAACCTGTGGGAGAGAAAGAGAAGGCCGTGAGGGGCCGGTGGAGGCGAACCCGCTGAGCCCCCCGCCACGAGTAACTCAGAGGGATGTGGCGTCCCTACAGCTGGCTGCGGGCAGCAGAGGGCTGCGTGGCCGCGGGGACTCCACGCCACAGCGAAAGCGTGACTAAAAAGAGCACAACAAGCGGGTAGGACGGAACCAGACATACCTGCACACGCTTTCGCTTCCCAGCGAGAAAGAGACAGAGGGCCCCTGCGCAACGCTATTTATAGAGCGTAAGGGGCGGGGCCTATGCGCGCGCAAACGGGGCGGAGCTAAACCATATATGGGCACGAAAGGAGAAAGGGGCGGCGCCACAGGGGCCAGAGCGGGGCGGCGCCTGCGCAGTGAGGGGCGCAGCCGTTGGCGCGAAAAGCCGCCCCCTCAGGGAGGCGCCGCCATGTTGGACCCGCCCCCCCCCCCTTTCCCTTCCCCTTCGGACCCCCGCGGTTAAAACACGACCACAGAAACGAGTTTGGGTTTGGTTGGGTTGTTTTTGGTGTTTTTTTACAAAAAAAATTTCCTAAAATACTTTTATTCCGTAGTTAAAATCTGTTGCTGAGGAGACTGATATACAACGCAATGGGTTTAGTCTACAGGTGACTGTACAAGGGGGGAGCGGTGAGGGAAGAGCCCTCGCCATGTCGGGTCACGTCTGTGAACAAGGCAAAGTCCTTCTCTCCATTCCCACACTCTCCTCCCTCACAAGTGGCATCTCACACATGGTTTAGGTTTTGTGCATAATACAGCAGTGGCCTAGACCAGATTTGTTTTGTTTTTTAAACCCCCCATATTTAGGAAGAACTTCTTTCAGAAGAGAAATATCCTCTTTTTAAGGTCACTTTTTAAACCTCTTCTTCCACTCCATTCGACCCACACAGTGAAATTTATCAAGTTTCCAGTAGGTTTAGCTGTAAAAATGAGAAAAAGGCAAGTTTTCAACCCTGATTTGGGAGAGTAAAAAACATCTGAGAGGAAGCCACAATAAAAAGGATCAACTCCTCTCACCGTTTCCCCAAATTAAAAAATTTTAAAAAGGCAACAGTCATTTTCCTGGTTCTGTAATTGGTTAAACAAGCCTAGATATCTCAAGATCTGTTATTAACATCACAGCGAGTGTGAGAGGGTGGGGAGGGAATGTTTTATACATCTGTGGGGTTTTTTGTGTTTTTTGTGACTTTTTTTACAAAAAAAGATGCAGCATATGTTAATACCTATACAGTTCCCTTCCAGCACAACAAACCCTTGGTCAGTAGTGATTGAGGACACGACAGAGACGAGCAAAACCTCAAAAAACAACGAGTGATGTGTGCCAGGTTTGTCTGTACACAGCTAATATACACACGGTGCTTCCAGCACATCCTCTCCTCAGCTTCCCAGAGCTGCCTTTTTTTTTGTCTTTTCATCCCCTTCCTCATGGAAAAGAGGAGGGAATTGCATCCCAGGAAGGAGTCTGTTCCCCCGGGCACGGTGTCCTGGCAGGGTTATTGCTGAGCCACGCGAGGTACAAGTGTCAGTTCCAGCCTGATGGCACGAGAGACGAGTTTGTTCCAGTGAAATGCTACATTCAGACAGGACTCCCCTTCCCTGGCCCAAAGCCCTTTTGTGGATATGGTTTGGAAGGCAAATCGTGGAAGAGCCGGGAATTCCACCCTCGCTGTATTGCCTTGGAGAGGGACGCAGAGAACTTCAGGCCTCTCTTGCTCCCTTCTTGGAAGGTTATGGTCGGTGGTACCTGAAAGCCAAGTGGAAAATCTGAGTGTGACCAGGTTGAATGGTTACCCAGGCACTCCAGATGGCCAAAGAGGGTAAATGGAATTATCTCAGAACCCCCAGGGAAGCTGTGAACATCAAAGGATTTCACCTCTGCAAACACTCCACCTCACAAAGATGGAAGAAAACTACTGAAGGGAAGTTCTGGCCTGGTGGGGGTTGGTCTCTTCTCCCAGGCACTCAGCAATAGGACAGAGGGGCACAATGGGCTCAAGCTCTGCCAGGGGAAATTGAAGTTGGAGATCAGAAAAGAACTCTTTGCAGAGAGAGTGCTCAGGCATTGGAATGGGCTGCCCAGAGAGGGGGTGGATTCCCCATCCCTGGAGGTTTTTCAACTGAGCTTGGCCGTGGCACTGAGTGCCATGATCTGGTAAAGGGGACTGGAGTTGGACCAAGGGTTGGAGTTGATGATCTCAGAGGTCTTTTCCAACCTAATCAGTTCTATGATTCTGTGATTCTGTGGATGTGGCACTGAGTGAGAATCCACCATGTCTTGATCCAACCCCACTGTGAGCACCAGCCCAGGGCACTCTGTGCCCCACTCTGTGCCCTGGGCTGGTGCTCACAGTGGGGTTGGATCAAGGTTGGACTTGATGATCTGGGAAGTCTTCCAATCCAATCGATTCTATGAAAATAATCACTTGGGCCACAATTCACAGGTGACTTCCCAGATAATATCCCAGCTCATTACCAAGGTGCTGGTGGCTGTGCCTGGCCCCACAAAAGACCACTCCAGCTGCAAGGTCACACTGGTTTCAGATGGATCTCAAAACAGCCACTGGTCACTTTGAGCTCCAGGGTGGGAAGCCCCAGTTTAAGCAAAAAAACCCCCACTTTGTGCCTGCTACTGGTCCAGTCACCCCTCACCAGCAGGACAGATACGGACATTAAATCACCAATTGCTACACACTCGATTTTTCTGAGCTTTCAATGTTTGCCCCCTGCAGCAGAGCTCTGACAGCTCCAACAAGACTGAAACTCCGAGTAAGGTTCTCACCTCGTGAACTGCTTGCTCTCCTCGTGCACTTCCATTTCAGAGCTCTTAAACTCATTCAGCTCCTTCCTGATGGCCGCCTGCACAGACAGGGAGATTTGTTTGGTAAAGGAAAGGGCTCAGATTGCAGTGGCCACCCCACCTTTGGCAGTTCGTTCACACTAAACAGAATTTAATCTGCCCCACCTCCTGCCCCTCAGGGCTGGGCAGTCCCACAGGTGGCCAGGGAGAGGAAGGACAGATGGTTCCCTGCCAGGTTCTTGCCTCAGCCTGCAAGGAACCACATTCCTCTGACCCATGTCCTGCATACTTGGTGTGTCCAGAGAAGGGAACGGAGCTGGGAAGGGGTTGGAGCAGCAGGAGGGGCTCAGCGTGGAGAAAAGGAGGCTCGTGGGGACCTTCTGGCTCTGCAATCCCTGACAGGAGGGGGGGAGCTGGCTGGGGTCAGGCTCTGCTCAAGGGAACAGGGACTGGAGGAGCAAAAACCTCAAGTTGCACCAGGGGAGATTTAGATTGGATTTTAAGGAAAATTTATTCACCAAAAGGGTTGTTGAGTCCTGGCAGAGGCTGCCAAGGGCAGAGAACTCACCATCCCTGGAAGTGCTCAAAAAACCATGTGGATGTGGCACTTGGGGACATGGTGAACATGGCAGTGCTGGGTTAACATTTGGATTCAATAGTCTCAGAGGACTTTTCCAGCCTTATTAATTCCATGATTCTGTGATTCTTACTCAGAGGCCAGGCTGGCCTGCAGACTGTGCCCACCTAGGAGCTGGGACAGCACACTGGGGTGAAGGGACACTGGTGGTGCTCGGGGTGGGGGCAGAGGGAAAGATGAAGAGGTGAAGTAAGAGGAACAGAGCAGATCTTGGGGCCAGGACACTTCCTGTTACCTTGTCTGCTGGAGTCAGCTTTGTCCACGGCTTATCCGCCCGCCGGTCGTAGTCCTGAGCGTCTGTTACTTCCACGTATTCGTTAAACCTCAGGATCTTCCTGGCCTGCAGCTCTGCCACTGTCGGCCTCTGGCTAAGCTGAGCACCAGCAAGAACAAAGGAGGTTACTCTGAGCCTTTTCCATGGAGCAGGTCAGGACTAAGCACCCCGATCAAATCTAAAACCAGTTTCCTCACTGGACCTGAGCCACAGACACTCCCAGGTCCTGCTCACATTCTGCAAGGGAACAGGCCCTTACAGACTGGATATTCCCATTTGGATCACAAGGCCAGGATAGGGCAGAATCCAGGCCACACTACCATGGAGAAGGAAGACACAGAAAGCTTTGGGAACAGCTGTTAAAAGGTGAGCCCTGCATGACACCCCTCAACTCATCCCCAGCAACGGCAACACTCCCATTTCACACCCACAGGCCCTGGGGAAGCTTTTCCCAGCCATGAGTAACAACCCCAAGTAACCTGAATGTAACAGCTAAAAGCAGCTGTTGCTCCCACTCCGCTGTTACTTTAGAAATGAGGTTTAGGGAGCCTGGTGTGAGTCGTGGCCGCTGAAGAACTGTGTTAGAGCAGAAAGGTTTGCTGTCCTGGCAAGTGCCAGGTGCCCAATTTAGTTCTCATCTCTCTTGTTACGCTCGCTGCCAGCTCAGATCTGTCACTGACAACGGTGCCAGCGGATCACCATGGGTGACAGCCCACGTTCCAGAGCCCCTGCAGCCCGAGGGCACTGGGGACACTTACACAATGGCCCCGTGACTTCCCTCCCAGCACGGTGCCCACTGCCACCAGCCCTGCCAGGTGGCTGTCACCACGGGGGCCAGCAGTACCTTTCTGGTGAGCCGGCGCTTGATCTCGCGCTTCTCAGCTTGACGGTCAGCTTCATTTTTCGCTGCCAAGGGGGAAGAAAATACATTTTTCATGTAAGCATCGTGCTTTGAAAAGGGCTTTCTGGGCTTGAACAAAGCAGAGTGTCGAGCTGGATTGGATTATCCACAGATCTGAAGGCTCGCCGTGGTGTGTCTGTGCTTAGGACAGGCACAGAGCACAGCCCCACTCCACAGTCACCTCCTGGACTGGCAGGGGCCATATAGCCCTTAAACAGCACCAGTGACTCATTCTCATGTTAAAGATTAATGCTCACATTGCCAAAATACATCCCAGCCACTCTGCAGCTCCTCCCCAAAGCTATTAGAGTTTAAAAGAAAGTAACAGCACAGATAAATATTTGAAATGGAAACTTCCTGAACTGACATTTCCCTTTCCTCATGATGTTTATTTAAAACTGTTGCAGAACAAGATATGGCCAAGAGAAACAGCCCTGACTGAGCGATGCACTGCTGCTTTTGGGATCATGCAATGCAATGCTGTAATGTCTGGACCACAAATGAAAGTCCAGCCCAAACAAAAACACCTTTCACAGTCCTTGCTGGGTAAAAGGAGAGTCTGAACCAGTTCACACACTCCTCCCTGGGGTGCCCAGCAGGGAACAGGCATCACAGAATGGTTTGGGTTGGAAGGGACCTCAAAGATCACCAGTTCCACCCCCATCATGGGCACCAACACCTTCTACTGTCCCAGGCTGCTCCAAGCCCTGTCCACCCTGGCCTTGGTCACTTCCAGGAATGAGGCAGCCACAGCTACTGTAGGAAATCCATTCCAGGGCCTCACCACCCTCACAGGCAACAATTTATTCCCAAAATCTAATCTAAATCTTTTTCAGCTTAAAACCATCCCCTTGATAAGCTAAGATATTAAAGGCAAGCTTGTTGTATTTCTCAGGCCCACCAGGGAAGTGTTGGAAGTGTTACTCACGCTGCAGGATGTTCCTCTGCTCCAGCTCTTCTGCTGTGGGTCTCTGGCTCAGTCGCCTGAAAAAAAGTGTGACAAATGTATAATGTTGTATCTGGTCAGTCCTCAGCAAGGGATGAAGGACACACTGCCTGGTTTCCCTGCTCTGGAAAGCCTCCTCCACACCCCTCACTCACCAGTGGGGATCACTGCTGCCCTGTTTTATGCTCTGCTCCACTCAAACAGCTGCTCAGCCACTGGCACAGGTTTGGGAGGGACTATGGACTCTCACAGGGAGCTCAAGCAGAGACCAAAGCCTGGACCAGGTTCATCCACCACCAGTAGCCACCCTGCACCCATCCACACCTTTCTACACCATCTGAATTTTACATTTCTGTAGCCCTTGACATTTTGCAGTTCATTTAATCTCTGGTAACAGGCCTGTGTCAGGGGGTATTGCTCAGCTCCAGGAGGAGCTCCCAACTTTCTAACCAGGAAGGAACAACAACACTGAGCCTCCCAGCCCTGCTCCAGCTGCCGTGCCCAACCACCCACCCTATTCCAGCACAGGCTGCTTAGACAAGGCACCAGCTTTGCCCAATCCCACCGTGCACAGACAGAACACCCTCTTTGTTCTCATACCTGATGAGCGTTGTCCCGATCTGCTGCCGGATCTCGTTCCACTCCTCCTTGCTCTTCCGAGGGAAGACAACCTTCTCCTCCTGCGGGGTGGTGGCGTTCCCCAGCTTTATAGCCAGCGTGTCTTTCCTCTTCACTTTGTTGGCCAAGGTGCCTGCAGGGAGGGAGAGCAATGAGAAGCAGCTCAAGGCCACAGAGCCTGAGCACAGCAACTCCAGCCGCGATCCCTGGCAGCTGTGCTATCCCTGAGGGAGAGCTGTCCCCTCTCCTTGTGCTTCCTGAGCTCTGCACTGCACAGCAGCGTCCAGCACGCCTGTGTGACGCCACATGCTCACCTAAAGCTGTCCCACCTGAGGGGCTGGGACAGCACAGGCTGGTGCAGGAGCCATCTGCAGCTGGAGGAGTGCACTCAGCAGGTGAGAGCACAGGTTTGGCTGCAGAGCCTTGGAAAAAGCGAGGCAGAGGACATGTGGTACATCATGAAACCAAGAACCAGCTGCTTTGAAGCGCTGTAGGAACCAGCTCTTTGATCCAGATCTCAGTACAGCCAGGCATGGGTTCAGCAGAGAAATAAAAAAGCCAGCTGCAGTGTCAAAGCCTTACTGTTATGGCTTTCATCTTCCTCCTCATCCTCGTCATCTTTGTACAGGATGGGCCCCTCCGAGTCAGAGTCGCTCATCCCTTCATCTCCTTCCTGCTCCTCTGGCAGGACCTGGGGCACCGGTTTGGGGATGACTGTGACAGATGGCACATCTCCAATATATACACGATGACCCAAATTCTGCTCCTCTTCCTGGTCATCTTCTTCCTCTTCCTCATCGTCTGGACTAACGAGAAGCACACTATTACACCTCTTAACCCACAGCACAGGGGTTGGGGAATATCCCTCAAGGGAGCCCAGGAGCCAGAGGTGCAAGAGCCACCCCAGGATCCTGCACTGTCCCCTCTCTCCAAAGCACAGGGAGCTCTGGCAGAGGAAATGCCAGGGGCAGGTTCTTCAGAACCAAACAGCCCCTTGACCCCACTGTTTTGGGTCTTGCAGGTTCAGCTCTGCTGTAACAACACAGCCCTTTTCCCACTTCAGTTTTGCAAAATGAAAGGCTGAGGAAGGCCACAAGTGGATGGAATCCAGGACCTTGTTTTGTCTTGGTGCAATTAAAGACAGGCCAGGCCTGGTTTCCTGGCATCAGCCTGCGTTTGCTGTTTGGAACCCATTTCCCTTTGTGAGCAATGAAATCCCAGAACCAGGGGTGGTTTCACCAGCAAGTTGTTCTGGCCCTTCCTTAAGAGCCTGAAACACAGATGTGGCCAAGAGGGAAAGCGATTTCAGCAGAGACACGAGCCCCGCCCAGAGCCCTCCTCACCACCACAGGCTCCAGGAGAGCCAGCACACACACACAGGGTACTCACACTTTGAGCATCTCGATGGTGACAGGCAGGGACTTCGTCCTGCCCAGGGTGCCGTTGTCATCCCCGAAGCCGTCGTTCTCAAAGAGCAGGGAGTGAGCCCTGTGGGACCCCTCGGGGGGCGGCGTGACGGGCAGGGGGCTGTTCAGAGCCTGCTGGATGCGGATGTGCAGCGGGAGCTGGGGCAGGCGAGGCAGCACGGGGGGCTCACCAAAGCCTTGCTCTGCCGTCCGCCTGGACACTTCCACAGACCTGAACTCTTCAGGGGGAGGAGGAGTCTCATTGGGCAGGTCCAGTGAGCGTGGGGGGTCCAAGATGGGCGTGGGGGTGGGCAGGGGCGTGCGTGGGGGCTCGGGGGGCACATGTGTGGGCAGGGGCGGCGAGGGGGACGGCGGGGGGTGAGCCGAGGGCATGTGCAGTGGGATCGGTGCCGGGCGAGTCGCTGTCCCCATCCTGTCGTTGAGGGGCTTGGAGGGGACAACCTCGGACGTGTTGTTGGGCAGGAGGCCTCTCTTCGGGGGCAGAGGAGGGGAAGGCTTGGACAAGGCGGTACCGCTGTTCATTGCTTGGGAAAGTTCAGCTGGAAATAAAAACCACAAAAGCCATGATGTTTAACAGGGAATTTTCCAGATACCCTTCAGCAGTGTGGAATAAGCACAGGCAATGCTGAGCCTTGGACTAAGCAGACTCTGCTGCTTTTTACTGGAACACGGTGCCAGAAATAACCAAGTTGCAAGGCTCTAGTTTGTCCTTCCTGCAGCAAAGGTAAGACTTGGGAGAGCAGCCAAAAACAAGCAGGCTGGGAGAGATCCTGCTGCTTTGGAGAGAGAGGAATGGCATCAGCCCTCAAGTGACAGCACTGTGAGCCCACCCAGGAATGGCACTTTATGTGTATGTGGGCACTTCATGGCTGTATTTACAGCAACAAAGAAATCTGATACATCCAGGACAACCCAGGCTCCAGCTGGTTTAACAGCTCCCCTGCACATTAAAGAACTTTTTGAGAAGTCTCAAAAAGTCTTAAAGTCCTACGTCTTGCTGAAAGGCAAAGGTCAGCAGAGCTGAAGGCAACAATGTGCTCTCCCCACTGCCACTCACCCATCAGACCCAGCCTGAGAACACCCTGCTGCCAGCACCTCCTCAGGGTGAGATTCTGCTCTTCTCCCTCTGAGCTCCATTCCTTAATTCTCATATAAACCACAAAATAACCAGCAAAACTTCCCAAAATACCTAAAAGCCTTGAATCTATGTATCTGCTGTGTGAAATGGAGACATGGGAAATGCCTGCAGTGGGCAGCCTAGGGAAGAAGTCGCACCAGTGAAGACACTGCTCTTGCTTTAGGAGTTTGCAGCCTTTAACATCCACATACCCAGGGTTTTTGGGGCTTGGAAAGGCTTTGCCTGAAGCGGATGAGACTTGCTGCTCATCGCTTGGAGCGGGTGTTGGTGACACATCCATGTGCTCAGCACGGAGCAGCAGCGCAGGCACCACGAGAGGGTGCTGCGAGCAGGAGCGTTTCCAGAGATAAGGCCACATAGCTGGAGAGAGGTGGGCACATTTTTGGGATGTTTAGCATTTTCAGACTTTCCCCTTGTAGATTAAGGGCCAGATTGTGCAAAACACGGAGAGCCCTCAGCTCCAGCCCAGGGGACTCCAGTGTCTCCCGAGCAGCGCTCGAAGCCTGGGGGAAGGACAGAATTTGAAAGGGAGAGACAGAAAGGGGCTGGGAGCTGCTTGGAGCAGCCAGTGCAACAGACCCGGTGCCCAAGCTGGCACAGCCCCTCCCTTGTGATGTGCACCGTGGGCAGAGCCGGTGCTCCAGCTCAGGCTGTGCTGCCTCTCGCTCCCTAAACCTGCCAGGAGCACCAAGCCCTGGGGCTGCTGCCAAGCCCTGGGACAGCAGGATGGCACCCTGTTTGTTCCCTGCTTGCTTGTTCAAGCTGCTGCCGATTAAATTCCCTCTCCCCAGGAGTGTTTCCTGGGCTTTATTTTCAGCTGCTGCATCAGACACCAGAACTGCTTAGAGAATGAGCATCTTCGGGAGGGACAAAGGGGTGAGCTGCACAGGAACACCCTCCCCTGCCTCAGGCTACCAAAGCAGCACAAAAGGACACGCACCCAGGCAGAGAACACACCAAAGACCCGCGGGGAGCTCACAAAGCCAATTCCACTCCTGCTGTTCACCAGCAACAACACAAAGCTCAGACAGCAACGCTGCAGCTCCATCCTGCCGGACCAGAGCCCTGTGGAGTCTCCTCCACAGCCACCTTCTCACCCAGGACTCAAAGAGAACTCCCTGCTCTCCTCTCCTCTCCCGCGGTGGTGTTCCCAGCCCAGTGCTGTTGGGAAGAGGCAGGATGGCTCCAAACAGATGTTGGATGCACTCCTGTCTGCAACCACATATTTTGTTCCACAAGTTCCTCCTGCAACTGGTGCTGAGGCATTTCAAATGGCATCTGCAGTGTGTGCAAGCAGCTTAAAGAAAACAAGAAGGTATTTCATGGAGTGCTTGGGCATGGCCAAGCTAATCAAGCTGGTCTGGCACATGGGAGTGTTTAACACCATATAAAGGTCACTTGCAAAACCTGCCAGGGCAAGGTGAGCCCAGAGCAGAGCCAGGAGCTCACACAAAGCAGTGGCTCAGGCTACTTCAGGTGGCAACCTGCACATCCACCACTGCCTCCCAAACCACACCTGGGTAACACCTCTAGTTTCTGTGATAACAGTGCAAACCTGCTGGATTGATCTTCCAAGGAGCTTCCCTCCTGATCTGTGAGAGCCCCTGTGTCCAAAGATTAGGAGGTGCCTGTGAGAGAACTGTCTGAGACACAAACAGACTGTGTGGAAGTCAACCCAACTCTTGTGTTGCATCTTTAAGACCCACCAGAATTCCCACAGAGAGCAGAGGCTAAACCAGCTTTAAGAAACTCTCCCCAAATCTTCTGCTTAGAAAAGTTACAGAGATAAAGACATTTAATTCTCTTAGTGGGAAGATTCAGCTCAAGTTACAGCTGAGCTCATTTATCCATGGGACAAGACTTAAGGACAAGACTAATATGGCACTATCCCAACCACAGAGTTTAGGGGAGGTGCCTGAGTATACCCAGGGAAACCTGAATTATCCCTGCCAGCTCCTGGCCTCTCTGCACCAAGTGGAAACCACATGGCCCTGCAGTGACAGCCAGGACAGACATTTTTTGGTGTGATGTGCATTTTTTAGGTTACTTTGTTGGGGCTTTTTTCCCCAAGACCAGCTGAAAGCAGGAATTGCCACTGACCACAGCCTTGCAAAGCAGAATCTCATCCACCATCCCCCAGTCCTGGCTGAATCCCAGCCCTCAGCAAAGCACCAACATTCAGACACTGCCTTAGAGCTGACAGAGAAAAGGCAAGCAGGGATTCCTTCCTGCAGGTAGCTGTTGGGAACAGATTGGATGGCTCAGGGCAGAGGACTCCAGCAATTACACTGTTCCCAGCACATGTGTGTCCTGGCTAAACACGGGCAGATCTGAGTCCAAACTGGACTGTTTTCAGGAAAAATGGTCAGACATTCATGATACAACTAAAAATCTTCCCTCATGAAGGAAAGAGGAACTTGGAGCAGCAGCTTCAGAACATCCCAGGGTACAAAAACCAGGTCCTGGGGTCACTTACCTATTAGTGAGTTGCTGTTTCTGTTGACAGGTTTGGGAGGAGGGACAGGAGGCTGTTTGGCAGGAGCTGTGCTGGCTGTACTGGAAGGAGCAGTAGTGTTGGCACTGGCAGGGGTGGGAAGCAGAGTCCTGGGGGCTGGGGAAGGGGCAGCTGTGGCATTGACTGTCTTTGCTGCAGTGGGGGCTGTGGTGGAGGGCACAGTTCTTGCAGTGCTGCTGGCAGGTGTTGGATCCTTTGCCTGCACTTCGTTGGCCTCCTGGGAAGTGGAGGGAGGTCTTTTTGGAGGAAGGAGAGGCTGTCTGGGGACATGTGGCTCCTGAGGTGGTTCCAGTTCAGGCCCAGAGTGGCTGCTGGAGGAGCCTGCAAAGGGAGACAGCTCAGTTTAAGGGACTGGAGAGGGGAAACAATCAGATGAGAATTCAAAACTGCTGCTGGGACCATCTGAAGTCCTGATCTTGCACACAACTGGTTTCTTACCTGGCCTCTTTTTTGACTCCTCTGCTGGAACAGGCTTCCTAAGGCTGGAGGGCTTTGTGACCTCTTCCTCCTGGCTGGGCAGGTCACAGACCCCAGGGCCACCAATGGGGACTGTGTGGCCATTCTTCAGTGCAGGGGGGTGCAGCTTCTCTGGCTCTTCACCATCTGCAAGGGGTGGGAGGGGAGAAAACAAAGCAAAGAGAAAACTCTCAGAAGGCAGGAGAGGGAAGAGCTGGCTGAGCTGACTGAACCACCAGGGAGCCACACCAACTTCTCTCTGGCTTCTGAAACTGCTGGTCTTCATTCCCCTTCTGCACAGGATTGCTCAGCAACCAACCAACTGGAGCTGGGAGCCTTTGATTTCATTGTCAGAAAGGAAATAGTACAGCTCTGGATCCCCTCAAAGGTTTGTCTTCTTCCTGTCCTGCCCTTCCTCCTGTGTTTCAGACTGGTGTGCCCAGTGCTGTGGCACAGCCCAAGCAAGTTGTAACTGCAGTCAAAATACTCCATCAGCTTTTGTGTCCACCCACCCTTGCAGAGCAGCCACCAGTTCCCTGCTGCAACAGATTCCAACAAGAGCCAAGGCATCTACTGCACATGCAATAATGGGTTTGGATAGTCTTAAAACTAGTGGAAGCACCTCTGTTTTCCTTCTGTTTCTATCCTGAATTGGCCACAAAAATCAATGCACACCAGCAAAGCAGATTTCTTCATTTTCTCTTGGTTTTAATCAGATGTAATAAGACAGCTCCAGAATCTGATGTAGTCCTGTTTCTGCTTTTCCAGATTCTGCCACGGAGTTTCCCACTGTCAGAAGCAACACCTCTATTGGAAACAGTTCCTCTTTCTAGCCCATGATTTTGAGACCATTTAAAGCCCCATGAGGAGATACTCAACCATTCTCTGTAACTGCCCTGATAGGACAAACTCTTGGTGATATTGTTCCCAGTATCAGACAGCATCCACTCTAATGGGACATTGTCCATTTTTATTGCCTTCTAACTGAAGAAATATTGGATACATCATCCATTTGATAGCAAATCTTTAGCATTTCAGTCTACCCTCTCTGAACCAACTGCAGTGTGTGGGATCAAAGCTCCAGATGCCAGGCCCAGCACACTGTGCTGATTTTTGGGCATTTATTCCACTGCTTTCTTCACCTTTTCTCCTCCCTCAGGCATTACTGCCCCTTCCCCAACCTGGTGTTATTCAGGAGCTGAAAGCAAAGCTGCCAAGGAGTCAAAAGCTCCCCAGGACCTCCCTTCCAGCCCAGAAGCAGCCCTGGTTCCTGGGAGGAGCAGGCAGAGGGTGCTGCCTCACTCACTGCCCTTCCCTGAAATGCAGGAAGCACCGACTGCAACAAGAGGGAGTTTCCTCCAGACAGGGCTGAAACTCAAGGATGAGACAGAGATTTTTATAGCAGCAACTGCCTCTGGTTATCCAAAGTTTTCAGCAAGGGAGGCAGGGAGTAAGATCCAGCTTTCCTTACCACTCAACCCTCCCTGCCCTTCCCTGGCAGCTCCTGATGATCTCTCACACCACCTCACTTCCAACTTCAGCTCCAGGGACCTCCTTCAAGGCCAAGAGATCCAATGACATCTTTTTTCCTTACTCTGAGCCTGGTACCCACAACCTGGAGTCCACAGCCTGCTGACCCCCAGCCCAGGGAGCAGCAGGACCACCTTCACCTCCACCACACCTTCTCATCTCAAAGGGTTTCCAGCACTTTTCCCCCCCTAAGAACTTGCCCAAGAAAACTAGATGACCTTGTACGAGCAGGTTTTAGAACTGCAAGCAAACACAATAATAACCCACCCTCATGTCTTATGACTGCCCAAGTGTCTTAAACTCCCAGGAGGGATTTAGATAATGCGCCTCTAATCTACCCCCCTGCCAGCACCCACTGCTCCCTCGTGCTGGGGGTTTGCACTTTGGCCACATTACACTCATCTTCTGCTTCTAAAACCAGAGCAGATGACTCAAAGAAGAAAATAATTCCACACCCCTAAGCCAGGTTCTGTTACACCCTAACAGCGTGGAAGATCTCGCTCTGCTCTGCCATCTCCAACTGGAGGTTTGGTGCCCAAAGCCTTTGATCTCTCTTCAGTTTCATCCTGTGACCTCACACCCTTCTGTACCCAGTGAACTCTTCCCCCAGGTCTGCACTGACACCCTCAGGGGTGTCATTACAGCAGAGCTGTGTTAAGCCTCTCTCTCTCTCGGTTTTGGTTTCAATTGTTTGGTCTGAAAACCACTTTTTCACCTCCACTTTTCCACTTCACAGCTCTCTTAGGATGAGACTTGCACTAGGCCAGGGCTGTCTCTGCAGAGTCTCTGGAGGTGCAGTCACAGCCCCAGGACCATGATGACACCCAGACAGGTGGGCTGCTGTCCCCCCACACCTTCCTGCCCCCTCCCTCAGACCCACCTCACCCAACTCACAGCAGGTGACTCGATGGTGATCTGAGAACTTATTTTGGCAGCATGATCCAACTGGGAGACATCAGGGATGACACAAAAGGGGATCAGACTTCTCAGATTTAGATTAAAGCAAAGCAAGCTTTAATAAGCTTAGTGGTGACTATGACACCACACCATGAAGCATCTTTTGCAGGAAATGCAGCTGAGAATTCATCCATTTTTGACTGTTTTCCCAGCTGGAGTCCTGGGGTCAGCACCTCTCCCCCAGTGCATTGGAACAGCTGGAGTTGGTGAGTGACAGCAAAGGTTTGCAGGACAGGAGGAGTGATCTGGAGCAGGACAGGTAGGGAGGGACAGGATGAGAAGTGACCCAGAGCACAGCCCTCCCACCCTGCTGGCAGGAATGTGTCCAAGGCAGGCACTGAGCTCCCTCAGCAACATCTTCCTCCCTGAGCAGACTGTGAGAATCAGTGTGTGAAAATCAGACCAGAGACAGCACTGAAAAGGGTAAAGCAGACAGAGCCCTTCAATTTGTCTCCCAAGGGTGAGGTTTGGCCAGAAGAAGATCAGCTACACAGACACAGACAGGAGAATTTCGTTTGCAGACTCACCCTGCTCAGGCTCTTCCAACAGAACCCCTCTTTTTACCAGCTCCTCTCTTGGCTTTCGCATAGAAATCTTTCGTTCTAAAACTGATATTAAATTGAAAAAGGCACTCAGAAAACAGGGCAAGCCAGAAGTTCAAGATGATAATTTTAGTTTGGTTTTTTTTAAAGGGATCCTCTGGAGGAAATAAAAGGGTTTCAAATTTCACTGGTTTTGCATGGATTAAGAGGAGGCACTGCAGGTTCAGGCCTGCACTTCACACTACACTGGGGATTGTGGAGGGAACCCTCCCTCCCCACACTGCTTGGGGAGACAGGAATTCATTTGTCTGAAGCTACAGCTCCATGGCAAGGTGTTTGTGGAGAGACTGCAGGTGCCAGCCCATCACCAGAGCCACACTGTGGTTCTCACACGTGCCAGCTCTCAGGCTGGTGACAGCAAGCCCTTCTCAGTGGCCAGATGGCTCGTGGCAGGTTTCCCTGTGGAGGAAGGGATGCCCATCCAGCCCCTGTCACTTTACCTTCTGAAGTCTCCTTAAATTTGTCACTGCTTTTCTTTTTCCTCCACTTCCAGGGCTTGAAGATCTTGCCAAAGCTTGAGAACTTGCTTTTCCTCTTTGTAGGGGGTGTGGTGTCACCTGATTCCAAAACATCTACCCCCATGCTGGCATCCCCTGGGGCGTGATCCACCTCCTCAGCTGGATGGGAAAAAGGAAAAGAATAAAGAATTAGCTCTGTAACAGCTGCCACCAGCCCAGCCCACTCTGGGGAACAGCACAGTCAGGCAAAAAGGGAGCAAGACTCCATCCATGGATCCACAGAACCCTCACATCAGCTTGGGGAGACAGGAGAGGGACTCTCAACGTTAACAAGGCAAAGAGAAGCTGGTAAGGGACTTCCCGAGACAAGGATTACAGAATTCCAGAATCAAATAGGTTGGAAAAGACCTCTGAGACCATCAAATCCACCCTGTGCCCGATGCCCACCTTGTCCCCCAGCCCAGAGCTCTGAGTGCCAAATCCTGTCATTCCTTGGGCACCTCCAGGGTGGGGATTCCAAACCTCCCTGGGCAGCCCCTTCCAGTGTTTGACCCTCCCCTGGCACAGCCTGAGGTCGTTCCCTCTCCTCCTGTCCCTGTTTCCTGGAGTAAAGCCTGACGCTCCCATGTCCCCCCTCCTGGCAGGGATTGCAGAGAGTGAGAAAATCCCCCCTGAGCCTCCTTTTCTCCAGGCTGAGCCCCCCCAGCTCCCTCAGCCACAGATTGGTTTAATTTTGCAGCATCGCAGCTTTGCCCATGAACAAACCCCACTTTGCTGCATTTCCTTGTCATAAGTCATGACATGAACACAAACACCTTCCAGCCCACCCAGCTGCCATCCAGGACTGTCTGCACAGCCCAAAATCACCAGACCCTTTCCAGCAGCTGGATGTGCCTCTCTGATTTTCCCACTATAAATAAGGGCAGCAAAGCTGGCCAAGAGCAACAACTCCACAGGAAGGCGACACAATACAGGCCCCAACTCCACCTACTGCCCTGCAGTCCCTGGAGAACAGCACGAGAAGGACACAGAGGTGGGAAGGGACACACATCAAAAAAAAAAAGCCACAACTCCCAACTCTAAGAAAACCACTTTGGAAGCAGAACCAGAGCACGAAACGCTAATGTGGGGACTGACAATCCTGCTGTTGCTGTTCTGGGGGTATTTGATGGAACATGAGGGAACATTTACAATCAGCACAACCCAAAATAATGAATCAGTGCACATGAGCTAAGTGAAGGCAGCTGGTGCCTGCTCATAGCAGGATTTACAGAGCCACAATCCCTTGGTTTCT
Organism: Pithys albifrons albifrons; assembly: GCF_047495875.1. Taxonomy (NCBI): domain Eukaryota; kingdom Metazoa; phylum Chordata; class Aves; order Passeriformes; family Thamnophilidae; genus Pithys; species Pithys albifrons. The sequence goes on from NC_092481.1 coordinate 3,690,161, forward strand.
AGAGGCAGGAATACTCAAGATCCACTGCAGAGCTCCATGGAAAAAATGCTATGGAAAAAAGAGACGTCCCCCAGCCCTGCCTGACACCACACACGGCAGGGTGGGGTGTCCTGGTACAAATTGCACTCGTGTGACTTGTTTTGGAGCCTCTAAATCAGACATTGTGGAGCTCGAGAGCCCTCCAGGAACACAACAGACCTTTCAGTCAACTTCAGACAAGCCTGCAGGACCTGCCTGCAGAACAGACAAAGGGCTGTAGGTGGAAAGTTCAGCCAAGATTCCCATCCCCTGAGGGTAAGAGATTAGGAAAGGAATTTTAGGGGAAAGCCATTCTGCATATAGGACAAGAGCTAATAATGTATGTGCTGTATCCTACAACTTCTCACTAAGGATACAGGCCCAGATGTGAAAAATCAGATTCCTGTCAACACCAGGAAGAGCATGTTCAGGACAGGGGGAAAAATAACAAGAAAAAATGAGTTGTTTGATAGAGCTCTACCTGCAACCCTGCAGTGCTTCCCAGCATGAGATCTGAGATCCCACGAAGGACAAGCACAGGGAGCCACAGTCATAGAATGGATTGGGTTGGAAAAGACCTCCGAGATCATCAAGTCCAACCCTTGGGCCAACTCCAGTCCCTTTACCAGATCATGGCACTCAGTGCCACGGCCAAGCTCAGCTGAAAAACCTCCAGGGATGGGGAATCCACCCCCTCTCTGGGCAGCCCATTCCAATCCCTGAGCACTCTCTCTGCAAAGAATTTCTTTCTGCTCTCCACCTTCAATTTCCCCTGGCAGAGCTTGAGCCCATCGTGACCCCTTGTCCTATTGCTGACAACAGGACACATTGACAGAGAGGACAATATTCCAGTCTGAGCACACATGAAATGGGAAGATCATTGAAAAATATGGAAGAGAAGCACAACAGAGGGAAACCAGAGAGCATTTCAGCAGGAGGACCTCGATCATGTGAGAAGAACAATCTCTAACCAAGTGACAGAGGAAGGAAAGCCAGCCCAGCACTGTGGAGAGGCTGGAGGGGCAAAGACATGCCATGGATGTGCCACTGTGCTCATCAGCCTTTTCAAAGCTAACTGTGGCCATTGCAGACTCTACCCAAAATTCCTGACCCTTCCAGTTGTCTCCTCTCATTTGTGGGGCTCATGCAGTGGGGGCAGATGGATTTTCTGTTGGGTCTGTGGTTGTATTTTTGTTTAAATCAGCGCCGTAACAGAAAGACCCTCACTCTGAACTAGTCAGAAGATGATGCCAGCCAACATTTATTTGAAAAAGCAAGATTAATTCAGTATCTGAGCTGCTTTTAAATAAAAAAAAACACCATTCCAACTCTGGCTTCATAACAGAAGAGAAATTGGGTGGAAAATAACACACACCATGTCAGCACTGATCTGTGATTTTCTGCAGGGGTGGAGGGAGGGTAGATGGAAATAGGGGCAAAAAAAGGAAAAAAAAGGCATTTCCAGCTCCCAGCAACCTCAGAGGAGTTGTCTGGATGTTTAGAGGCACTTTCTTCAGAGACCAGAGTTGTACATGTTAACAAACAGCACTCACTGTGCTCAACGGAGCATTCCCAGACTTCACCAGGCAGGCACAGCACTTGGCAGGTACAGACTCTGGGCTGAAGGTGGATCCCAAGTGCCACCAAAGGCACTTCCCTCACCTTTCCAAGGAGAACAGTGCTGAAGGCAATCCCCTCAAATCTCCCCCTTCCCTGAACTGCTTGGAGCAATGTCCCTGATGTGCTGCTGCCACCCCAGGTGTCACAGTGTGCACTAAGCAAAGCAAGTTATTAAAATAAACCCAACCCTCAGGTCTGGGGATTAATGAAGAGCCCTCAGCACACTGGGATGTCTCCACTTCCAATTAGAGGGAGAACAACAAGCATTTTAAGTTGGATATCAGAAAACAATTCTTTGCAGAGAGAGTGCTCAGGCATTGGAGGGGGTGGATTCCCCATCCCTGGAGGTTTTTCAGCTGAGCTTGGCCGTGGCACTGAGTGCCATGATCTGGTAAAGGGATTGGAGTTGGACCAAGGGTTGGACTTGATGATCTCGGAGGTCTTTTCCAACCCAATCCATTCTGTGATTTTGTCATTGATTCATTTCCCCCACCACGGTCCCCTCAGAGCAGTGGACACGAAAAGATGAGCCAAAACTGCAGAATCCCCCAGAGCAGGCAGGGTGGGGAGAGCCCACATGTGATTTCACTCCAGGCAGAGCCTCTTCCAGCAGCTCCTGCAGCCCAGTCTGGCTGTCAAAGCAAATACCAGCCCAGGGTGGAGTTCCACTGCCAAAGCTGCAACCACGCAGGTGAACACGGGGAGGTTTCACAAGGACCTTCACAGCCAGAGTGATCATCTGGTTCCTGCTCCGAGGCTCCTGCTGAGCACCAGCGGTTGTACAACACAGAACCACTCGGGGTTGTTGGTTTATAACCAGTTCTGTGTCTAAAAACAGCCAGGCAAGAGGGGCAGACAGGCACACTATGTGCTCCTTCAGACCATTAAACTGCTCAAACATTCCCACCAACCTTTTTTGCTCCATGTAGAATGAAACTCGATATGTTACTGAGCACCCCGAGATGCCAGGGAAGGAATTCCCACTGGGATTCGTTGTGTCCAGCTGTTCTGCTGACAGGAGAGCCTGTCCTGCCCTGCCCAGCACTCTGCCTTTTCCCTTCCCTAATTACACACGGACAGAGACATTTAAAGCCGACTGTTGTGAAGCAATTATGACACTCAGAGCTAATGAGAGGGCGGGTCGGCAGCTCTAGGTGAGATTTACTGGTCTGTATTCAAAGCACCTCATTGTTCAGTGACTGTGCACCTTCCACAGTGCTCACACCCCCTCCAAAAAGGGCCTTTCCTTCAATGCACGGCCCATTTCCAGCTCAAACCTCCAGGAAATGGTGCAGAGGGGACATTTCTTGGCTGTGAAGGCAGAGAATCCACCTTGCTGAGGCTGTGCCTCCTCCCGCTCAGCTCCACAAGGTACAGGAGGGTCCTTAAGCAGCTTTGCAAGGCAAGGAGGGAACCTCTCCTTATCCGAGTCATGCACTGGGAAACCGGGAAGGAATCAGTGCTTGGGGAAAGAAATGGGCAAAAAGAGAGGAATGGGGCTTTGAGGGAAGGGTGGGAAGCATCAGGATGCCCTCATTCAGCTCAGCACCAGGGCTGTGTCCACAGGACCAGCCTCAGCCTCACCCTCACCACAGTGCCAGGCTGGAAAACCTGCTTTAAACACATGGAAAAGGTTAAATGAGGTCACACAGGCCTGGGTGAAGCCAGCAGTGTCCTCATTAGAAGGTCAACAGCTTCCCAACTGGCAGGTCCCAAAGGTGCCCCTGTGCCAAAGCACGACCTTGTTTAACCTCTCTGGAAGCAGACACAGCACACACTTGGGAAAAGCAACCTTGGAGCAGGGAGAGCCCCACAGAGCCCACCCTGACACCTGCATGATGTGCTTAACGTTCCAGCAGAGCCCTGGGTGAGGAAAAAACCAGAATAAAATACCTACTGCAACTTCAGGAGGTTGTCCCAGGCTCCTGGAGCACTCAGATCCCAGGACCCAGCTGGGATGGAGCAATTCCCCAGCTGCTTCCCAACCAGAGCCTCCTGCCATTTCAGATCCACTCTCCCAAACACTTTGCACTGTCCTAATCCCGTTCCATCCAAACAAGCAGGTGAATTTGAGCTGTTTAAACAGCACATTTGTGTTGACCCAAAATGTTTAGACTGAAATAATCTCAGGAAACGTCACAAAGTTGGCACAGCCTGGACACACAAGAAGGCAGGAAGCTCCAGCAGTGCCAAGCAGCTCGGGATGCAATTCCCCATGTTTGCCTGGCCAGCTGGTCCTTCCAACCCTCCCTCAAAACACACTTACACTTAAAATCTTGCAGCTAAATCGCAGGTGGAAAAAAGCTCTTCCTGCCCTTGTGGTGCTGATCTATCCCAGTGTTTGCTTCCCAGAGAAAGCATTTCAGTGGAAGGAGCTGGAGAGTCACAGGGGGTGATGTGTTACCTGTTCCCAAAGCTCCTGCCAGGCTTGGGGATGCCATTCCCATTAAAAAGGGAGAAGCTTTCACTTCCACCACTGCTCTCAGTGGGTCAAACAGGCCAAGCCAGGATCCCTGGGGACAATTAAAGCCACCAGATGTGGTCACACCACGGCCACACACACAGGACACCACAGCAGGATCACCCTCCTATAAATGTCATGGTTTAATGGTCACACCACAATCCAGGGAGGAAAAGCCACCACGTGAGCAAAGAGTTGGTCCCAAAACACCCTTTTGTAGAGCAAAACACTTCCAGCCTGGAAAAAGGCCCAGCAGAGACTTCAGGGACCAACAGGAATAACCAAAAGGCATTTATTTCATTAAGGATGATCTCTCATGTGGAAAATACCCACAACAGTTACATGAAATAGTGGCACCTCTGATGCACAGTGTTAAAGCATTAAACCCAACCTGGATCTAGTGCAGAATTAATCCTGAGAGTTTGTGGACTGTTTTAACTCGGGCCACACACCCTCAAAACGCAGCCTAGCCCAGTTTTATTTTGTTTTTAACACCATTACATAAGCTAAAACTCACTTCATGATCTGAGTTAGAGACCCCAGCAAAGCAAGGCTGTGAATAAATCAAAGAATTGTATCCCAGGTGATGACAACTCATATTATTATATTGGTATATGCCTGGGAGGGAACTACTGATTTCCAACATTCATGAGAAAAATGGCACAGCCCTTCAATGATGAAGGGTCTGTGAGCCCCAGGACAGGGCTGAGGAATGGAGCTGTTAGGGAAAGACTGAGAAAAAGCTGCTTTTCTCCCCAAAACATCCCTGCAGACATCCAAGTGTAACTTCAGAAGAGGATGGGTCTCACACTGCTGGCACTACAACGGGCTCGTTGCCTCAGTCCTTTTCTGAGGTGCAAGAACTGGTAAATTCCAACTTCATTAAGAGAGATCCTCACAAGGGAAATGAGAAAACATCCCTACTTTGCACAGCATGTAAGTCATGAGCTTGGGCCGGATTCCTTCCATCATCCAGAACCTGATCCATCTCACAGGAGTTACCACGGGATTTCCACAAATCCCAGGAGTTTCTGCCCATAAGGAGCTTGCTGGGCATCTCAGGGCAAATGAGGCACTTCAGTGCCAGGGAGGAAACTCTGCTTGTCCACCCTCTGTTTCCCCCAGGACCACAACTCTGCTTGTCCACCCTCTGCTTCCCCCAGGACCACAACTCTGCTTGTCCACCCTCTGCTTCCCCCAGGACCACAACTCTGCTTGTCCACCCTCTGTTTCCCCCAGGACCACAACTCTGCTTGTCCACCCTGTGTTTCCCCCAGGAACACAGCTCTGCTTGTCCACCCTCTGCTTCCCCCAGGACCACAACTCTGCTTGTCCACCCTCTGCTTCCCCCAGGACCACAACTCTGCTTGTCCACCCTCTGCTTCCCCCAGGACCACAACTCTGCTTGTCCACCCTCTGTTTCCCCCAGGACCACAACTCTGCTTGTCCACCCTCTGTTTCCCCCAGGAACACAGCTCTGCTTAACCACCTCTGTTTCCCCCAGGAACACACATCCCTGAAGTTCTGCCATCACACAAGCCCATGAGGTGCACCAGGAGGTTTTGCTGGGAATGTGGCTGCTCCTGACACACCTGGAATACCCCAGGATCTCCAGCTACAGCAGGACCACCACGGACCTGAGCCACAAACCCTCCTGTTGACCACAGTGTGGATGCACAGCCTGGGGAACAACCCAGTTCCCTCCTTTTCCCCTCTGGTGTGTCCACCAGAGCAGTTAAGAATCCCAAAAGCTTCCAAGCAAACAGTTACAACTCAAAAAGCAAACAAAGGCTCTTTTGAAGGAGATGCTGTTAAAGTATCCATTGGGCAAACGTTTCTAAGCTTCCTATAACAGCTTTAAAAATTCGATGTGCATTTCCTGAATGGTCCAGGGAAGACATGAATCCTGACCTTAAAGCAATAAAAGGTTGTGGTCACAAAACAGCCCCAAACAGTCCCAACCCTCGGCTTCCCTGTGTTTTGTACTTTTCTAATCACCATAATCTTCCCAGGACTCTTTTTAACAGCATCCTGCCACAGTTAATGCAAGAACCATGTCCTCACGTTCACCATTTAATCAGTAGGAACTGTGGGAGCTGTGCCATGAAAAAAAGACTTCAGAGAGCAAATTACCAGTTGAGAAAACACCAGGTCTGCTGGCAAACAATGTCACTCCACCAAGAGCCCCTGGAAATTACCACTGTTACTGGTGCTTGATGAGCAAAAAGCCCAAGAGCGGCCAGGTTGGCTTCTAACAGCAAATAAATCCAAGGAGAAGATGCTGGTAATTTCCACTGACAGAATGAAGACAACTGAAGTTTTATTTCTCCATTCCACTCTTTATCACACTATTTTTAGCAGCTCTTGAACAAGACTAGCTGGGGTGAACTGGGGGGTGGGGAAGAGAATCACTGCTTTGACCTGAGCCCTGAAAATACTCGGTAGGTTCAAAGTTGTAGAAGTGAAAAAGAATGAAAAAATAATGTGTATCTGGGGGAGTTCTGTGTGTGCCCATGTTGAGTGTTTCCCTAATAATCAGGTATCTCACACCACAGATGAGAGTGAACAACTCAGCCCAGCCAGGTGACAGCAAGTGGGGATGAGAGAACAGGGAACAGCAGGATGGGGAAAGTCTCCTCGTTGCCAGTGCTGGGAACAGCATCCAAGACAGACCTGGAATAACTGACCCACACGGAGTGTCCGGGAAGTGGAGCTGCTCCCAGGGCTTAACTCAGCTGTGTTTGCTCCAGGCTGGCTGTTACTGAGATACCTCACAGTGGAGAGGGAAAACAAGCAGGGAGAGGGTTGCCAAGCCCTTCTCCCCCCAAAGCTGCCCCAAAACTGGGTGACATCACACCCAGGGAGGCAACTCTGGGTGGCTTTGGTCCAGGATCACCATCAGGGCTGACTCCTGCCCCACACAGGTGAGTTTTAGTGCTGTCCAAGTGCCCTGCAAAGCTGCTGTCCCTGAATCCATGCCAGACAGAGGCTATCCCTAAAAACAGCTGCTCGGAGCCCGTCAGGATCCCAGGACACGCTGCACAGGGATCGCACGGGACACGAGCGGGAGAAAGGCAGGAAATGGAGTTACTTCTCTGGTTTCTCTCCCCAGCCCGGCACAGGTTACACAAGCCCCACATTCCACTCCTCCCAACTCCTCCGTTTCACCTGCAATCCTGCCCCGAATTCCCTCCATTACTCACCGGGAGCAGCTGGATTGACCGGTCTGGAGAAGTGTGGCTGCCCCATGGGATCCTGTCCTGAGCAGCTCTCTGGGAAGAGGCGGGAGGGGGAGAGAGAGGGAGGAAAACTCTACGCTGGGAGCACTTCAATCCTTTAAAACGATAAATCCACGCTCTGGGCTGGGAAGGAGCCCGGCGAGAGAGGCGGGTCCGGCGCTCAGGCCGCGGCTCCGGTGTCCGAGGGTCCGGCACAGGTTCGGCTCTGCCCGGACCCCATGGCTGGGCACTCCAGTCTCATAAATAGGTGTCTGTGCCAGCTCCCTTCACGCAGGAATGCCTGTCATTCCAGAGCCGAGCAGGCTAGGGCCGAAGCTCAGGAAGGGGAGGAGACAGCCAGCCACGCTCCAGCCACTTAGCTGCATAATCCAAATTATCAACACCCCTCGCTGGAGTTTAGCAAGAAGAGAGAAAAGCTGGGAGCGAGGAGAGCGGAGTGTTTTCCTCAAGGAGACTCCAACAACCAAGGGGTTTCACCTCCCAAAGTGGGATCAAAGAGGTAACACCCTCCCTGAGCCCTGTGAATACAAACCAAGGCAGGCAGGGATGACACAGCCGGGGCTTTAAGTGCACTATCCCAGAGCAAAGGGAATTGCAAAGTGCCTCAGCTGATATGCATCTTGCCAGATGGATAATAAAAATACAATTTCAGAGCAATTCCCCTCTCCGCTAAAGCTACCAGGAAGCAGGCAGTGTGTCTTCTTGTTTAATTTAAATTTAACAAAGGAAAATTTAAATTTAACAAGGAAAGTAAGAGTTTGTTTTCTGTTCGTGTGTCACAGCTTGATGGTTAACATAAACACCCCCTTCAACATTTACATCACAATAACAAAGATCTCCAGAGTTTAAATATGTCCACCTGGATCCTTTAATTCGTCATTAAAATTTGGGTTAGGACTTGTGTGAATTTACAACTCATTTCCCTGTCCAACCACCACGGAGGAACAGGAAAACCTTTAAACATCCAGAAGCTTAAATTTAAGGGGAAAAGGGAAAGCAATTTTCAAAAATACACAGGAATTTGCTGGCAGCATAAAAGGAATTAAAATCAGGAACCAGACCCCACGTGACACCTCCAGGTTGGCTCTTTAGGAAAAGGCAGTTTCACCCACAGCAGGATTTGCTGGATTTGTGTCCCTGTCCTTGTCGGGGCAGCAGGAGCAGGACTGCAATATCACTCAGTACTACCCAGGCAGCAATCCCAATAGGAAAACCTTCTATTCTGGGAAACCACAAGATCCAAGACTGCTGATTTGTGCTGGTGCAGGTGGGGACAGTCGATGCTGCTCATTGCCCAGAGCGAACACTGCGGGATTGCCATGGATGGGGGGGAGGCAGGAACAGCCCCCAGAACAGGCCAAGAGGTAGCTCTGAAATCCAGTCACACCTCACCTGAGCCACAAACACACCTGGAAGACCTGGTGCTCTCAGTTCCCCCACTAACACGCTAAATATCTCAACAGGCAACTTGCAAATCCATTGCTCTTCCAGCGCAGAGCCGTAAAAACACAGGAGGAAGGAGGACACTTGTGCCCCTTCTCGTCCTCAATCCCTGCTGCTGAGGACATCCCCCATCCCATGGACAGCAGGTGGAGGAGCAGGGGATCAGCAGACCCGTGGAGGCGGCTGGCAAATAGCACTGTCCTCCCTCACACAGAGAATACGGACATTCCTGGGAGTCCTGCTCCTCTCCACCTCCCACCGGACATCTCCGGGCTGTGGTTCTGCCTGCTCAGCCACAGCCACCCTTTCAACAACTTCTGATCTCACTGTGGGCCATGAACACCCCAGTTCCCAGGAATCACAGAATCATAGAATGGATTGGGTTGGAAAAGACCTCCGAGATCATCAAGTCCAACCCTTGGGCCAACTCCAGTCCCTTTACCAGATCATGGCACTCAGTGCCACGGCCAAGCTCAGCTGAAAAACCTCCAGGGATGGGGAATCCACCCCCTCTCTGGGCAGCCCATTCCAATCCCTGAGCACTCTCTCTGCAAAGAAGTTTTTTCTCATCTCCAATTTCCCCTGGCAGAGCTTGAGCCCATCGTGCCCCCTTGTCCTATTGCTGAGTGCCTGGGAGAAGAGACCAACCCCCACCTGGCCAGAACTTCCCTTCAGGCAGTTCCAGACAGTGCTGAGGTCACCTCTGAGCCTCCTCTTCTCCAGGCTAAACACCCCCAGCTCCCTCAGCCTCTCCCCACAGCACTTGTGCTCCAGTCCCTTCTCCAGCCTCGTTGCTCTTCTCTGCACCTCACTGAAGACTTTTCACTTTGAGACAAAGAAAAAGCCATTTTAAAGCCATTTAAATTCGCCACCATCTGCAGGAGAGACCCACAAAGGTCAGAGGGACAGGCAGGAAGATTTCTCCAAGCCTGTAAATCAGCTTGGAAGGAGGTCTGGGAAAAGCATCCCTGCAGCTGGGAATGCTGCAGGAATGCTACATCTAGACCTGCTTGGCTTCCAAGGAATTAAAGCCACTGCATTTTATAAGGCATTTGCTGTGAATTCAGAGGGCTCAGAGCTCTGCTGCAGAACAGATGACACATGGCAGGTTGTTTGAGCACAGCAGTGCAATCATTTACTTCTACATTAGTGAAACATGAAACATTAACTTAAATTTCAATAAAAGATTTAAATAAATGCATTTAAATTCACAGTGCCTGCAGTCTGAGAGATGCACAACAGTTACTCGAGGCTCTGGTACTTCACAGGAACTCACCAGGCTGTGAAATAAAACCCTTTTCCATTTCTCTCTCCTTCACTAGGCCTTAAGGACCATCACAAATGGAATAACAAGATTATTTGGCAAAGGTTGTACCAGAAACATTAATATTTCCTTCTCAAACACAGGGCTGAGGTGCTCAATAAATAAAGAGATAAAACACTGCATTTCAAATTGCATCTGGCTTGGACTTCCAGCATCATTCAGGAGTATCAGCCACTACTCTCTCCTCTTTGAGGGAGAAAGAACAAAACCCCACCAAATGGAGCTGATAAAGAGCACAAAGCAGCAGAAATTCAAAAGTATCACAAGCATCATTTTCAAGGTGGACTCCCAGCCAGAAAAACCTGCCAGCCCATCCTTCAGCTCCCCCTCTGGAAGGAAAGGTGCAAATTCTGCCCCAGCAGACACACCAGCACCAAAAATGCTCCTGCCTCAGCTGCAGCCTCAGGATAGAGAGTGAGAGCAGCTCTGCTCCCAGGGAACCCTCGGCAGGACAAAGTGACCTGCCTTCACCCAACTGGACAGCCAAAAAAAAGGAAACCCCACATTTCAAGCAAGGAAGAGCAAGAGATGTCCAAAATTCCCATAACAATGAGAAGGGCCACCTGACTTTGCTGCACAGCAACCAGAAGAAACCAGAGCAAATCTTTTGCTCCTCAGGGACAGGTGAAGACTTTTATAAGAGGAAAAGCTTGGAATAGGAAGGGGCTTTTTAAAGGAAAGCAAATAGGGAAACAGCTGAGAGTTCCTTCAGCATTTTCTTCTAAAATACAGTAACCAAAAAACACTGGTTAAATGAAGATTTTATGGGAATTCAGGAGAGTAAAATGGCTAAAACAAAACAAGACAGGCAGTAAATGCCCAAGACTTGTGGTACATCCCAAGTTTCATTTCCTCTCCATCCAGCCCAGCATCCCATTAAACCCCTGGCATTCCCAGGCTAATCATCTGTTTATATGCACTGTAAAAGGAACTCTCCCGGATTGTTTCACTTGAAAATCTAATGAAGGCCATAATGAGCCCAATATTAGCTCCTCTAATAACGCAGGTGTTGTTCCCTTTTGGGCTCAGCCCGACGGGAAGTGCCGCATTCACCCGCGGTGACTCAGGCCTGGGCGCTCCGTGATTCAGCCACAGGAACATCAAAAAGCTCTCCAGCATTATCCCATCCCTGCACAGGGAGCTGCCAGTTAAAACCAGTGGCACTGGGTGTTCCCCTTCAGAGTCAGCAGGAGCTACAGAGTGTTTGAGGCTCTGTCCTGGCACCCACCTGGAATCCTCATGCAAGGGACCACCCCATCAGGAGGGGGGAAAGTGGCAGGACCACCACTCTGGATGTGTTTTATGGAATCATGGAATGGTTTTGGTGTCAAGGGACCTTCAAGCTCATCCAGTTCCACCCCCTGCCATGGGCAGGGACACCTTCCACCAGCCCAGGTTGCTCCAAGCCCTGTTCAACCTGGCCTGGGACACTCCCAGGGATGAAGCAGCCACAGCTTCTCTGGAAAATCCATTCCAGCCCCTGAACACTCTCTCGAAGGGAGGAATTTCTTCCCAATATCCCACCTAACCCTGCCCTCTGTCAGTGGGAAGCCATTCCCCCTTGTCCTGGCATTCCAGGCCCACGGAAACAGTCTCTCTCCATCTCTCCTCTGGGCTCCCTTCAGGCACTGAAAGGCCACAATCAGGTCACCTTAGAGCCTTCTCCTCTCCAGGCTGAACCATCCCAGTTCTCTCGAGCTGCTCCAGCCCTCTGATCAGCTTGGTTTCACTCCAATTTCTGTGTTCACCTTTGGCAGAACAAGAATACAAATACAGAAATATACCTGAAGGGAAGTTCTGGCCAGGTGGGGGTTGGTTTCTTCTCCCAGGCACTCAGCAATAGGACAAGGGGGCACGATGGGCTCAAGCTCTGCCAGGGGAAATTGAAGTTGGAGAGCAGAAAAAACTTCTTTGCAGAGAGAGTGCTCAGGGATTGGAATGGGCTGCCCAGAGAGGGGGTGGATTCCCCATCCCTGGAGGTTTTTCAGCTGAGCTTGGCCGTGGCACTGAGTGCCATGATCTGGTAAAGAGACTGAAGTTGGACCAAGGGTTGGACTTGATGATCTCGGAGGTCTTTTCCCACCCAATCCATTCTGTGATTCTGTGGATGTGACACTGAGTGAGAATCCACCACGTCTTGATCCAACCCCACTGTGATCACCAGCCCAGGGCACGGAGAGCCCTGGGCTGGTGATCACAGTGGGGTTGGATCAAGGGTTGGACTTGCAGAGGTCTCTTCCAACCCAATTGATTCTATGATTATATATTTCTATCTGTCCCAGCTCTGGGTGGCTACAGAACTGACCATTTCTGGGCTGTGCTGCTACACATGGAGTCACCAAGGAGGGGGAGCAGGGCAGCCTCTCAAAGGGCACAAACCAACACAACGTGACGCTCTTCCTTTGTCCTCACATGGAATGAAAGGCCAGTGTGGAAGTGGAATATGGGTTATTTATAAAGGCAGCTGGCACTGCATTGTTCAGGCTCTGATGAACAGGGCGCTGGCTTGGCTGGGACAGAAATGTGAGGTAACTGCTCCTGCAGCACGTGATTTCCTCCACGTTTCCTGTGACATTTCCAAGAGGGGAAACTCCTACTTTGCAAAGCATTCCAGTCCCCTTGTCCCCACCAGTTAGTCAGCACAGTGCTCCATCCCACACAGTGGATCCAGGACACCAGGAGCCCACACGGGTGCTGGTGATGGGGAAGGTGAGCAGGCCTTGTCCCACAGCAGCCCAGATGTTGGCTGGGATGGAGCACAGCTGGAGGGAGAGCTCTGCCCTGCAGGGAGCTGACAGCACTCCCAGCCCCACCTTTGGGAAGTGAGGCCAAGCTCCTGGAAAGCCCCATGGACACAGCAAGTGGCTGGAAACACAGAATTCATAGAATAGAATCACAGAATTGATTGGGCTGGAAAAGACCTCCGAGATCATCAAGTCCAACCCTTGGTCCAACTCCAGTCCCTTTACCAGATCATGGCACTCAGTGCCACGGCCAAGCTCAGCTGAAAAACCTCCAGGGATGGGGAATCCACCCCCTCTCTGGGCAGCCCATTCCAATCCCTGAGCACTCTCTCTGCAAAGAATTGTTTTCTGATCTCTAGCTTCAATTTCCCCTGGCAGAGCTTGAGCCCATCGTGCCCCCTTGTCCTATTGCTGAGTGCCTGGGAGAAGAGACCAAGCCCCACCTGGCCAGAACTTCCCTTCAGGCAGTTCTAGACAGTGCTGAGGTCACAAGGAGCAGGCTACAAAAATAGTGAATTAAACTGTGCTTTGGGCCCAGAGGAGCTTAAGGCCAAAATACCCCCCAGCCTTGATTTCCAGTGGAAGTACAACTTCCAATGAAGAAATTTCAGCCAGTACTGGAAACATTGATGCCTCCTCACCACTCACTGCAATTACAACACAGGCCACGTATTTTCTTGTTGACTAGGGAGGGAATGCTGAGGAATGCAACCCTGACAGAATTAAAGATTCAGTCACATCTTGGCTAAGGAACTCCATCACCACGGTGATTCAGGGCTTTGCCATCTCCAGACAAGGAAACCTCCAAAGCTGACAAATGACTTTTTGGAGCACCTTGAAGCAGAATTCAGAGAAACTCTGGTTGGAAGCCAAAGGAAGCACAGATAGAGGAGACATTCCAGCAAAGCACTGGTGAATTCCCAGCAGTGAAGCACTCGGGGGCAGGATACCCATCTGCCACTTCCAGCTATATAATTAGGAGCACATTAAGCAAAAACACGGAGGAGAAAATTACATTAATTATTGCACTGTTTAGAGAAGAAACAGGAATGGCATTTTAACTTCACTCCTGTTTAACCCTCTCTCCTGCAGCAAAAGCTCAGATATTCAGAGAAGAACCTACAAACTGACATCACCATTGCAAAACATGGAGATGAAGAGTGACCAAACTAACAGAGTTTTACACAAATTAAAAATATATTCCACTCCTTCCAAAGCACTGCCCAGCATGTGCTTTTAGGGCTGGCCCAGCACAGCACACAGAGTGGCCACCACAAACTGCCTTCCAGGACACACCCAGCTCACAGATTTTACAGCTTTATGCAGACGTTATCCAAAATAATCGAGTCTTTCAGCAGAGGCAAATCCATCTGTGCCACCCATTTAACCCATGGGACAAAACTGTGTTAAGCCCAACACTGGAGACTGTAAGTTAACAGCAAGAATATCAGTAAATATTAAACCTCTAGAATCAGGTTAAATTGAAATTAAACCTGAGGAGTAGCACTATAACTCTGCAGTTAGTCTGCAATGTGTAGGTCAAGGTCCACAGGCTCTGATCCACCACAACACTCATGATCCTGTTTCTCTTCCTACCTCTAATCCTTCAAGAAATTAGCTTCAAGTCTCTCCCACACACTAACTGAAAAGAAAGGCAGCAAGATTTCTCTGTAAAAGTCATTTCCCCTTTTTAACATTTCACCAAAATCTCATCGAGTGCTTTTGCTCTTCGCACCCAAAGCTGAAACTGCAACAAAACATCCTTGCTCTGCCGCCCCAGGGACTCGCAGCAGCCACGCCACACCAATAATTCAAATTATCCTTCAACACCTACAGCTCTCCAGTCTGAAAATACATTTTTTCCTAATTATTGCACAAGGCAGGCAGTGCCAGGGCATCCCACCACCCCTCACTCGCCTGGCTCTGCCCAGGGAGACCAACAAAAGCGCCTTGGTTTAGTTTTTGGGGAACACCCAACTCCCCCACCGCACCTGCTCTGCTTTAATTATTGACCAGACTAGAAGCTCCTGATTAAAATGCAAGGCAAGTCTGGCACACAACCTCGGCTTCTGATCATCTCCAGCAGATACAGTTGGAAGAGAAACCCAAATTCCCTGCCACGGTTCAGGAATTAAAAGACACTGCAGATGATTTGGGCTGGGGAAATTCAGCAAGAAAATTCCTTTTTGTAGCCTTGCAACTGAAAACTCGCATAAAATCTGAAATTTTAAACCACAGCCTCAGGTTCACGCGGAGAGAGGAGGTTTAAAAGCTTCCTTTCAAAAGTACTGTGTTTTTACAAGCCATTTCTGTCAGAGTAAATCTAACAGGTAATTACAGGTCTGACCTCCTTCTATTGCACAAATATGCCTTTGGAAACAATGTGGATAAATATTTGCCCAATACAAGAAGACAACTCCGAGAGGAACCATTCCAGTTTATCAGCTTTGTGATTCATGTTGATACAGGCTTTATTCTCTATTTCAGGAACAAGATAAGGCTTAGGAAGTGCATCTGGCCAAGTAATGTCTCATAGATCCACCACGGGCCACCCTAAACAGTGGCACGGCCAGACCGTGGGTCACACCCAGACAAGAACCATCAGCAAGACAGTGAGTGAACTTCAACTCCCCAAATATTGACTCTTGCTCAAGCACTGAGGTGTCTCCGAGCAGCAGCGAGGCTGAAAATTGAAACATGAGTAAAAGAAAAATTGAAACATGAGTAAAAGATTGTTGTGAAGGTGATTAAAGGGGTTGTATTGTGAAACATCCCCTTCCTTTGGAACTTTCATAGAGGCACAAAAGGAGCTGAAAAAGCAAAATGAGAGCACCCCCTTAGGCTGGTCGTGAAATCCCAGCACTGAGAGGTCTTGGGAAAACAAGGTAGGGGCAGCCACGAGCACCAGGAGCCATCTCAGACAGGGCACCACAGCCAGAGGTGACAGCTGTGGCCCAGGTCACCAGAGCCGGGTCCCCCAAACCAACCAAGCGCTGCTGATGCATCTCTGACTCACACAAGAGCAGAGACAATGCCATGGGAACTGTTTACGGTGTCAAGGTCGTTTCATATAATTAAAGGAAATGTCAAGAGATGAGATAACACCAACAGCTCTGAAGGCACAGCTGATCTAACCCTGGAGGAAGCTGTTTCTCCCTGAGCTGCTCCCCTCTCTTGCAGACAGGACCCTTCCCCTTCACACATTCCCAGATCCCTCACTTTGCATAATTTCACCTCATTCCCTTTCTCCTGCATCTGGAGAGCACCAGCAGGGATGTTATTGAGGAGCAAGGAGCACCACACCAAAAGAGGGGCCAAAAACTATTTCTGAGACTCTCAAATAATGCTCCCCCCTCGTTCCACCTGGCAGGGCTGGATGTGGGGCTGCACAGGGGGGTTAAATCCACAGAATCATGGAATATTTACCGTTGGAGGGGCCCTCTGGAGACCACCCAGTCCAACTCTTCTGCCAAGGCAGGGTCACCTGGAGCAGGTGACACAGGGACACATCCAGGTGAGTTTGGGATGTCTCCAGAGAGGGACAGTCCACACCTTCCCTGGGCAGCTGTTCCAGGCTCTGCCACCTCCACAGAAAGTTATTCCTCATGCTGAGGTGGAACTTGTGTTTTAGTTGATGGCCATTGCTCCTTGTCCTGTCACTGGACACTGAAACAGAGTCTGACACCATCCTCTGACACCCCTGGCAGATATTTCATGGAATTACAGAATGTTTAGGGGTTGGAATGGAGCTTAAGGATCATCTAGTCCCAGCCCCTCCATACCTCCCTCTACACCAGGTTGCTCATTGATAAAATCTCCTCCCAGACTTCTCCCCTCCAGACTAACCAGGCCCAGCTCCCCCAGTCTCTCCTCATCACAAACATGCTCCAGACCCCTCACCATCTTTGTGGCCTCTGCTGGACCCTCTCCAGTAGCTCCTTGTCTCCCTTACACTGTGGAAACCAGAGCTGAACACCAGAAGTTAAACCAGACCAATTCCTGCCAGCGAGAGGTGCGAGCCCAGCCCAGCGTGGCCACCACAGACAGCAGGGACAGGCTCTGAGGCACCTGGAAGGGCTGGATTCCCATTTCTAAAAGCTCACAGAAGGCACTAACTGTCCTGGTGTGAGAATTATCCCAGGGCTTCCCTCAAGCTCCCTGGAATTACAGGTTACAACAACACCATTTCAATCCATCCCCTTATCAGCAGCAGGGCTGGCCCCTGGGCACTCAGACTGGGCCAAAATCCCAGGTGGCCCCTTGGCTACACCCATGTCCTCTCACTGCCTTCCCAAACAGAGTCATTAACAACCCCAAACCCCATTTCTGCTGGAAATGAGCTCCTTGGAGCTTCCAAAACAATTCTCAGCTTCCTCAAGGGAGTAGAAAAAAAAATAAAACCTCACACAAAAATCTTCAGATTTTATGAGATCAGTCTTTAAAAAAAAAAAAAGTCAAAGCTAACTAAGAAAGCTAACAAAGAAACTATAAGCTGACTTACCATTTAATAATGGAACTTTCCCATATTTATGGAAATTTCTGGTTTGGCACCAAAAATATCTGCTCATTTAGTGGGTGTTGTAGGAATCACTTCTACAGTGATGCTGAAAGCAAGAGGGCTGGTTTAGTGGTAAGTGAGCAGAGAAAAATGTTTTCCATGATTTTGAAACCCAAACTCTGGTTCTCACTGGGGTGTGGGGCTTCTCCTCTTCATCAGATGTGTTGGTTTTAAATCATTGTGTTTTGTACTGTTGTAGATTTGACTTGGCAGTGAGAAAGTCCCTGGTCCAGCTCAAACCCTGCCTGGAAGTCAGGCCACTCAAACCTGGAGGTCTGTGCCCAACAGGGAAACAATCCCATCTGCAATGCCCACCAGCCAGTGACTGAACATGCATTATGGCTCTTCTCTCTCCTCCCTACATGATCATTTTGGTTCCTGGGTTTTCCCGACATTGGTTAACTTGTAATTTTTCCAACTGCTTAAAAACAAGCTCAAGATAATCCCTTTTAACCCCCCCCCCCACCAGCTACTTTTGTTTAGAACAATCACCACAGGCAGGCACGGATGCAAAACTGGGACTTTCAAACCAGAGCTGATTATTCTCTGCAAATATGATGGCCCAGAACTGTGTCTCAAGTCACAGGAACTCACTCAACGGCAGGTCCTTGATGCCAGGAAGGTGTGACGCAGGGAAGTCTCCTTTTAAACTTGTCCTTGTTCTTCAGTTCTTTTCCTAAACATTTATTTAGGGATGGGCTCAAGGGATCTTTGCAGTGCAGGAGTGAATGGGTTCAGGAGGCAACAGGGGGTTCATTAGAAAACTAATTCTTTAGAAGAGAGCTGGACAACACTGCTCCAGACATCACCTCCCAGAATTAACTCCAGGAAGCCAGACCAACACTTCATCCTGACCAGGGAAATAAGAAAAAGCCCTGAACAGACAGGGAGTGCCGAGGGTGCCACATTGACTCCTCTAATCCCATTACAGAGCTATCCAGAGCACGCAGTTTGTTCAATATCTGAGAGATAACAGGATTAACTTCATGTTCAACATTATTTCAGCCTAATAATTGTGGAATCGCTCCTAAGGCCGTAATGTCATTGATTCAACAGGGGATTCCCATCACCCCCACCAGTCCCAGCCTTGAAAGCGCCTTCATTAGCATCAGCATCTTCAGTTAATTACTTGGAGAGATTTTCCTTTCCTCCCCCAAAGCAAAATGCAACTTAACCCTTGCAACGCCCAGTGCTGGGGCAGAACAAATCCCGCTTTCCCTGCAGGAAGGGACTGTGTTTACTTTCCTAATCACCACTGAAGTTTCCAAGATTTCATGTTAAGATCAAAGGGCTGGAGCAGGGGGGGAGGGAGAGCAGCTTTTTCATCCTTTTGGTTGAATTTAAACGAAAATCACGGCAGAGGTTGGTTACAGTCCTCTCAAAGCTCAAGGGTCAGGCTCAGATCTCAGCCAGGCTCTGCCTTCCCGGGGAGAACAGGGGGATTTGCGGGATCACCACGGAGCCCCCAGGAGTGGTTTTCCTTGCCAAGCCATGACTCGCTGCTCACCTCGCCTTGGAAACCCTGGAAACCAGACCCTGATGGGGAAGGAAAGGGAAAGCACACAAAGCAAACAGCACAGAGCAGCTTCCGAGCCCGCGGGGAACAGGAACGGGGATGGGACTTTCTACAGGACTCTTACATGGAGCACGGAGTATTATTAAAAAAACCTCTTTTTGAGTGCAGGGGGAGGCTTTAATGGGCATGTGCTGCACCAATCAGGCCAGTCTTACGCTGGCACTGAGCCTGGCACGGTGCTGAATCAGACCCCACTGCAACTGTCTTGGAAAGACAGAATTCCAGAATATGCTGAGCTGGAAGGGATCCACAAGGATCACCAAGTCCGACCCACATCCCAGCACAGGAACATCCCCAAGAGTCACCCCCTGTGCCCCAGAGCATCATCCAAACCCTCCTGCAGCTCTGGCAGCCTTGGGGCCGTGCCCACTGCCCTGGGGAGCCTGGTCAGTGCCCACCACCCTCTGGGGGAAGAACCTTTTGCTGAGATCCATCCTAACCCTGCCCTGGCACAGCTCCAGCCATTCTCTCAGGTCCTGTCACTAGTCCCCTGATGTCCTTGGCCACTGCTTGGCTGCACCTTCATGGTTTGCTTCCCTTCCCCCCCTGAAAAAAGAGGGAGGACCCCAGGGCCCTGCTCTTGCAGGGGAACATCCAACAGAAATTCATTCCATAGAATCCCAGAGTAGCTTGGGTTAGAAGGAACCTTAAATACCATCCAGTTCCACCCCCTGCCATGGGCATGGACACCTTCCACCAGCCCAGGTTGCTCCAAGCCCTGTCCAACCTGGCCTTGGACACTCCCAGGGCTGGGGCAGCCACAGCTTCTCTGCCCAACCTGTGCCAGGGCCTGCCCACCCTCACAGGGAGGAATTTCTCGGCGGTGTCCCCCCATCCCGGACACTGCGGGGCCATTCCCGGGGCCCGTCCCTGTCCCTTTGTCACCGACCCGTCCTTGGGCCGGTCCCGAGCGCCCCCTGGCGGCCGCGAGCAGAACGGGCCGGGACCGAACGTGGGACACGGAGCGTGATCAGGGACAGGGCTGGAACACCAGGAGAGGCTGAGGGAGCTGGGGGGGCTCAGCCTGGAGAAGAGGAGGCTCAGAGGTGACCTCAGCACTGTCTGGAACTGCCTGAAGGGAAGTTGTGGCCAGGTGGGGGTTGGTCTCTTCTCCCAGGCACTCAGCAATAGGACAAGGGGGCACGATGGGCTCAAGCTCTGCCAGGGGAAATTGAAGTTGGAGAGCAGAAAAAACTTCTTTGCAGAGAGAGTGCTCAGGCATTGGAATGGGCTGCCCAGAGAGGGGGTGGATTCCCCATCCCTGGAGGTTTTTCAACTGAGCTTGGCCGTGGCACTGAGTGCCATGATCTGGTAAAGGGACTGGAGTTGGACCAAGGGTTGGACTTGATGATCTCGGAGGTCTTTTCCAACCCAATCCATTCTGTGATTCTGGCTCTCTGCAAACCCTGCCAGGAGGGGGGAACCAGGCGGGGTTGGGCTCCTGTCCAGGGCACAGGGACAGGAGCAGAGGGAATGCATCAATTGCAGCAGAGAAAGTCAGGTTGGATATTGGGAAAATTTCTCCCATGCAGCCCTGGCACAGCTGCCCAGGGCAGGGGTGGGTTCCATGTCCCTGGAGGGAGTAAAAGCCACGTGGATGTGGCATTTGGGGACTGGGTCCGTGGTGGCCTTGGCAGTGCAGGGGGAATGGTTGGATTCCAGGATCTTGGAGGGCTTTTCCAGCCTAAATGAGTCTATGATAAGGAAATCATCCACGTGGGTTCCCCCAATGTACTAAGCTTTAGCTTACACAGCCTTAAGACAGGCTTTAGCAGGCAGGAGAATCCACTGCAGGCCTAAATCTGCAAAGCTCAGCTCAAAACGTGCACAGTCTGACCACCTGCAGATCTGAAGGGCAATTCAGCAGCTCCTATAAATGTTATTTTTCATGTACAAGGGAATACAAATTTATCATAACCCAGAGAGTAAATTTTCTAGAAATCTTAAAATCTCTGCTAAACAAAGCAAGACAAACCCAGGCTGGGTTGAAAAACAACATCCTCCCTAAGCAAGTCGCAGTTATCACTCATCCCATCACAGCTGGATGGGTCCAACCTGTAAAAAAACCCACCCCAGATCTCTGGTTTGTGTTTCAGGAGACAAAAGACACCTTCAGCAATCAGAGCCAGGCTCCTTTCCAGGACAAATGAGAATCAAACAGATAAAGTGGTGACATCAGCAGTGACACCATCCCAGTGTTCACACTGGGACTGCAGGTCAGCACCAGTCCCAGCCCTGGGAGCAGCTTTGTCCTGCCAGCAGCTCAGCTAACACCATTTACAGCTCACAAAGGCAGCAGGGGGATGAGAACAGTCAGGATTTTGTTTTTAAAAGGCCAGGTTTGCCACTCAGTCCGGACAAACTGAAGAGGAAACAACAATAACAAAAATCATTTACACCAAACCAGTTGGTCTCTGCTTCCAGGCAGGCTCCTCTCCTACCCCCAACCCCAATAAAATCAGCTACTACAATCCCTGGATAGCATTTACAGGCAATGTTCCAGGAGCAAGGTGAATTTAAGGTCCAACAAGTTGAAAATAAAAACTAGGAACTCTGGAAACCTGTCCCCCTGCTGCTCCATGTCCTACTTACTGAGCCACAGGAGCTCCACACTCACCGTTTCACAGGGAGTCGCCCTGAATTACCCCAAGGATTGACTGTGTGTCCTACAAGGTCTTATCTCTTCACACAAGGAACAAGATAGTTCAATTCAATCACAAAACACTCCAGCAAACACATTTTTCACTCAACATCAGCCTTTGCCACTTGCTCCAACCAGCCTGGAGCTCAAAGCACCTCCATCCCAGCACAGGCACAGCTGAGCCAGGAAACCAGAAAACCAGCAAAATTAACCTCTGCTTTCCCCCGGGCAGAGATATGGGCACAAACTGCACAACCAGTCACCACAACAGCTCCAAAAGGCTCTCCAAATGGGGTGTCACTGAATTACGAGGTCTCTGGCAGGTCAGCAAATAATCTCTATCAAACATTTGCCTCATAGCTCAGGAGGGAAAGCAGGAGCTCAGACACCTCCTCAAGTTGTTCAGGGGGGGAAATTATTTGGTATAAAATGCCACACCGAGTAGATGGATGGCTGAGCTGAACCACTTGCAAATGCAGCAGGAAGAAAACCAGCACTGACATCCCACAGAGTGCCCCAAGCACCCTGACAGCACTCAGCACATTAATTAGACCAAGAACTAGAGCAAATTTAAGAACAAAAGGCTGTCAGGATAATGTCCCAAAGTATTTTGCTGGCTTGTCAAGTGCACTCCACTTATTTACAATAAGGTTTTCATGCAGGTAGGCAAGTGCTCTGTGCTACACCTTGTTTAAAAGTCAAACGGTCTCCATCAGTTCCTCCCTTAAAATCTGCCTAAGGAACAGCAGGAATTTGCCTTTCTGCCTTGCCTGCAAATTAGCACACATCAGCTGTAATTAAAGGGCTGATCTCAGGGCTTTGGCCACTTTGGCTCTTGGGCTGTATCACATGTACACACAACATCCAGGGAAATCACAGCTGCTGTGTCTTCCTGGAAGAAAAACCTGTTCTTTTATTCTGGAATAGACGTTACAAAGAGATTTCCAGTGGCTACTTAACAGCAACTGTTCAGGAGACCTGAGCTGGGTGACAGTGAAGGCCAACACTGCAGTGCTCTGACTGCACATCAAACCAGCTCCAGCAGCCCAGCTTAAACCCACGGCCTCAAAACACCTGAATTCAACATCAAAGTGCCCATTTGACAAGTTTTCCCCAAATGCTGCTCAATGTTTAAAGGCAGCAGATGATTTCCAGTTCAAACTCAGAGTGGATTCCCATCAGCCAGTCCTGAGCAGCAGCAGCAGCAATTGAAGACCCTTCCAGACCAGAGGCTGCTCTGGCATCAAGTTCTTCAGCAAATGCCAACAATGTCCTTCCCTGGGAGGGTGGGCAGGCCCTGGCACAGGTGCCCAGAGAAGCTGTGGCTGCCCCAGCCCTGGAAGTGTCCAAGGTCAGACTGTACAGGGCTTGGAGCAACCTGGGATAGTGGGAGGTGTTCCTGCCCATGGCAGGGGGTGGGACTGGATGGGATTTAAGGTCCTTTCCAACCCAAACCATTCTGTGGATTTTTGTGGTTCCCATAATGGCTTTGAACCTCTGAGTTCTGACTTTTGGTGATAAAAATGGGAACTGAGTAGCCAGCAAGGCATCCTGCTGGGAAAAAGCAGCAGAGCTGGTGGCACAAGAACTAAATACTCCCATTTCCAGCCCTTTCCCCTACTCAGACTATACTGGGAGTCCAAGTCTCCAGAAGCAGCAGATTCCTGTCACACTGGTGTCCTTCTGAGGCATGTAGCCCACGAGCCAGCTCAGATGCTAAAACAAATTACTTCTTTGTTTGCACAAAGGTGAAGGACTTGAAAAGTATTTCCTATTTTTAGTAGGAAAAGAATTGGGAAAAAAAAGTAGCACAGCAGGAGATAAAAGGGATGAAAGTCAAAGGGGATGAAAGTCAGCCTGGAATAAAGCAGAAAGTGCAGAAGATTCTTAAAGCATCCATAAACTTGGTATTTCAAGTGCTTTCTATAAAAGCCTGTGTGTACAAAGGCTACTTTTCCCTAATTTCCCAAAATGCTTCAATGTTCTGTCCTACAGAGATTTAAAACTTTTAGGGACACGACCAAAAGGTTCATATCCCAAAACCTGCAGAGGAAGAGTGTAAGCACAGGCAGGAACTGTCAACAGAGCACCAAAGTACAGCAGGTCAAAGGACCCAACAGCAAACACCTCCCATGAAAAGGCAGCCCATGCTCCCTCTGAAGCTGTTCATTAAGGACTGCTCATTACTGGGCAAGTGAACTGCAGGTCTGCTCCCACATTAGGCTGATCCAACAAGCCAGCAGAGCTTTCAAAGAACCACAGGCACGAGGTGAGCCTTGCCCTGCCACGCACAAAGCCCCCACTTCTTCAATATTTTGCTTTTTAAGATCTCCCAGGCTTACAGGCAGATGAAATGCCAGAGAGAACACAAGCCCTTGACTAAGAAAGAGGTCCAGACCTAGCTCAGATCATGGTAAGGTGAGCAGCCTTTGGGAGGGGGCTTGGAAAGGAGATGGCACAGCAGAAACAGGCTCTGAAAATAGAGTGTGATCCTTCACCCTCAGCACAGGAAGGATCTGAAGAGGGGAAAGGTATTCCAGTGACATTTCCCTTCAACAGATCCCTTGTGTAGGTGGGACCTTGAGGAAATTCGGCTGGGCAGGGTGTGTATATTTAGATTTCATTTATTCCTCTCCCAAATCTCTGTCCTCCCACCTGCCTCAGCTCTGCTGACTCCTCGTGGGCAGCACTGCAGAGACCTGATGTGGGATCACAGAATCCCAGACTGGTTTGGGTTGGAAGGGACCTTCACGGTCATCCTTTTCCATCTCCTTGCCATGGGCAAGTTGGGCTTGTCCCAGGCTCTCTTTCCCCCCCCAGCCTTGTCTGTGCCTTCTCTCATAGAATCATGGAATGGTTTGGGTGTGAAGGGACCTGAAAAATCATCCAGTCCCACCCCCTGCCATGGGCAGGGACACCTCCCACCAGCCCAGGGTGCTCCAAGCCTTGTCCAACCTCACCTTGGACACTTCCAGGGATGGGGCAGCCACAGCTTCTCTGCCCAACCTGTGCCAGGGCCTACCCACCCTCACAGGGAAGAATTTCTTCCCAATATCCAAACGAAACCCACCCTCCTTCAGCTTAAGGTCGTTGCCATATGTGGCAACTTAACCTACAGTCACTTGCTCAGGGCCTGAATTTTCTGTATATTCTTCTCTATACTTAAAAAAAACACCCAGGGTAGGGCTGAGAACACATTTTAAGCTGCACACCTGTTCTAAAAAACCAGGTATAGACAAGCTCTGAAAGTTCACTGCAGACCTTCCTTCCACTCGTCCTCAGGGATGAGCACGAATTAAGAATCTGAAGACAACAGCAAATTTCATTTTTAATTAGCCAGGGCAGCCAGCCAAGGAGGGCTCCCCCACCCACCCATGGCCAGTGAAGCCTGACAGCTCCAAAGGATTTACGCTTCCCTGTGCATTCCCAGTGGCCATTCCAAGCACACCAGCTCCAACAGGCACCAGCCATGCAGCGTTTGAGTGCAGTTAATGTCCAACCAGGGAAGGGCAGCAGCACATCCAAAGCACCAGGCTTGGAGGGACCAAAGGGCATGGACTTCAGCTCAGCTCCACCTTACCTCATCTCTGGGATCAACCCTGGAGTCCTGAGCTTAGCAGCACTTGGAGAATGAGAGTCCTTAAAAGCAAAGGAATTTTAAGGAAATTATAACAAGACCCATCTGCTTATTCTGCCTTTAATATGGAGCTCTTGGCTCCCAGCACAAGGAGGCAACATGTGAAGCTTCAGAACCAGCTGTGTGGGGTGTCTGTGCATGCAAAGATCCAGTGCAGATACTCCATCCTAAACTGGCACAGCTCAAGCTGTTCAGAGGGAAAGGGGAGGTAATTTTACTCAGGCTGCCAAAATGCCAACAGAACATAAAGCCTTTCACATCCCAGGCCATCAGCACTGTTCAATCAGCAGTCAAAGCTCTCAGTAACATCAACAGGCCTCGTGTCTCACTGATCCATCCAAAAAATGGGGTTCAGCTGCACATGAAATGGGACACAAAGCTTTGTGATGTGAGCACAGCTGGCTGCTGGCAGCAGCACAGGCTGAGCTGGGCAATGAGCACAGCTCAGTGTTCACAGAACCACAGACTGCTCTGGGCTGGAAGGGGACCTTGAAAATCATCTTGTTCCACCCCCTGCCATGGGCAGGGACACCTTCCACTATCCCAGGCTGCTCCAAGCCCTGTCCAGCCTGGCCCTTGATGTTGCTCAAAGCCATCCCAGTAGCTGAGGCTGGAGAGATGGAAGTGGCTGTGCTTGTGCTCCATCCCTTGAGCTCATCCCTGTGAGCTGCCACCTCCACAGTCCCTGCTCAGCATCAGCTGCTGGTGCCACACTTCACTCTCCTCCAAAAGTCATCATTTGGGGTTAGTTTGCCCCAAGCAGATTAAATGTTCACCTTCCAGGCTGGCAATTAGAGGGCCCAGCAGCAGTTCTTGCCACCAGGCCTACAAGCACAACACATCTTTATGCAGGAATTCCCAGCTGGTCCAACCAGGCCACTGGGCTCCACCAGTGAAAGAAGGTAAAAACTGGCCTTCACCTGCCCCACCAAACACACACATCCATTCCCAGGGTTTGCAGGATGGCATCACCTGACTGCACAGAACCATCCAGAAATAACACTTGTGAGGCAGAAGTCACCAACTGCAACACCACAGTCCAGAAGATGTGAGGCCAATGTGCTTCCCAAACTGGTTTCCCACAGTGCAGGCAAGAGGTTTCATGCAGATCTCATGTCAATGGTAAGGAAAAAATGGCCAGTTAACTTGTTTTTTTGTAGCCATTTTAGGCAAACAGATGGGAGAGCTATTCAAGGCAATCTCTAAGCCAAAAATCTGTGAGTTTTAGTCACAGCAATATCCTTCCATCAGTTAAACCTACCAGGGATGAGTTTACTTGCCTCAGGGCAAGCAGCACACAGTGCCTAAAGCAAGAGCTTTAAAGCCAAATTTTAATTAAAAAAATCCTGTATCTATTGCAAGACAGAACAGCCTAAAGAAATAAATACAGAAAAAGAACTCAAAGCAACCATGAGCTGAGCCTCTTTTATGGCTTGTTCAAACCAGCTCTTTGCTTTAGACTCAGGCCTTTTAACAGAAAGGGGATGTCACTTGTTTTCAAGGGCTTGGGATAGACAAGACATTTGTATTCCAGGTTTTACAGATGGAAGATTCCAAAAAAAAAGACCTTCCAGATGTACAACAGAGGTTCAATCAGATCTGGTCCACCCCACAGTGCAAGTGCAACTGATGCATCTGCCAAACTAGATTGTTTTATAATCACCTTCCACATTTGAAGGCACCAAGTTTAAAATTCTTTATGATGTTTAACCAGGGAACAAAGAACAAGTCCATAACCTGAGGTAAGACATCCAGGAGCACTCACCAGTGTTCTCTTCCATTCCTCTTGCTCACAACCGTCCTGAGCAACCCCTGCAAAAACAGGAAACAAAAATCAACACACAAATTACAATTCCAAGCATGACCAAAGGCTCAGAGTTGGTTTCGTTTCTCTATCAGCTCTGCTCAGCCTACACAAAACCAGCATGGAGGGAACTCAGAGCAGAAATCCTGCCCCAAACAGGGAACAAGAGTGAGGCATCATCACCCCTCTTTGAAGACATCAGGAGCCTCTAATCATACACACGCTGTGCTGGAAGGGAAAGAGAAGCCAAATTAAGGTGCTGTAATTACAAAGCAGCAAATATTTGTTCCCAGGGAAAACATTCCACATCTGCCTCTTCAGGAAGGGATGTGCCTGCTGTAAAAGGGAACAGCTATTGCTTATCTAGCAAAGGCAGCACTGCACGGGCACAGGAAGTATTTGAGATGTCACAGCATCAAGGCACTTCTGAACATACTGAGGGAAAAAAAAGACAAAAAAAAGAGGAACCAGGATTTTGGTAGCAAAGCCAGCTTTTCTCTGGAGAAAGTTGTGAAATGAGGTGCAAGAGGAACAAAGTTTGGGGAAATCAGGATGTATCTTGATTCTGACATGCTGTAACACACTGAGAACGGGCTCAGAGCTTTAGAAAAAGAAGGTTCTTCTCCCAAAATCTTGCAGTTCAAACTAAGACAAGCACAATCAGACACATCAGCAGGCACAGCATGGGGTGACTGGGGAAGAACTACAACATCAGGTTGTTCCCAGTGCCGAGCAGCCAAAGCCAGAGTGGAGCACAAGTGCTGTGGGGAGAGGCTGAGGGAGCTGGGGGTGTTCAGCCTGGAGAAGAGGAGGCTCAGAGGTGACCTCAGCACTGTCTGGAACTGCCTGAAGGGAAGTTCTGGCCAGGTGGGGGTTGGTCTCTTCTCCCAGGCACTCAGCAATAGGACAAGGGGGCACGATGGGCTCAAGCTCTGCCAGGGGAAATTAAAGTTGGAGAGCAGGAAGAAATTCTTTGCAGAGAGAGTGCTCAGGGATTGGAATGGGCTGCCCAGAGAGGGGGTGGATTCCCCATCCCTGGAGGTTTTTCAACTGAGCTTGGCCGTGGCAGTGAGTGCCATGATCTGGTAAAAGGGACTGGAGTTGGCCCAAGGGTTGGACTTGATCTCTGAGGTATTTTCCAACCCAACTGATTCTGTGATTCTGTGGTGATCACAGCGTTAAACAGGTTAGTGAAGAGAAGGGTTTCTGGGCAGCAAGTCAGGCAGGAATATCCCATGGTCTGGATTTCAGAGGCAGAGTGAGCCAAGTCACTTGGGAGACACCCCCAGAATCCCCACAGCTTCATCCACAAACACTTTCACAAGCATTTTGGATTCATGGTTTGGGACATCCATGTGCTGCATCAAGAACTTAAACAAATGAGTCACAGAGTCATTAAGGCTGGAAAAGCCCTGTGAGACCATCAGTCCAACTGTTAGCTCAGCACTGCCACAGTCACCACTACCCCATGTCACCAGGTGCCACATTCACATGTTTCTGAGCACTTCCAGGGACAGTGACTCCACCACTGCCCTGGGAAGCCTCTTCCAGGGCCCGACAACCCTTTTGGTGAATAAATTTTCCTTAATATCCAATCTAAACCTCCCCTGGCACAACTCTGACACCTTTTCCGCCTGTCACTTGTTCCCTGGGAGCAGAGCCTGAATCCCACCTGGCTCCATCTCCTGTCAGGGAATGCTCCCCACTGAAGGCAGAAGATCCATCATCCCTTCCTGCCCTTTCAGCAAACCCTTCTGGGAAAGGAAAGCAGAAGGGAAAGAAAAAAATCAGCCACCTCAAAGCCTACTTGAACCTCAGTGCAGATGACAGAGTGCTCTCACTCCCCCAGAGCCATCAGGGAGCTGGGTTTAATTTGCCTTTCAAGGGCATTCCTGCACAGGCTGGGCTGAGCTTTGCATATTCCAAGGGGCACATTTGTGCCTGGAATACTAATCCTGGCAGCCCCATCGATGCTGGACACACTCACTGTACCCAAGGACATCTGTCACTGCCTGACAGCATGGCTGAAAGCACCTCAGCCTGTGCTGGGAGGATCCTTCTGAGCAAAACACTAAATCCACAATATCTGGTTATTAACAGAACAAGCACAAAAGGAACACTGGGGGAAAAAAAAAAACAACAACCACAAAGTGATGCCAGGTTGGAGGAAGAAGGAGCAAAGTCCAGGCTCCCAGAGCACTGCCACAGGCTGCCAAAGCAGGAACAGCTCCAGGAACAGGCACTTTCTCACCGAAGGAGTGGATTAAGCAGTGCAGATCCTGCTGCCAGCCTTAACGAGGGCTGGCTAATTGGGAAGCTGGTCTGAGATGACCTGCCCTGCAGAACAGCAATTTGCTTTTATCCCCTGTACTATCCGAGGTTTCCCAGATACATAACCCTGAGAAAACTTGGATTTTGCATTTCCTCTACCATGACACATGCCACACTTTGAATATTCATGTGCTCTGGGTGCTCACACATTCCCCAGGCCTGACAGCTGTGTGGAATTCCTGTGTTTCCAAGAGTTCCCGGCTCAGCTCCGGACTCTCCGAAGCAGCAGCAGAACCTTTGTCTGTCTCGGGACTTCAAACACTCCACTTTTTCTTCCCCCAGCTCTTTATACCAGTCCAAGAATATATCCCTGTTCCATTGACCCGGCTCTGAACTCCCCCAGAAAGGTGATGGCTTTTTTCCAGCTGGGCTGCTAATCCACACACAGTGGGAAATCTCTGCTTCGTGGCCATGCTGGAGTGTTTTCCACATTTCCCACCCTGTTTCTTCAGCCTCAACACACGCCCTGCAGCTCGGGGAGTTGTGTCTTCCCCAGCTCTGCCCATGTGGTCACTCTGTCACATCCTCCCGAGGGTGGATGAATCTCACAGGAACACAAACCAGCCCAATTCCACACCTTGGACTTTCTCCTGTGTCTTCCCACCCATTCCTTGTGCCAGCATGGACCCAGCTGCCCTGGGAACAGTGAAAGCTGATCCAGACACACACAGGGCATGTCCAGAGGAGGGGTTGGGAAGGACAGGACCTCACTGTCACCATGGAGATGCACACCAAGGTGTTTCTCCAGCCTTGGGCAATCCACATCCATGAGCTTTACTGACAACCTGCTCCCCCCTTCCTCATGGACTCATTTTCAGTGACCCTTGTACAGACCTCTGGAATATCAGGCACTGAGTTTGCTCCAGAGTGAAGCTCATTATCTGGACCCCTCTGTCCTCACTGTTCATCTCCTCCAGCAACAGGAGCAGCTTCTTTCAAAACACTATGGGATGTTTCCAAAAGTCCAGCTGAAACCCGAGCCAATGCTGGTTGTTTTTCCCAACTGAACTAGAAAACTGACAACTCTTCCAAGCAGAAGTGGCACATTACTTCTCCACAGTGGCTGCCAGCAGGGTTGCCTTAGGCATGGACAGGCCCTTTCCAGGCTGGCTCAGCTCTAAATCACCATCCAGAGAGGGACCCAATGACAGCTGGGCAGCCACTGCAGGGCTTTTACTGTAATGAGACACAAAACCTGAGGCTGTCCTAGAAAAAAAAGCATGTGGGGGAGAAAAAGGATGCTCTTCTAAGGGTCTGGAGCTGTATCCATCAGTTGGAGGGAGAGGGAAAGGAAAGGGTTAACAAACACCCAAGAACAAGGTCCTGTGTTAATACAGACCATGACCCATGAAATTAAACAAGCTCACCTGACAGGTGTTTAATTCTGACCTGATATGGTGCTACTGGCAGCCAATAAACAAATTTAATATTGTCATTCATTATGGCAGTTCAGCCCTTTGCTGCACACTATTTAAAAATGCCATTGCTACCCCAGCACCCACAAGGCCAAATCCCAAACAGGTTCCCACTGGAGCAAATGGCAGGACCCCAGAGGGGGATTGATGCTGCCTGGAAGAGCTCACCATTAAAACAGGAAAAAATGGACATCAGGAATAAAGCCAGCTGGGAGATGAAGGCCAGGCACTGAGCAGCCTCCTCTTCATCACAGAGAACATCCTGAATCTTCCCTGTCTTTCCAAACCCCACTGGAATGGTTGAACCAAACCCTCAGGACTCTCCCCAGCTGTTTCTGTCCCACATGTTTCTCCAGGGCCAGATTCACAAACCAGCCCCACAGATGATGCTGCCCATCCCTTTTTATAAATGCAGCCTGAAAAACAAAAATCAATTCACCATTTTCTTGTCTCCCCAATCAATTCCTCATCCTGGGAAGGCAGATGAGCGGATTTTTGCAAAGCTGAGATAACTCCACCAAATGCCACGGGTCTGTTGGCCATGAAGCCCCATCAGGTCCCCCAGGGGAAGGGCTAAAGAAACTCATTTTATCTGCCAGGCATGAGATTAAGAGCGTGGTAAACAATATTAAAATTCTGTTCTATAAAAGAGAGGAACTCAACAGCACCAAAGGGTTCTCCCAAGGGGCAGATTTCAGCACAGGGGCACAGACTGGAGCTTAAATATTACAAGGGAAGTTCTTAAAAAACCTAAACAGATCAACCATGGGCAATGCACCACTACAGAGCACCAGACAAGGTGTGAAGGGATAATTAACCTCTTGGTGGACTGAGCAGTACAGAGAAGATGCACAAGTCCTTCAGATCAGCAGATGCCAAAAAGCTCATCTGTTTTCCTGACTTCAAATAAAAACAAACGAGCTCCACCTAAAAATCTCGGGCTGCTCATGTCCTTGTTACATGGTTTGAACATCACTGGCTACAAACACTTTCAAATCCTCCCAGCAGCCTGGGCTGACCCAGTTTGTTCTGCACTAATCACACACGGAGCAGTGGAGAGGTCAGATGGAGGGAAATCACAATATTCCCCCTCAATAAAACCACACAGATTAAAGCCAGTCGTCCTCACAGCCCAATCTGGCAACAGGTCAATTAATGGGGTGCACCAGTAATTAGCAGCCCCGCAGTTTCCCTCTCTTCCCAAGGACACTTCAGGCATTTCCTCACTTGTTGGGAAGCGACAGCTTTGAGCAGGAACAGAGCAGCTGGTTAGCACAAGGTTTTGTGGAAGAAGTGGAGAAATCAGACAATGTTATAACAACTCTACATGCAATTGAAATAGAAAAGTGGAATAACGAGGACTGAGAAACCTCAACACAATTGGTATCACAGTGAATGAAACCAGAGCTCTTTGTCACAGATTTAACATTTGATAACTGGCTCCCTGTGCAAGCTGCAAACACTTTCCAGCAGCTCAGGAGCTGCCTGTGGGTGGCACAGTAATATAACATTACCAGGGAGGAACTGGGAAGGGAAGGAGCTGCATCCTCCAGGGCTGTGCCATGGGGAAGGCAAGCAGGTTTTCCCAACACTTGGGCAAAGTAAACCTTAAAAATTCCTCATGGACATGCTGTGCAGAGCTTTGGAGTGGGAGCCCAGACCCCCACAGAATCAATCATAGAAACACAGAATCAACTGGGTTGGAAAAGACCTCTGAGATCATCAAGTCCAACCCTTGATCCAACCCCACTGTGATCACCAGCCCAGGGCACTCTGTGCCCTGGGCTGGTGATCACAGTAGGGTTGGATCAAGACGTGGTGGATTCTCACTCAGTGTCACATCCACAGAATCACAGAATGGATTGGGTGGGAAAAGACCTCCCAGATCATCAAGTCCAACCCTTGGTCCAACTCCAGTCCCTTTACCAGATCATGGCACTCAGTGCCACGGCCAAGCTCAGCTGAAAAACCTCCAGGGATGGGGAATCCACCCCCTCTCTGGGCAGCCCATTCCAATGCCTGAGCACTCTCTCTGCAAAGAATTTTCTTCTGATCTCCAACTTCAATTTCCCCTGGCAGAGCTTGAGCCCATCGTGCCCCCTTGTCCTATTGCTGAGTGCCTGGGAGAAGAGACCAACCCCCACCTGGCACAGCTCAGTCTCTGACCAGCAGTGAAACATTTAGGCTGGAAAAGACACCAAGATCGAGTCCAAGCTGTGCCCAATCCCCACCTTGTCACCCAGAGCACCAACTGCCACGTCCATCATTCCTTGGACACCTCAAGGGATGGTGGACCTCAGAAAAGGCCCTTTCTTTATCTGTGCCTCAGTTTCCATCCTTCTTCAAGAGGGGACTGACTTCTTTTGTAAAGCAATTTAAAACCAAATCCAACTCACAGTCCTCCATTTCCCAGAAACTTTCACCTTACACTGGACTCCACAGCAGCACCTGCCCACTTTATTCATTAACAGGCAAACACAGTGAGTTTTTCCATATTTCCACTTGAACCAGACCACACAAAGTCTGGAAGAGCCTCTCCAGGTGTCTCAGAGCCCTATTTACCCACCCTGGAACAAAAAGCCAGCAGCCCATAGGAAAGGATGAACAACAGCACAGTGCCAGCCCCCAGTGACAAATGCAATTTCCATTCAGTTATCAGTATGGAAAACACCTTAATTCGCCTCCAGACCTTCTGGCAGCTGATCAACCACCCTGGAGGTGTGGATGCATGCAGGGAAAAAACATCCTGCAGCATGAACAGAGCAAACCAGCTTCTCCCCTCACCGTCCTTGAAGCAGCTGCCTCGACCAAAATTATCTCCCTGATCAAAGCAGAGGGTACAATTAAAGCAGAATGGCCCGTTGGTGCAGAGGACAGATGCTGTTATTGTCATGGAGCATCCAAAGGGAGGGAGCAAGGCATGGCTGGTCCTTCATCAGCTGCTTGATTTAATGTATTAAAGGATTTCCAGACACCCACAAGACCAACACACACCACAATCTATTGACACATACGAACCCTCCAAACGTGTTAATAAATTCTCCTACTGCAGAAGGCAATTCCCACATTTTGCTGCTACCCAGGAAAGTCTGGGCACACCAAAAGGAAGGGAACTGATGTCTTTGTAAAGCAGGTTCCACAGAAGATCATCCCAGTTATCCAGGACCCAACTCATTCTTGTACAGAAAATGAAGCAGCTCCACCAAAGCAAAGCAACAAATAATGAATATTTGAAGTGCAGAGCTCAACTGCCCCAAATCTGAGCTGTATTTATTTGTCCCTCTTTCCAAAAAGCACGAGATGACAAACTGGATTCCTGACTGTGTAAAGCCATATTAGGACTGACTTTATTGCTGCTGGAGCCACAGAGGCATCCCCAGTTAGCTACAAAACCACCAGCTGAGCCTCTGCAAACCCGACCACAGCCCAGGCACAGGGTCTGTATGAGTTAATTAGTGCAGTAATTGGAAGCACAGAGGAGGTGGGGAAATGCCTCCAGTCCAATTCACCTTTCAGAAAGGGTTATATTAGAGGAAAGGGAAAACATCCAGGAGTGTGGTCCCTGTTCCTCAGACCTGGGATTGTTAAGAACAGGAAGTCTTGAGATGCCTTTTCCCTCCTAAAGGTTATAAAACAACACACAACATGTTAAACCCTTTTTTCCCCTCCTAAAGGTTATAAAACAACACACAACATGTTAAACATTGAGCATCTAAGATTCAAACCTCCAAAGTGTCAGCCTGATTGCCTTAAACCACCCAAAATGCAGGTCACCAATAAAAGGGGTTTTCACCCAGATTTCTTCTGGTTTGTCTTGCCACAAAAACATCAATCCCAGGGGGTTTTTTAAGGCAAAACCCAGGGCTGTAGAAGGTCTCCCTTCCAAAAGGAACTGAGGTCAGCTTGCAGCCCCTGTGAAATCCCAGCCCAGCAGCACCACACTGGTTTCAGCTCTGGAATTGGCCCAATTCCCTCATGTCTTTCTGCTCAACTGATTTCAGGACAATGGGGCTTGTCAGAAATTAAAATTCCTCTGTGATCTGCACATACCTGCTCATGCAACAGTTCATTCTTGTACCACACCTCGCAGGGAATTTCAGTTTACTCCAAAAAAACCCTCAAAAATTTACTCAAAAAACCCTCCAACCAGCTCATTCTGCACAGAACCACAGACAGAGTTAGAAATGAGAGGATTAGTGACTCAGGGGAAGAAACTGCAGCAGCCTGGAAGTGTCTGAAGCTCCAGACAACAGTACATAAGAAGTTACATTTCCCCCAGGTTTTTACAATTAGTTTCTTAGTTTGTACAGAAACCAGTGAGAAATCTCACACCTCTGTCACAAAGGTTGGTCAGAAAGAATCAGCATATTCATCAGGTCTCAGCACTGATTCAGCAAAAAGGCTCCAAAGCTTTTGAAGCAGCAAAATCAGCCTTGACAACCCAGCAAGACTTTCCAAGCACACCTGGATCTCCTGAACAAAATCCTGGAGCCATGAGGTTGATGAGGGGACTGGAGCCCCCCTGCTCTGGGGACAGGCTGGGAGAGCTGGGGGGGCTCACCTGGAGAAGAGAAGGCTCCAGGGAGACCTGAGAGCCCCTTCCAGGGCCTAAAGGGGCTCCAGGAGAGCTGGAGAGGGACAGGGGATAAGGAATAGAGGGACAGGACACAGGGAATGGCTTCCCACTGCCAGAGGGCAGGGATAGATGGGATATTGGGGAGAAATCCTTCCCTGTGAGGGTGGGCAGGCCCTGGCACAGGTGCCCAGAGAAGCTGCGGCTGCTCCATCCCTGGAAGTGCCCAAGGGCAGGTTGGACAGGGCTTGGAGCACCCTGGGACAGTCAAGGTGTCCCTGCCCATGGCAGGGGGTGGGACTGGATGGGCTTTGAAGTCCCTTCCAACCCAGACCATTCTGGCATTCTCTGATTTTAACCTCATGAAAGCCACTGAAAAGCAGGAGCTCAGTCCTCTGCCTGTTCCTGCCTGCCCTGAAGGATCAGAAGGAGGAGGTTGGATGTGTCCAACCCAAACCTCCATCCCAGACCCACCATGACAGGAACAGCTGCAGGACTGGGGGCTGCACATAACCTGTGTCTGCAACACACCCCCAAAAGGCACAAAATAAATAACAGGGTTATTTATTTACCTCTGGCTTCTGGGGTAAGATCCAAACCATCTTTCCTTCGTTTTGTGGTTTCCATTTTTGTCAAACTTTCAATGAAAACGAAGCAGTTCTGTGGTCGTGGCCCTGTCATTGTGACTCGATACACAACTTCATTTGCAACCACCATTTCCTCCCCAAAACGAGGCCACTTTTGGCCTCAGCTGCTGCAGAGCCAGTTTGAAAAGTGTTTCTTTTTAAGAAGTGATAAGAACGAGCTTAACCACCGTGAAGGCACTAAAATGAACTTGTTAGAAAGCTCACCTGGACTCCCAAAAATTCAGCAGTGGTGCAGCTGAATCCACAGAGCTGCCAGATGGATCTTTCCCAAAGGCCCTTGCCCAGCTGCTTCCTGGGATACACAGACCACAGGGTATGTGAAAAATCTGATTAAACCCCGTGTTTTCCCCACTGCACATTCCAGCACAAACCAGGCACCTCTAATCAAATTCCACACTGGAAGGCAATGAAATATTCCCAGTTGAAAACACGTGGGATGGGAAACCTCTGCAGCATCAGTGTCTTTATCAACTTAGAGAGTCAACACTTTTTAACTGGGCACAGCTCAGTTAAAATTTGAAATTAAAGCTCTTTCTGAATGGAAATCACATCACTGAATCTACAGCAGCCTGAAATTTCACCTTTTTGAGGCACATTTTGCCAAGCAGTTCAGGTAGTCTGTAAATCAGCTGTAGCCTTATTCTTCCCTTCACAGTCTCACCAGCATAATTTCTAATTACTGCTAATTAAGAGATCAAATTTCCTTAAAGAAACTCTCCCCAGGCAATTTATTATTCTTAAAGCTCCAGTTTTAATAAAAGGTGGCCTGGCCATAACTGGGAAAGCAGAGAAATTAATTCCTACTACTGATAACCAAGTGCAGGCAGCGAGACATCCCACTGTGAAAATAAGGCCATAAAGTTCCTGAATAAGAACATTTCCTTCAAAAAAAAAAAGTAAAAAGTTCTACCTAAAGTTTATGAAGCAGCAACAGTGTTTGCCTGAGGATGGTGCTTAGTGCAGCAATCTGAGCTAAACCCAACAGGCCCTGAGTTGATTTTAATCTCAAGGGAAAGCTGTGCCTTTCCCAGAGCTCCTTAGGCATCAACACCATTCCCACACAGAACTGTGGAATGGTTTGGGTTGGATCTTAAAGATCATACAACTCCAACCTTCCTCTAGCCCAGGTTGCTCAGCACATGGTCACTGACCTTTCATTTTGGTCTGAAACACTCCTCAAATAATCTTAAATTAAAGCTTAAATGGGATAATCTTAAAGGCTGTGATCCTTTGGAACTGCCCCAAGAACAGGAACGTTTCAGCTCTCTCACTCTCCTTTAGAGATGACATTTCCCAGCCAACACTTTTAGCTGCATTAAGAGCTCAACAAAACTATCACGGTTTCTTTGCAGCCACAAAAGGACCTTCCACAGTAACAAAGGCTGAAAAAACACCCCAGTGAAGCAGCAAATCTCTCCTCGTGCCCTGCAGGCAGATGAGCCGACCTGGGCCAGGGAAAACTGCAAATCAAACCAGGGGAATCATTTCAACAGCAACACAAAGAGGACCTGGAAGGGGAAAACAGCAAGTCTGGAACATTCCCAAGGCACAGGAGCTGAGGAAATGCCTCTGGAGGGGCTGCATTAACGGGAAGGGCACCGGAGCAGGCTCTGCATACCTGGCACAGGCAAAACCTGGTTCACAGGCAGAGGATCCTGCACAGGACATGCCTTGGACTGGAGCACTCCAGGGAAATCCCAGCCCTGCTCAGCAACCAGCACAGTCGGGTGGTTTGTCAGATCACCTGAATCAACCCACCTCAAACCTGTCAGGAATTATATACACCTCACAAAGGGGTACAAGAGAAGCCCAGTATGAGAAAGAGCCTTAAAGCACGGGGGAAAGAGGGGAAAAAAAAGGGGGGGGGAAAGGCCAAAAAAAAGGGGAGGTGGGGGGGAGAGGCCAAAAAAAAAAAAGGGGAGGGGGGGGGGAGAGGCCAAAAAAAAAAAAGGGGGGGGGGGGGGGAGAGGCCAAAAAAAAAAAGGGGGAGGGGGGGGGAGAGGCCAAAAAAAAAAAAGCGGGGGGGGGGGGGGAGAGGCCAAAAAAAAAAAAGGGGAGGGGGGGGGGGAGAGGCCAAAAAAAAAAAAGGGGAGGGGGGGGGAGAGGCCAAAAAAAAAAAGGAGGAAAACAAGGAAAACAAGGAAAACAAGGAAAACAAGGAAAACAAGGAAAACAAGGAAAACAAGGAAAACAAGGAAAACAAGGAAAACAAGGAAAACAAGGAAAACAAGGAAAACAAGGAAAACAAGGAAAACAAGGAAAACAAGGAAAACAAGGAAAACAAGGAAAACAAGGAAAACAAGGAAAACAAGGAAAACAAGGAAAACAAGGAAAACAAGGAAAACAAGGAAAACAAGGAAAACAAGGAAAACAAGGAAAACAAGGAAAACAAGGAAAACAAGGAAAACAAGGAAAACAAGGAAAACAAGGAAAACAAGGAAAACAAGGAAAACAAGGAAAACAAGGAAAACAAGGAAAACAAGGAAAACAAGGAAAACAAGGAAAACAAGGAAAACAAGGAAAACAAGGAAAACAAGGAAAACAAGGAAAACAAGGAAAACAAGGAAAACAAGGAAAACAAGGAAAACAAGGAGGTTGAACTGTGAGCTGTGACTTTGTGGTGAGCTCTCCTGTACACCAGACTCAGCCTTTCTGTTCTGTGTCCTTGGACATCAGAGCAGGTTCATTTTGTGACCCCCCACACTCCCCAGCACAGTCATCAGCCTGCCAGGAACTGCTGGTTTGCTCAGCAAACAGCACCCTTCAATAGGTGCCAGCACCAGGAATGGTCACAAACCTACCCCCCACTCCCTCCAGCTCCACCAGCACTCCCAGCAAATCCTCAGCAAGGTTTTGGGAAGGGAGTTCATTCTATCAGAGCAAAACTGCAGGGGAATGCCATCACTCACAACATGTACTGTGGAAAAGGCATATTGAGGAGAACTGTTAACACTGGTGGGACCCAAACCCGTTCTGAGACATATAAATGGAACAAAAAATGCTTTGCAAGGTTTTTAAGACTTCCAAGGTAGCTGTGAGTGAGCCCCAGGTGTCAGAAACCTGCACAGCTCGTTGCACAATGGCCAAAGGATGTGTTTGTAGAGATGACACCAACCTACAGTGATAGGAAACTTGGGTCTGCAATAAAAATGGCACTGAGGAATAGTTTTGTTGTGAAAAAGAACTGAAGTTTGACCCAATCTGACCCAGCTTTGCTCAGTAAATTAACGATGCCAGGATTGAGAGGTATCCTTCCTTCCCCTCTGCCACAACTCCAAGCTGGATGGATGATGTCACTCATTTGAAGGCTACAACAAAGGGTGTTTATCAGCCAGCTCTGAGGTTTGCCTATAAATAGAGATTTCCTAAATGACTTCATCTGAGGAACACTTCGATTCACAAAGAGGTGCCCACAAAAATCAGTGTTTAGACACACAACAGCTTCCCTGGAGCACAAGAGCTGTGAAACACCCACACAGCACCAAACACAAACTACAGCAGCTTTCAGAGGCACTTCAGCCCACAGGTTTGTATCCTCCCATCCCAACAGCCAGGAATGACACACAGAAAAGCTGCAGGAGCCCTGCCAGGACTCAGGAATTGAAGTCATTGTAAATTTATTTGCTGGAACTTGTACCTGCACCTCTCTGCAGTGACCCTCTGGATGGGGCAGGGAACTCCAGGGAAAGGCAGCCCATGGACCAGGGAGCTCAGACCACTCAGCCACAACACAACCCTACTGTCATCCCAGTTTCAACAGCCAGCAGGAATGGAAAGACTGGTTTCAACTGGTCTCCCCATCACTACACCTTCCTTCAGCCTTGGGTTAGGTCTGGTATTAACTACCCTGCTGCAGAAACAAGCTTTGAGTAGTTTTTTACCACAGAAGTAATGAATGAGGTCTCAAATTGCTTTATTTCCAGCAAAGAACCACAAAGAACCAGAACTTTCCTGATGTCAATAATATAACAGTGTATTTGGGAAAAAATCATCCCCTTTTTTATCAGGAAAAAGCAACCTGGTCTGCTGGAATGAGATGATCTTCAGAATCCCTTCCAAGCCAGGCCATTCTGAGGGAGCCACTGGAAAGAACAGGCTTCCCACAAAAATTAACAGCCTGAAATCCCCCCAGTGCAAACCCCCTGCCCCTGGGGAGCTCAGCATGGCCCTTCCTCACAGCTCTTTGGGGTCAGTGTCACCTGAAAACGAACCTGGAGAAACAGCTCAACCTGAAAACTTCCTGGAGGGAGCGATTCAGGGGCAGGCAGGGGGTGAGGGGATGGAGGCACAGCCACAGGAGCTGCCCTGGAACCCCAAAATGCCCCTGTGCACAAGGAAATTAAAGCTGTGGCTCCACGGACGCTGCCTGCCCTCCTCTCTTGGCACCAGGGACCTCCTGGAGCAGCTGCCCCCAGTCCAAACCAGCCTGGTGCAGAAGCAGCTGGTTTGGCTCCAGCTCAGTTCCTCAACTGGTTTGTCACATGGCCCATCAGCAGCTGCTGCAGAACAAGGGAAGGCAAAGAACCCACAGGACCTGGTGAGCAGTTTGGGGTGTTTGCACAGCTGCAGCCCCAGCCAGGGCTCTGACAGCCCGTCCTTGCAGGGAAGGGGCAGGACTGGGTTTGGAAGGCATCAAGTCAGGCTGGAATTGTCAAATCCTGCCCACTCCTCTATTCCTTTTTCCATAGCAAACATCCCAGGGAAGGTGCCACCCTCACCTCTCCATGCTGAGCCAGTTCAGTCACCAAGCCATGAGTGTCCATCCTATGTGTATCCTCAGAGTGTGTGACTGAACAGTTGTGTCCTCTTAAAAACAAGATTATTTGAGTTCTCTGCTACAAAACTACAAAACTCAGAGTGCTCCAAGACTTTTATGAACAACCTGAAGCACCAACAGATCCCGAGGCACCAGGATGTGCCAGCCCCAGGTTTTGAAGTGAGCAGGACCTTGCTGATCATAACCCAAGGCCAAGCACAACCCAGGAATTCCAGTTCAACCAGTTCCACCCTTTCTAACCCTTCATTCCTCCCCTTCTCTTAGAACAACACACAGCAAGAAAACCCTGCCCCAATCTATCCCGGAATAAACAATTCACTGTGATGAAAAGCCACCTGCTCCCCCCACACAATTAAAAGCACTTCCAAATTCCAGCTCTCCCCCAGCCAGCACAGATGGACACACCAGGCACGCACAGACACCACTCTGCTTCCAGCACAGCCTTTGTGCTGCTCAGACACAAAGCCTGATGGCAGAGCTGTTTTGTTAAGGGATCACAACATAAACCAGCAATTCTTCAGCCACAAAAACAGCTCAAACTCACTCCTAGGCCAATTAAATTGCAATCTGCTAAAACACACAGGCTCTCTGTGGCTTTTGGGCACTGCAGCTCTGGGCTGGCAGATCACACCCTGAGATCCAGCTGATTTATCACCTGCCCCACATGTCCCCAGATGACCGAATTTACCGTGCACTGGCTCAGCCACCACCACAGATTTTCACTTTCCTGCTCCCACTCCAAGCAATGCTGCAGGAAGGAAATCAGCCCTTTGCAAAGGAAGTGATAGCCCTGAGAGCAGGCAATAAACTGCTGAAATGGGAACTGCTCCTGCCCTGCTCCCTCCTGCACGACCTGCCCTGGAATCACAGAATCGATTTTGGGTGGGAAAAGACCTCCAAGATCATCAAGTCCAACCCTTGGTCCAACTCCAGTCCCTTTACCAGATCATGGCACTCAGTGCCACGGCCAAGCTCAGCTGAAAAACCTCCAGGGATGGGGAATCCACCCCCTCTCTGGGCAGCCCATTCCAGTGCCTGAGCACTCTCTCTGCAAAGAATTGTTTTCTTCTCTCCAACTTCAATTTCCCCTGGCAGAGCTTGAGCCCATCGTGCCCCCTTGTCCTATTGCTGAGTGCCTGGGAGAAGAGACCAACTCCCACCTGGCCAGAACTTCCCTTCAGGCAGTTCCAGACAGTGCTGAGGTCACCTCTGAGCCTCCTCTTCTCCAGGCTGAACACCCCCAGCTCCCTCAGCCTCTCCCCACAGCACTTGTGCTCCAGTCCCTTCTCCAGTCTCGTTGCTCTTCTCAGTTGGGTTGGAAGAGACCTCTGAGATCACCAAATCCAACCCTTGATCCAACCCCACTGTGATCACTCTGGCACTCTGTGCCCTGGGCTGGTGATCACAGTGCAGTTGGATCAAGTCATGTTGGATTCTCTGTCCCTGGAGGTGTTTAAGAGGACACTCAGTGCCACATCCAGTCCCTTCTCCAGCCTCGTTGCTCTTCTCTGGCCCCGCTCCAGCCCCTCAATCTCTTTCCTGAACTGAGAGGCCCAGAACTGAACACAACACTCAAGGTGTGGCCTCCCCAAGGCAGAGTCCAGGGGAAGGGTCAGTGCCCAGGGCCTGCTGGCCACGCTAGTTTTGATACAAATCCCTCAAGTCTGCAGGGCCTTTGGGCAGCCCTGGATTCACAGCAGGGCTGGCAAATGCAGGCCTGGCCATCAGAGACTGCTGGATCCTCACACAGACACTGCACTGCCTTTGGCAGGACACACAATCAGTGCCCTGCAATGCACACGAGCCCGACAAGCACCAGACACCAAAATCTCCTTCCCCGCCTGTGGTTCCTGTGCTGTTTATCAAGTCTGGCCATCTGCAGAAAGCTTCCACTTGGAGCTGACTATCCACAGGATGGATTCCTGCCGGGGTTAATCATTCCCCCAGCAGACCTGAAGGCGGATCTGGTGTCCCACAGCTCCCAGTCCCTCCCAGAACTGTGGGCTGGCACAGCCCCCGTGTCCCCAGACAGCACTGCCCTGGTGCCACCCACCCTTTCCTTCTAAGTGCTCACATTGCCCAGCACCAATTCTCCCAGTCCCTGAAGTGTACTGGGATCTCTATCCACAAGCTCCATCCTATCAGTGCACCCCAGGAACTGTTCTGTCAACTTTTGGCTTTCAGCTCAGCTTTTTCTGAAGACAAATGGTAATATCCTTTAAAAAAAACCCACCAAATCTGATCCAAACCCAGACTCATCATTGGTATGAATCACAGAACGTTATTAATTCTCCTGCCCGTCAAAACAGAAATGTCTCACCTTGCAAAACAATTGCTGTGGTTGCCCAGGCTCACAAAAATCTGTCCCATCTGTTAAAAAGCTGAGTGCACTGAATGAAACTATTTAACAAGCAGCAAACATTTCAGCCCACAAAGGCTACTTCAAACCCAGACAGTGAGTACAGGCAGCTCAGGTCTGTTCCTGTCAGCCAGCACAAACAGCCTTCCAGCAAGGAATTCTTGAAGACAGAGCCTGTGGGGACACTGAATTTAAGGGTCAACCTGCAACTCCCCAGCACCAGGTTTAGATGATCTCATGCCCGGAACTGCTGCAACCAAAAAGGAGGGAGTGAAGTGTTCCTGTCCCCAACACTAATAGGGAATGCAAATAAACCAAAGCCTCCACTTTACCTGCAAAGTCTGTGTAACAGGCAGAGGTCTCTTCTCCCAGGCACTCAGCAATAGGACAAGGGGGCACGACGGGCTCAAGCTCTGCCAGGGGAAATTGAAGTTGGAGAGCAGGAAAAAATTCTTTGCACAGAGAGTGCTCAGGCATTGGAATGGGCTGCCCAGAGAGAGGGTGGATTCCCCATCCCTGGAGGTTTTTAAGCTGAGCTTGGCCGTGGCACTGCGTGCCATGATCTGGTAAAGGGACTGGAGTTGGACCAAGGGTTGGACTTGATGATCTCGGAGGTTTTTCCAACCCAATCCATTCTGTGATTCTCTGACTTCCCACTGCAAGGGACACCCACAATGACACAGGAATTATTCCCCATGGAGAGGGAGACAAAAAGAGCACCCAGAGCTGAGCAGTGCTGACATCCACCACCCCAGCTCCTGCTGCCCCACATTCCCAGCTGCTTTAGTGCTGGATTTTGAACAGCAGGTTCACCCCACTC
This sequence comes from Pithys albifrons albifrons, assembly GCF_047495875.1. NCBI lineage: Eukaryota > Metazoa > Chordata > Aves > Passeriformes > Thamnophilidae > Pithys > Pithys albifrons. The sequence goes on from NC_092481.1 coordinate 3,734,148, forward strand.
ATGATTCACCTCAGGGACAAAAGTCATCCTGCTGCTGGTGAGCCTCATGCACAGAAAGGGAAGCACAAGAGTTCTCAGCCAACACCTCTCTCTGACAGACTCTTGGCAATGGACACCATCTCCTGGTTTTGAATGCAGATAAAACCCATTCCCAACAGATTCCTGTTTCAGCTGCCCTTTCACAGAACCACAGACTATTCTGAGTTGGAAGGGACCCACACGGATCATCGATGCTGTCACAAACAAGTCATGTGCCACATCAGAACCAGAATTTTGGACAAGGCAGCTTTATTTACACAGGGCAAGGATGAACAGAGGGGATGATCAATCCAATCAAACCCCAAGCTGTCACACTTTTCCAACAACGACCACTAAAACCACCTTCAGACAGGGTTTTGTTGAAGCCCAACTTCTCAGCAGCACCATCAGCCACCCCAGAGGACCCTCATCCCACTGAGGGATCCACCAGGCAATGCCCTTCTCCAGGATCAGTGTTCTGCTCCAAGTTCAGGAACACACTGTAGTTTTATAGGACAGCACAGCAAGGTGACATGTGGCTCTAAATCCACACAGGAGCACCATCCACCACATCATTTGATGATGCAAATCAAACCCCTTGCTGCTGGGCATTAAGAATGAAGGCTCCAAGAGCTTCCTGCAGCAAAGTCACCTTGGAAATACCAAAGAATCGGAGCTTTCAGTCCAACAGGACTAAACCACAGCTGCAAAGAGTGTCCCAGTAACTTCTGAGCTGACAGATAATGTCACACCCTGAGGGAAGGGTTTGTGGAGAGCACAGAAGGACTCAACTCATCTACAATCACAAGTTCTGTTATCTTGATAATTAAAAGGGAGCAAGATGAACATTCACATCAACATAAGGAATCCTACTCTGCATTTACTCAGCCACGCAGCACCCTACAAACCAACCCAAAGCAACAGCATAATAATAAAAATAATTCCACTATTAAAATTAATAATGCCATTAAAAAGCCAGGGCTGTTTCAGCCCTCATTACACACACCACAAACACAGAATATCCCTCAATATCCTCCCCTGTAAAACTGGCTCTGCTCAGCAAACACAGGAATGAATCGGCCACAACATTCCCGCAAACCCGCCAGGGACTGAGAGGGAACTCCACCCTCTCATTAAAGGTTTCACTGCTGTAGAAACTATGATTAAACACACAGAGCTGTGAATCAGCCACCTGGAACAAGGGCACAGCCACCTGGAACAGTGGGCACAGCAGCACTGGTATCTCACCCCTCAGCCCCCCAAAACTGCATCAGAACTGCAAACAAACAGCTCCATCCAGACACTGCAGCTCCCACAAACACTCCATGGTTCTTACCTGGAGGGTTGGTTTAGGGGCTCCCCTGATTTTGCAGCACTCAAAGCTGAACATGCCCCTTACAGGAACAGCAAATGGGCTCCAAAATCCATTTTGCCACAAGTGGATAAAGCACCTCAAGCCCAACCCCTGGTGCCTCTGGACCAGCTGTGTTCCCTGCACTGCAATTCCAATCAAGGCAGCAGAAAAGCAGGAGAAGATGGCAGAGCTTACCAGCAATTCCCCACTCTGGGCTCTGAACAAAGTGGATTTAAAAGAGGTTTAATTTTCCCAAAGACTAATGCCCTCAAATCGGAATAAATCCTCCAAAAGAAGAGATTATCCATAAATTTACTAGTTAGAAATGTTAATATATCCAGTGTTTATGCAAGGACTGCTGCTCCCCATGGAAGAGTAGCACCTATAGAATTCTATATTAAAGGAGAAACAGATTTCTGGGAGTTTCTCCCCCACCTTCCTTTCCATGCTGAAATGTGGCACAGCAGCTTCATAAATCCCCCTTCCCAAGAGCAGCAGGAATTTACTGCAGAATCAAGGCAAACTTCTTCCCATCTCACTGGAGAAGCTCTGAAAAAATCCTCATTTACTAAAGAATTTAATACAAAAAAAGTGCCAAGATCCACAGGCAGAAAAGCCCAGTGAGAAACCTGAATAAACACTTAAATAAAAAAAAATTGCAGAGTTCAAACTTCCAATTATACATTCACAAAACACAGGATGAGGTGCAAGTGGAGAAAACTCCTTGAGCCTCATGCTGGACTTACCCCACATATCCCTGCTCCTCAAATGCTTCCTCTTGTTATTCATATTCCATTTACTAAAGGTCCCACCTACACAGGGAGTGGGAAGGGACCCAGACCAGCAGAACCTGCTAATTAAGGCCCTTAAGGCTCAGATGAATTAATTGGTCCCTCCAGCTATGAACAGGAGGGTGACTACACCCTTACTAAGCACTAATCTTGGAGAGGATAGACAGGAGGATGGAAGGAGGAAAAAGTGACTTGCCTGACATCAAACAGCACAGCAGGAACATTGCTGGGAGCTAAATCAGGGCTCTGTCCACCCAAACATCCTCATTTTCCCTGGACTCAGAGCTGATGGGTGGAGAGAACCCAGTCATTAACATACAGATTGGAGGCTTCCTTTGGAAGATAAAAGCAGGTGAGGAATAACATTGATTAGTGTAATCACTGGTGTCAAATCAAATGGGGTTTGGGGATCCAGCAGCCTTAGAGAAATCCTCCATCCCACTTGCCAAACCTGATGGGAAAACACAGGTTTCTGAAGTCTGGAATTCTGACACTGCAGGTGACCAGACACCAACACATCCAGGACCAGATCACAGAATTGACTGGGTTGGAAAAGATCTTCGAGATCAGCAAGTCCAACCTTTGATCCAACCCCACTGTGATCACCAGTCCAGGGCACGGAGTGCCCTGGACTGGTGATCACAGTGGGGTTGGATCAAGATATGGTGGATTCTCACTCAGTGCCACATCCACAGAATCACAGAATTATAGAATGGATTGGGTTGGAAAAGACCTCCAAGATCATCAAGTCCAACCCTTGGTCCAACTCCAGTCCCTTTACCAGATCATGGCACTCAGTGCCACGGCCAAGCTCAGCTGAAAAACCTCCAGGGATGGAGAATCCACCCCCTCTCTGGGCAGCCCATTCCAATGCCTGCGCACTCTCTCTGCAAAGAATTTTTTTCTGATTAACAAATTCATCCTGAAAGTTCCATTGCTTTCTACCAGATTTATTCTCCAAGCCCATCAATGCTCAGAGAAGTTGGATACTTAACACTCCCAATTAACAGCCTCCCTGGGTGAGAGACAGAAGAATCTCAGGTATCAGTCCCTACATGAGCAAAGTTTTCCAGCTCAGGAACTTCCCACACACACAAACTATTTATCCTCATAATGAGGAAATGATCCTGTATTTATAAAACAAGTGAAACAGAACAATAATAGCAAAAAAGCAGTTTTATCATGCCAGGTATGGATTTTCCTGAAGTCTCCCTGCTGTGCCTGTGCTGGCTCTCTATTAACTGCTTTCATTTTATTCTAAACATGTACAAAAAAGCCATTCCTAACTCCCAAACTGCTGGAAAACAGCATGACAATTCCACCCAAAGGTGGATATTGCTCTAAGAAGGTGCAGCTGAGCCAGGAGAAATCCCATTTACACCCACCTGTAATCTCAGGGTTTCTGTCCATAATTGCAGGACTTCATGGCAAAAACTGATTTGGAATTACAAGATAAAAAATTCCATGACTTTGCTCCCCTCTGGCCCTGATCCACAGGCAGGAGGAACAGGATCCAGAGCAAGCCAGGAGCAGGATACAGGCACTAATTTAACACTAATTTAACACAGGGTAAATGAAGCTTCCGTGACCCTGCAGGGAACGTGCCACGTCTCACCTGCTGCTGATCAAAAAACGTAAGGGAAGAAGACTTTGCTTCTAATTATTTGTTCTCTCTTCTGGCATCACCCAAACACCTTTTACAGGGGAACAAACCCAACAGGAGTTGGACTCGATGCTTCTGATGGGTCCCTTCCAACTCAGCATGTTCTGGTTCTGTAACAGCCCTTCTGCTTCTGCTGTTTCCCACTGCCAGTAAATTACACCTGGTTTGCAACAGACACTAAACTTAATATCCCAAATAACAGCAGCCCAAATTTCCTGGCACAAATCTCACAGCTCATCACTATTTCAGTAATTATTATCCCCCTTCTTGGTCCCAGCTGGTAAAGAGAACACCTCAGCAGCACAAGGTCACTCCATCCAGGAGCACAGAGCAGGAATTCTGTGGATCCATCCAGATCTCCACTGCAGAACAGCTTTAAAAATGCAATCCCACAGAACCTGAGGCAGCACAGACCAGCCCAAACCCTCCTGACCTTGCTTTTATCTCAGAATCCCAGTGAGGCCTCTCCTGCACTGGAGGGTGGCAGGTGACAGCTGGACCTGCAAACCCCCTTCCTGAGGATCCTGGCACTGCAGCAAACCAGCAGGAACTTTGAGAGCTCTGGAGAGGAGAGGGATCGATAACACCCCCCCCCAGCAGCACTTCTGCATCTGCAGGGGAGCTCCTGCCAACGCAGAGATAACACTGATCAAATCCCACCCCCAGCAGGCACGGCCGGTCCCTCCAACCTGCACCAGCCAGTCCAGCCAGTGACAAACAACCCCCAGCTCATTCTGAGCAGGAGAATTAGCCAAGAGAACAACCTCCAAGGGCACGTGAGAGCAGCCAAAGTCCCCTGAAAACCAGCACAGTGACTGGCTTTGTCCAAAGCTCAAACTCTCCCAAGGCAATGACCTTTGGCTTTACCTCCATCCATAAACACCTCCAGGAGCTTCCCCTCCACATCCATGGCTGGGATCTGGTTTGTGATCCCAACCTCAAGGCCACATCCAGCAATAACCTCTTTCTTTTTGCCAAGACACCCTGTGACACAGAGAGCCCTGAGCTTGCCCTGCCACCAAACCAGTCAGTGCCTCCCAAACTTTGAGGCAAGTTTACAAATCAAGGCTTCTCTGCAGGGCCAAAATTGTTCTTGCCTGCACCCTTAAAGCTAAAGGAGAGAACTGAGGAGAGAAAAGCACATTAGGAGAGGTTCACTCCTCTCACAGATAAGTCTGAGGCGATGAAAGAAGCCCATATGGGGCTGACTGGTTTAAATCAATAGTGGGGATTAATCTTGCTGGATTTTAGACAACTAAATCGGTGGCAACACAGCTCTAATTAAGGGGTTCACTTTTGGGGATTGGTTAAGGGAAAACCTTGTAGACAAGTGAGGTACTGGCAGCACGAAAGTTGCTTTTAGCAGCAGTTTTCTGGAGCTGGCAGTGAAAAGGTTCAAACCCTCGGGTCGAACAGCACTTCAACTTTACCAAAGTCCAACGATCTTGCCCAAATCTGTTTCAAAAGGCACCGACTGCAGGAGAAGTGCCAGGTTTGCACAAACCGACCTCATCAGTATGCACCTTGTTTTGCCCCATGACACTCAGCAGCCGTGGTTAATTAGTCCCTGATAATGAATTGCCCATCACGACTTCGCAGTGCAGCTGGTAGGTGAGCAATTCCTAACTGAGTTTTGGAATCAGCATTCCAAAAGCACAAACACAAAAGAATAAAGTTAACAATCTGTTTACCCGTCCTCCCCCTCCTCCAGAAGCTGCTGCCAGCCAAAGGCTTGGGAGGGGAAAAAATAATAAATCTATTTCCAGGGTTCAGCAGAGAGAAACCGTTTGGACTGCTCTCAATTTTCATGTCTTTGCCACCGGTGCTTTGTGTTATTTCTCACAACTCGTTCAAGTTGAGAAATGAAGCCTGTTCCTTTGGCTAATGGCATTAGAAACCTCTCTCTGGAGATAATTAATCCTCCCTCCCCCATCCCGTCCTGTCCCCAGTGGAAAGTGCAGAGAGTCACCAACAAAGAAATTCAGGCAGTGACAATGAGGCTGGAGCTGCCTCTCACCTCCCTATCCCAGCACTGCTGAGGGTCAAAAACAAGTGACACCACACGAACAACACAAGAACAGCACCTTCAGATTAAGGGCTTCCTCATTTAGAAACCAGGAAACCAGCAATTCCTCATCTGCAAGGAGCTGAACATGGCCAGAGGTTCTGCGTGGTCACCTCCCAGCCCCAGGTTGTCCTGAGTCACTCAAAGCCAGCTGATAAGAGACAGAATTGGGAAATCTGCAGCCTTTTAGCTCAGATCCCAAGCCTGTCATTCAGACCTCAGCAAATCACAGCAAGCTCCACACTCAGCTCATGATACATCAACCCCTCCAGGGCAGAGGAAAAATTAAGGACAATCACCATTTGTAAAAAGCATCTCTGCTGAGGATTCACCATATTCTGTGTATCTGTTTGCTGGTCCCTCATCTGGAATGTGCCCTTGGATTTGGGGGCACAGTTTGGAAGGGGTTAAACCCCCAGCACGGTCACCTTCCACCCCTAGATTGTCCTGAGTCACCCAAACCCAGCAGATAAGAGCCAGAATTGGGAAATCTGCAGCCTTTTCCCTCTGATCCCAAGCCTGTGGCTCAGCCATCAGCAAAGCTCCACACTCAGCTCCTGATGGCAAAACTGCTCCAGGGCAGAGGGAAAATTAGGGACAATCAGTATTTGTGAAGCACCTCAGATGAAGATTCACAATATTCTGTGTGTGTGTAAATATATATAAATAAATATATACAGATATATAAATATATATGTGTGTGTATATAAATAAACACATATATATAAATATATATGTGTGTATATAAATATATACATATATATAAATATATATGTGTATATAAATATATGCATATATATATATAAAATATGTGTGTATATAAATATATACATATATAAAAACATATATGTGTGTATATAGAAATAAATACATACATATATATGTGTGTTTATATATAAATATATACATATATAAATATATATATATGTGTGTATATATACACACATATATATCCACACACACACATATATATACACATATATATATTTATTTATATATTGATGCTGGTTCCTCCCCTGCCCTTGGATCTGGGGGCACAGTTTGGAAGGGGTTAAACCCCCAGCCAAGGGGTGAGTGCTGGAGCTGCTGCATTCCCTGCCTGAAGTGACCCCACTGCAGGGAAGAACTGGGAATAGTGATCACCACAGCACTGACAAGTCAGCAAGAGCTACTAATTAACTGATAAAAATAGAACTCTGAAAGGGTTTTTTCCCCCCCTCTTTCACACAAAGACGAGGCCCAGAGTTGCTGCAGTCTCACATCCATTAGTTTTCCAAGGGTTCCAAACTCACCAGGAAAAAAAAAACCCAAAAGCATTTTCACAGTCAAAAATGTACCTCCATGCAGAAAATCCCAACTGAACAGAACTGGGGACCTGATTCTGAGTGACAGGGAGGGTCTCTCTGCTGTGCACACCCCACTCCCACATTAATGGAAGCAGCAACAGGATGACAGTTTTGCCCCCAACAGCTGGACCAGCTTTCTCACACTCCCTGCCAGCCCAAAGTTCTGGTTTTGCCTGAAAAAATGGAATGTTTTGAGGGTGGTCCAGATGATCCCAAGGCCATTTGCAGCTTCCTCCCTGCACAGCATCACTGAGAGCTGTGAGCAAAGCCCAGTTTTGCCCCAAGCTCCCCCTCCCTGCCAGACCCAGGGTTTGTGCAGCTCAGAACTGAATATTCATCCCCGACTAATGAACCTGCAGGAACCGCGGCCTCAGCGATTTTTAATCCATATAATGCCCCAACACACGCCAAGCACAATGAAATTTGATCAAAATAGAAGCCATTTGTTTAAATACAAGCGATTTGGCTCTCAAAACTGTCATCAAATTAAACTGGAAATCAAATTAACCGGTGATTGAACGAAGTCGAGGGCTGTGTAATCACAGACCACTGATCCAGCAGCAGGAAAACAGGGATGCAATCCCATTCCCCTCTCTGTGGCACTGCCCAGTGCTCCCAGCAGGATTTCCACCCATTCTCCCAGGACCTGAGGATGTTCTGTGCCTCAGGCATGGCTCGTTTCTTGGTAATCCAGGAGGAAAACCTTCCTTACAAAGCACCCTGTGAGATATTATCGGGTAAAGGACACGCTGACACACTTGAAACCACCCTGATTTAGGACAGAACTCCACAGCCACTTCCAGCATTGTTGGGAAAACAAGTTTAAACCTCCTCTGAATGGGAAAGTTTGGCCATCACTGTCCAAACTACCGACTCTGGTTGGTGTAACTGTGCCAATGGTCCCTCACAAGTGGCCTCATTTTGGCTTTATTTCCCCCTTTTTTAAACTTTTTTTGCACTCTCCTCAGAAAGGAATTTAAACCAAGTAAATTTACAATTTTAGGTGTTGCTCCAGAAAGCAATTTGGGTTAATTTAAAAGGTCTGTTTGAAGAGTAAGAAGCATTTCTGAGGAAATCATTAGGAATCTAATTACACTCCTTTACAACTTCTACAGCACATCAAACTAACCCAGCTGAACATCCTTCACCCTCTGAGAGCAGAGCACAGAAAACTTCATCACTGCCCTTCCCTGGCTCTGCCCAGAACTTGCTGATGCTCCTTTTTCAAAGGCAAACTTCAAGTTTAATGCTCACCCCGGCCCAATTCCAGGTTTCTTCAAGTCCAAGGAGAAGAGGCAGCTCCTGGGAATTCTCACTGCAGCCTTCCAGGATTATCAGAGAGAGGGAGAGTGACTTTTAACACAGGTAGAAAGTGACAGGACAAGGAGAACAGTTTTAAGCTAAAAGAGGAGAGATTTAGATGGATATTGGGAAGGAATTGTTCCCTGGGAGGGTGGGCAGGGCTGGCACAGGTTGGGCAGAGAAGCTGTGGCTGCCCCATCCCTGGAAGTGTCCAAGGCCAGGCTGGAGCAACCCGGGACAGTGGAAGGTGTCCCTGCCCATGGAAAGGGGTGAAATGAGATGATCTTCAAGGTCTCTTTCCAACCCAAACCATTCCATGATGCCACGACTCCCACTCCTCCCTCCAGGCTTGTGGAAGCAACATTTAAACAACCAAAAGTTGTGGAAGCAACATTTAAACAACCAAAAGTTGTGGAAGCAACATTTAAACAACCAAAAGTTTGAGAAGGGAAGTTTTAAAGTTCATTTCAGCCTCTTCTCACATGATTCACCCTTTTCTCGGTGTCCCAGCCCCGGACAGGGGCACCAAGCCCTCACCTACCTCCACCTGGGCAAACACCACCCACGCAGGGCACAGAGGTAAATAATTCATCTGCGTGCAAACAGAGGGAGAGAACAATTAAGGCAGAAAGCACCGCGGGGACGGCTCAAATTTCAGTCAACATTCGGACTGGTGGAGAGATCAAACAAAGAACCCCCAGCGGGGCTGCCCGGGACGGGACTTTGGGAGAGGGGGAGACACTCCCGGAGAGGGGGCACAGCAGGAATGGGAACACCGATTTTAGCCCGAGCCCTTGGGGGTGTCCCCAGGTGTGACACAGGACACAGAGCGGGCTCAGGGCCGGTGTGCGGGGTGCGTTCACACCGATGGGGACACAGCACCACGCGGGGCCGCCCCCAGGAACCCCCCATAAACAGGGCCCCGTGTCCCCCCCAGCGCTGCCCCGCGCAGGGGGCTCGGGGGGCCGGCCCGGGGGTGCCGTGGCCCGGCGGAGGGTCCAGGGCGGGGGTACCGAGACCCCTCCGTGTTCCCGGGGGAGGGTCCGGCCCGGGGTCGCCGAGGCCCCTCCGTGCCCCCCGGGGGAGGGTCCGGCCCGGGGTCGCCGAGGCCCCTCCGTGCCCCCCGGGGGAGGGTCCGGCCCGGGGTCGCCGAGGCCCCTCCGTGCCCCCCGGGGGAGGGTCCCGGTCCCCAGCGCTGCCCCAGCCCCGCCCGCCTCACCTGCCGCTGCCGCCGCCGCCGCTCCCGGGGCCGCCCCGCCGGAAGCCGCCCCGGCGGGGGCGCGGGGCACGCCGGGAGGTGTAGTCCGGCACCGGGACACGCCCACTCGGTGAAGGACACGCCCATTGGGTGGGAGGGCGTGTCATTCATCAGGAGGACACGCCCCTTGGTGGAGGACACGCCCATTTCCCAGAGGACACGCCCCCTTTCGGGAAGGACACGCCCCCTCCGCACGGAACGGGGGGTCAGGAAGGGGTTTGAGATGGGGGGATTTGGGGTCAGGGTGTGGGGTGAGGGATGATGGGGGATATGGGGGATTGAGTGGGGGTGATGGGGGTAATGGGGGGGTTGGGGTGAGTTTGGGGTCAAGGGGTGACGGGTGGGGGGATTTGGGGCGAGGGTTGGAGTCAGGAGGTGACAGGAGTCGTGGGGATTTGGGGTGGGGGGTGATGGGAGGGGGAGGTGTTGGGATCAAGGGGTGAGGGGAGATGTGGGATGCGGGGCAGGGATGGGGAGCAGGTTTGGAGCAGGGATGCGGGGCGGGTTCGGGACGGATGCGGGATGTGTTCGGGGCACGGATGCGGAGCGGGTTCCAGTTATGGATGCGGGGTGGGTTCCAGTTATGGATGCGGGGCGGGTTCGGAGCAGGAATGCGGGGCGGGTTCCCGGTGTGGATGCGGGGCGGGTTCCAGTTATGGATGCGGGGTGGGTTCCAGTTATGGATGCGGGGCGGGTTCCCGGTATGGATGCGGGGCGGGTTCGGAGCAGGAATGCGGGGCGGGTTCCCGGTATGGATGCGGGGCGGGTTCCCGGTGTGGATGCGGGGCAGGTTCCCGGTATGGATGCGGTCCGTACGTAGCTCCTGCCGGTCCCCAGCGAGCGGCGCTGCCGGTCCGGCAAAGCCGGGTAGCGGCGGGGAGGGGACCGGGGGGGCTACCGAGGATCACCGAGCCCCGGCAGCCCCGGCCTGGTCCCACCCACCCGCTTTCAGCCCCCCCAAGAGCCAGGACTGGACCCGGGGGTGGGGGTGACATCCCGACCCCGGGTGGCAGCAGCTCGGGGACACATCCTGAACTGCGGCTGATCCCAGCCCTTCCCTGGCTGCTTCCCAAGGACTAAAATCCTCCAGCAGCCATTTGAGGTGCCCAGAGCCCGCAGTTCCCCCGGGATAAGCCCGATTTATCCCCGTCGAGGGCAGGGAGTCAATGACCCGGTGCCAGCCCCTGAAATCGCTTCCTGGAATCCAAAGCAAACAGCTTTTTACCTGCGGAGGGTGGGGAGCTCCCGGACCCCCCATCCTGCCAAAGCTTTCCCACTGTGTCCCCAGGGATGGAGCTCGTTTTGGAGGGGCCTTTGGGGGCTCCCAGCCCTCGGGGATGGCTCCTGGCACTGCAGGGCCCCCGAGGTGCCCACCAAGGGGTGGGTTGCGCAAGGGTTGGCACCGGGCACGGAGGGTGCCGGGGGATATTTTGGGCTCCATGGGCAGGACACATTCTGTTCCCATGAGCTAAGGCAGCGACTGGGGGCCAGTTCCTTCCCACCCACTGCCCCAAAAAACCCTCACTGGGCTCCCTGTGTGGCTCCACTGGGAGCACTGGGGCTCAGCTCCATCGCAGCCTGAGGTGCCCATGGCACAGGCAGCCTCTCACCGCTGGGAAGTGTGTGATCCCACGGGAAATAAAGGGAATTGATGGCCCCCAGCCATGGGCGCTGAGAAGAGCTGGGGCACAGACCTGTGCCCACCCAAACCCCCTGGAGCTGAACCCCCATGTCCCTTGAGCCCTTGAAGAGCTGCTTTTTTTCCAGCCTGGATTTATCCCCTCCCATAGCAGGGGTTTGGAACAAGATGATCTTTAATGTCCCTTCCAATCGGAGCCATTCCATCTCCTGCCCATGCAGTGGATCCAGGTATCCACTTGCATCCACAGGGCAACAAGCTGCCAACACTCAGGGCATGGATCTTCCTCCTCATCTCCAGCCCCTGAGGGCAGCTCAGCCCCAGCAATGCCCATTTTCCAAAGCACTTTCTGCTCCCTCAGCCTTTAAGTGCTCATTCAGCACAGCCTATTATTATTATTATTATTATTTATTATTATTGTTATTGTTATTATTATATTATTATATTAATTATTATATATTAGTGTGTATCTATACTATTATATATTATATATATTATTAAATAATAATGGTAATAATAATAATACTCCCTAAAAAATACAGCACTTTTTTGAGCAGGTTTGCTGTTCTCTCCACCAGGACCTTTGGCACAACAACCAAAGCTCAGTTTCCCCAGTGCCCCTGAGCTGCCCCAAAACCTCTTTCCCTCAGTGCTAATAGAGGCTCTGCCCTATAAACCCCACAGAAAACCCTCCCTGACCCCCTTCCATCCCTGCTGCCCCCAATGTCCCTGCTCAGAGGGTCTGGGCAGCCCCCCGAGCCAGGATCCAACTCCTCAGGGATCCTCCTTGGTCTGCAGGGTGGCCCCACCTCAGGGATCTTATCAGCAGCTTCCAGGGGCTGCTGCCCACGCCCTGATAAGTGCTGGGCTGCACATCACGGGGTTGGAGCATCCCCAGTGCTGCTCCACCCTCCCAGCTCCATCCCAGCAGCAGGATCAGAGCATCCCATGGAGCACCCACACTGGGATGAGTGTTGTGCCTCAAATCCTGTCTTTCTAGGGGGTTGTTACAGCCGGGAAGGGTTGGGAACAGTCACAAGTGAAAGTCAAACCCACCCCCCTCAGGTAAATAGGGAATGCTGAGGCTCCTTATTTTCCCCTTGGAGAACCCAGGGATGCTCCCAAACACCCCCAGAACAGCAGGACCACCCCACACATCCCATGCAGGATCGGCCCCTGGGCTAAGCAAAAGGAAAGGGAAAAAGGACAATGAGCAAGAATAAAAAAACCAATAACTTTATTTTTTTCCAACAACATCTGTAGCAAAATCACAGGGGCATTTCCATGCCCAGTCAGAAGTAAATACACCCAAAAATATATAGAAATAACTTAACTGGAACTATGATTCAACAGCCAAAGCAAGGGTGGTGGTGCTGCTGGCCCTGGATCCTGCTCCAAACTGGAGTTTTCCCAAAGCGACCTGCGCCCCTGGGAATGCTCTGGCACATCTGGATAAAGCCACGGGCACCCCATGCCCTTCACAGCAGGGGGGCCCTGTGTGCCAGCACAGCTCCCCCTCCCCAGCCCCTAAAGCTGAGGCAGTGCCAGCAGGTGGGAAAGGGTGCAAGAAGGTCTAAAACATACCACGGGCACTTCTACCCTCCCCCTGCTCCTGCCCTGGCACCCAAGTTAAAGGCACTTCACACTCCAAATCACAGGGGATGAGGCAGAAAGGTGGGCAGGGGGTGCCAGGGCAGCCCCCCCACCAGCAGCTGCGTCTCCCAGCATGACAAGACCCCAAAATACAGGAATGAAGCCCTCTGGCCATCTCTTGTGGGGGGACAGTCCTGTGGGGTGGCAGCCTTGGCACCAGGACGTGTCACAGGGGTGTGACACCAGCACTGCACCCACAGACACCCCAGTTTGGCTTCATGTGGGCTCACCCCAAAAAGGCACAGAGCAGTGGAGCACCCTCAGCTCTGCCAGGGCACCACTCCAGGGTTTCCCCAGCTCTGCCAGCCTCTTAGGGATCCCCTTCCCAAGAAGAACGATCAGGGAAGCCCCAACTTTCCTTCCACAGCTTCCTTAAGCAGGGAGATAACATTCCAGGCTCACTGGAACTGCAAAGCAGCTCCCCCCGGGCTCTCCCCCAGCCGTGGAGCAGGAGGAGGAGGAGGAGGGAGCAGAGGAAGGTCAGGTCATGTAGCGGGTGACGGCCCTGAGGGCGTAGAGCAGAGCCGCCTGCATTCGAGCCTCCAGCAGGAGCAGGTTGATGTGCACCTGTGGGGAGAGAGGGGTCAGGGATGGGGCACCAGCACCCCTAAACATCCTGCCAGCAGGGGAGGGGCTGGGGCAGCACCTTCTCTGAGTGTTTGAAGTGCCTCCAGAACTGGGTGTAGATCTGCTTGGTTGTTTTCTCCGGGTAACAAGCCACTGTCTTGATGTAGATCTTGAGGTTGCGCTCCAGGAGCTGGTTGACCTCCCCATAGTCGTAGTCGTCGTAGCTGGGGGAGAGGGGAGGGTGGGTTATTGCACACACACAGCCCTTGTGCATTCACAGAATCAGGGAATAGTTGTGTTGGAAGGGATCTTAAAGCCCATCCAGTCCCACCCCCTGCCATGGGCAGGGACACCTTCCACTATCCCAGGTTGCTCCAAGCCCTATTCAACCTGGCCTTGGACACACCCAGGAATGGGGAGTTCACAACCTCTCTGGGCAACCTGTGCCACTTCCCTTATAACAGAAAATTTGCACCTCCCTTATACTGAAGAACTTCACCCTAAATGAGGCCCTTCTGGCCCTCAGCCGAGCCCCACAACAGCATCACTTTGCCTGAGCCAACCAACAATCTGACAAAGACCAAGTCACTGGACCCACTCCCGGGCTGTTCCCAAAGCAGAGGAGAAATTCCAGGCAGGTTTTGGTGTCTCACCGGATGCCGAAGACGCAGTGGACGTAGTTCCAGATGGCCCTGCGCAGCATGGAGGTGTCCACCCCACAGTGCATGGCAATGGTGTTGTAGGTCAGGTTATAAACCACCTGGAACTTCTCGTCCAGGAGCTGCCCCACGTCCGGGTACAGGCGGTTGATCAGCGAGAAGCCATGGTCCTCCCACGTGTAATCCTGGTGGGGAAGGGATGCTGGGGAAGAGGGAGGTCCCTCCAAAGCCAGGACATGAGGTGGGGTCTCCCCTCCAGCTCTTACTCAGCTGCAGCCCTTCACCCACTGCATCCACAATCCTGGGAATGTCCCCACTGTCCCCATGCCAAGACAAGCAGGAGCTGCCCCTCCACCCCCCCAGCACCCTCCTGTCCTCTGAGCACCCACCTGGGCACGGAAGGTGGGGGGGGCCTGCTCCCCCCTCCGTGTGAAGTCCTTGTAGCCAAACTCGGGGTCCTCCACGAAGCAGCGGACGTTGGACTGTAGGGAGGGGTCCAAAATATCTGCAAGGCACCACCACAGGGGCCATGAGGTTGGAGTGACCCCAGACAGAGCCAGCCCTGCCCTGGGGGGCTCAGCCTGCTCCACTCTGAGCAGATTCTGGCTCTACCCTCTCCCCAGCCAGCACCTCCTCACCTGAGGGAGGGACCAGCAAATTCTCTGTCTTCTCCAGCTCGAAGCGTGTCTCCATTTCCTCCTGTGTGACACCCTCCTCCTCCAGCTGGTTTTCCTGCAGCAGCTTCATCTTCTCCATGAGCATCTCCACCTCCTGCATGGCATCCTTGCCCTGGAGGAGCACAGGGCAGGGTTAACCCTTCCCCCTGGTTGAGCAGAGGGGCCCAGCTCTGCTGGCACTCAGAGCAGCCTCGGGGCTGCTGGAAAGAGCATTTGCTTCTGGGTTTGTCCTGCCCAGATTCCAGCAGCTCCCATCCCTGGGACTATGAGGCAGGGGAAGCCCTGCAGAGAATGAGGAGGCCACTGCACAGCCCTAAAGCATCTGCTGTTCCCAGTAAAAGGCCACAGAGATATTCCAGAGGCTGGAGCACCTCGACTATGGAGACAGGCTGGAGAGCTGGGGGGGGCTCACCTGGAGAAGAGAAAGGTCCAGGGAGACCTGAGAGCCCCTTCCAGGGCCTAAAGAGGCTCCAGGAGAGCTGGGGAGGGACTTTGGACAAGGGATGGAGAGACAGGACACAGGGAATGGCCTCCCACTGCCAGAGGGTTAGATGGGATGTTGGGAAGAAATTTCTCCTGGTGAGGGTGGGCAGGCCCTGGCACAGGGTGCCCAGAGAAGCTGTGGCTGTCCCATCCCTGGAAATGACCAAGGCTGGGTTGGACAGGGCTTGGAGCAACCTGGGCTGGTGGAAGGTGCCCCTGCCCATGGCAGGGGGTGGCACTGGGTGATCTTTCAGGTCCCTCCCAACCCAAACCACTCTGTGATTCCCAGGGGAAGCCCCATAAAGCATCCACCACCCCCCCAGTCCCTGCAAAGCAAAGCCCCCCTTACCCCAGAGCCCCCCATGCTGTCCTCAGAGGCAGGGCTGCTGCCACTGTGTGGGGAGGGGGTCCAGCAGCCATTTCCCCCATCCTGGTCATTCCCCCCATCCTGGTCCTCCTCAGGCTTGATGCCGCAGCCGAAGATGAAGGAGGCGAGCGAGTGGTAGTGGGTGAGGAGCACCAGGGCCTGCACCAGCTCTGCCAGCGACCAGCTGTCCTCCCCTGGCTTCAGCAGAGCCTGCAAGGCACATAGAGGGTTGGAGAGACCCCCCACCACAGCCCAGAGCTGGGCAAGCCACGGGCAGGGACACAGGAGTGTGTTTGGGAAGTGCCCCCGCCTGAGACACATTGGGGTTCCACCCCACTGACTCCCCTTGAAAGGGTTAAACCCGGGTGGGTGGGTGGGTGCCAGCAGGGGTGTGGCCCCCGGGGTCAAGCCCCCCCAGCAGTGTGTTTTGGGGGTGATCTGTGCCAGCAGCACCAGCTCTCACCTCGATGTGCTCCTTGGTGACGAGCCAGGGCCGGTGCGCCAGCAGCTTGTTGATCTCGTTGAGGTTACGGAGTTTTTGGGGGGCACAGTGCAGGCCCTGCAGCCACGCTGGGTTGCCCCCCACCTGCAGGAACTCCCCCATGTGCAATCCCACCAGGTAGGAGCACTGGTGCCGGGCTGCTGCCTGTGGGAGAGCCGGGAGTCAGCCCCCAGGACCAGCCGGGGACCCCCAACTGCGAAGCCAAGGCAGGGGCACATTCCCTCCCCAGTGCTCCTGGAGGGTTTTCCCTGGGGATATGAGTCTAGACAAGGGGTCTGCCCCCACCATCAATGCCAGTCCCTAGGGGCTCTGGAGGGAGACTGTTGGGGTATCCTGGGTGAGCACCAACCTTAAAGGGGCTTACAAGCCTTTAGGACCCAAGATCAGGGGGGATTCATCTGTGGGATCCCAAACCCCTTCCTGCAGCAGTGCTGGGACCCCACCTAACCCCGAGGACCCCAAACCAGAGAAGAGCTCATCTTTGGGGTCCCAACTCCCTTCCTGCCCCCCAGACAGCAGTGCTGGGACCCCCCCCCCCCAGCCCCCAGGCTCCCCCTCCTCACCATGATGGCGATGTAGTGGCGTTTGTGGTAGGGCAGGGGCCCGTCCATGCGCAGCAGCAGGTACTGGGTCTTCCAGAAGCTGCTGAGGTACTCGGGGTGCAGCCCCATGACCATGGCGACGTGGTCCACCCTCCCTGACCACCCGAAGGCCTCGAGGAGGAGCCGGCGGAGGCTGCTCTTCGCTCCTTCCCGCGGGATCTGTGGGATGCCAAGAGCAGGGAATGAAGGGGTGTGAGCTGCAGCCCCCCACTCCTTCCACCACCACAATCCAAAGGGAGACCTCCCAAAACAAGCAGCACCCAGGAGCACCCATCCCATTGCAGCAGATCCTCACCCCGCTGGAACTGCCTGGCCTCCGGAATGGGCACCGCCGGGGGCTCCCAGTGCCCATCTCTGCACTGCCATTCCCAGGGGACTGGGAGCGTCCAGGGGTCTCCATGCTGGATCCCGAGTGGCTCAGCCCGTGGGTTGGGTTGTTTATTTGGGCACAGGAGCTCAGGGGAGGAGATGGGGCTCAGCCCCCCCAGCCTGGTGACGACACACGGCGATATCTCTGCCCGAGGAGGGACCATCTGGGACAGCCACGGTGGGAGCTCAGATAGGGCTGAGGGTGCCCCAGGGATTTCAGGGCAGAGTTTTTTTTAGGGGGGCAGGGCCTTGGCAACACAGGAGGAAAACACAGGGAGGAAACTGAGGCACGGGCAGAGCAGGAACTGGGGGCAGGAAACACCAGGGTGACACCACAATCCTCCAAAACGTCCCCCTGGCACTGCCGTGGCGATACTCCCAGGGATGACCCTTCTCCATCCCATTCTTCCCACTAAAAATTGGGGTGGGGGTGGGAATCCTCCCTGTCCCCCCACCCAGGGCAGGGAGGGATGGAGGAGCCCCCTCTGCCCCCAGACCATCCCCAAGGCTCTTACCTCTCCCAGGGGGATGAAGGCGCTGGGACTCTTCGCCAGCTCCCGGGGGACCTTGATCCGTGTTTCCTGGTGAGGAAGGAGCAGCCTGGACTCACCAGAGCCACCGAGTGTCACCGGAAGGGGTGACTCAGGCAGCCACCCCGCTCGGGCCAGTGGCCATCGCCCCCACAAGCGTTACGTCAGGCCAGCAGTGCCTGATGAAACCGGGCAGGGATGTTGCTCCTCTCCCGGAGCTGCGTGTGACACACCGGGACAGGACGGCGGTGACACCGCCCCCCCGGGCTGGGTTTTATCCCTTCCATGGGAAAACAGAGGGAAAAACGGGCTGTGGGGAGTCCACTATGGTGGCAATCAGCACTAAGACGGTGCCCAGGGGTCCCACTGACCCCGCCTCGGGCACAAAATGCCACTACACATCATGAGTTTTGTCACCCCGGGCACAAAATGCCACTACACATCACGATTTTTGTCCCCACGTCCCAAATCCCTTAATGCAGTTAATCCAGAAATAAGCTCCCCTTACAGGGGTTTTCCACAGGGTTTAGATCCTTTCTGGCTCCCCAAGGCTCCACCTCCCCTGTCTCCCCAGGCAAAAGCAACTTTTCCATGCCATATTTTCTCCAAACACCTATTTCCCTCCTCCAGTCAGGGTGTACACGAGGGCAGTGCCACAAGCAGGAGCCCCCAGACAGAGCATCATGAACTGGGTGAACTGGCCAACCTGCTTCCACAGACCAAGGGTTGGACTTGATGATCTTGGAGGTCTTTTCCAACCCAATCGATTCTATGATTCTATGACCCACAGAGAGGGATGATCCAAATCCCTCTGGAGGTGGCAGGCACAGCCTGGCCCTCTCCCTGGAGCAGGGAAGGGGTGTGGGATGGCAGGGGGGGACAGGCAGCAGCTGTCACTGCCCACGAGCCGGGCAGAGGGACACAGCACCGGGATCCAGCCATGGCAAAGCCAGGAGTGCCCACATCCCACGGCTCCCATGGGATGCTCCCGCCCTGAGTCACCAGGGCAGCTCTCCAGGGGCACAGCGGGATCGGGTTCCTGCGCCGAGCTGGCTCCGTGCTGACTCAGGGTTTGGGGACAACGAGCGAGATCCCTGGGAAGGGACAGCAACAGCGAGACCCCGGCAAGACAAATCCATGGGACAGACAGCAGCGTTCCAGCCGGCTGGAATTCCAACCCAGTCAGGAGGAGCCCGAGGCTCTTCGGTGACAGCTCAGGGTGACCTTTGAAGGTCCCCTGTGTTTTCTGCATTAAACAGTCCCGGGAGTGCCGTAGTTTGACCCTCACTGTGCTGCCTCTGGAGAAGGTGTCCCCTCCTGCTTCCATGAGTGGAGAATCACAGGATGGAATAGTTCAGGTTGCAAAAGCCCCCCAAGATCATGGAGTCCAACCATCACCCCAGCACTGCCAAGGCCACCACTAACCCATGTCCCCCAAGTGCCACACCCACACAACTTCTAAATCCCTCCAGAGATGGTGATCCCACCACTTCCATGGGCAGCTGTGCCAGGGCTGCACAACCCTTTCCATGGAGAAATTTTCCCCAATATCCAACCTGAACCTTTGAGGCTGTTTCCTCTTGTCCTGTCAGACTGAGGGGAAACTGAGGCACCTCCATGACCTGCCCCAGGCACACAACCTGCTGCCAGGCTCCAGCTGGCACAGGGCGGGCAGGGGGGCTCCAGGAGAAGGAGATAAATCCCCCAGGAGTGGGAGGATGGGTGTGCTGAGCACTAAACCCCCCTCCCCACACTGGTGCCAGTGCATAGTCAGGTGTGGGAAAACCATCCCTGGCAAAGTGAGGTTAAACAAACGCCATCCCAGCGCCCAGCAGAGGGGATGTGCCTCTCCTAACCAAAAAACGGGAAGGAGGATGTTCCTTTGGGGCAGGAGCAGTGCCACCAACCCTCCCCAGCTGCAGAGCAATCCCGCTGTCCGTGGGGAAAGTCGGGGGAAGGAAACGCAGGAACAAGAGGAAAAAAATGCAATTTTTTTTTGAAAGGGGAAAACAAGTCTTGCACACAGAGGCAACTCCCAACTTTTCAGGACACTCAGGATGTTGGTGGACTGACATTGCAGAACGCTCTGGTTGCCTGGGGGGGTCAGGGAGGTCCTGCAAAGCTCCACGGACACCCGAGGACCCCAGTTTTCCACACTGGACGGTGCCAGACCTTTCCAGGATGTCTGGGGTAGTGTGAACATCAGAGATCCCATAAAACCAGCCTGGAAGCGGCCGCACGAGCAGAGCAGGAGCCCCTGGAGCGCCCCATCCTCCTGCCAAACCCCACGGGCACATCCCATCACCGCCCGTGCCTCAGTTTCCCTTTGTCCCTGGCCACGCCTGCAGGCTCTGCCCGGCTCCCCACACATCCCACCTCCTGGAGGGATCGGCCACACCAAAATCTCCCTGTCCAGCCCCCTAAGGATCCCAGGGGTGCTCCCAGCACCCACCATGCCCCTCAACAACTTCCAGCCTCCTGCATCCTGGCTGGTTCCGCGGCTCGTCCCCTCCCCGCAGCCGGCCGGCGGTGGGAGGTGTCCCCAGGCAGAGAGGAAAGGGACAACAGCCACGGCCAGGGGACACCCCCAGCCCCTCCGGGCCAGGCTGTCCCCCGTGTGTCCCCCCGGGGGCACCTCCTTACCTGGCCGCCCCGCCGGGACACGCAGCCCCGGTGGTCCTCCAGCCTTGCGGGGGCACAGGGCGAGCCGGCCACGAGCATCGCGGCGGGGATGGGCGGAGGAACCGGGCGGGAGACCCCTCGGACACCGCCGGACACCCCCAGGGACCGCCGGACACCCCCGGACCACGCGGGTACATAGCGCGAAAGACACGCCCCCCGGACTGTCTCCACCAATGGAAACGCGGGGGCGTGACCATCAGACACTCACCGAGCCAATGGCAACGCAGGGGCGGGGCCAAGGCACAGGCAACAGGTCAACCCGCAGCCGGCCGGAGCTGTCCCCGCCCTTGGGACGCTCGGGACTTTTGGGGGAATTTCTCCTGCGGGAAAAGAAAGTTGGTGGAGACCCTCGGTGCTCCACGCAGGTGAGACCCCACCTGCAGAGCTGCCTCCAGCTCTGGGGTCTAACAGCAGAAGGACGTGGAGCTACTGGAGCGAGTCCAGAGGAGGCCCCGGAGATGCTCCAGGGCTACAGCCCCTCTGCTCTGGAGCCAGGCTGGGAAAGCTGGGGGGCTCACCTGGAGAAGGCTCCAGAGAGACCTGAGAGCCCCTTCTAGAGCCTAAAGGGGCTCCAGGAGAGCTGGAGAGGGACTTGGGAAAAGGGACGGAGGGACAGGACACAGGGAATGACTTCCCACTGCCAGAGGGTTAGAGGGGATATTTTTCCCTCTGAGGGTGGGCAGGCCCTGGCACAGGGTGCCCAGAGAAGCTGTGACTGTCCCATCCCTGGAAGTGTCCAAGGCCAGGTTGGACAGGGCTTGGAGCAACCTGGGCTGGTGGGAGGTGTCCCTGCCCATGGCAGGGGTGGCACTGGATGAGCTTTGAGGTCCCTTCCAACCCAAACCATTCCAGGATTCTCTGAAATGGCACACGAGGACCCTGCACACATTGATAGGCAGAATTCTGTGTCCAAAGTCGCTGAGCTGCCCTGTCATAGAGGCACAAAACAGCCTGAACTGAAGGGACCCAGCAGGGTCATGAAATCCAGCTCCTGGCTCTGCACAGACAACACTCAAAATGCCACCTCTGCACACACAGCCTGTCCCGTGGCTCTGTGTGACCATGAGCCACCACCACGTTCCCCCTGCAGCCACCCCACTGCTCCCTGTGGGTCTCCCATGGAATAGCTTGATTAGCCCCACGTAGAGGAGCCCCAAGAATGGAGCAGCTTTTCCCTCCCAGTCTCTACAAAGTCTCAGACCAGCTTTGGTCCCTTTGGATAAACAACGAACTCAGTAAAAGAATCACAAAATGCCACAATGGTTTGTGTTGGAAGGGATCTTAAAGCTCAGCTAATTCCAAACCCTGCCATGGGCAGGGACACCTTCCACTATCCCAGCTTGCTCCATGCCCTGTCCAACCTGGCCTTCATTAAAAAAAAGGTGAAAAGAAGAAAAATAAGAAAGAAAAAAGGTGAAAGGGAGGAAAAAACCCACCCCCCCAAGCACAGGCTGCTCCAGACACAGCACTGGTACCAACCTGGTGCTGCCTGACAGCCCAACATGGCAAAGTCCAGCGAACGGGAATTGCTGCACAAACAACTCAGGATTTGCCTGGCAACAGCCTCCTCCAGCTCCGGGCTGAGCTCCTGCCAACAAAGGGAACGTGTCAGGGCTCCACGGGCAGCACAGCCACCCCAGCGCCTGCAGGGAGGGAGCACATCCCAGTTTCAGATGTCCCTGCTCGCTGCTCCTCGTCCTTGTCCCCTTCCCGGCGCTATTTTTAGGGTGTTTTGCAAACACAAGGGTGTTTTTTTTAGGGTGTTTTGCACTGAGGGTGTGGGGTCTGGGCAGCTCTGGCCACCTTGACGTTTCTGCTACTTTTTTTTTTCCACCTGTGTAATTTCAGAGGTGTAATTTGGGTGTTTTGGTGCATCTGCTCTCAGGGGGACCCAGCCCTGTGCTGCTCTGGGGCTGGAGGGGCTGCTTCAGCCCCTGGGACCCCAGGGCAGCTCCATCACCAGCTCCTTTGGCCACAGACACGGGGCACAAACTGAGGTGCTGCTGCAGAGAAGCTGTGGCTGCCCCATCCCTGGGAGTGTCCCAGGCCAGGTTGGACAGGGCTTGGAGCACCCTGGACTGGTGGGAGGTGTCCCTGCCCATGGCAGGGGTGGGACTGGGTGATCTTTCAGGTCCCTTCCAACCCAAACCATTCCAGATGATTCTGTGATTCCCCCTGAGGCCGCAGCTCTGTTTGCTCTGGCTGAACACTCCAGCCTGGAGAGGAAAATCCATCTCTTCCTCTGCAGCAGTGAAGGCAACATGGTGTAAGCAAAGCAGAGGGAGGGGCTGTCTGTGTTCCCCCCTTTCTGCTCCCCAAAAACCTCTGGCTGTAAGTGGGACAGGCTGAGATGGACCTGGGGACCCTGGTGCTAAGGGGTGTGTGTCAGGCTGTGACCCAGCTGGAGATGCTGCCAAGTATTTAATATAAAAATATCCCATCAGAAGACAGGGAGGGCTGTGCCAGGAGGATGTTTATCCCTGTGTGCTGAGCAGGGGCAGGAGGGGCACAGAACTCCACAGTTTGGAGCAGCACAGAATCCCCACCCAGCCCATCCCAGGCAGGTCAGCTGCAGTGTCAGCACTCCTGTCCCTGTTCCCTGGAGCAGAGCCCAACCCTCCCATGTCCCCCCTCCTGGCAGGGATTGCAGAGACAGAAGGTCCCCACTGAGCCTCCTTTTCTCCGGACTGAGCTCCCCCAGCTCCCTCAGCCTCTCCTGCTGCTCCAACCCCTTCCCAGCTCTGCTCCCTTCCCTGGACACACCAAATCCAGCTCAAGTCCTTTCATCAGCCAAGGCACTTGAGGTCTCTCCTGTTGTCCAGATTTGAGCTCCTTCCTCCAGGAAATACAACTGCAGGAGGGTTTTCCACACTGGCTCATTCCCAGCCAGGCTTGTCACAACATTCATGGAAAAAGGGTGGCCGGGGAGAGGCAAATTTCCCTTGAGAACAAACCCAAGGCCCTGTTTCCAGAAACACCAATCCCAGGAATCACACACAGCAGGTAATTATTTGGGGCTTGACAGAGCCCTGGTCATCATCCTGCTGACTGGACAAGTCTGGTGCTCCAGGAGAGCTAAACAGGAAGGGAAGGCTGATTGCTCAAGGTGTGTCACCTCAGAGCAAGGTTGGCTAGGGACAACTCCTGCCTTTTTCCACCAGCCAGCACTTTTGGGCAGCCCAGACTCCCAGGACAAAGGGAAGCAGCACAGACCATGTGGGAACACTCTGAAGGAGATCCAGGTAAGACCTGGAATGATGTTTCAGTGTTTCCTTTCCTGATGTGCTCTGCTCCAGCCCAAAGATCAGGAGCTGGACTGCCACAGTGACTGGTCACCCCACTCCTCCTGTGGGAAAACCCACTGGCATCGGGGCTTGGGGGGCTGGAAGGAGGAGGCCCAGAGCTTTTGTGAGGTGGAGAAGGGAATTAGAATCACAGGATCATTCAGGTTGGAAAAGATCTTTAAGAGCATCAACCCCAGCATTGCCAAGGCCACCACTAGCCCATGTCCCCAAGTGCCACATCCACACGGCTTTTAAACCCCTGCAGGGATGGGCACTCCACCCCTGCCCTGGGCAGCCTCTCCCCACGGAGAAATTTTCCCTAATATCCAATCTAAACCTTCCCTGGCACAACCTGAGGCTGTTTCCCCTTTTCCTCCCCAGCTGCACCGTTTGGAGCTGCGCAGGGACAGTGATTCCCAAGGTAGGGAAGGCAGATGGATGAGGCTCTGGCAGCACAAACACATCAGAACCAGTGGTTTGTACTGGTTTGTACTGGTGAGTGATCCTCATTGCTCTGGGAACGAGGACCAGCTGGAGGGAGCTGTTACCCCCACGTGCTCTGGGAGCAGGGATGGGATATGGGTAAGGACAGGGGTCACAGCCAAAACACCTTTGGACTCCTGGGCCTCTGGAGATTCACTTGGCAGAAGACAAAGGGCAGCTGAGTTTTCTCCATGGAAATCTCATGGGAAAAGGGCAAAGCTCCATGACAAACGAGTAGATCTCACTGGCTGTGCCAGCTGTACCCCCTTACTGAGATCAGGAGCAACACTGAACATTTCCCATCCCTAAAACACCAATTCCTCCCTTCCCTCACCTCTGGAACAAGCCTTGTGCTCTCCTCTCCTGCCTCAGCCACCAAAAACAAGCCCCTAAAGCTTTAAAGGATTAGAAAATCCTCAGTGTTGGTTTTTTTAAAGGCAATTTTGAAGCCTGTTGCCCCCAGGTCGTGCTGCCTGAGCCAGCACTGCCAGAAAACCCAGGAATTGGGGAGGAATGGAAGGGAGAGTGTTTGTGGGTAATTACCAGCTGGTTA
This sequence comes from Pithys albifrons albifrons, assembly GCF_047495875.1. NCBI lineage: Eukaryota > Metazoa > Chordata > Aves > Passeriformes > Thamnophilidae > Pithys > Pithys albifrons. The sequence continues at coordinate 3,758,995 of NC_092481.1, forward strand.
AATTGGTTTAATTCTCCTGCAGGTTCAATCCTGCTGTGGGTTCAGTTCTGCTGTCAGGCTGCAAAAAAAGAGTTTATGTTCATTTCCATACTAAAGTTCCAGATCCTTGCCCTGGGCCCTGCAAGTTTGGAAAGGAGACATTTATTCAAGTAATTACCTAAAAAAATAAAATCTAATCCTGTTGGTTGGCAGAGCTCAGGAAATGCTTTGTAAGAGGTTTTTCTTGTGCCCTGAAAACCCAACCACCTCCAGCTCCCTGGGGCAGACCTTTTTGGAGCTTCTGGATCTTCAGGAGGGATTTCTGCTGGAAGCAGGTGAGGGGCAGTCAAACCTCAGCTCGTGGAATGGGGAAAAACAATGACCAAAAACTGGAATTCTCATTTTTTACTTCGATTTCATCACTAGCAGGTGGCTGAGATCAGTCTGGAATTTGAGCAACTTGGTCTGGTGGAAGGTGCCCCAGCCCATGGGGCAGATGAGCTTTAAGGTCCTTTCCAACTCAAACCATTCCAGGATTCTGTGATTTTATACTCAGAATGGGGAAAAACCAACCAAAAACCAGGAATTCTCATTTTTGACCTTGATTTCATCACTAGCTGAGATCAGTCTGTAATACTTGTGTGCCCTGTTTTCCTAATGCTTTGAAATAAAGGAACCACAGCCCAAAATGAATTGGAACAAAGGGATATATCCTTCTGCAAACACTCCAGCTGCTCTAGAAGCAGGGGATAAAGCAGGGAGAGAAGGAATGTGCTCACAGACAGAGGCAGGAGCAGCCATTTCTTAGCCAAGGCCTGGCTGGGAAATGCTGGAATCGCCTGCAATCCCTTTGGAATCCTCCCCACAGCTCTGCTGGGGTGGGGGAGAGATGGAACAGGCTCTGGGAAACACAGGAGAGTGAGGATCCCAAATCAGAGCCCAGGCTTGGGAAGAGCACCTCCCAGCTCTGTCCTGGCCTGCTGGAAAGAAGGACACTTGGGCTGGTTCCAGGTGTGTGCTCAGCACAGATAAGGAGCTGGGAAGAGGTGCCAGGATCACCCTCTCCATGGATATCCCCAGCAGCCTCTGGGCAGGTAGTGATGGGACAAGGGGGAATGGGTTTGAATTAAAGAGGATTTAGATGGATATTGGGAAGGAATTGTTCCCTGTGAGGGTGGGCAGGCCCTGGCACAGGTTGGGCAGAGAAGCTGTGGCTGCCCCATCCCTGGGGGTGTCCAAGGCCAGGTTGGAGCAACCTGGGCTGGTGGGAGGTGTCCATGGGCAGGGGGTGGGACTGGATGGGGTTTCAGGTCCCTTCCCACCCAAACCATTCCATGATTCTGTGAAACCCGGGATGAGAGCCCTGCCCTGTGCTCACCATCAGCCTCTGGCAGGAGATGCCAAAGAAACTGGAGGAGTAACACAGAGACTGGAAGAGTAACACGATGAGGAAGATTTCATAGAAACTACTTTTCTTCACTGCATTCAACTCTCAGTTTGGGCATTTGTCACAATTAATGTTTCCCAGAAAATGGCTCTTTTCCATGTGCAGCTCCAGGCTTTGAAAGAAATCACACAGAAAGTGTATTTTGAGCTGAAGGTGTTTGCAACAGAGCCAAGATTTGCCTTTTCCCACCCTGGGAACAGACATCCAAGGCCAGGGCAGCTCCTTGGCCTGGAATGCTGCTCCTCTTCCCAAGATCTGCACCCACAGCACAAGGAAAGCACAAAATGAGCCTTGTGGGTCCCTTCCAACTCAGGATATTCCCTGATTCGATGGAAATGCTGAACTGCCCCACAAGGACAGGGGCATTTCCCAGTGGAAATCTCGGGGGAGTTTTTGCACTACCAAATTTCTGGTGGAAAATTATAAGCTTAAAAAAAACCAACCCAAAAATATCCATTTCCCCCCCAGATTTATGGCTGAGGGAAAGACTTTGGAGACAACAAACAAGGTTCACTCACCTCATTTCCATCCATGTCTTAAAAGAAACAACTCTCTTATCCTCATGTTTTGTTTTTCCTACCAAGACCGTATTGTTTCCCTGCTCTGCCTTTGTGTGTTTGGGGAGGAAAATAGGGAATAAATCTTGGATACAGCTGGATGGGTCCTGGGAAGCTGGATGTAACCAAGTAACGAGGCTCCTTAGCAACAGGCTTGATGGGAGGATTTAAAGATAGAAAGAAAAGTAGGAGCAAAGCAAACAATGGGAAAATGCCGACTCCTTCCTGTAACTCTGGAGCAGGAGATAAATCAGCCCCAAGCAGGCAAAGGTGCTTTGGTTGTTTGGTTTGGGGTTTTTTGTCCTTTTTTTTAAAGCAAACAGAAATCACCAGCCACGGAGGAGGAATTTTTTTAAACCACTTTTACAGGTGTCCTTTGTACAAATCCAAGAGTCCCTTGAAAATCTGGTTATTACAAACATACAAAGAAACGATGTTGGTGCTACAAATCAGCTACGCCACGGCAGGAGCGATTTCTCACGATTAAAAACCCCAAGGGAACAGTATTTACAGGGCCCTTCTCCCTCGTTTTATTCCTATGTCTTGAGGGAAGCAAAAAAAGCAAAGCCCCTCCCCACCCCCCCGTTAGAAAAAAGTCCCACCAATGCACATCATTTTCTAAAAAGTATAAAATTGGGTGAGTTTTTCCTGCTGTCACACTCTTGGCAAAGTGTAACAACTTCTGGGTTTGTTTTCATGTCAGAAGTCTTGTAGAAAAACCAAAAAATAAAGAATCAAAAACTACATGGCAGTGTCCAATGAAAACGTGCTCCTTCTGTGCCAGAAGCCAACATCATCCCAAAAAAGTGCCTTTGAGTAAAACCAACTTTAGCAACAAATAATTAAAAAAAAACCAACCAAAAGGATGAAAAAATTAACCACAATCTCAAGTGAAAAGCTTCACCAAAGCCCTGACGGAGCAGCCGCCCTGCAGCAAAAGGATGAGTTCTCTTACCTGCCTTCAGTCCCTGCTTGGGGGTCTCCAAGCCCTGAGATGTTTCTCCACCCCCTGACGGGAGTTTGGGATGCCAAGGAGCTCCCGCCAGCCGGGAGTTTCCCCTCCAAGTGCCATTTATCCACCAGAAGCGGTGCCTGGGGGGCCCCACCCCGGCTGGAAGGGTCAGTGGTGGCCGTGCTGGTCGGGGCAGCACATCCCTGGTACAGGGAACTCTCATAGCCCTTTGATCCTGCTGGTTTGGAAGCAGCAGTGAGAAAAATCCCTGGAGAGCCCCCAAAAAACACTCCCTGGCTCGGGTGGCTGCCTGAGTAAGTGCTTTCCTGGAGCCAACCTGGCTCCTGCATCTGGAAGGGGGAAAAGAGGGATCACACCAAGCTGCAGAAGTCATGGAAGCCCCAAAGGGCACCACGTAACCAGGGCACTGGTGGGGGGAATTTCGGATGGGTTTGGGGCTGTCTCACTCCACTCTGGCTCCCAACCCAAAAGCTCTCATCAGAAAAACAAGGAAACACAAAACCAGGCAGTTTGGTTTGCCAAGTTGACAGAGAAAAGAAGGAAAAAAACCAACCCGAAAACAAACCCACAAAAATCTTCCAAGATAAATACACAGCCTCCATTTTGGAAGCATCTTCAAAAAACTGGATCAACCGTTGTCAGCAGTGGCACAACCTTCCAGGAACATCTGTTGGGCTGGTGAGTTCTCGGCTCCCTTTTGAAGAGGGAACAGTTCAAGGGGAAAAAAAAAGAAAAAAAATTCCAGCTCCCACCACACACAGCTCGTGGTGTTTTATCTGTGGAACAACTGGCCACAGCAATTCCCTCCAAGCAGCAGGCTGGGAACCAGCAAGGAGCCTCTAATGCAGCAGGTTCCTGTTTGCTCATGGAAAGGGCTGGCAGTGGTAGCAACAGGCTGGGGAAAGATTTCTCCCAGAAAACGGTTCTTCAGGGGGGATTTAGGAAGGCTGGGACCTCTCCCTGTGGATCGAGACCGGCCACACTCGAGCATGCTGTCGGAAGGCAACACACAGCAGGAATTCCCATGGAGTCCACGGCAGTGGGATAGTGACAACACGGAGGTTTTGGCTTCCAGGGATCCGGCGGGTCTCCCAGACTCCTTGGCTAATGCTGAGGAAAGCTCCCGGACTGGGGGGTGGCTTTAAGGGGAGGTTATTGCTCCCGACTTCTCCGGCTTTTTGCCCTTGGACAGGGCAGCTGCTTGTTTCAGGAGCTCTCTGTTCTTGGCCTGGAAACAGGGAACAGGGGTGTTACTGGCATGATCATATCAGCTCTTGGGATTCCAGAATTGCCTGGCATTGCTGCTGGTATCCTGCACACAGGTGGAAAAAGGGAGGAGATGCTGAGCTCAGCTCTACCCACCTGGAAGGGGCTCTCCCATCCCAGCCCACCAGGAAAAGATAAAGATAAAATATTAAAACCCAAAAGCCTGTGCAAAAAATGAGCCATATGAAGAGCTCAAAGCACCTACAATACACAGAGAGGATTTGAGCTTCTGTTCTGGAAACAGGGAAGTTTCCAGAGCCCCAGCCAATACCAGTGGAAAACATTCAGACACCAGAGTCCAGGGCAGTCCCAGCCCGAGCTGAGCACAACAAGGAGAGGTTGGGACACACCTGCTCCTGGAGCTCATGCTCCTTTCTCCTCACAACTGAGCGAGTTTAAGGCTGTGGGAAGGTGTCAGACAGCTTGCAGGGCAGACATCCTCTTGGAGCTCCAGGGAATGCTGTTCCCATGCAGGCCGTGTGCCCTGGCTTGGGAAACCAGGGCGAGGAGAGGGCACATCTCCCACCTACCCCTGACCTCCCACCCAAGGCTGTCAGGGCACCCAAAAAGTGCCACTGGAAAACGGTGTATTCCAAACTGGAGTAGAGAAAACAAACTGCTCTGTGCAGGCCACCCAAACTATGGGATGGGAATGGCTCTGGGGTGACACTGGGTCAGTAACAGGGCAGGGACAAGGCTCGGCCTGTCTCCAGTCCCTCACACAAACCGGGAGAAGGAGGCACGTCCAGCCCTCTCCACACCACACACAGATATTCCAGCTCTCAGCCAGGCAGAAGGATGTGCAGTATGGAGGGGCTCTCCCAGGCACCAGCACCCTGACGGCAGCTGGAGGCTCCCAACCTGCCCTGCACTGGGAAACCTCCCCGAAGTGTGTGGATGGAGGAGGGGCTCTTTCCTCAGGGGCAATAGAAGCCTTTTGTCTCATCCCCTCCCATCGCTCATCGTTGGGGCTTTAGATCTTTATAAGCCCAGAGTAATTAAAGGGTGCAAAGTTCATTTGTGTCTGATTTCTTCCCCTTTGACCTGATCCCTTTTGGTGGCTCAGGCTATTCATGCTGATAATCTGCTGTGTCTTCACGGTGGTAACAAAAATCCTGCTCTCCCTGTTCCCTCCAGCTCAGGGACTTCTTTATCAGGACTGGAGAGATCAGGGCTAAAGGAACTGCCAATTGATCCTTTGTTCTCTCTGATTCCTGGTCATACAAATAACAAGGAGGTGATTTAGAGGTGCAGGGTCTGACAAAGGTTCTGCAGGGTGGAGTCACAGGTTCAGTTTGGCAATAAGTAGAGTCTGATGGTTTTGTCTAGTCCATAAAGGGACACAAATAAGGCACTTAACAACACATTAAGTGTGAGCCTAAGTAGAGAAACTCTGGTAAATGGGATGCAGTGAAAACCTGGGGAGGAGCTTGACAGGCAGCGCAGAGGGTGTAGGACAGGGCTGAGATGGGTTAGCAGAGCTGTGTGTGCAGGAGGTCACGGGGTGTTGTGATCACGGTGTCCTCAGTCACTCCCAAAGTACAGCTCAGCAAATTGAACCAAAAATGTGTCACCTGTAACTGCTCCATGACCTCCTTGTGTGTCTTCTCCATCTGGTTCATCTTTGCCCTCATCTGCGATTCCTGGTACTGCAGGTCGGCTTTGAGCTCCGTGATCTGTGGAGAAACCAGGAAGGAGCAAGTGAGCTGGAGGAGACACACCTGCCACAGAAAACCCCTCTGCAGAAGGTGTGTGAGGCTGGCTGAGGTCAGAGCCACGCTGGGGAGTGCAACCAGAGCGGGACTGGGCCAAGGAGCTACACAGAGCAGCAGGCAGAGCCAGGACTGCAAGGAGCAGTGTGCTCATTCCCAGGCTTGCCCACACACAGAGGTCTCCAAGAGAGTGGTCAGGAAATGACCCTTTATGAAATGAGATCTCCTGGGTGGGTCCAGAGAGCCGCTTTGGAAAGGAGGCAGCCTGGAAACAGCCAGACATGCTGTTGCTCACTCCAAGATAAAAAGCCAGGCTGTGTAAGAACATGTCAGCCTGCTGGGGGGAAGCAGCCAAGGGCTGTACCTTCTTCTCTTTCTCCAAAATCATCTGATCCTTCTGGTGCAGCATCTTTTTTAAAGTAGCCACTTCCTCCTTCAGCTGGGCAATGATGACAAAGTGGTCGGTGCCAGGCGAGTCCAGGGCGAGGTCTGGAGAAAAGCTGCAGCAAAGAACAGGGAGAGGCTCTCAACACAACCCTCCTTCTCACTGAGGCAGGGAAACTCCCACGGATGCATTGGAAGGAGAATGGGAATCATTTCAAGATCCTTCAGGATCCTTTTTCAAACCAAAGAGTTGAAAGCAGCAATCAGAGAAATACCGAAACTTTATGATCCCTTTGGAACTCCCTTTGCTCACAGGCAGCCCTTGGATGCACCACAAAACTCCCCATTGAACGTAAACAAACATTGTGGCAAGGAGGGGACATGAAAGAGAAACAAATAACGCCCAAGTTCAACAAACAGAGCAAAGGGAAACAACTAAATTGAAGTCAGCGCTGTCCTCCGCAGGGAAAAGGGGTAAAAAACATGCTGGACTTTGTATTTTGGTTCTGCCACCATAGAGCAATTGAGGGAGAAGCTTCATTACCTCAGAGCAGGAAAAACTCTCCAGGAAGACAGAGAAATAGCTGAGCACATCACCTGTACACCACCAGGTCTCTAATCATAAGCAACCAGCTGGAAACTGTTAAATCACAGACCTCCCTAGGAGACACGCAGTGACCTGGGCAGCCACGCACAGTCCTGTGCTGCAGGAATATTCTGGATCACAAGATACCACAACAGGCAGCCACAGGCTCAGGGAGCTCACCCGATTCTCCCCTGCCTTCTGTTCCATCCCTAAGGCTGATCTTTATCTCCTGGTTCGAAGAGGGCAGTGCACTCCCAGCCACACACCTGAAATGGCTGTATACAAACTGAACAACAAAGCCTCGCCTAGAAGATGAGTTCAGGTCTGGCTGCTACCAGACAAATAAAGACAAATCGTCAGGGTCACCCAGAGCCTGTTTTTTAAAAGCCTCCAGAGTAGGTCAACACTAAGCAGCAGCAGGGAACAGTTTGAACCCCAAATTCTGCCTCTCTCGAGGATGTTTCCACCCTCAGTCCCCCACCAAGGCAGAGTACCCACTGTTCACCTCGCATGGGGTCTCCTCTGGCGCCTGGAAATGATCCATGTTCTAATTAAAAGCACACTCTGCTTTGATTGGACTCGTTAGCAAGGATGTGGCAGGAGAAAGGCTCTTTCCCCCACTGTGCTGGGGATCTACAGAGGGGAACTGAGCAGAGGCAGCTTCCCAGATCTGAGAGTCGGAGGATGGCCCGAGGCGCTGGGAGAGAAAAGCCTGGCAAAGGAAAACTCGGGACTGAAGGGCTGCAGGAGACAGCCCGCGGTGGAGGAGCCTGGCACGGCTGAAACGTGCTGACAGCAGAGCCCACACTGAGATGTGGCAGCACTCTGGGCATTCTGGATCCATTTTAAAACTGTTCCTGAGTAGCCTCCCCAAGTGCAGGCTGTGCAGGATGATGGTGGGTGCTCCAGCACCTTCCTGTGTGCAAGCACGTTACCAACAGCAGCTTTAATTTCCCACTCAGTGCAAATATGCTGGGGAGGAGAGAAAGAAATCAAAAAAACCCAGGCTTCATAGAGAAAAAAACCTGTTTCCTCACTGATTCCCTCTGGCTAAAAACAATCCCTTGACACACCATCCCTTTGCCCAGGCACGTTTCCCTCCTGCCATGCCCTGGGGTGACAAAGAGTGCTGGGAGATGCTCCCATTTCCCTGAGCAGCTCCAGCAGGAAAAATTCCCAGCTTGGCAGCTCCTGCTGCCCAGCACTTCCTGGAGCAGGGAAGGTGAGAGCCAGCCCTGCCACCCAGTGGGGAGGAGGGACAGGAGGGACACCAACATTCCACAGAGCACCCACTGGTTGGGAACGAGGGCTTGGAGTTACCAGGGATCTCTTCCCTGGGGGGATAAAATATAAATAAACAGCAGGCAGGTGTTTTCCTGTCCAGTTGCTGCAAAATGCCCCCTCAAATATGTCAAGGTGCTAATTAAAGATGCAGGTTGTTTAATTCCCTCTTCTTCTGTAAGTTTTTAAAGGCTGACAAGTTAGTAATGAAGGTTCCTCTGTCCTTAACCCTGTGTTAAGGAGGCAGCCCGAGATTCCAAAATTGGAAGGAAAACGGCCAAATACAAGTCACTTCATTCCTTTCACAAACAGATCAAGAATTGAAACAACCAAACAAAGAAATAAAAACCATTTCCTCTAGAAATAAACTCAGGAACCCAGCCCCTTGGGATAGGTCAGGGGGATATGTGCTCTCCATGTTGAACAGCCTAAAATGCACATCACTAATCAAAGGGAATTGATGAGCTCCTGTTGTTTTCAGCAGAGACAGAGGACAAAAATGGAGCTGCTCCAAAGGCACCTGCCTCTCTCTATTGACTGGAACAGAAACCAAATTGACTGCCTTAAACTCCACACCTGTTAAATGGCTGAAATTAGGCAAAGCAAATGCCAAGCCTGAAGATTTTGCTATTCAAGTCAGGCTGGCATGAAGAGGCACAGAGCAGGCATGGAACCAGCATCAAAAACCACCTGGAATGCAGCCCTGAGCCCTGGGAGCCCAACACAGGAGGATGTGGAGCTGCTGGAGGAGTCCAGAGGAGGCCCCAGAGATGCTCCAGGGCTGGAGCCCCTCTGGGAGAGCTGGGGGGCTCACCTGGAGAAGAGAAGGGTCCAGGGAAACCTGAGAGCCCCTTCCAGTGCCTAAAGGGGCTTCAGGAGAGCTGGAGAGGGACTGGGGAGGAGGGATGGAGGGACAGGACACAGGGAATGGCTTCCCACTGCCAGAGGACAGGGATAGATGGGATTGTGGGAAGAAATTCTTCCCTGTGAGGGTGGGCAGGCCCTGGCACAGGTTGGGCAGAGAAGCTGTGGCTGCCCCATCCCTGGGAGTGCCCAAGGACAGCTTGGATGGGGCTTGGAGCAACCTGGGATAGTAGAAGGTGTCCCTGCCCATGGCAGCGGGTGGGAATGAGATGGGTTTTAATGTCCCTTCCAACCTAAACCATTCTGGGATTCCATGGAAACCATCCTTCACACACAGAACTCCACCCAGGCCAAAGGACCAACATCTGGACCTTCAACTCCTCCACCACCCCAAAAGCAAGGGCAGCTCAGCCCAAGTCCCAGAGCTTTAAGCTTTTTAAAGCCAGGACGTTTCTATGCAAATGAGAACCTTTTTTATGCAAATGAAACCCTTTTACGAACGAACTTCGCTGCTGAGCATCCTCAGGCACCGCTGCCCTCCCCCAGCCAGCAGTGCTGTCGCTGCCTGGTGTTAAAAGCCCAATTTAGCACCTTGTCTGCAGTGACAGGAGAAGGGACCGCAGCCTGTTCCTCTGCAGAGTCTGCGGTGTAAAAGCACTTAGGCAGCATTTCCACAAGAGGATGGGGACGCCAATTCTGCCCAAATCAGGGCCAGCACAGCTCCAGAGGCTGGAGGGGCAGCCGGGGTGCTGGGCCGAGCAGGGCTGAGGGGCACAGGAAGGCCAGGCCTGCTGCAAGACGTGCTGAGAGCACTGGGAGGGAAAACTACTCCCCGTGCAGCAGGGCCAGGGCTGTTTGCTCCTTCCAGAGCTCACCCAGAACAAACCACTCCACACCACCCCTTTCAATGACTGTTGGGAATGGTCCTGTCACAGCCATTGGGAGCAACAGCCACCCAAAACAGGTACACAAACACATACAGAGAGAAATCAGTAAAGGAAATCCAAAAAGGAGCAAGGACTGAAGATAAGCTGGACCCTGTTGGAGGCGATGCCAAAGAACTGAGCTCGAAGAACTCAGCTGAGGCTGCAGCAGGTTTGGCTGGAGCCAGGTGAGACTGCACAGGAAGCTGGGGCCGGTTTCAGCAGCGAGGAGGTGCTGGTTGTGTCACCCCACCCCTGACTGTGCTGCTGCAAACACCCTTGTGCTGCAGCAGAGCCCAACTCCACTCCTGGGCTGAGACCCAGACTCCAGACTGACCCTGGCGAGGACAATCTTACAGAGAGTAGTGTAAAAGGGAAAGGTTTGGGGGTTTATCCTCACAAAAAAACCCCATTTAATGAACCCCCATTATTACTGCACTGAAGACACATGTGTCTATTTAAGGCAGCTGCAGCTTGCCTGTTCTGCAGCACGTTGCTGGAGCTCTTTAGTTGCTAAATTTACCCTCAGTTTGTTACTGGGATTCATCAAAAAAAGTCTGTAGCAAGGCCCACAGCCTTGGCAGGAGCCAGACTGACAACATCTGACATGAGAGCAAAAGGAAGGCACTTGATTGCTCCAATCCATGCTCCTGTTTTCTAAAGGAATGGCTGAGCAACCCCAGAGCACAGGACATTTTGGGTTTGGGGTATTTTTAAGCCAGCAGAGCTGTTACAGTGAGTTGTCAGAACTCAGCACAGTATTTAATGAGGAGATAAAAACACTTGGTGCTGTTCTACAGCCTCTCTAGAGGGAAAGCTGCACCAGGACTGATGGGCTGCCCCACTTCCACCAGGGACCCGTGTCCAGTGTCTCCTCTGGCTCCACCAGCACTGAAGGCAGATGAATTCTGACCACTCTGTGCTCCCAAGCTACATTTAATCCTTATTTTTTTTCAACTTTTTACTCATAACACTGTTTAGGTGATAAATGGTCTTGAAGGCCACTCTGTGGGAAGCACTGCCCTGTAAAATTATTGGAGTTGTATTTTATAGAATCCCAGAATGGTTTGGGTTGGAAGGGACATTAAAAATCATTTCATTCCACCCCCTGCCAAGGGCAGGGACACCTTCCACCACCCCAGGTTGCTCCAAACCCCATCCAAGCTGTCCTTGGACACTTCTAGGGATGGGGCATCTCCCATGGGAGCACATCAGACATCAACACTGAGGTGTCAACAGCATCTATAGCAGAGATTCGATCTGTGAGCTCAGAGACATTCCAGGCAGGTGGTGATTCATTAATCCCCAGTGGCTTTCCCAGACCCTTTGGCACTAACTACAGTGCTCCCAAATCCCTGCTGTTTAGAAAGTGATCCACAGAGAGGGAGAGTTCCCGTGTGTGAGGCAGTTCCCAGGGAGGGAGGGGAGAAAACAACAGGTGATCGATCTCACTTCAGGATGTCAGTGCCTTGAGCAACAGGACAATGGTGGGCCCCGAGAGCCTGCTGGGAAGCAGCCCCCTGCGCCAACGTGGACGGGGCCCTCTGGATAAGGGGGCAAAGCATCTCGGGAGAGGAAGGAACGCTGAGAATCAGAGAGGAAAGGCAGGAATGAAAATATGCATGTACAAGACCACAAAAACACAAATCCACCTCAATCTCCTGTTCCTGCTAGTGACTCCCATTCTGCTGCACAGGCAGCTGGTGGCAACGTGACCCAGCACAAAGTGTGACAGCAGAATGGGGCTGGATGCTCTCACAGAGCCACAGAATGGTTTGGGCTGGAAGGAACCTCAAAGCTCAGCTCATTCCAGCCCCTGACATGGGCAGGGACACCTTCCACCAGCCCAGGCTGCTCCAAGCCCTGTCCAACCTGCCCTTGAACATCTCCAGGGATGGAGAGTCCACAACCTTTCAAGCAGAGCTGTTTGGTAGCTTGTCCCTCCCCGAAAATCAGGAGGGAACATGGGAGGTGGGTCTGGATCCTCTCCTGTCCTCTGAGGGTCTCCCTGCAGACCAGCCTGACAGCCCCCAAAAGCACAAAAACTGCAGACCTCACCAGCCCCCCTCTCCTCGTGACTGCAGAGAGGGGATGAAGCTGGTCTGGCTGCAGTTTCCTGACTTTTGGGGAGCTCAGCCAACAAGCAGTTTCTGTTCTACCAGCTACAGGTGCTCAGTGTTCTTCTCCTCTTCAAACCTGTGTCTAAGTGCCAGGCAACACTGGCCTGCCAGGTTCTAGTGCAGCCCCTCGAGGGCCCAAGGCCCAAGGTCCCTGCTCTGGCATAAGAGTTTCCTGCTATTCACACACAACTCTGTCTTAGATAAACTCAGCAAACAAACCCTCCCACCCACAATTTCCCCATGTAACAGGCTCACCTGTCACCATTGGCAGATATGGCATCAAACTTGGCTTTCTTCTTTGGGATTTCATTCTGAATGGAAGAGGTGGATAAGGTTTTCTGGCTAGAAAAAAGGAGGAAGTTGTATGTCAGAACCTGAATGACTTTCAGTCTAAGACAGGGAGGCAGATAAATATTCCCACCCACTTTGATCCTATTAAAACAATATTTCCCAGTGCAAGAAAGAATGATAAAAAATTCATTCCTTGAAGAGTCGCTGGGGACTAAAAATAAACAGAAAACAATGAGTCAGGCAGAGCAGCACGTGGGTGAAGAACTCCTGCTTAAAATCTGCATTTGAATCATTAATTTTACAAATGCAACTTTGCTTTCATTGTGCCCAAGTTCAGTAAGCTGGCTCACAAAGGAGCACAAGCCTGCAGCAAAGAGAGGTTTGCCAACAAGCAAAGCCTGGCTTAGCCAGACCCTCCTGCACTCAGACAGTGCCCAAAGCCCTCCCCAGGGTTACCTGTTGTAGTGGCTGCCACTGCTGAGCCTGCTGAACTGCTCCTTCTCCTGCAGGCTGGCCCGGGAGGAGCTGCTCAGGTGTTTGCACTGCTCTTTGGTCTTCTGCAGGACCCGCTTGTAGGACAAGGTGCACAACCAGCACAGCAGCTTCCCATCCACCTGCAAGGGCAAACAGAAAGAAGGTTTGGTGTTTTTTCCTGCCCACAAAGCAAATATAGAAAAGACAAGAAGCACCTTCAGGGTTAAGATCATGTATGAACAAGCAGGGAGTCAAAGAGGATCCTCTGGATGGAGACCAACCAGCAAAGGTCTGTGCCCAAGAGGCTCAGCAGGACAGGGATTATCAGTGCAGCATCCTAAAGCAGGACATGTTTACAGTCTGCAGGAAGCAGCCTCGGGAATACACACCTCAGGAATACACACCTCCTACAGAGCCTTAGGTTGGTTAAGCCATGGAATGGGTTATGACACTTGCAGCTCCTCAGGCTATGGCACAAACAGCATTCCCCATCCCTCTCCCTGAGCAGCTCCTCACATTTCCCTCAGAGGCCTCTGCTCCTGTGCCACCCCTTGGGACAAACTCAGCAGGACCTTTCTCAGCAGAGGAGCAGAATGGCTCAAAAATTAAACAGCTCTAAAACACAGCAAAGCTCAGCTCCAGAAAAGCACTCCATAACCAAGGGACACCTCCTTCTGGAATCATGGAATTGTCTGGGCTGGAAGGGGCCTGAAAGCTGATCTCATTTCACCCTGGGACATCTTCCATTAGCACAGGTTGCTCCAACCTGGCCTTGGACACTCCCAGGGCTGGAGCAGCCACAGCTTCTCTGGGCACCTGTGCCAGGGCCTGCCCACCCTCACAGGGAAGAGTTTCCTCCTCAAGTAAAGACTTTCTTCCTAATATCCAACCTAAACCTGCCCTCAGGGAGTGGGAAGCCATTCCCCTTTGCCCAGAAATGCTGGAGAAGCTGTGAAAGAGACAGACAGAGGGTGACTGTGATCGGCCCTTCCACCTTCCCAGCCTCCTTTTGCAGCACCACTGACCTTCTTCCTGTCGTCCTTCCTGTCGAAGGCACACTGCTGCTTGCACTGCTCACACGAGTGAGGGGGGCCGTACTTCTTCTCCGAGTTGGTGCAGCGCTGGCACTTGTTCCCAATAAACGCTGCTATGATGTTGCAATACTGGCAGGGCTTTGGCTACAAGAAACAAGAACAACTGATACAGCAGTGCCTTCTAAATAAATTGTTACCTTGCTCCTTCCCCTTCTGCCCATAATTCAAACTTTTATTTCTTCCCAGCAGACATAACTCCATGTGGGCCCCTGGTCTCCACTGAGTGTGTCTATCCATGGCACCCAGACCATTCAAGTGGTGTGAAATCTTTGGAAAAATGTCTAATACCCAAACAGAGCTAATCAAAATCTCTATTTCAGACTCCAGACAAGCAGGAAATAAAGATTTATCACTGCTTCCTGCAGCAATTTCAGTCTGTGTAAGCCCAGTCTTCTTTCTGCTGGGTATCGAACAGATCATTTCCTGGCCTCAAATGATGCAAAGCTGCTCCTTTTTCTGTGCTAAAAGGAGAAGAAAAGTCAAAGCTTCACAGTTGAGTGACCTGTGCTATTGATCAGTCGTGCTCTTACAGCAGAGCCAGTCCATAAACTGCTCTGGGGTTCCAGCAGGATAAAGACAAGAGAGATGAAAGGGGAAGAGGCTCATGAATCACTTACTGTGCCGTAGAGCTTCACGTTCTGAGCACACTTCTTGCATATTGTGTTGGTTTTGCTGTTAAACAAACAACAGACAGATCATTCCATTGACACTTCCCCACAGAAAATGAACCCTCTGTGGTCAGGATCCTTGGTTAGGATCCCAGGATCCTCCCCAGCTCCATCTCTGGGACTCAGATATCAAAATTTTTCAACCCCATCTGGCTGAGGACAAATTGCCAAAAATTGGCATTACTAAGAGGTGTCTTTTAATCAAGGGATGCCCAGATGACACCAGGTTTTTGTCCTTACAAACACAACATTTGATCACTGACTAATTGGGAGCAGGAGTGATTCAGCACTGGGCTGGGCTCTGTCCTGGAGGATGAGGATAGAAGTGTATTTGTCCAACAAACACAGGAAGGGACACCCCACATGTGGTTCTGGGTTCACCAACCCTCCTTCTGACTTGTTAAAATACAGAAAGCCAAAAGCCCAGCTAAAAGAAACACAGTGGGAAAGAAATGGTGGATACTAAAGAGGAAAACTCATGGGGTGATGCACCTGGATCCTTCACTGAAGATGCATCTGAGCACTGACCAAAAGTAAAACCCAAGCAAAAGGTGCCACCCACGGGCACTGCAGACACTGGGACTCGCCCAGCAGACCTTTGAAGGGGCCAAAGGTCCCTCAGGTCTCACACAGCAACAATGAAGGCTCAGTGAGTGCAGGTGTGGAAGCTTTACAGTCACCCAGGTGTGTCTGTCCCACAGGAAACAGGGGACATTTACCTTTCCTGCTGGAATTCAGTCCTGCAGTAAGTGCATTTAACAATGGGGTGAGCAATCCGGCACTCCTGCAACGACACGAGTGTTCAGGGAGGGGCAGTGCTGCTCCCACACGGCCGGTCCCCAAAGCCCACACCTCCCTCTGCCCTCCACTCCCAAACACATCCCGCCTGCACAGTCACTCTGAGGGACAAGGAAGGTGACAGGGATGTGTCACAGGTGAGCCAGGACCAGAGCAGGGTCATGGGGTGGCCTCTGCTCTCAGGGCAGAACACACAGTCTTGTCTCTGTTACTGACAGCTCAGCTTCCCGTGCCTCCAGTCCTGCTCTCCTCTCACCCCAGCTCTCCCAGGCTCACTCCTTTGCTCCAGAAATCCCAGATTACTCCAGTTCCTGCCCTACCTCATCCCTGACCTTGTTCTTCCCCACTCAGACTGTGCTCCAGCCCCTCCAAACCTCACAAATGCTCCTCACCACCCCCTGTCACTGCCCACCCTGCGCCCACAGACCACAGAAAACCACCCCAAGCCCCCAGATACCCCCAGTGTCTGCCCACAAACAGCCCCTCAATTACCCTCCGTCCCTCTGAGAGCCCCCAGACCTCCTAAAAACAGCCCCTGCCTGCCCTCCCTGACAAACAGTGCTCCAGGGGTAAACACCCGTCAGACCCTTCCCAAATTCCCTCACAGATCCCCCCAAGCTTTCTCACAGATCACCCCCTCCAAATTCCCTCACAGCCCACCCCCCTCAGCTCCCTCATGAACAGCCCCCCCCCAAACCCCCTCACAGACCAGCCCCCAATTCCACGACAAACCACCCTCACCAACCCCCTCAGAGACCATCTCAAACATTGTCCCTGAGCTCCCTCAGTCCCCTCAAATCCCCTCAGAGTCTCCTCCCCAATTCCCTCATAAATTCCCCCTCAAAACTGCCCCCCCGAAGCTCCCTCAGTCCCCTCAAACCCCCTCACCGACCACCCCCCACAATTCCCTCAAAAACTGCCCTCGCCACTTCCCTCCCATCAGCCCCCTCATAAACTGTCCCCCTCCAACTCCCTCCCTCAGACCTGCCCCTCAGGCTCCCTCAGTCCCCTCAAACCCCCTCACAGCCCCATCACAGCCCGTGCCCCCCAAGACCCCTCACAGCCCCTCAGTCCCCTCAAACCCCCCTCCTTTCCCTCCCCAGCGCTCCCCTCGCCCCCCGCCCCGTGCCAGCCGCCGTGGCGGACCTTGCAGAGCTGCTGTCCCTGGCTGAGCGCCTCGAAGGGGAAGCGCTGGTGGCACTTGGTGCAGGCGTACAGCGCCGCCATGCCGCCGCCCCGCTGACAGGCGCGCCCCGGCCCGCCCCGCCGCGCCGCCCCGCCCCCGCGCGCCACCCATTGGCTACGCGCGCGTCACTCACGGCTCTTCCGCTTCTCATTGGTGCAGAGCGCTGTCACTCACGGCGAAGGGGCGGGACGGGGATGGGATGTGGGGCCCTCTCGCGGTGATGCAACGCCCGGCCCCGCGTGACGCGGCGCGCGCAGGGGGAGGTCTCGCGAGATTGCATGAGGGGAGGGGAAGGGTGGGGAGAACCCGGAAGTGCAGCCGGGAATGAGCAGGGCCGGGCTGGGCTTAACTGGGCCAAACTGGGCTTAGCTGGGCTGTGGGACAGGGCTGGGCCGGGCCGGGCCGGAGTGGACTTAACTGGGCCAAACTGGGCTTAGCTGGGCTGTGTGACAGGGCTGGGCTTAACTGGGCCAAACTGGGCTTAGCTGGGCTGTGGGACAGGGCTGGGCCGGGCCGGGCCGGAGTGGACTTAACTGGGCTTAACTGGGCTGTGGGACAGGGCGGGGCTTAACTGTTCCAAACTGGGCTTAACTGGGCTGTTGGGACAGGGCTGGGCTTAACTGGGCCACACTGGGCTGTGGGACAGGGCTGGGCCTAACTGGGCCACACTGGGCTGTGGGATAGGGCTGGGCTGAGCTTAGCTGGGTGAGGCGGGGCTGGGCTGCAGGACAGGGCTGGGCATAACTGGGCCGGACTGGGCTGTGGGACAGGGTTGGGTTTAACTGGGGGACAGGGCTGATCTTAACTAGGCCAGACTGGGCTGTGGGACAGGGCTGGGCTTAACTGGGCCAGGGGAAGAGGCTGAGCTGAGCTGGGCATTTGGAAGGGGCTGGACTGGACTGGGCTGGGCTGAGTCAAGTGTAGCTGGGCCAGGAGAAGAGGCTGAGCTGGGAGAAAGACCTGAGCTAAGCCAGAACTGCAGGATTAAGCTGGGCTGGGCTGAGCTGGGAGAAGGGGCTGAGCAGAGTCAGGGCCAGTCCAAGTGGGGCTGGGTCAGGGGAAGGGACTGAGCTGGGCTGGGCCGAGCTGGGAGGAGGAACTGAGCTAAGCCGGGGCCATGGGAAAGGGCTGGGCTGGGCCAGGGCCAAGGGCCCCTCCCTGGAGGGGTTTAAGGCAAGGCTGGACGTGGCACTCCGTGCTCTGCTCTGGCTGACGGGGGGTGTTGGTCACAGGGCAGACTCGGTGGGACCAGAGGACTTTTCTGGGATTCTGGGAAGGGGCTGAGCTGGGTGAGGGAAGGGTGAAAAGGAGGAGAGTGACAGGGCTGAGCCAGGTCAGGGTGAAAGGGAGATCAGGAAGTGAGTGTGGGAGGGGAGGAGAGGGGGTGGTGGGGCTGGAGGAGGAGGAATCAGGGCTGGATTAAGGATGTGGGAGGAGGAGAGGCTGGATTAGGGCTGGGCTGGGGATTTGAGGAGCTGCTGCAGGGAGGGGAAGGTCTCTGTGGAGGAGGGTGAAGGGGGGTCAGGGCTGGGGAAGGAAGGAAGCAGAAGGAGCAGGGCAGTGTGGGGAGAAGGAAAAGGAGGTTTGTCCACCTTGAGGGGGAGCAGAGCCACGAGGAGACCCGGGCAGGGCAGAGGGAAAAGTGTGGCTGGAGGGTTGAGAGAAAGAGAATTGGAGGAAGAGGAAGGGAGAAGGAGGAGGAAAACCTCCACGTGAACTTGCTTCCCCCTTTGCTCTGACTGCAACAGCTGCAGCTGCTCATCCCCGAGTCCCAGGCACAGCCAAGGCTGAGATTCCACGGGTGGATCTGCCCCTGGCGTGGGGCAGGGTCAGAGCAAACTGCAGCTCCCACTGTTTGCAGCTTGGCAGCAGCTCCAGGTGGCAGCACAGGGAGGGTTTGGCCCCGTTTCCTTTGGGAGGGAGGTTGGAACTCGGGTCGGTGCAGCAAGGGCAGGTCACACTCTGCACACACACAGCGAATGCTCCTTGTTTTCATCCAGTCATCAATTTGGACATGACACAGCCCTCAGAGATGCTGCCTGCCCGAAGAAATGGGGGAATTATGGCATTTTGGAGTTAAAAATTCACTCTAAAGCCAAGACTGTGAAGGCAGTAACTACTCACAGTTGTGTTAATAAACCCACGGGGTGTGATCTGCTCCCTGTTTGCCCGACATTCCTGTAACTCCTACACCCTTCCCTCTCCCAGGCCTTCAGGGATACCTTGAAATCTTTGGGAAACTTCTACCCTTGCCTTTTTTTTTTCCTGCACCAGATGACCGAGTATTCCCAGTCCTGGCTGGTGCAATTGGAAGCTGAAATCCGAGCTGCTCAGGCTTTCCCAGGGAAGGACCGGGGGAGTGTCTTGGGTTTTTAGCTTGGCTGTGTGGGCGTGCATAATAAACCCGGATTCTGCTGTGCTTGGCTACCTCGGGGACTCGTTCTAATCACCGGGCAAATGTGCTGTGTGTAGGAGAAATGCTTAATTTCGTGAAATTAGTCGCATTGTGCTGGATGCCGGGCTGTGATTGGGAAATATCCGTCGGTGGGAAGGGGGAGGCAGAGCTTGGCAGAGGCGGGGGAAGGCTGGGAACAGACCCCGCCTCGCTGCTCGGGGGCTGCGGGGCTCCAGGGGAGGGTTTGGGGGATGAGGAGGAGGAGGTGGAGGGCTGGGACTGCCCGGATTTGGGGGTTTGACAGCGCACCTGGAGGATGGAACAGCCTGCGATCTGTTACAGGAAACCCTGGGATGATTTGGGTTGGAAGGGACCTTAAAAACCATCTCGTTCCATCTCCTGCCGTGGGCAGGGACACCTTCCCCTAGAACAGGTTGTTCCAACCTGGCCTGGGACACTTCAGGGATGAGGCAGCCACAGCTTCTCTGGGCAACCTTTTTTAGTGTCTCACCACCCTCTGAGTAAAGAATTTCCTCCTAATATCCAATCTAACCCTGCTCTCTGTCAATTTTGCCCCTTGCCCTCCCAAAGAGAGCCCAAAAATCAGGGCGTGGGGGGTGTGGAGTGGCAAAACACCTCGGGCTGAGAGGGAAGGGAACGGTTTGCTTTGAGACGGTGAACAACAGACCTTCCAGAGCAGCCTCGGGCGCCAAGGGAAAAACACTTGGCTGAGGAAGAGCATTTGTAAAGCTGCTACTGAGGGAAGTGTGAGAAGGAGCCTTTAGGAAGCCGCTGCCTCGGTGATTTTCCAGGAGAGCTGCACTGGCAGCAAAGCAGCTTTGCAGAGCTTGGAAGGCTGCTCAGATCAATTGGATGCACCATTTCATCATGGGCTGCTTTGGGCTGGAAGGGATCTCAAAGATCAGCTTGTTCCACCTCCCTGCTGTGGGCAGGGACACCTGGTTGTGCCCTAAACCCCTCTGGCTGCTGTGTAAGACAGCAAAAGTGACATGGACTCCTCTGAGTTGTGGTCTTTGCCATCCTAAAAATCCCAGGGTTTTGGTAAAACATGTCCTTGCCCTCTGTGAACCACCTGCTGTGCCCTGGGAGACCCAGACCCCCAGGAGCCCCTTCCCCAGGGCGTAGGAGTGTTGTTGGGAGCTCTCCATCACCCCCCCTCCCTCCCCGGGTCGTCTGGAGCATTTGGGAGCCAAGAAGTTGCCAAGGCAAGTTTGATTCAGCTGCTGTTCCCTGACACCGTCTGTGGTTCCCTGTAAATCACTAACAGATAATAATTTCATATTCTGGCTCTGCATGTCCCCCGCCTGCTGAATAATTACCTTGTTTTGTGCGAGCCGTGAGAGGTTTTCACAGATAATTCATCCAGCAGGGAAAAGGCAGCCAGATTTGGGGCTGGAGCACATTTTCTGGCCACCTGGCATTGCTGCACAAAGGTCTGTGCTGGAGCACAGCTGCCTCCGGAGGGAAGTGCTGTATCCAGGACAGCCGAGGGCAGGGTGAAAAACCAAACCCTGCTGAAATCCCAGCCGCCCTTCCTCGGAGGGTAATTTAGCTTGGCAAACCCAGCCCACCCTGAGTTTCTGGATGTGTGGACAGATTGATCCCACAGATCTGGATGCTCTCAGCCACACAGAGGCCGTTTCACTGGAAACAGAATTCCTCCCAGGAGCTGTTTGTGGTGGTGAGGTCTGTCTGTGCTCGCTCTCCGTGGCCTGGCTGGTGCTGGGTGGGAGGGTCAGAGCTCAGCGTGGAGCTGGAGTTGCCTCAAGGTTCCCATCCCCATGCCAGGGGTGAGCTGATGCAGGGCAGGAGGAGAAGGGCTGATCCCTGTGCATGTGTGTCAGGGAATTGCTGGGGTCACTGTGCTGAGGGGGCTTCAAGCACAGAATCACAAAATCACTGAGGCTGGAGAGGACCCCTGAGGTCATCAAGTCCACCCTGTGCCCGATCCCCACCTTGTCACCCAGCCCAGACCACTGAGTGCCACATCCAGTCATTCCTTGGACACTGGTGGGGACTCCACCACCTCCCTGGGCAGCCCCTTCCAATGCCTGACCACCCTTTCCAGGAAGAATGAGACGTTTCAGCCCTATCATCCAGTCTCCACCACCCTGGCAGAGAGCACAGTGTCCTCATCTTTAACATGGGCTGGAGGAGCAGCAGCAGCTCCATCCCTTCATAGACAGGGATGTTGCTGAGGTGGAAGCCACTTCTCACCCGGGAGGCGATGACTGACAGCCCTTTGCTGAGCATTGTGGATCAGTTCCCAAAGAAGCATCAGGAGAACACCAGGCAGGACAAATGAGCTGTTTGGAGGCTCAGGAAAGACTGTGAGGTGGCCAAACAGGCTCTGACCCCCAGGATGAGCCACTGCTGGCTTGGATTTCCTCTGAAGGGATCGGAGGCAGGCAGACACCACGTGTGCCCAGTTTGAGCACCTGAGCACCAAGCTCTTGGTTGGCAGATGCCAAAAAGGGGCATCTGCACAAGGAGGAGACCTTGAAGGTAGCACAGACCATGACAAATAGCAAGGGGAAGCTTCCAGAACTGGATGCTGGTGCTGAGGTTACCACCAGTCCTGACCTCAGGAGGCACCTGGAGTGGCTTCATCCTGCAGACCAAGGAGAAGTTGCGGGTCTCAAGGGGTTTTATAGAAGGTGGGTGCCAAATCCTCTCAGCTTTCACTCCCTGCCCTCAGCTGATACTTCACCATCAAGGCATCAAATCTGGGGATTTTCCTGCTGGTCTGCAGGCAAGGTACCTCTTCCAAAGGAAGCTTTAAATGCAGACCTTCAGGCCAGCTTTGCTTCCAATAAACAGCAGGGTTCAGAGTGGCTGTGCTTTGCTGTGCTCTGCAAAAGCTGGAGCCACTCTGAGGTTTGGGTGCCCAGGGAAGTCTGGAGGTCACAGCTCAGCCGGGCTGGGTGCCAGAACCCACGGCTGGCTCTGCAAACCTCCCTTCAGGTATGTCCTTTCTTATTTTCTCCTTTTTCAACTAGAATAAATGGATCTTTGTTTTGAAGTTCCCAGCCATCCTGAACTACCCACGCTCAGAACTGCAATGTCCCTCCTGCCACAAATGCAGAATTTCAGTAAATGCTTCCTTGGGGGTGCAAAACCTCCAGCTCTCAAAGCCACTTGCGTGTTCAGCAGCAAATTCAGGACATCACCTCTCCAAAGGGAGCCTGAAAGTCACGGTCCCCTGAAAGTCAAAGCATGTTTTATTGACTGCAGTCAAGAGAATCAAAGATCTGGAGACCTGGACTCCCATGGAATAAACCACTTTATTCTTGTGCAGAGATCGTTCCTCTCCCAGACGTGAATTCCAGCCAGCCTCCCTGCTGGGAATGATTAAAGACCCCTTTAGCAATCAGCAAATTGTCACATAAGCAGGTGAACAAGTGAAAGAAAACAAGGGGATGTGTTGACCTGCCACTCTCTGTTGGGAGCAGTTGTGTTGCTGGGATGGAAGTGCAGCTCCCTGGGTGCTGCTGGCTGTTTGCTGTACAAAATTGGGATGTAGCCATGGGGGATGGCACTTCCCAACCACCAAAACCTCATTCTGGGGGGAAGGCACAGCCTGTGCAGATGCAGATACAAGCCAGGGGTGACTTCTCCCCTCTCCTGTGCTCCCTTCCCCAGCTGCTCACTGGGCTCAGACTGGGAAGGCAAACTGGGAAGCTCTCACTGGGAGCTCTGGGCTGCCTGCTGGAGCTGCCAGCTTGGCTCCATTCCCAGGCTGGACATCACCATGGAGCCCAGACCCCAAGAATGAACCTTCACACCACACTGATCTCCAGCCTGGACCCTCCAAGAGCAGCACCAGTCCCACCAAACCTTTGGCTTATGGTGAGGCTTTGCATTGTCATGAAGTTTTGGGGTGAAGCTCTGGAGCAGGGAGAGATGGAAGGAGCCCAACAGCTCTGGAGTGGCAGCTCTGAGCCTGCAAACCCCCCTGAAGTCTTCTGGGTGAAATGAGTCCTTTGGGTCCATTTGGGCTCTTCCACCCGAGGGCTGCCAGCAGCACCGTGGGGACCCTCAGGAGCTCTGCCTTCCCCCCAGGCAGGTGGGGAAACTGAGGCACCAGGTGCTGATCCATGAGGAGCCTGGAGAGAGGCTGAGCAGAGGGCCAAGATGCCTCTCTCTGGTGGGGGACAGCTCTGAGATGGGGCAGAATCCAGTTGGAAACTGGATTCTGAGCCCAGCCCAGCTTCCAAGAGAGGACTCAGGCTCCTTCCTGCTGCTGGGGAAAGCAATGCTGGCACTTCTGGGGGTGACACTGAAAACCCTGAGGTTAAGGCACATGTAACCCAAACTGGGCTGAGCACAGGGTGAACCATCACACAGAGGCTGCAGCAGCAGCCACAGCAAGGACAGTGGTTGGTGGTGGATGGGTTGTGGCTGGTTGGAGACACCCCAGCACGTCACACAATCACTTTTACAGATTTTATTGCCAAAATTATTAAATACCTCTCCAGAGGGCTGGGAGCACCCTCCCACCTCCCAGCTGAGCTGCCCCTCTGTGCCTTAAAACCACCTCCCGTGGCTCCACATCCCTCTGCCAGCCCCACATCCATCTGATCTGCCCAGGGGGGCATCAGGCCAGGATGGGGAAGGAGGCAGCAGTGGTCACACCACAGTTGTTGTCCTTCATGGCCATGAGGATGTAGCCATCGTTGCCCCAGTAGGTGGACCAGGAGTTCTTGATGAGCCAGTAGCCCTTGCCATGCAGGACCCCGTAGCCCACGGCCAGCACCGCGTGGTCCAGAGCCGAGGTCTCATTTCCTGCATAAGGTGAGAAGAAAACAAAGCCAACTCAGTCCCCATCCTTTGGAACTGGAGGTCACTCCCAACACAGTGAATGACTCCCTTTTTCCCTGTCCCTCTCACAGAGCTAAATCCCACCCTACAAGTATTTTTGCCTATCCCAGTGCTAAGGAGCAGGACACGGAGCCTCCAGGGGCCAGGACTCACCACAGTGGGGCTCCTCATAGACACCATTGGCGTAGAAGGCGAAGGACTTGTGTGAGGCATCGATGTTGACAGCCACAGGGCCATGCTTGACCAGCGCAGCCTTCAGGGCCAGGGCACTGCCCGGTGCCACGCGGGCGTAGCCGGCCAGGGGGGCCACCAGCTCCGACTGGTTGCAGTGGCAGTAGCCATTCTGGAGGGGGCAAAGGGGAGTTGAGGTGGCACCAGTGCCCTGGGGCAGGTTGGGATGGTCCAACCCGCTCTGGTGAGGAGGTAGGAGGGAGTGGGGCAGCTCATATGGGCATCCAAAGTGGAGCCATCCACTGCCAAAGGGCTGATGGCTGTTTTGGATGGCTGATTTGGGAAAGCCTGGAGGGAAGGATTGGGGAGGGGGTGACATTGCACCCACCCTCAGTGGCACTGCCACCCTCACCTGCCCCAGGTAGGGCCCGTAGGACTCAGTGCTGGCGATGCCACCGTGTTTCTTGATCCACTCGTAGGCTCTCCACTCCTCTCCCCCGTCACAGGCGTAGTTCCCAAAGCCCCAGGAGCAGTCAATGAGGACTTGTTGGGATAGGGGGGTCAGCACGCCGGTCTGTGGGGGGGACAGAGCACAGGGATGGGGATGGGCACCCTCCAGGCACCCCATCCATTCCCAAGGGGCACGGCCCTGCTCCCACCTTGAGGAAAAGGGCCCCTTCCATGGCCCCCGTGGTGGCAAAGCTCCAGCAGGAGCCACAGACAGCCTGGTCCTTCACCGGGGTGACAGCGCCTGGGGACAGCAGGGTGGGGACATGTTACCAGAGCAGTGAGAGCTGCTGCCTGTCCCCAGATGAGCTCCAGTGTGCACAGCTGACCCCCAGCATCGTGCCACCAGCTCCCTCCTCACCATAGAGCCGCCAGTCGAGGCTCTCAGGCAGGATGAGGCCGCTGTAGAGCTCGGTGGGGAAGGGCTGCCCGTTGTTGGGGTCCCTACTCCGCCGGCGGCCCCGCAGGGCTGCCAGTTCCTGGGGCGTGCGGTCGGCCAGGTGGTTCAGTGCCAGCGTGTAGGAGAGCGCGGCGCGGTTCCGGGAGTGCACAAACCTGCAGCACAGTGGGGAGCGGGGACCCCATCCATCCCTGAGCCCCCCAGCCCAGCCCCTGGCAGCTGTGTGAGATGAGATTGGGGAACCCCATCCACCCCTGAGCCCCTCAGCCCACCCCCTGGTATCCTGTACTGCAGGTGTGTGAGAGGGGATTGGGGAACCCCATCCACCCCTGAGCCCCCCAGCCCACCCCCTGGTATCCTGTACTGCAGGTGTGTGAGAGGGGATTGGGGAACCCCATCCATCCCTGAGCCCCCCAGCCCATCCCCTGGCATCCTGTACTTAAGGTGTGTGAGAGGAGAGTGGGGAACCCCATCCATCCCTGAGCCCCCACAACCCATTCTCTGGCAGGTATGTGAGAGGGGAATGAGGACCCCATCCATCCCTGAGCCCCCCATTCCATCCCCTGCCATCTGTACCCCATGTCTGTGAGAGAGGAGTGGGATACCCCATTCCTGAGCCCCCCCAGCCCATCCTCTGCCCTCCTGTACCTCATGTTGTGGATGAAGGTGTGCCTGCGGTGCTCGTGCTCCTCCTCGCTGCTGTAGCTCTTCCCAAACCGCTCCTTGTAGTGGTGGAAGAGGCGATGGTGGACGTGGTCCGTGTCCGGCCCCTTCCCCACAAACTCCTGCATGGGGTTGGCCACAATGCGGTGCTCGGGACTGGCCTTGGGCCACTGCTCACACTGCACCCCTGCCATGAGACATGGGCAGTGCTGGTGCCTCCTCAGCTGGAATGGGCTGTCCCAGCCCCTCAGACAGCAGGCACAGTGTGGCCACCCCAAAAACCATCAGGGCTGTCCACCCCAAAAAACTTTGGGGATGTCCATCCCAAACCCTCGGGGCTGACCATCCCCAAACTATCAGGGCTGTCCACCCCAAAACCATCGGGGCTGTCCACCCCAAAAACCATCGGGGCTGTCCACCCCAAAAACCACTGGGGATGTCCATCCCAAAACTATCAGGGCTGTCCATCCCCAAACCATTGGGAATGTCCATCCCATACTGACATGTGTAAGCAGAGCGGATCTACATCCACCTCTCCTTCCAGGGCTGTCTCCTGAGCACCCACCATCCCACTCTGAGCACCAGGGAATCACCCACATCATCCCAGCTCTCACACTGCTTTTTTCCCAGGCAAACCAATCCACCCAAATTACCAGGTACATGGAATCCTGGAATGGTTTGGGTTGGAAAGGATCTTAAAGCCCATTTGATTCCACCTGACTGCCATAGGCTGGGACACCTCACACCAGCCCAGGTTACTCCAAGTCTCATCCAACCTGCCCTTGGACACTTCCAGAGATGGGGCAGCCACAGTTTCTCTGGGCAACCTGTGTCAGGGCCTCCCCACCCTCACAGGGAAGAATTTCTTCCTAAAATCCAATCTAAACCCCAGAAACACCCAAATTTAAGGGTATTTAGGTGACAGCCCATAGTGCCCAGGGACACTCACCCTCGGGCAGTTGGAAGACGTCAGGTGGGAAGTGGTGGCGGAAGGAGGAATAGTCGATCTCGTACTTGTCATAGTGGGAGCCCAGGAGGCTGTTGAAGCCCCTCACCTCATAGTGCAGGGGCACAGGGCCATGGGCAGAGCTGCCCACCCTCAGTGTGTACACGTTCTTCTTGTGCCCCCAGTAGGAGACGTTCTGCCACACGGCGCAGCGCTGCCCTCGGAACTGCTCCTCCCGCACCCGCTGGGGACATGGCACATGGCAGGGACTGGGGTGCCACACCAGCACCGTGCTCCCAGTGAGCTGGGGCACCCCACAGCAATGCCACCCCACCCTGTGTCCTGCCACACCCAATGCAACCCCCCAATCCATCACCCACAGCTGTGTGTTCACCATTCCCACCCAGGGAAGGCTGCTCTGCCCCACAGGGAGGTACCCAGCAGACACTCCATACCCATGGAGGTCCCTTGTCCCCTGCCCTGCCTGGGGGGCCATTCCCAGGCTCACCCTGAAGTGCTCCAGGCTGGGGAAGACGCTCTGCGGGGTGATGAGGTCCCCGTTGGTGCCATCGATGCGGAAGCACTTGCGGACGTTGAGCTCCGTCTCTGTGGTCTCGGGGGTCACCTTGAAGCTGGCACCGAAGGGCTCCACGGAGCCAAACTGGTAGGTGACCACTTGGCCTGGGCACAGGGAAAACCCTTAGATCAAGCCAAGCCCCCAGGTCCTGGCATGGTGATGCCTCACAGGGCTTTCCTGGAGTTCTCTCAGAGGTGCTGGGGCAGAAGGAAGGGGATGGTGAGGGTTCAGGGGGCCTGAGCCCCTTGTATACCCACCATCGTAGTACTGGATGCGGCTCTTTCCCCCAGTGAGGTTGTACCAGGCTTCAAAAGGCTCCCTGATCTCTGCATAGGGCAGGCTGATGACTCCTGTGGGCACATAGGGGCTGGACTGGGGGGGCTGCAGGGGGCTGAGCCCCAGGAACATCCCCTGTGCCCCTGTCCTGAGCCTTTGGAGCACCCCAGATCTGACAGTATCACCCCCTGGTCACCCCCAGCACCACCGCACAGCCCTGAGCACCCCAACTCTGGGATTCATGGGGGAATTGGGGCCTCCTTGCTTGGCCATGTTGGGTGAGAGCATCTCCATCTGGTACCTGTGACATGGTAGATGTCCCCAAATGTGGGTGTGTCCAGGGGACCTTTGCACTCTGCTCCTGTAAGAAAAGCAGAAACAACCCCCAAGTCCCTTTACACTTCCCATTTCCCATCTCTCTCCAGCAGGGGCTGGCAGTGCTGCTGGTCCTTGGCTCGCTGTCCCTTGGGGGAGGGGACAGAGCCAGAGAGATCCGTGCTGGTGACAGGGCAGGGCAGACACTGGAAGTCCCCAAACTGAGGATACCCTCTCCTCCCTCAGCCCTCTGGCTGACCCAGAGTCACCCCAACACATCCCCAAACTCCCTGGGAATGTGACCAGCTCAGGGGCACCCCAAAGCTTCCCCACACACCCCAAATAAACACCCCCATAATGTCACATTGCCCACTGCCCCTCCACAGCCCCAGGAATGGGGACAGGGACAGACCAGCCCCTTCCCAGGGCAAAGACCCCCAGCAGCCCAGGACCACCCAGGGCGAGGGGCACAACGGCATCACCCCATGATGGGGGCACAGCACCCACCCCCACACCCCAAGCCCAGCCAGGGTGGGTGCTCACCCAGCAGCACAGCAGCCCCCAGCACCAGCAGCCCCCTCAGCCCCTCCATCCTGCCCACGTTGCTGCTCTGCACCCTCTGGTGCTTAAATACCGCCGGTGTGTGGGCAGGGAGCTGCGGGCAGCCAACGGGCACAGCCCCCCTTCCCTGGGCTGGGATGAGAGCAGGGGGGAGGCGGGGCTTTGTGTTACCCCCCTTTCCCGCCACGGGCACCCCCCTGTCCCCCCATGGGTGCTTTTCCCACCCACACCAAGGTGGGTGCTGATTCCATGTGCTTGTGGGGCTTGGGGAGGGGGAGCAGGGTGGGACCCAGACCCCTGTGGGGCCACTCCCAGGAGCTTGGGTGGGTGCCCGATGGATTGGGGGCTTGGGGATGGGTGCTGGGGGTGTCCCTGTGCCCCCTCCCACCCTGTGTGGCAGTTTGCAGCCAGGTTTTGCTGTGAGAAGGGGGAGCAACTGCAGCTACTGGGGACAATGGGGTGCAGTGACACCCACCCAGGCACCCCTCTGGGGTGGGACAGCAGCCAGGGTGCCCCCACAAAGGGAAATGGGGAGACAGGGACCGTTTGCACCTCTGCACCCTTATGGATACACCATCAGGGCAAGGTCAGGATTGCAATTAGAGGAGTTTGAACTAGAAAAAGGAAAAAAATGCAGATGAAATGCTGGGAGGAATGTGGAAAACCAGCCCTGGGGAGCAGTGCTGCTGTCATCGCAGTGGCCTTCACCCCTCCCACTCGCCGCGTGTCCAGCTGGCCCCCAGCCCAAGGTGACAACGAGCCCCAAACAAAGCTGATAAGGGCTGACTGCGGGGTCGGGTCAGGCTGGATTGGGCTGCACCCCTGGGTGCAGGGCTGGGCTGGTGCCCCTCGGGCTGCAGCACCTCCCCACAGACCTGGGAAGGTCGTAAGTGCTGAAGGCAAAACATGAGATGAAGTGCCTGAGGACTGACCCTCCGAATTGCTGGCTGGAATGATGGATCCCAATCATTCCCAAACAGTGATGAACAGCTTTTGAAGTTGTGATCCCAAATCTGACTCAAGCAGGTCTTCCAAAATGTCATCCAAATGCAAGTTATCAATTTTTTTCTCCTTGTTTTAGTTTTGCTTTTTAATCATGTGGGGTTTTTTTTCTCTAGGAGGGATATTCAGGTTATACTGGAGAATATTCAGGATGTTGAAGAATATTCAGGAGTTATTCAGATTATACTGGAGAAAAGCCTAGAAAATTTAATTATTTGACTTGAAGAATCCATGAAAAACCTGAAATCTATGAAAAACCTGTAAAAGCACCACTGCCATCACAGCCCACCACTGCAGAAGTGCATCCTGCCCTGAGGATGTGCCAGCAAAGACGGGAGACCACCAGGATCAGGGCAGGGAGAGCTTCCCTCCTGCACTGATCCTGCTCTCCAGGATGGCTTGATCCCAAGCTGGGAACACCCAGCTGAGCCATGGCCATGGTGCAAAAGGGGGGACAGCCCCAGGGGGTGAAGGGTGACATTGGCAAACACCTTGGTGACATCCCCACCCGCAGCCACAACAGGGACCAGGGCAGTGGGGCAGAGGGTGGATGCCCTCCCCCCTCCCCAACACCCCACGCCAGGAATTTCTGATCTCAGCAGAAATCCCTGGGGTTGTTTGTGCTCCACCTCAGAGACGGAGCTGGAAAAGCCGCTCCCCTCGCCCCGGGTGTCTGGGACTGGCTGTGAGAGCCAGCTGGCTCTGCCAGGCAGGATTGTCCCCTCCCTGGGAGGCCCCTGGGGTCCCACAGGACCACAAAAACCAGCCTGGGGACAGGGATGTGTGCAGGACGTGTCACTGGGGGCTGCACAGGGGGCACAGCTGGGTGGGCAGCAGTTGAATCCCTCCTGTAGAAGCCATCCAGTATTTCTCCAGTGTCTTTATTGGAAAGCCCACTGCTGGGTCCCCATCCTGCCCCATGTCCAGCATCTCGTGGCCCTGTCCTGCCATGTCCACAGCATCCTGCCACATGGTGGCTCTGCTGAAGGGGCTGACCCAGGGCTGGGTGCCCAGAGTGTCACCGAGGGCTGTCCCCTCAGAGCCAGGGAGTCTCAGGCCAGGATGGGGTAGGTGGCCTCGGTGGCCACACCACAGTTGTTGTCCTTCATAGCCATGAGGATGTAGCCATCGTTGCCCCAGTAGGTGGACCAGGAGTTCTTGATGAGCCAGTAGGTCTCTCCCTGCAGGACCCCGTAGCCCACGGCCAGCACCGCATGGTCCAGAGATCCTGGTGTGTTGTCTGCAGGGAATGACATGGGAGAGGGATCGTTTGGAGAGCATTCCTGCCCAGAGACCATCCCTGTCTGGAGACCATCCCTGACCTAAAAGCAGCCCAGACCTAAGAACATCCCTATCTGGAAAACATCCCTGTCCAGTGATCATCCCTATCCAGAGAGCAGCCCTGACCTAAGAGCATCCCTGTCTAGTGACCATCCTTGTCTAGAGAGCATTCCTGTCTGGAGACAATCCCTGTGTAGAGAGGATCCCTGCCTAGTGACTATCCTTGTCCAGAGAGTATCCCTGTCCAGAGAACATCCCTGACCTAAAAGCATCTCTATCCAGTGAGCATTCCTGTCCAGAGACCATTCCTCTTCTGGTGACCATCCCAGTCTGGAGGGGATCCTTGTCTGGAGGGCATTCCAACCTGGAGAGCATCCCTGCTCCCAGGGCTACCCACAACACTGCAGAGGGCCACAAGGGTGGGAACTGGGCATCCTGGCAATTCCCTGGGCACCCAGCTCCTCTCATGCCCCATGTGGCACCCGACTCACCACACTTGGGCTCGTAGTAGATGCCATTGGAGTAGAAGGAGAAGGTCTTGTGGGAGGCATCGATGCTGACGGCCACGGGGCCGTGCTTGTAGATGGCAGCTTTGACAGCCGTGATGTTGCCTGAGGTGACATTGACGTAGCCCGTGATCTTGGCCAGCATCTCAGACTGGTTGTAGTGGCACAAACCATTCTGCACACCCAGGGGACACACACTGTCAGCAGGATGCCCAGGTGCCCCCACCATGCCCACCCTGCCTGCACCCCTATTGCTCTGCCTGGATCCCAGTGATCTGGGATTTGGGCTAGGACAACATCCCCACTGTCCTTCCAAGCCCAGGGTGGTGGGGATGTTTTCCCAGTTGCTCAAGGATGTAGCACAGGGAGCTGGCTCTCCACCTAAAGCCTGGAAGGGCTGTTGCCTCTGTCTTGCAGCCACGTCCCTGTCCCCAGGCAGCTTTGCTCCATCCCTGCTCCCCAGGGAATGGAGTGACCCACAGCACCATCCATGGGTGGAGGAGCCTTGTGCCTGTTTTGCAAGAAGAGAAACTGAGGCACATGGTGATGAAATGGCCCAGCTGAGCCCTGGGGCTTGGCTTTGGACTGTGCTTTGAGACACAGGATCCTGGTGCCTGGGAATGAAGTGACATCCACACCTCCAGAGCCTGTTCGTGCCTCTGACCCGTCCAGGTGGTTTTAAAACCCCAAGATGCTGAGGACCTTGTCAGGGACACGGAGCCACCCTACCTGTCCCTTGTAGGTGCCATAGGACTCGGTGCTGGCGATGCCACCGTGTTTCTTGATCCACTCGTAGGCTCTCCACTCCTCTCCCCCATCACAGGCGTAGTTCCCAAAGCCCCAGGAGCAGTCAATGAGGACTTGTTGGGACAGGGGGGTCAGCACGCCGGTCTGGGGGGAGACACAGCACAGGGATGGGGATTGGGCACCCTCCAGGCACCCCATCCATTCCCAAGGGGCACGGCCCTGCTCCCACCTTGAGGAAAAGGGCCCCTTCCATGGCCCCCGTGGTGGCAAAGCTCCAGCAGGAGCCACAGACAGCCTGGTCCTTCACCGGGGTGACGGCGCCTGGGGACAGCAGGGTGGAAGGTGAGAAGCTGGATCAGCACTGAGGGATGGAGGCAGGTGGAAGGGAAACTGAGGCAGGAGTTGAGAGCCAGAGGCAGCAGAGTCAGGGCTCCATTATTAACCAGGAAAGGCTGGGACTGCGCCTTGGGCAGAGGCAAGCTCTGGGGATGTCAGTCCCAGCTGACTGGGACATGAGGGAAGCCAGATGTGGGTTCAGATGTCACATCTGTCTCTGGGGCACCAACTGTATGAGGGTCAAGAGCTGACCCAGCTGATTCACAGAATGGATGGGGCTGGAAGCGACCTTAGAGATCATCTAGTCCAACACCTTGTCATGGGTAGGGACACCTTCCACTCGCCCAGGTTGCTTCAAGCCCAGTCCAACCTGGCCTGGGACACTTCCAGGCACGAGGCATCTCTGTGCAGCCTGTCCCAGTGCCTCGGCACCTTCACAGAGCCCAGCTGAAGCCCAGCTTTGATCCAGCTGTCCATCAGGCAGATGTGGAGCCCAAGAGGCAGCACAGCCTCACAGGCTCCTCACTGCAGTGACAGCGAGCAGGAGGGCCTCAGTTGGACCAGGCAGGGTCCCCCTGACCCCACACCTACCGTACATGCGCCAGTCGAGGCTCTCAGGCAGGATGAGGCCGCTGTAGAGCTCGGTGGGGAAGGGCTGCCCGTTGTTGGGGTCCCTGCTCCGCCGGCGGCCCCGCAGGGCTGCCAGTTCCTGGGGCGTGCGGTCGGCCAGGTGGTTCAGTGCCAGCGTGTAGGAGAGCGCGGCGCGGTTCCGGGAGTGCACAAACCTGTCACCACCGTGGGGACAGCACCAGCTGGCACTGCCACCACCAAGGAAGAGCACCCCCAAGAGAGTCATCACCACCCACCCCCGCCTGTCTGTACCTCATGTTGTGCACGAAGATGCTCTGCCTGTGCTCCCGCTCCCGCACGGAGCTGTACCGCCGCCCCATCCGCCGCCGGTAGTCGTGGAAAACCTGGTGTGCCCAGGGCTGGTGCTGCCCCACCAGGTCCTCCATGGGGTTTGCCAGCACACGATGCTCCGCCGCGCTCCCCGGCAGCACCCCGCACTTGGTCTCTGAGGACAGGAAGGGGACAGCATCAGGCTGAGCCCCACGGGCAGGGTAGGGCAGGGCGGGGCGGGGGGACCCTCCCTGGCTCACCGTTCACGGGCAGGTCAAACACGGAGGAGGGGTAGCTGTTGTCGAAGTCGCTGTAGTCGATCTCGTACTTGTCGTAGTGGGAGCCCAGCAGGCTGTTGTAGCCACGCATCTCGTAGTGCACGGGGGCCACCCCACAGCTGGAGTTGGTGACCCACAGGGTGTAGACGTTCTTCTTCTGTGCCCAGCGGGTGACATTCTGCCACACAGCACAGTACCGGCCCTGGTAATACTCCTCCCGCAGGAACTGGAGGGGACACGACATTAGGGAGGGGTCCCCAACCACCCTGACAGGTGCCCTCCCCTCCACTCAGCCCCTTTTGCACAGCCCGGTGTTCCCAGTGCACACACCGTGCTCTCCATCCGGATCCAGAGGCTCCGTGGCCATGAGCTCACAGCCATGCACGGGAGGGAAATTGGGTCAAGGATTTGGGGGTGCAACACAGGGCAGACCCCCCTCATGTGGCTCAGTGGTGCTCCCAGTGCCCACACCATGCTCTCCATCTGGATCCAGAGGCTCCATGGCCATGAGCACACAAACTATGCGTGGGATGCAAACTGGGGCAAGGATTTGGGGGTGGAACACAGCGCAGACCCCCGATCTGGCCCAGCACTGCTCTGGGGACACCCCACTGGGCACAGCACCCTATGTGCACCCATAGAGGGAGGGGGTCTGGCTTCATCCCCTGCTCCCAAAGGCTCAAAAGTTTCCAGGTTTTCCCTGCCTGTTTCCAAGCTGTTGCCCTGCGGGCAGTGTCCAGCTCGGTGACAGCCTGCTGTCCCCTCCGCTCCGGTGCTGTGCCCAACCCTGCCGGGGGCCGGCGGCAGCTGAGCCGCCCTGCAGAGACTCGCCCAAACCGTGCCGAAACGCCGGCGTTTGTGTGGGATGTGGCACGTCCCAACACGGCTGCTGGAGTTGGGAAAGGAGCCGGGAGTCCGGCCCCAATCCGGGTGGGGAAGTGACCCTCCCTGTGCCCTGGGGTGTGGGGGCACGTCCTGGCCTGTCCCTGCATCCCTTGGATGGAGAGGAGCATCTCCCAGCCAACCTTCCCACAGCCTGGAGGTGCTCCGGGCAGCGGGTGGGATCCAGGCTCTGGCATTTCCCACCTTAAAGCCTGTCATGTTGGGGAAGACACTCTGAGCCTTGACCACGTCGTCCTTGGAGCCGGGCAGCTGGAAGCATTTCCTGGTGTTCACCTCCTTCTCGGTGGTCTCCGGCGTGATCTTGTACCTCATCCCGTAGGGCTTCACTGCTGCCAGCTGGTAGGTTATCACCTGCCCTGTGCCAGTGGGGAGGGGAAACTGAGGCAGAGGGTCCTGCCATTGCACGGTGGGCACAGTTGGAGCAGGTGGGTGCCCACCTCTTACCTCCATAATACTGGATCCGGCTCTTGTTCCCTGTCAGGTTGTACCAGGCTTCGAAAGGCTCCTCAATCTCAGCATAGGGCAGCTTAATGACCCCTGTGAGCCCCCCAGGCAGGTCAGCCCCAAGGCCTCAGCACCCCAACATCTCTCCCCAAGCACCCCAGAGCCTGCTCCCCCACAGCCCACCAAGCCACTGTCCCCATGGGTGATGGGACTAGGGGAGGCACACAGCTGTGGAAACATGCCCCAGTTTGGCACTGGGACACCCTGGTCCTGCCCAGTGCTGAGCATCCTCTGTGCCCCCCAGCCAAGGGGGTTATGGGGTCCCGTTACCTCGGACATGGTAGATGACACCGAACTGAGGGGGTGGACGGGAGAGCACATAGTTTTGTCCTGAAAGGCAGAGAAGGGCAGGGGTGAGAGGGGCCATATGTGTCCCCCAGGGTGGTGTCGGGAGGTGTCCTGAGCTAGTGCTGCCCTTCCATGCAGTCTGCCCCCCCCCTGCCTGGCCAAAAGAGCTCTCCGAGCCCACCAGTGCCACATCCAAGGCACTGACACCCTCCCAGGGCCAGATCCAGGGTCAGCACCATGCCATGACCTGTTGTGATACTGGAGTGAGCCCTGTGCTGTTGCACCCCCAGGGAATCCCAGTTCCTGGGATGACTGTTGGGGTGATGCTCTGGTGTCACCCCCAGCACTGGTGGCAATGGCGTTGGGTGATGTTTCTAAGTGGAGCGCAACCAGGCTGTCCCCAACACTCAGGGCATGGTTGAAGGATGCCAGAGAACTGACTGGTCCTGCCTGGTGTCTCCCAGTGACCTCCCCAAACCCCCTGCGGGCTCCCAACTTGTGCAACCCCACGCCAACACACCCGCCGCTGGGAACGGGCCCTTCCCTTTGTCAGCATCTCCCTCCTCGCCAGGAGCAACAGGCAGCACCTGCCCTGCACAGCTGGGACCAGCCCTGCACCCTAAACCCGGGGGAGGGGGGACAGACAGTCCCCCACCTGCACCCCAGGGTGTCCCATAGGTGCCCATCACACTCTGTGTCAGGGCACCCACAGAGAGTGCCCAGGGTGGGGAGAGCAGTGGGTCCAGCAACCCCACCACCCTGTTTAGAGCCACCCAGAAAGGAGGTCCTGCAGTGCATTGTCCCCCTGTCACTCCTGTGCTCTCCCTCCTGCCTGCTTGGCTTAAACACTTGGAGTTAAAGCCACGGTTTAGTCTTATTTTCACTCCCTCACCCACACTAAGCCCTCAAGGCACATCCCTGCCTGCCCTCTTTGACACCCCACCCCAACTCCGTCTTGGAGGAACTGCAAATTTTAGGACCCACAAGCAAATGAAACCACTTCCCATGTCTCCAACCTCCCCCGCAGTGCAGCAGGGCAAGGGAGACCTTTTGTGGTGCCCCCATCTCCCTCCCACCCCCAGAATCCCCCAGGCATGGGGTGGGGTGGTCCAGACTCACCCCAGGTGATGATACAGAGCGCAGAGGCCACGAGCCAGCGGAGAAAACCCATCCTCACCTTCCCGGCTTGCCAGGCACCAGCTCCTCAGCTTTAAGCTGGAGCCGGAGGCAGCAAAACCCGCCGGAGCCAATGCAGAAGTCGGGGCCCTCCCCCGAGGAGGGAAGGAACCGGCATCATGTGGTGCCTGGCGGGGGGACGGGCACCTCGAGGTGCTTGGCGAGGAAAGCGTGTCCCGGCAGGGGAGATGGAGCAACACTGGGTGCTACAGGGGGAGGGAGGGACAGGGGGAGCCCCAAAAATGCCTCCAGCAGCACATGGAGGGTGCAGGCTGGATGGATCCATAGGGATCCCCCAAGCTGGGATCAACCCATCTTCCTTCCAGGCTTAATATTCACTTAAACCACTGACTGCTTTATTAGTTGTATTCAAAGGGGTTAAAATCAGCCTCAAGATCTGAAGTGTCCTGCACAGAAAGTAAAAGGTGGGTTAGTCAGAGGCCCTTCTCTCCTGCAAGCAGCAAGGGCTCCTGATCTCAAAGCAGAAAAATCAGTTTCAAATAGAAATGCCTTCTTATAACTTGGTGTGACAGATGCCAAATCTTGGGATTATCCCACCGGCAGCTTTATCTGGACAAGGGGTAAATAAGGGGTCTGGTATCTGGTGGGCTGTCAATGGCCACAGCACCGGCTTGAGCCAGCTGAAAACTGGTCCCCATCTTGGTGGGACATGTGGGACACCCACAGTCCCAGGGCAGGGTGGGCTCTGCCCTGCCCCTAGAGACCCTGTGCCAGCAGGATGAGTGGCTGCTGTGTGTGCCCGGCCACCAGACAGGCATCTTGTTCCTGTCCCTTGTGGGGCCACAGCACCCTGTGTGCCATTTGTGCCCCTTGGCTGGCTCGGGAAGTCAGGGAGGCAATGCCAGGCTGTGTCTGGGGATGGGTGGAGGCAGCGCCCTACTCTGGCAAAGGCTGGATCCCCCCTCACTCCACAAATCCCAGCCTGGGGATCCACACCAGTGTCCCCCTGTGCTGCTGGGGACAGGGACACCGCAGTGCCAGCGCTTGTCCCGCTACTCCACCTCCATGGGACCCCAGCGGGCATGCCGGAGGGTGATCCAGAGGGTGATCCAGGTGATCCGGGGGGCGATCCGGCCGCCCATCCAGCGACCGCCGGGGCTGGGCTGGCTGGTACAATGAACCATCGCTGGGAGCGCGGGGAGGAAGGGGGGGCGAGGGGAGGGGAAGCTCTTGCTCCGCTGCCAGAGCCGCCGAGGAGACACGGGAAGCACACGGCCGGGCGCTCCCGCTCTCCCACGGCTCCCGCCTCGACACCCCGGCCCCCAGCGCCGGGAGGAGCGGGTGCTGCCGTGGCACCCCGGCCGGGGGTCCCGTCGGGAGCAGCGCGGGCGCGGGGGGTCCATGCCAGGCGGAGCAGGAGCGCTGACGGTAGGAGGGATGCGTGCGGTGCGCGGGGCAGGGCGGTGCGGGCTCACCCCTGTAAAGTGCAGGCTCTTGTATAATCCCCTTGCTGTGTGTTGGGATGGGGTGCTGAGGGATGATCCCCCCAGGTGTGGGGTGGCTCTGAGTCCGGGGTGGGACGGGCACTGAGCTGTGGGGATGGAGGGCCCCGCGCCCCCCATGCGGAGCTGTTTGGGAGCCCTGCCTGGCTCTGCCCTCACTGCTCCCCCTGGGCAATGCCCGGGGGTGGGAGGAGACCCCCGTCCTCGCCGTGCTGGGGGGCAGCAGGTGGGGAGGGCTGGGAGCACCCACCAGCTCCAGCGCGCTGTCCCGGCACTAATCGGTGGTGACACGGCGTCGGGGAGCCTGCGGGGACACACGATGCCTTCACCCCGCGCTGGGGAAGGGGCAGGTCATGGCACCCCGGGGCCACCGGGATGGGGGCACACACCTGTGCCTCTTGGCCCTGCAGGTGTCCATGGGGTGCCAGCCCAGCCAGCGCTCCGGGGGCTGCTGGGGGCTGAGTAATCCCTGGCTGGGGCTGGGGAAAGAGTGCAGGGCTCAGGCTCTGGCCAGAGCGGGTTCTCCCCCCGCTCCTTGCAGCTCTGCCTCGTCCCAGGTCCTTGGTGTGTCTCAAGGAGGGACAGGAACTCGCAGCTTCCTGCTCTGCACAATTCCCTCCCCACCCCGCTCCTCCCGGGACATTGTATTTGGAGCCCTGGCCGGCTCCCTCCGCCCCTGCAGCCCCTTGGATCCGGGAATTGCTCTTCTTCCAGCGGAAATCCTGCTTTCCCAGCTAGTGATGGAGCTGGGAGCCTGGGGAAGGGGGGGTGCCTCCCTCCTGTGCATCTCCTCCTGGGGCAGGGCACAAAGAAACCCCCCTGCCCCCGGGCTGCTGGTTGGCAGGTGGGCTTGTGGGGCAGAGAACTTTTGAAGGGTGGTGAATCCTTTCTCTTTAACCCCAGGGAATGGCCCTGCCACCTCCTGGGGCTGGCACAGGGAAAATGCTGCCCAAGCACTGGTCATGCCTGGTCAGAGCACAGCTGGTTTTAGGGGGCAACAGCCCTGCCCTGCTCATGGGCGTGCAGGGGATGTCATCCCTCCTTGCACCCCTTGTTCTCAATGAACCTGCTCCCACTGGAAGCCACAGGGAACTCCCCAGGCCCTGGGTGAACTGGGAGGACCAGAGCAGGAGCAGGGCTCCATCTTCCAGGTCTCAGGGCTAGACTTGGGGCTGGGGACAGCAGGGAAGGGGCAGGCACATGCCACCACCTGCCACCACGCCAGGATGGGGAGCAGGTGGTGGAGAGGCAAATGTGTCATCTCATCCCCTCCCCGGGTCTGTGGGGTCTTGGACACAGGCTGGGAACATGTCTCAGAGTCTTATGTCCTAAAAAGAGACACCTTCCCCTTCTGCACTGCAGCTGCCTCATGCCTCAGTTTCCCCCCTGGGACCAGGGAGCTCCAGAGCCGTGTGGTGACAGAGGAACCCTTGTGGGTGCCGGGCTGGGCTGTGCAGCCCTCTCGGTTCCCCTTCCCTGGGAGCCTTTGAGGAGAGACCCCAGAGTGCTGGGGGTGTGCAGGGCAGGGGGTGGGGCAGGGCATGCTCAGGGTGCTGCAGCCCTGCTGTGGTCCCTGCCTGATCCCCCCAGCTGTCACTATCCCCAAGGCCTGAGGACCTGCCAGCCCTGAGGTTCCCCTTGGCGGCCCCTCCTCCCCCATGCCGGGCTCCTGCTGCTTCCTCTTCTCACTTCAAAGGTGCCTTGTGGGTTCCCCCGGCAGCTGCCCCCGTGTCTGGGGGTGTCACGGCACCCTCAGCCTGGCAAATGCCACCATGACCTGTCCCCACAGCACAGGGTGTGTGACATTCCCCACTCCGTGCAACTGCATCCCCTCGGAGCCTGACCCTCCACCACTGGCATTCCCACAGAGGCAGGGGGTGGAGGTGACATCACGGGTCACAGGGGTGACACTGGTGCGTGCAGGGGACATTGTGCCCTGTGTAGGAGCTGGGGATGTGGCCGATCTGCCCCGTGTCCTGTGGGGCCGGGAAGCAGATGGATGGGCAGCCAGGGATGCGGCTGCTCCGTGCCCAGCCGTGCCCGGCGGGACGGGGGTGACAAGTTGGCCGGATCTCAGCGCGGGTTGGGAGCTGGCAGCGGGACCGGGACTGGTGCCGGTGGAGCCAGGGCGGGCAGGGCTCAGTTGCCATCTGCTCCCGGGCTCCAAGCAGCTCCTTTCTGGGAGAGCTGGAGCCAGACACCAGCACGCAGCCATCGGACACGGCACCAGCTGCGTCCCCTCCCCACGGACAGCACAAGGGGACGGCTCTGAGCCACCCTGGGACCGGCTCTGTGGGGTTGTGGGTGCCCATGAAAGGGGAAGTGTGGGTGCAACGCTGCTGCACAGCCCCTAAACCCTCAGTGCTGGGATACCAAGGGCTTGTTCTTGCCTGGCAAATGCTCCTTGTCAGCTCTATCCCTGCTGGCGGCCGTGGCAACTCCACTGAGCACTCAGCACTGAAATTGGGCAAAATGGGAACTTTCTGAGTGTGGTGGGTGGCTGATTCCCACAGAGAAGGGACAGGGTTTGTGAGAACTAGAGGTGTTTGTCAGCTGAAACAGCCACTAATTGTGGGCAAGAAGAAAATCCCCAACCAGCTGAGTGCTCTCAATTTGGCAACACTGCCCTGTCGGCAACGGCCGTGGCCTTGCCACAGCACTGGTGTCGAAAGCAGAGATGGAAGGGGACAGCTGGGCTCTTTCTACCCTCACTGAGAGAGAGCAAAGGGAGTCAGTGACCATGATGAGGGGAATCTGTCTGTAATGTCTCATCCACCCCAAAACCTTCATCTCCTCCTACTCCCTGGAGCGCAGGGGACAGGACACTGTCCTGCTCCTTCCCTCCACCCTCAGCTGGGGCTCTGCCAGATTGCAGAGTGGAAAGCTCTGCCCAGTGCAAACTGGACAGACTGGTGTGGGTGTTCAGGGGAGTGACAGAGCTGGGGACAGACTGTCTTGTTGCAGCCATGGCAGGAGAGGTCCAATTTCCTCCTCTGTGACCCCTTTGTGCTGTGTGTGGCAGGAAGACCATGACCCGACCACAGGGACCTTCCACCCCAAAATATCCCCTCCCCACCGAGCAGAGGGTGTGGGGACCAGGGACACCTTCAGGGGCTCCTCCCCACCCACCCTGGCTCCCTCCAGCCTCAGGGCAACCAGGGACATGGCTGCTCTTGAAAGGAGGTGAGCGGTGTGGCGAGGCCACAATGAGAGAAAAACCCGCTCAAGGATGTGGTTTCAGCCTGTGCAGGGGTGTTGAAGCCCTTGGAGGAGCATTGCAGCCTTTGTGGGGGTGTTGCAGACCATGGAGATCATTTTAGCACAGGCAGGGGGGGTTGCAGTCTGTGCAGGGGTGTTTTAGCTCGTTCAGGGGTGTTACTGCCCATACAGGGGTGCTTCAGTCCATGCAAGCTGTTTCAGCTCATGCAGGGGTGCCTTGGGCCATGCAGGGGTGTTGTAACTTTTGCAGGGGTGTTATAGCCCATGCAAGGGGTGTTATAGCCCATGACAGGGGTGTTACAGCCCATGGGATGGGGTGTTGCATCCTGTTTAGGGGTGTTACAGCCTATGCTGGGGTAATTTAACCCATGCAAGTTTGTTTCAGCCCATACAGGGCTGTTTCAGCCCATACAGGGGGCTGTAGAAGGATGTTTTTAGCCCATGGATGTTTCAACCCTTGGAGGGGTGTTAAGATCCCATTCAGAGTTGCTGCAGCCTGTGCAGGGGTATTTTATCTCTAGGTGAGGTGTTTCAGCCCACACAAGGCTCTTGCCCTCTGCCTGACACCCTCCCCGGTGCCCACAGGT
Source organism: Pithys albifrons albifrons (assembly GCF_047495875.1). Taxonomy (NCBI): domain Eukaryota; kingdom Metazoa; phylum Chordata; class Aves; order Passeriformes; family Thamnophilidae; genus Pithys; species Pithys albifrons. The sequence continues at coordinate 3,800,441 of NC_092481.1, forward strand.
GCCTCTTCCCCCCCCCGAGGTGACATGGAGCAGCTGAAGTGACCCGAGGAGCCCTCGCAGTGAGTGGAGCCGCCGTGGAGCCCCTCGGGGTGCCAGGGAGACACGGGGACCCTCGGGCAGCACAGCCCTCCCTGCAATGGGAGGTGGCAGCGCCCCTGGGATGCCGGTGTCCCCATGTCACTGTGCCCCGGGGTGGCAGGACCCTGCTCTTCCTGGAGCCACCCTGGTGCCTCTACCCACGTGTGTGCCCACATGGGGGCTCACGGACCCTCTGTCCCACAGGCAGTGCCCAGGATGGGCTGCGTGCCCTGCAAGGAGAAGGGGGCCAGCAAAGGGCAGGCAGGGGGAGACACAAGTTTCTCCCCGCCCCCCACCTCGCAGTACGACCCCGACCCCACCCAGCCCGGCGCCAACTTCACCCACATTCCCGACTTCAACAACTTCCAGGGGCCAGCGGTGCCCTTGGCCCCATCCTTTGCAGGGCCGGGGGTCTTCACCTCCAACACGCTGCAAATGCGGAGCGGGGGCATCACAGGTCAGCTGGGGGGGGTGGGTGATGGGGAGGGAGTCTAGTTGCAGTGCCAGGGTGTGGGAGTGACCCAGTGGCACACCACGGTCCCCTCTGTGTGCAGCAGGTGGGGGGGTGACGCTTTTCATCGCTCTGTACGACTACGAGGCCCGCACAGAGGATGACCTGACATTCCAGAAAGGGGAGAAATTCCACATCATCAACAACACGTGAGCCTCCCCCTGGTTCCCCTGCCACCTCCAGTGCCCCCTTGCCACCCCAGGAAGGTGCCTCCATGGCGTGGGTACTGCCTGCAGGACACAGGCTGGGGACCCAAGCTCTGCCTCCTCTCCATTGCTGGGTGCCGGAGCCACGTGTGTCATGAGCTGGGTGGGCTCAGCACAGATGGGTGAGGGGAGGGGTGTCTGGGGGTGCTGGTGTGTAGGGTGAGGGGTGCAAGACAGCCAGGGCTGCCTGTCTGTCCCTCCTCCTCCTCCTCACTCTCTGTTCCTTTGCCCCAGAGAGGGGGACTGGTGGGAGGCCAGGTCGCTGAGCTCAGGAGCCACGGGCTACATCCCCAGCAACTACGTGGCCCCTGTGGATTCCATCCAGGCTGAAGAGTGAGTAGGGGGGGTACAGGGATGGAGGCAGACCCCAACCCCACCTGCCTGCACCCTGGGTGTCCTGGTGAGCCCCAGCAGTGCCGTGGCGCTGTGTGGGGTCCTCGTGGATGCCCCTGGGCAGTGCCCTCCCAGCACTGAGCCCGTCACTGTGGCAGGTGGTACTTTGGGAAGATCGGGCGCAAGGACGCGGAGCGGCAGCTCCTGTGCCACAACAACTGCAGGGGCACCTTCCTCATCCGGGAGAGCGAGACCACCAAAGGTACAGGGATGGGCCACCAGGTGTGCACACCTGTGCAGCTGTGCACACACCTGTGCCCCTCCCTGACCTGTGCCCCCCACGTAGGTGCCTACTCCCTCTCCATCCGGGACTGGGATGAGGCCAAGGGGGACCATGTGAAGCACTATAAGATTCGGAAGCTGGATAGTGGGGGGTACTACATCACCACCCGTGCCCAGTTCGAGACTGTCCAGGAGCTGGTCCAGCACTATATAGGTAGGGTGGGATGGAGGGCACGAGAGGGGATGATGGGAGGGATAGGGAAAGCCCTGGAGAGCCCTTGGTAAGAGACTGGCTGGGTCAGCTGGGCGGAACTGAGGAAGGAGGGGACAGTTCTGGTGGTGGCACTAAGGGACTCCCCGAGGGTCTGCCCTTTTTCCGTGTCCTGGGTGCAGGGAGCACCTGACCTTGCTGAAGAAGGTGTGGGTGGGCATCACCCACTCCCCGGGCACAGCTGGGGGGATTGGGGGCCCAGCCCAGCTGAAGGGGTGCAGGGCTGTCCAAGGGGGAGGTAGAGGGGGGTGCACCCCCTTTTAGTACATGAATGTTGAATGTGAGTGGACGATAGAGAATCCTGGGTGATGCCCAGGCAGGGAGGGTGGACAGAGGTCCAGTGGTGAGCCGTGCCCACACTGACCCTGTCCCCCCACCCCGGTGCTGCAGAGCGGGCGGCCGGGCTGTGCTGCCGCCTGGCTGTGCCGTGCCACAAGGGCACCCCCAAACTGGCCGACCTGTCAGTCAAAACCAAAGATGTGTGGGAGATCCCCCGAGAGTCCCTCCAGCTCCTCAAGAAGCTGGGGAATGGGCAGTTCGGGGAAGTCTGGATGGGTAGGGCCTGGTGGGCAAGCTGGGGCGAGGGACTGGGGGGACAAGGGGGTACCCCAAGGCCTGGCACTCCCCCTGGAAAAGCTCCTCTGCCTGTGGCACAGGCTGAGCCACACCGATTCACCAACACAGAGAAGTATCCCATGTCCTCTGGGCTCACAACAGGTACCCCAAGATGCCCCATGACATATGGGCAAGCAGCCCCCCCAATTCAGACAACAAGACCAGGCCAGGGGGTCCCACCTTTGTCCTCCTCTTCCTCCAACGCCCCGTGCTCCCCCCGCTCGGCGTGCATGCTCCATTCATCCCATCACACCCCCTCCCTCCTCCTCCTCCTCCCCTGCCTGTCCCCCGACCCCCCTGCAGAGTGTAACGATGGGTTGTGCCATCTGCTCACCCGCCCGTGCCCCGCTATGAAGCCCCAGACCCTGGGATTAGCTAAGGACGCCTGGGAGATAGAGCGGGAATCCATCACCCTCAACAAGAAACTTGGCATGGGATGTTTCGGAGACGTGTGGATGGGTAAGGCTGGCCCAGCTGGCTGGGGTGAGGGGCAGAAGAATCCCAGTCCTGCCCTGGCATGGAGCATCACAGGGTGCCAGGGGGTACTCACGGGCAGCTTGGCACAGGATCCCCCATGGAGGGACAGGGAATGGGGTGAAGTATCAGGAGGTGAGCTCAAGGTTACCTTGGGGTGAGTGAGACCCTTTGTCCTGAGTGGGGTATGGTGGGATCATGGCCCCTCCTTGCCCTGCCCTGATTCCTTCCTCCTCCATCCATGCACCCACCCATCCATTCATCCATCTATCCATCCATGCATGCAAGCAAGCACCCACACACCCCTCCACCCACACACCCCTCCACCCACACACCCTCCATCCCGGCCCTGCCAGGGCTGGCTGTGCCCTGGGCTCTTGCTGACCCCGTGTCCCCACCCCAGGCACATGGAATGGCACCACAAAGGTGGCAGTGAAGACACTGAAGCCAGGGACCATGTCCCCCGAGGCCTTCCTGGAGGAGGCTCAGATCATGAAGCGGCTGCGGCACGACAAGCTGGTGCAGCTCTACGCCGTGGTGTCCGAGGAGCCCATCTACATTGTCACCGAGTTCATGAGCCAGGGTGAGCGAGGGGACACTGCCCAGGGGACCCTCAACTGCTCCTGCAAGCCTCACCCTGCCTGGGCACAGTTCTTATGGGCACCCTTGAGTTTTGGGGCTCTTTGACTGATCCTCCCTCTGCCTGCAGGCAGCTTGTTGGATTTCCTGAAGGACGGGGATGGGCGCTACCTGAAGCTGCCCCAGCTGGTGGACATGGCAGCCCAGGTATAGGGGGGCTGGTACAGGGTGGGGGTGACCCCCTAGGGGTGTTTTGGGGGGTCCCTCACTGCTTCCCCCCCACCCCAGATCGCGGCAGGCATGGCGTACATCGAGAGGATGAACTACATCCACCGGGATCTGCGTGCTGCCAACATCCTGGTGGGGGACAACCTGGTGTGCAAGATTGCTGACTTCGGCCTCGCTCGCCTAATTGAGGATGATGAGTACACGGCACGGCAGGGTGGGGACCCCCAACCTGCCCCCTCCCTGCTCTGTCCCACCCTCAGCCTGGAAATGGTCACCCCAGGGTTGGGTGGCCTGGGCAGTGGGGGCCCCAAATAATGGATGCCCCAGGGGGATGGATATCCTGGGTGATGGATGTCCCAGGGGATGGGTATTCTGGGTGATGGATGTCCCAGGGGATGGGTATCCTGGGTGATGGATGTCCCAGGGGATGGGTATTCTGGGTGATGGGCACCCCAAACAATGGATATCCCAGGAAATGGGTATCCTGGGTGATGGGTGTTCCAGGGGATGGGTATTCTGGGTGATGAGCACCCCAAACAATGGATATCCCAGGAAATGGGTATCCTGGGTGATGGGTGTTCCAGGGGATGGGTATTCTGGGTGATGAGCACCCCAAACAATGGATATCCCAGGAAATGGGTATCCTGGGTGATGAATGCCCCAGAGAATGGGTATCCTGGGTGAAGGACACCCCAAATATAATGGATATCCCAGGCAGTGGGTATCCTGGGTGATGGGTGTCCCAGGGGATGGGTATCCTGGGTGATGGGTGTCCCAGAGAATGGGTATCCTGGGTGAAGAACACCCAAAATGCTGGGCACCCCAGTTTATGGGCATCCCAGGGGATGGGTGCTCCACATGATGGGTGCCCCAGCCAGGGCTCACCTGCCTGCCCTTTCAGGTGCCAAGTTCCCCATCAAATGGACAGCTCCAGAGGCTGCACTTTTTGGGAAGTTCACCATCAAGTCGGATGTCTGGTCCTTTGGCATCCTCCTGACCGAACTGGTGACCAAAGGCCGGGTGCCCTACCCAGGTATGGCCCCCTGGGGCAGTGGGCACCCCTGGGGAGCAAAAAGGGGCTGACCCTCCCTGGCAAGGCTTGCCCTGTGCCTGGGTTTCCCCATCACAGAGACCAGCACTAAGCAATGCCGCTGTGTCCCTCATTGTGCCTCACTGTCCCCGCTGCCTTGTCCCGTGGGGGTGCTGATCACTGAGCAGGGGGTCCTTGTCACACAGGGATGAACAACAGGGAGGTGCTGGAGCAGGTGGAGCGGGGGTACCGCATGCAGTGCCCGGGGAACTGCCCCTCATCCCTGCACGAGGTGATGGTGCAGTGCTGGAAGCGAGAGCCCGAGGAACGCCCCACCTTCGAGTACCTCCAGTCCTTCCTCGAGGACTATTTCACTGCCACTGAGCCCCAGTACCAGCCTGGGGACAATCAGTGACCCCCCCAGAGGCCCTGGGGTGGCTTTGGGATGAATCTCTGCCTTTTTTTGCAGGGGAGTTGCTCTCTTTGGCTGTGCCCCCCAAAAAGTCTGTTGGGGGGTGCTCAGGGTGCCCCAGGTAGGACATGGGGCTTTGCACAAGGGTGTTGGACTCAGAGAGGAGGTGAAGTCCTGCCCCACAGCCCCTCCCTTCCCCACCCCCACGTGTTGCCTTCACACCCAGCTTTGAACATGAGAAGGGCTTTGCCTGGGGGAGAGGAGTGTGGGGGACACCCCTGAGACCCCCACAGACACCCCCAGACCCACAGCAGCAGGAACCCCAATCCAAATCTCCTCTGGGAATGCACCTGGGGGCATTCAGCCCCACAAATCCTGGCACTGATCTGGGAAAGTCACCTCAATTTCCCCTCCCCTCTTTATCTTTTCTTTAATTTATAAGATTTTATACCACTCACCCCAGCAGCCATCACCCCCTCCAAGGGATTCTGGTATTTGGGGGGATCACTTTTCCCCCCCTTTTTTCTCCTCTGCTTATAGAAGAGCCAGCTCCTGAAAGCCATAAACCTCTGCTTGCACTGGGGGGAAACAGGGAGTCCTGGGGTGTGTAAGGGGTCCTGGGGGGGTACAAGGAGTCCTGGGAGAGGACAAGGGGTCTGTGGGGGCCCAGGTAGGGTGGGGGGAAGCTCTGCTTCAGGGGCTGTTCCCTCCTGCCCCATGAGGGGCAGGAGGGGGGTACGGGATGGAGTCACCCCCCATGGCACTTGTGGGGGTCCTGATGGCAACTTGGCTCAACCCCCTGTGGCTGTGAGGGGGGAATTTGGGGGTCAATGTGACTGTGATTGCACTGCAGGGGGGTGCCAGCTGGCTCCTGGGGTCCCACTTCCCCCTGGGCCCCCCTATTCCTGGCCGGGCCCCAGTCCATGGTCAGGAGCTCCCCCTGCACCCATGGGACAGGGCTGTGGGTGGGCAGTGTCATGGGTGGGGGGTGGGGGGGAGGGGTTTGTTGTCTATTTTTTTAAGGAAGTCTGTAAATAGAGAGAAATAAAAGCTTTCTAACAAGCTGGGGGGGAGCCTCCTGCTGGGGGAGGGGGGGCCATGCTGGGAGGTTGGGCAGGAAGAGGTTAATTTTCCTTTCAGCTTGGCCTCCCCAGCAGGGCCCAGCTGTGGCCGGTAATGAATTCCCCAGCACTGGTGGTGGGAACGGGGGACTGGTCCCTGCCCCAGCCAGGGAGGGGGTCAGGCTTGGGGAGAGGCCCTGGGCAGTTGGGGAGGGGGCATGGAGCCAATGCCAGTGGGTTTGGGGACTTGCCAGAGAGACTGGAGGACATACCAAGAGTTTGGAGAATGTGTCAGGGGAGTTTGGGGACATACAAGGGGGCTTGGGGACATACCAGAGGTTATGGGGACGTGCTGAGATGTTTGGGGACACACAAGAGGGCTTGGGGGACATAACAGTAGATTTGGGGACATACCAGGGCTTGTGGACATACCAAGGGCATTGGGGACATACCAGGGGGTTTGGGAACATGCCAGGGGCATTGGGGACATACCAGGAAGCTTGGGGACATACCAGGGGGTTTGGGGATGTACTGAGGTGTTTGGGGACATACCAGAGGGCTTAGGGACACACCAGGGGGGATTGTGGATGTGCCAGGGGGGTTGGGGGACATACCAAAGAACCTGGGGACACGTCACCATCCCTGAATACCACCAGGCATCTCACAACTCCCCATTCACCTCACCTCCCACAAGAGCTACAGATTCCCGGGGCACACGGATGTGGAGCAAAGCAGGGTTGGATATGCCCCCTCCTTCCACATCCCAGGGAAAAATCCCTGGGGAAGGGCCAGGCCCCTGGCCAGGCTTGGCTGGGCAGGGTGGCAGCCTGCCCGGGGCCGGGGGGGCAGAGCAGATTGTGTGGCAGGGCCAGCCGGGGCCAGGATTCGGTTGGCACCAGGAGGCTGCGGGCACAGCCCCAGTGCCAGATTGTGGCCATCGGCTCTGGCCACCCTGCAACTGGGGCTGGACACTGGGGGACACATCCAGGGGCACCCCACGGGCACGGCACCACCACCAGCACCCCCTGGTATTTGGCACACACAGGCTGTGACACTCACCCAGCACCCCCAAACCACCCTCCTGCTGTGTGGGGCTCACACGTCTCACCCACCCCATGTGTCCCCTGGGCCTGGGGACAGGGGGACACACGTGCTGTCCCTCCACATCCCCGAGGGGGACACAGAGTCCTCCAGACAGGGGGAGCACCCCAGTTCAACCCCCAGCACAGCACTGGGACAAAGCAGGGTTGGGGTCCCCCCCTCTGTGCCCCTGGCTGGCACTGGTGCTGGGCAGGGTCCATCTGTGACTCATTGCTAGTAATTAAAGACTCCATTTAATTGCAACTGGAGGTTGCATAGAGCTGGGCTGGCTTGGGGGGGCCACAGGGACCCGAATCCAATCCAGGACTGAGGGGTGCTGCAGGATGGACCCCGGTGTGCTGAGCCCCAGCTGTGCTGGCCTTGACTCCATCCCTGTTCCTGCTCATTCCTGCCCATTCCTGCCTTGTTACTGCCTGTTCCTGCCTGGTTCCTGCCCATTCCTGCCTTGTTACTGCCTGTTCCTGCCTGGTTCCTGCCCATTCCTGCCTGTTCCTACCCATTCCTGCCTGATACCTGCCCATTCCTGCCTGCCTGTGCATTCAGAGGGGCTGATCCCAGCATTCTCTGTCCAGCTCCCAACTGGAAGCAATGCCACCCCTTCATGTCCCCAGCCAAGGTCCCTTGTCCCCAGCGGTCCTGGTGGCAGGAGTGGGTCAGGGCAGGGGCAGAGGGTTTGTGCTGACCCTGCTGTGCCCCAGGGATCCACGCGGATTCAGCCACGTGCTTCTCCATGTGGTTGTGCCACCACAATCCCTGTGTGACCATGGTCATGTCACCCGAATGTGTCCCCGATATTTGCCTTGGGTGTCATGAGTGTGAAAGCTCTTGGGGACAGAGTGGGGCCCAAGACTGCAGGGACCTGTGTGAGAGGGCTGGGGAGGGCTCTCCATGCTGTCCTTCCCCCCTCTCCCTCCACGGGTGCCCCAGGAGGGCTGAAGGGGTTAAAGGGTTTTGCTGTGGGGTGACCGCAGGCTGGGCAGGGGAGGGGGCATCGATTTTATGTTAATGCTGGGCTGCATCGATCAGGGGTGGAGGGACAACTGCTGGGGGGCACAGCCACCCCCGCTCCCAGGGTCACCCCTCACAGAGCCCCTGCAGCTCCCAGCAGGGTCCACCCTGGAGCCAGGAGCAATGGGGAGGTGGGGAAGGAGGCTGGGACCCCCCAAAGTGCTGCGGGCTCATTTTTGCTGCAGAGTTTGGGCTGGGGGCTTGATGGCTGTGGTGGTGGAGAGGGCAAGGCTGGGGGGGCTCTTCCTCTCCTGGCTGGTCAGTCCTTGCAGTGTCACAGCTGCAACATCTTCAGAGAGGAGCCAGAGCAGCTCAGCACCACGGGGGTTGATCCAGCACCACCGGGACTGATCCAGCACCACCAGGTGCCCCCAAAGCTCCCCAGGAACCCCATGCCCACAGTGGCCAGCACTGCCCACACACCCTGCCCATCCCCTCTCCGGATGGCTGCTCTGCCAGCGCTGTGCCAGCCTGGGCCCACAGTAGGGGCTCACGGCAGGGGGGTCTGGATCCAGCGTGCCCACCCAGTGCCAAGCGCGCGGTGGGCGCAGGTGTGAGACCGCCGCAGATGGCCAGCACTGCAGACCCTGGCACGGGGGGGGGCCGCGGCACTGCTGCCCTCCCTGGGGGTCCCTGTGCCCCCAAGACGCTGCTGGGGACCCTCGAGCATGGGAAGGAGCCATCCCCACCCAGGGCAGGGCAGGGCTTTGTCCCTGTCTCCCTCGGTCCCGCCTCCCCAGGGACTGGCAAAGCCTGCAGAGCTCCTGGGTCGTGGATCAGAGCCACGTCTCCACGGCAGCAATGGCCAGACAACAGTGGAAAATGGCCAAAAATGTGGGTTTAAGCTTGACCAGGCTTGAGCCTGCTGGTCCAGGCCTGCAGGGACTGTGTTCCCAGAGGGGAAACTGAGGCACAGACGGATTTATCTGCAGTCGTCCAGCAGCTCGGCACCAGTCGCTGGGAGGGGACACCTTTTTTCCGTGGAAAAACAACAGATAATTGGGAAGAGCTGTGCTCCAACAACAGCAGCATCTGTGAGAGCAGTGGGGGAGCAGCAGGATTTGGGGACGGAGGTTTGTTGGGCGTGGGGAGGGTCAGGTGACAGCACAGACACAGGCGATGGGGAGGGGGCACAGCGGGAGCTCTGCTTTGCCAGACACGGGGCTGCTCGGAAATGGTTTTATTGGGAGAAATCTGGGATGGTTTTGCTGCTGCTCCGGGGCAGCCTGAGGCTGGAATTCAGCGATAAATGGGGCTCTTCTGCCGCAGTTATATTTATGGAGGTAAAATCTGGCTGGCCCAAACCCCCCACAGACGTCAGAGGGGCAGGACACCCCCAAACCCCTTTAGAGTCTCTGGACCCTGCTCCCCACAAAGGCAACTCCTGTATCCCAACAAAACACCAACACCTTTCGCTGTCGCCTCTCCCCCCACGTCCCCGCGCACCCCAGATCTCCCCCACAGCTCCCCATTGCCCCCAAAGCCCTTCTCCTACCACGGGGACATTTCGGTGTGACAACTGCCACCACTCCCCAGCCAAGCCAACCCCAGCTTTGAGGGGACAAACCCAGGCAGGCCCCCCTGATCCTGCCCACGGGAGTGGCTTTGCCTCCCCGGGTTTGGGGAGCGGAGTGGGGTGCGGGGTGCGGGGACACGGGCTGAGCCGGGGACAGCGGTGGCCCCGGCTCGGCAAAGCAGCCACTAGATGGTAGCGTAAGTCCACGCCAACGCTGCTGACACAGCACTTGGCTGGGAGAGGGGACAGGGTGCCCGGGTGACCCGAGTGGCCCTGGGGACCCGACTCTGCCATCCACCTCCCCAGGTACAAAGAGATCCTGGCAGGGCTGAGCACCCGCGGAGTTGGGACACGAGTGACGTGGACACAACTCACCTGCCTCAATGTCCCCTGGCATGGCTGGGAGCCACCTGTGCTCATGGGGACAACTGGGGACCCTGCTCCCCACCCCATCATGCCCATCTCCCCATCTCTACCCCAAACCCACACCCCAAAGACAACCCCAAAGACACTGCAGGACACAAGCCTGAGTTGAGGGGGGACAAACCCAGGCCTGGGGACAAGTGGGGTGACCCACAAGGCACCCAACTCAGCTTGGAGGTGCTGGGCACCCATAGGAGCCTGGCAGGGCTGGTATAGGGGTGTCCATCCCACCGTGAAGCGCCTCATTTTCCTCCTCATCCTCCCCCAGCCCTGCCCAGGGCTCCATGCCAGGCTGATATATATATTTTATGATAACTATAGAGATGCACTTCAAACCTGACAAAGGACTTTGACAGTTTTAAGCATCTCTTTGATTAATACATGACCTTTTAATGCTTCGGATTAAATTAATAAATCTTTTACATTCTAACCCATTCTGCTTGCAATGTCATGTTTTTTGCACGACCTCTCTCTCTTCCCTGCCCTGTCCCTCTGTCTCACTCCCCCCATCCCTGCACAGGTACAGTGATCCACAGCCTTGCAATATTCATGGGGCGCAGAGCCCTGCAAGGCGAGAAGGGAGGGATCCTCCTCGGTGGTTTTTTTTTTTTTTTTGAACCATCCCTAAAAATAGCAAGAAAATTCAAAGCTGACATTCAGGGCGAGGGGACGAGGAAGCCTGCAAAGTTGCTCACTCAGCCACCAGCAATTGCAGCGATCCTGTTTGCGTGTGCAGATTCCTCTGCTGACCGGGCTGGAGCCCAGGCCTCCTCTCTGCTCCGCTCCCAGGAGCGATGCAGTCCATGCCCCATCCTTATCCGGGGTGTGCAGAGTCCAGGCAGTCCCAAATCCAGCCCCGCTGATCCCACTGGGGCACCCAGAGGGGACGGAGCTGACGCCTCTCCAGCTGCAATAGGTCCCTGCTGGAAGGTGACTCTCAGCTTGACCCCAGCTCACCAGTTCATCCCATTTCGGCAGCGAAACTGGGGTGCCCAGTGCGAATCCAGAGCACAGACTCACTCCTTCCTTGCTGCCTGTTGATCCAAAAACACACATCCAACCCCGAGCTGCCCCGCGCAGGCAGAGGGCTGCTGTGGAGCCAGGTGCTGTGTCTCTCCCTGCACCCATGTGTTATTCCATCGATGACTCACGTGTTATTAGCAGGCAAGCAATATTCCCAATTCCCTGGAGTTAACCCTTCACTCGTCACTCACAAAAACACGGTGTCATAACAAACATCACTGGTATTATCTACTTTAATTATATTGTATCTACCCGGCTGTGGGAACATTAACAGCGACGGAGAGTTGGTGCTGGGGAGATGCTCCATGGAGCCGTGGGGAGGGAGGTTATGGGGTGATCAGGGAGCTGGGGGGCAGCTCCCTGCTCTGCCACCTCTGTCCTAAGGGGTCTTGGTCACCACCTTCCCTTCTGGCGTTCCCCCTGGGATGTGGCCAAGAGGGGACACAGTGCTGTGTCCCAATGAAATTGGAGGAGCAGGGTGTTAGCAAACAGCAGGGGTGTTTCCAGGCCTCAGAAAGAGCTTTTGACTGGGAAAAAAAAAAGAGTTAAAAGTGGTAGGGGAAAGGAAAAAAGAAGGTGTTTGGCTCCAGGGGAATACTTGGCTCCAGGGGAATACTTGGCTTCAGCGAGATTCTTGGCTCCATAGGGTGTGTGAGGGCGCAGGGGTGCTGAGTTGGAGAGGGTGATGAAGCGCACCCCGGATTGTGGGCGGAGGGCGGCAGGGGAGGGGGGGTATATCCCCAAATCCTGCATCCCTCAGGAGGGGGTGCGCAGTGCGGGTGCAACCCGGGAGAGGGCAGCAATGCCCCGCGCATCCCACTGGGACCTCGGGGAGGGGGGGCAACCCGGGTTGGGGGTGTTACCGTCCCCCGAGGGTGCCCCCCTCAAAGTACCCCCTCTCCGTAAGTATCCCCCCCTCCCAAAGCAGCGCGCAACGGCTGCGCGCCCGTTTGCGCCCCTCCCTGCGCGCTTCGCAGCGACTGGGAGGAGAAAAAAAAGGGGGGGGAAGGAAGGAGGGGAAAAAAAAGAGGGGGGGGAAAGGAAGGACTACAAGGCCCGGCATGCCCCGGCGGTGCTGCACGGCTCCCCGGGGTGCCGGATGCTGGCCGTGCCGCTGACAGCGGAGCGAAGCGGAGCCGCGGTCCCCGCCGCGCACGGAGAGAGGAGCGAGGGGCTGGGCGCGCCTGGCCGCCGGCTCTGCTCCCCCCCTTTTATCCCAGCCCCCACAAAGCCGGGAGCGGCAGAAGGCAAGAGAGAGGGAGGAGGTGGTGGAGGAGGAGGAGGAGGAGGAGGAGGGAGGAGGAGGAGGAAGGGGGGAGGCAGCGGCAAGCCAGGGCTCTGCTGCGCTGTGTCTTTCTTTGCTTTCCGCAGGCGGCGAGCGGCGGAGGCGCAGAGGGGAGGTCGGTTCCCCTCCGCCTCCCGCTCCGCTGCCTTTTGTGTGTGTGTGAGAGGCGAAGGGGGGGGGCAAGAAAAGAGAGGAGGAAAAAAAAGAGGGGGAAAAAAGGTGGAAAATAGGGGGAGAAAAAAAAAAGGGGGAAAAAAGGGGCAAAAAATAAGCTGAGCGGTAGAGGGGAGAGAAAATCCCGGAAAAAATAAAATAGAGGGGTGGAGGGGGGGGAGAGGGAAGGAGGAAAGAGCAGGCAGGGGACGGAGGAGGGGGCGGGCTGGCAGGAGCGGAGTTGCCTGGGGAGAATGTGAGCAGGAGGCGCTGGAAATGCTCTCGTTGAAGGTGGCGAGCGGTGCCGAGGGCTCCGGGACCCCCGCGGCCGGTCAGGACGCAGCCCCGGCGGGCGGCAGGAGCCTCCCCAAGCGGGCGGGCTCCGAGGGGCGCGGAGCGCAGGAGCCGGCGGGTGAGTACCGGGGACCCCCGCCTTTGTGTGGGGCTGGGAGGGGGGAGGACACACGGGACACCCCCTTTGGGCAGAGCGGGAGGAGGGGAGGAGGAGGCGGCGTGTCGCGCGTGTGTGTCCCCCCCCGCGCCGTCCCCTCCGCTGAAGTTGCGCGGCGAGTTAGTGCCAAATTGCCGGAGTTTAATGGCACTTGGGGCGGGGAGGGGCGTGCGGGAGGTGGGGGGGGGGGCGCCGGGGCGAGCCCCCCATGGCGGGGTGGGCTGCCATGTCCACGAGTTCGGTCGCCTCCCCCTGGACAACCCCCCCCCCGCGTCTTCACCCCCCGCCCCCCCCCGGGTGCGAGCGGTGAGTGACAGCTGTCAGAGCCGGCTCCGGCCACTAGAAGGCAGAGCCTGTCAACAGCGCTGGGGGTTAGGGGGGCTCCCCGGGGGACATGAGGACCCCCTCGGGGCACAGCATCCCACCCCCTTCCCCTGGCAGCCTGGCCCCGGGAAGCGGCGGGCTGGCCCGGCCCTCGAGGGGCAGCCTCGGGGGGCTGGGGGGGCGTGGAGGGCGTGGGGTCTCCCCGCAGCCCCGCCGGTGAAGTTGCGAGGTCCGTGGCGCGGGGCTCGGCAAGCGGTTGTCACTCCGGTGCCTGTCATCCCTCATCCCCCCTTTGATTTGTTTTTATCGATCAGCTGATTTAAACCCCCCCCCCCTGCGCGGCCCCTCGGTGCTTGTGACGGGGACCACGGGGGACCCACGGTGGCTTTGGCAGGGGCTGGAGTCACCCCCTGGGGTCACGCTGACGCCAGCCCCTCTGCCCACCTTGGGGATGTGTTTGGTGTCCCCAAGGCCCTCGCAGGTGGAGACACCTGGGTGCCTGCTTGTTTACGTGCTGGGGGGAACGACGTGGCTGTGCCCAGGGCCAGGTGGCCTCGTGCCCCCACCCGCCTCGGCCCGTGGCTGCCAGAAGAGCCCCCCAAAAGCGGCAGGGTGAGCTCATTGTGTGGCACAGCGCGCGGTGGAGTCACTCCAGATTTATCCTGGCGTGACAGAGAGCAGAAGCGAACCCCCGGGGCGACGGGCACGGATCCTGCCCCGCTTGCTTGCCCACCCTGGCGCCGGCGTGGTCAGACCCGGGGGGGGCGCGTGGTCTGAACTGGGGCCCCGTGGTCTGAATCGGGGGCCCCCCTCCCAAGCCTCCCCGCCTTTCCTCGCCCCCCCAGGTGTCCCCTTACACTGGCTTCTCCTGCTGGGCTGTGGAATTTGCAGGGGAGGGTGGTGGTGGTGCTGGGGAGCGGAGGGGAAAGAGGAGGGCGGAGAGGGGGGGGCTGGAGAAGGGATGGCGCGGCGCCAAATTCCGCTCTGCCATGTCTCTGTAACCTGAATAGGCCAACTCCATCCCCGGTGCGAGTCCCCCGGGGCTCCGCCGCGCTCCGATGCAGTCAGGCGGGAGGTGGCTTTCGCGGGGCTGCTGCCGTGTTCCCCCCGTCGGACACTCCGGCCACCCCGGCCCCGTTCGTTCCCGGACAGCAGCCGGAGCCTCCGCGCGCCCGCCGGGAGCCGGTCGGGCAGGAGGTGGGGATGCCTTGGGGGAGAAGGGTTGGCACCGTGGCAGGGACGGGGTAGCCAAGGACACGCCGGGAGCGGGGCGGCCGGCGGAGGAGAAGCCATGGAAGCCCATGGAAGGTTACGGGAAGCCTGGGGGGGCCGGCGCTGCCCTGGCCTCCTTAGAGGAGGCAGCAGAGACCCGGGGCAGGCTATTTCTGCTGAGATCCCGAGGAAAGCTCTGGGAGAATTGTGGGCTTCTATAAATAGTGTGTGTCAGCCGAGTGGAAACAGGGCCTTGAAATGCTCCTGCTATTCTCCCGAGTGCTTGGAACCAGCTCTTGGTAAACAGGGCAGCGGTGGGGAGGGCTGTTTCCTTCTTCCGGGCTCGGTAACAGGAGCGGGAGGGATGTGGGGGGGATTTTTTTGCCTGGTGATATGGCAGCGTTCCCCCCCGGGGCCGGCCGGCTGGATGCCGGGCTGTGGCCGGGCTGCCCGGATGCGGGATGGCTCCTGAATGCGTCGCAGATGTGTGTCCCCCCCCTCCCTACCCGCTGCTGTCCCCTCCCCAGCCCCGCCGCCCGCCAAACTTCGGGGCTGGGATGCGCCGTGTGGTCCTCGGGGAGCCGGCGCTGCCGGGGGCGGTTTTCGGGGCGCGGGGGCTCAGCTGGCCGGGGGATGCTCAGCACACCCCCTGCTCTCGCCGGCATGGGGGTCTGCAGGGTCCCAGCCCCGTTCCCCCACTCCCCACCGCGCATCCGTCCGGGCTGGAGTTGATCCCGCTTTGCCTCGGGGCACATGCTGAGCGGTGCCTTGCGCGTGCTGGAGGGCAGGGATTCGATCCCGTGGGACCTTCCCAGGCATGTCTGGACACCCAGGGTGCTGCGGACCTCCTTCCTCGGGGGGTTGTGCATGTGAAGGGGACATGGTGACATATTCCCAGGGTGTTTGCTTGGCTCCAGGGTGCATCCTGGCAGTCCCAGCACTGCGGGGAGCATTCAGCTTCCCACGGGGACCCGGCATCCTGCTCAGTGTGACCTCCCTTCGTACCCGCACCCCAGTGTTCACCCTGTGCTGTACACAGTGGCTCAAAAGCTGCCTTGGATGTTTTTTCCCTTAAAAATAACCCAGAAGGGAAACAACTGGGCTGCACTCAGCTTCCCACTGGGAGTTTTTAGGGTGATGTACAGCAGGCTGTGAGGCGAGAGGGATCCAGTGCACTTCTGGTGGGATTTGGCGTTGAATTCAGAGTTCACCAGGGTGTCACAGGGCTGGGGGGCTCACCCTGTCTCCATGTACTGCCTGCCTGGGTGCTTGGTGCCAGCACAGCAGACCGTGCCCTCGGCGTGGGTGGGAAGGGGCGAGCTCCAGTCCAGTGGTTTCTTTCTTTTTTTTTTTTCCCCTCTCCATCTTTCTTTTTTTTCCCTTTTTTCTTCCTTTTTTTTTTATTCTTTCCCTCCCTCTCTGTGGGTTGAGCGTTGGGGCGACAGACAGGGAAAGTCTGAGCAATGGTCTCCGTGCTGGTGCTGTCTTCAATCACCACGTCCCAGAATCCCTCGCTCTGGGCCTTCTAGGCACAAGGGCTTACAGCGAAAATCGGCAGCTGCAGCTGCGAGTGAAAGCACAAGAGCCCGGCTGGGTCTTTGGCATCGGCAGGAGAGCAAAAAAAAGCTGGGGGAGGCGAGGAGGGAAGGGAAAAGGGGGGGGCGAAATGTGCCCTGTGGTTTTTTTCCAGGCTTGCCACCGAGGGTTGTGTTTCAGAGCATCGGTTCCCGGGCGCGGGAAGAGGCGGGAGGATGGGGGGGTGCGGAGCGGTGCCTCCGGGGAGCTCATTAAAATCTGTCGGCTCCCCCCTTTCTCCGGCCGAGGGAGGCTGGATGTGGAAGGAAGGAGGGAGGGACGTGCTGGGAAGGAACATGCCGGCAAACTGGCTGCCCGGTGGGGACAGTTGCCGGCCCAGGCAGGAACGCTGCCCCGGGGGCTCACCTGTCGGAGCACGTCGGGCGCGCGGTGCCAGCGAGGCCGTGACAGGGGCTGGCGTGTGCCGCCACGCCAGGGACTCCCTCGGCACCTGGAGAAACCCCCGGACACCCAGCCCGGCTCAGAGGGGTGATGAGCTGCCACGGTGCCAGGGTGGCAGTGGGGGGTGTTTGGGAGGGTGCAGGGGGTCAGTGGGGTGAAGGCAGGAAGAGGGGGTGTGAGCAGGAACTGTTGGCATGTGCATGGGCAGTGTTTGGTGTGCAGGGAGAGTTTGGGTGTGCTGGCAGCGTTTGGTGTGCAGGCAGGGCTTGGTGGGCAGAGTTTGGTGTGTGGTTTTAGTGTACAGGCAGGGTTTGGTGTGTGGGCATGGTTTGGTGTGCAGGGTTTGGTGTGCAGAGAAGGTTTGGTGTGCAGGGTTTGGTGTGCAGAGAAGGTTTGGTGTGCAGGGTTTGGTGTGCAGGCAGGGAGTGATGTATGGGCAGGAACTGGTGTTCAGAGTTTGGTGTGCACAGAAAGGTTTTGGTGTGCAGACAAGTTTGGTGCTTGGATGGGGATTGGTGTGCAGGGATTAGTGTACAGGCAAGAGTTTGGTGTACAAGGTTTGATGTGTGGGCAAAGTGTGGTGTGCAGGCAGGGATTGGTGTGCAGGGTCTGGTGTGCACAGAAAGGGTTTGGAGTGCAGGGTTTGGTGTGCAGGCAGGGTTTGGAGTGCAGGGTTTGGTGTGCAGGGTTTGGTGTGCAGGGTTTGGAGTGCAGGGTTTGGTGTGCAGGGTTTGGTGTGCACGGTTTGGTGTGCAGGCAGGGTTTGGTAGGCAGGCAGGGTTTGGTGTGCAGGGTTTGGTGTGCAGGCAGGGTTTGGTGTGCAGGGTTTGGTGTGCAGGGTTTGGAGTGCAGGGTTTGGTGTACAGGGTTTGGTGTGCAGGCAGGGTTTGGTAGGCAGGCAGGGTTTGGTGTGCAGGGTTTGGTGTGCAGGCAGGGTTTGGTGTGCAGGGTTTGGTGTGCAGGGTTTGGAGTGCAGGGTTTGGTGTGCAGGGTTTGGAGTGCAGGGTTTGGTGTACAGGGTTTGGTGTGCAGGCAGGGTTTGGTGTGCAGGCAGGGTTTGGTGTGCAGGCAGGGTTTGGAGTGCAGGGTTTGGTGTGCAGGGTTTGGTGTGCAGGGTTTGGAGTGCAGGGTTTGGTGTACAGGGTTTGGTGTGCAGGCAGGGTTTGGTGTGCAGGGTTTGGCACATGGACAGGAATGGGTGTGCAGGGTTTGATGTACAGGGATGAGGCTGCCATGCAGATCCTGGGTGTTTCAATGAGTCTGTGCAGGTGTTGGCAGAGGGACACTCCACCCTGGTGAAAACACCTCCTTCCACTCCTCAGTGAAGGGAACAGACAGTGTTGGGGACCCCTCCCCTTTCCAAATCCCACTGTGCCAGTGGGCGAGCACTGGTGCAGCCTGGCCTGGCTCGAGGCGGGAGACGGGGGAGTGGCAAAATGTGGTATTGATCCTCTGGGAGGGAGAGAAAAGCAGCTCTGGCATCTGCCAGCTCCAACCTCTGCCCTTCCCACAGCTAAACCAGCTCCAGGCAGAGGGAGCAGCATGCCATCCCATCCCACCATCCCATCCCATCCCATCCTATCCCATCCCATCCCATCCCATCCCATCCCATCCCATCCCATCCCATCCCATCCCATCCCATGCCCGTGTCACTGCTGCCGCCCCCAGGGCCCTGAGCCCCACGCACACTCTTCCCTTTTCCCTCTTCCCTCTTCGCTCTTCGCCTCCTGCTGACTTCAGCGCATCGGCTTGGGCTCAGCGCCTGAACATTCCTCGCAAAACCTGGGCCTAAAATATCTGGAGGAGGATGGAGCGCCTTGGGCGAGGGAGATGAGCTCCTCAGCTGCGGGAAAGAGGGAGGCTGCCGGGCTGGAGGCAGCAGGGACGCTCTGCTCCCTGCCAGCTGCCAGCCCCGCTGGCCCCCTGGGAATTTGCCGGGAATAAATCTTGCCTGGTGAAGTCAGTGGTTTGGTTTGGGATGGATGTGCCCGGGCAGAAGCAGGGGTGGGAGGGGAGTGTGGCGCCCTGTGAGGCGCTGGATGAGGGGCATGGGGAGCAGGGATGGCACTGGGAAGGGGGGACAGAAGAGCACAGTGTCAGGGAGTGACAGAAACCAAGGTGGCAGGGCGAGTAGGGTCACAGAGGAAACAGGGTGGCAGGGAGTGGGGTAGCAGGGAACCAGCGTGACAGTGGAGCAGGGTGGCAGGGAGAAGGGTGGCACAGAATGGGGTGATGGGGGAGCAGGAGAGCAGGGTGCCGTGGGAGAGGAGTGGCAGAGAGCAGGGTGACAGTGGAGCAGGGTGATAGAGCAGGGTGGCAGGGAGAAGGGTGGCAGAGGAGGAGGGTGACAGGGCAGCAGGGTGGCAGGGCAGCAGGGTGACAGAGCAAGGGAGCAGGAAGAAGGGTGGCAGAGGAGCATGGTGGCAGGAAACAGGGTGGCAGGGTGACAGCAGAGCAGGGTGGCAGGGAGAGAGCTGGGTCTGGGTGGCTGAGGAGGGACAATAACTGCTGGGAGGGAGGTGCTAGGCGGGAGCTGTGTGAGAACCAGTTTGCGAGGTCCAGATTGGCAGCAGATCCTGAACCAGGAGGAGCTGAGCATCCATACGGCCCCTGCCGAGATCAGACGCGACGACAGCGACTCGGTTTGGGGGAAGAAATTGGAGGCGGGGGAAGCTTTTTTGCTGAAATGAAATTTGAACCCCAAAGTGGGAGGGAAGTGGAGGTGGGGGGCACGGCTCTCTCCACATGGTTATTACTGCTGTTTTCCACCCAGCTGAAAGGAGAATGTAGCTTAATATGGACCCGCGGGGAGGAGAAGCGCTCGGGAACGGGGATTTGGCAGGAGGGAGCTGGGAAACAGCAAGAGGAACGTAGAGGTGAGAGTGGCCAGGGCTTTGCCCAGGGAGGAGAGGACGGAGCTGGGCTGGAACAAGGCGCTATTGTTCTTGGCGAGCGGGGGGCCGGCTGCGGCCCCCCCAGACCCGCAGAGCTGGCGCGGATGTGGGGAAGGTTTTTGGGACCGGTTTTTCCCGGCGGATTGTTGGCTGGGGAGCTGGAAGGGCTCATGGTGTTGGGGTGCACCAAAGGGGGCGCGTGAAACGCCTGTGGAGGCTCAGGGTGAGCCTGGAGTGTGACAGGGAGGTGATGGCAGGTGAGAGGACAGGGGTGAGCCGGAGCAGTTCCGGATCAGGGAGTGGGAGTGGGGTTGGTGGGGCAGGGACTCGGTGCTGGGGAGCCGTGTGGGGATGGGGTGAAACCCGGTGTTTTGCCAGCACAGCTCCTTGGTGTGTCTGTGGGTCTGGGGAGGGCAAACCAGAGGGGCTTCTCCCCTCCCTGCTCTGGGGAGCTTTGTCACCCTGTGATCAGTGTCCTGCTGCGTTCCCCTCCTGGCTGTTGGCGTGTCTCTGGTGGTCCCCAGCCCTCCCATCCTATGTGTCCCCTCGGTCCCTCACCCTGGTGCCTGCCATTGCCATCCCTGGCACACCACGGCTGCCGTTGGTGTCACGTGCCACGTTGCCATAGCCTCCGGTTGTCCCCTGGGCCACCATGGTGCTTGGGGACACCCCAGGGTGGTGATGAGTGGGAGTGTGGGGAACCAGCGAGGCACAGAGGGGCTGGAGGAAGAGGAGGAGGAGGAGGATGGCGAGATGTGTCCCATGGGGTCCAAGGGCTGTGGCTGGGTAGTGGGTGCCGAGGCAGTGCCCGAGCTCAGGGCAAAGCTGAGCTTGTCCCAACCCTCCCTGGGCTCGCTATGCCTTGGCCCTCCCAGCCCAGGTGGAAAAGAGAGACACCCCCCCCAGCAAATCCCTGGCATTTGGTCCCCATCCCCCCAGTTCCCACCTCTCCAGTGCTTCCAACGAAGCGATGCCCTAAAGGCAGCAGAAGCACCTTCACAAGTGCACACTAAATATTTGAACACGCTTGGGTGGCTCTGATGTCTCTGCTGCTTTTGCTCTTCCCCACCCCTCCTTCCTTGGCCTCTCTGGGCCCCCCAGAATTTAGGGGATACCCACAGGGGGACTCCCCCTTTCCTCCCAGACAGGGGAGCTCAGCAGCTCTTGCTTGGAATTATTTGCTCCAGCCGAGCTGGTGCGGGGCTTGGCATGGCCGTGTCACCCTGGGTGTGTGTGTCACCGTGTGTGCCCCCCTTTTCCCAGCCCACTCTCTGCCAGCCCCGGCTGCACGTGGTGGTACCACGGCATCCGCGCGACGCCCGCCTCCCCATCCTTCATCCCTCCTCTTCCTCCCAGCCCCAGCACCCTGCAGCCGGGCTGGGCGCCCAGCGGGGCGGGAAGCGGGGGGAGCAGCGTTCCCCTCCCCTCCCCGGCATTCCTTGGGAGTGAAACACAAGAGCTGGCAGGGCACTCCTGCTTTCTCTGGCCTCCGCTCCTCCGGTGCCTGAACAAAGCCCTCCTGCCTCTCCCGGGAACCCGGGGTTTGAAACAGGAGAGGCGGCTGGTGCTGCGTGGCAATGTCCTCCTCCAGCTTGTTTTGGAGTCTCTGGTGGGTGGGGGACAGAGTTGGGCACGGTCCCCAAGGGAGGCAGCTCTGGATGGGGAATGCTGGGGTTACCCACAAGGACTGTCCACCACAAAGACTGTTGGCATCCTCCCCAACCTGGGCTTTGCATCCCCACCTTCTCACTGCCAACATATTGCTATGGAAACTGAGCCCTGGAGAATACCCGTTCAACCCCAGTTTGCCCCCAGTTTGGTCCCAGTTTGGCCCCCAGCTCTCATGCAGAACTCATCAGTGGCAACACAGGTTGGTGTAGCCTTCATCCCACGATCTGGGATGATGCATCCCAGAGGGAATGCACACTCCAGCCCCCTTCCCAAAGTCCAACACCCCTGTCCTCTCCAAACAAAGCCCCCCCCACCCTCCCCACCGCCCCCGGTGAAACAGGGCCCTGCCGGAGCGCAGTCCCCGACAGCGAAGGTTATTTTAATGGATGCATTACTTTAAACGAACCCTCCGCCATCTGTTCCACCCCCTAATTACGCATGCAAAAAAAAGCCCATCTCACAGCCAGCGCAGGAGAAAGTAAAGATATAAGTGATTTAAATGCATGTATCCGCAGCTCTGCCGGCAGCTGGGCTGGGCTGCGCTCCTCGGCTGCCTGGCGAGCCGGGCAACTTGGAGGCAAGGAGGAAAAAAGGGATGGTTCTCCTGGATCCACCTTGGGAAGGTGGCTGTGGATGACGGGTGGATGGTGGGCGCATCAGGGGTGGAGCGTGGTGGCTGTACCATCCATCCATCCCTCCATCCCTCCCTTCATCCCTCCCTCCCTCCATCCCTCCCTCCATCCCTCTCTCCATTCCTCCCTCCATCCCTCCCTCCATTCCTCCCTCCATCCCTCTATCCCTCCATCCATCCCTCCCGCGGTTTCCTCTCCCTGTCACCCCCTGAAGGTTAGCTCTGCCCGCCGGCTGCCAGGCTCGGCGTGGTGGCGGCTGAGCCTTCAAAGCGCGGGGACACGCCACCATCCTCGGGCTGCCGCGGTGCATGGCGGGGCTTTGGGGGGAGCACCCCCAGGCTTGGCCAGGCTGCTTGTCCTGACGCTCTCTCTGGAGGTGGCTGCTGTGGGCAGGGGGTCCCATGGGGTGGGGATGGGTGTGCGTGGCCTCCAGGTGATGCTGGGTCTGTGTCACCTGGGAAAGGGGCTGAGGAGGAGGGAGTTTCCCCCCTCCATGCTGCTGTTCCAAAGCAGGAACTGTGTTTCCATGAGCTGTCCCAAAATCCAGGTTTCTTGGACCCTGAGTGCTTGCTGGCAGCCTGTCCTTTGGGGCTGTGGAGAGTGAGGGTGGGGTCTGAACAAGCCCTTGGTTGGAGAGGCAGAGCTCATAGGTGATGGAAAAAACCCATTTTAAAATCAACCTCCTGCTTTGGGGAGTCCCAGAGGGGACAGGAGGGTGACAACAGCGCAGGGGGCTGCATCTGTCCCTGCCTTCCAGTGTGACTCAGTTTCCCCCGTCCCCAGCACAAACCACCCACAGGGTTGGGATGGGTGAGCGGTGTGGCTTTGGGTGACCCCACGGTGACAACACAGCACCATGACCACCATAGCAGGGCCACCACTTGGCGCCGGAGCCGACGGCGTTCCTGGGTGCCCACCGTCCCCCCCTCTCCCTCCGTCTCCTTCTCTCCGTGCCTGACTGCAGCAGATGCGCCAGCTCTGCAGGAAGAGGGAATTAAGTTGGGCTGGAGGAATTTTAAAGATTGCTGCAGGCCTGAGGGTCTTAGATCCCCCCGCGGAGATGGGCAGTCATGCAGAATTAATCCTATCGGCAGCCTGGCTCGGCTTCAGCCGGTGCAGAGCTCCGAGAGAGCACGCGGGAGCGCGGGGGGCGATGCTGGGGGCGGCTGAGCGAGCCCCGACGCCCCTCGGCGTCGATGGGAAATTAATAATGAAAAATTAAAAGCCCCAATTCAGCCTTTCCCCCTCCACACGCTCCCCGCCCCCCTTCCCCCCCCCCCCCGCTCCTTCCTTCTCCCCATCAGCCTGGAGGTGGGACTCGTAGGGGGGAAGGAGGTGGGTGGATTCTGCAAAGCTTAAGGAAAACCTGTTTGCTGTAGCCAACGGAGCCCGTGGTGGGAGAAAACGCCAGGAACGCATCCTGCTCCTGGTGGACAGCCAGGGCTCAGCCATGGGGGGCTGGCTGGGCCTGGGGGGGGTGGGGGGCACCCCTGTGCTGCCATCACCCAGCCCCCTCTGCAATGGGGTCACGCAGTGGAATGAGGCAGCTTAGGGTGACATAAGCAGGTTGAGGTGACAGGAGGCAGGCTGGGCTGACAGGAAGGAGGTCGAGGTGGCAATAGGGAGGTTGGAGTGGCAGGAGCAGGTTGGGGTGGCAGGAGACAGGTCAGGGTGGCAGGAGCAGGTTGAAGTGGCACAAGGCAGATTGAGGTGGCAGGAGGCAGGTTGGGGTGACAGGAGACAGGTGAAGGTGACAGGAGGCAGGTTGAGGTGACAGGAGGCAGGTGAGGTGGCAGGAGTGAGGTTGAGGTGGCACAAGGCAGTTGGGGTGCTGTGCCATCGCAGGGGACACAGGGACACACCAGACATCCCCACATGCTGCACCAGCCACCCACCACATGCAAGGGGACACCAGGGTGGCATCTGGGTGCCCCGTGGCTCTGCCAGCCCCACAGGCACCCTCGTCCCCATCGTCCCTCCTGGCTGCTGGGGCCGCGGTACCAGCGGGCTCAGTGGCTGCGTGATGCCGGGCAGGGTGGCCCGGGAGGGCTCTGCAGCTGCTGCCGAGCCCTCTGCTCCTCCGGTTTATAAATAATGCAGCACCGAGGCGTGTTGGCAGCGCCCGCACACGCCTGCAGCCCTGGCGCGGCGGTGGGCGCTTCGGGGGCGAGCGGCGGGTGCTGTCACCCCCGGCTGGGTGACACCGAGCCATGTCAGCCCAGTGGGGAGGTGGTGAACCCCGGGGTGTGTGTGTGTGGTGTGTGTGTGGTGTGTATGTGTGTGCCCCCTTTGCTCCCCACGGTGCCCCCAGCCCCACACGCCCGGGGTGGGTGGGTGGCGGTGATGGGTGTCCGCGATGGTGGGTGCCCGCGGTGACCCCACGCGTGGGGACGTCCCCAAGCCTCGCGACGGTGGCGCGGATGGCGACGGCGCAGCTTGCAGGGTTGCCATGGCGATGTGCTGGCACTAACGAACCCGAGTAAACATTAACGAGGGAGAGCCCCACGCGGGTGGGTGCGAGGGTGGGGACCCAGGCGTCCTGCGGGACTGGGGGCTGGAGTGGGGGCCGTGGCATCGCCCCAGTGTGGGGTGCACTGGGGAGATTGCCCCCCGAGGGTCCCCTCTAGGTGCTGTGTGAGGCTGTGCTTTTAATGGTCAGACTGGGAGCTCTGGGTGCATCCTTGGGGGCAGGATGTCAGTCCCCTTCCCAGTTTGGGGGCACCCACAGTGGGGAGGTCCCCACATTGGGGTCTCAGGTGTCCTGTCACAAACTGTCACCGTCACCCTCCCCGTGCAGCCCCTGTGGGTTAGAAAGGGGGAGAGGAGGCCCCACGGTGCCCTCCAGGGCTGGTGGGGAGCTCAGGGTGTTCCTGGCAGCAGCTGCCACCACTGCTGCAGTTGTCACCATGACTCAACTTGCCACATCCCTCCCTTTCGCATGGCCACACCAGCACAGGACCCACACCGTGCTTGGGTGGGGGTCAGAGTGGGGGTCAGGGTGGGGGTCAGCCCCCCACACCAGCACCCGCACCGTGCCCAAGGTCCCCTCCAGCATTTAATGGTGCTGCAGCTCATTAAACGGAGGTGCAGGTGCCCCCGGTACCTTCATCCTCCCAGAGGGCTCTTAATGAGCGGCTGCTAACGAGCGCTCCCGTTCCCCTTCCAGCCCTGGGAAGAGGCTGATTGGTGAGAGGCACCCGGGAGCAACGCATGGGCTCCTTTCAGGGGCTTCGAGGGGTCCAGTGACCCCTTTGCTGTGCTGCAGATGTGGTCTTTGCACTGTGCACGAAGGTCACATGTCACTGTCACCACACTGGCGTCACATCCCTCCCCAGCTCCTCCAGGTGTTGTGTCATGGGCACCTGGTGCCCTGTGCCTCAGTTTCCCCTCCTGGGGACACGGCGCCCTGGGAATGGGCACTGGGGCTCACAAACATGCAGAAGTGTGGGCTGAGGCTCCTGTTGGTGCCCCCAGCTCAATTTTTGTCCCCAAAGTCATGTTGCTCAAAGCCACCCAACCCCTGGGAATTCCTCCTTGGGTCTGTTTGTGCGGGGGGACTCCAGAGGGGTCAGCTCAGAGTCTGTGGTTCCAGTGCACCCCAAAACCAACCCAGTGGCTCTGATGCAGTGCAGGGTGGTGGGTACCTGCAGGAGTTGGACTGGGGGCTGCCTGGCTCGAGGCTTGTCACCCTCCTTTGGGGGCTGCAGAGGGGGACAGCCCATCCCACACAGAGCCATCGACCCACGGCAGGGCCGTGTCCCCCAGCTCCCCGCTGAAGGGAGCCCTAATCCTCGGTGACACGGTGCCCAGCCCTGTGGTGGCTAATTGCAGTGTCCCCAGCTAAGGATTATGGTTTAAAGCAGGGAAGGAGCAGCAGGAGCAGATGAGCTCCTGAGCAACAAAGCTCCTATTCCCCTGCAAAGCGACTTTTATTAGGGATATAATTAAAAGCTGACAGGAGGGGAAGATCACGGGGATGGTCAGGGTGAGGGATGAAGCCACCTGAAGGTCCCTGTGCCCCCTGCAGGCATCCCACCCACCAGCCCCCTGCTCTGACCGCAGCGTTTCTGGCAGGGCAGGAGGCAGTGAGGTGCTGGGCTGGCAGAGGAAATCCAAACTCAGCCCCTATGAAAGGGGCTTTGTGTGCCCGGGAAGGAGCAGCCCTCCTCCTTCTCCTCCTTCTCCTCCTCCTCCTCCTCCTCTGTCTGCGGGGCCACTTTCCCGCCTGGGGGTGGCCTCGACTTGGGTGCCAGAGGGAAACTGAGGCACGGGGCAGTGTGACAATCCTGTGGCCTCCTGCCCCACTCAGCCTCCTGAGCTTTTCCCTGTCACTTATACCTGTGGCTCTGGGTGAGCCGACCCTGAGGACATGCTGGGGTCCCCATGGGTACCCCAACCAGTGCCATCCCTGCAGAGGTCCTGCCTGCCAGGGTTGGTCAAGGCACTGGCAGTGGAGAAGGAGCTGTGGGGACAGAGGGACAACATGGGGACAGAGGGACATTTTCCCCTGTCTCCTTCCTGCCACTCAGATTGCCCTTTCCCAACGCTGCCTGCCTCAGTTTCCCTTTCCCCTCTCTTGAGTGCTGTGGCTGCCCTTTGGCACGGCAGGACCCCGGACCACCCTGGGGGGATGCCAACCCTCCCTGGTGACGCTGACTAACCCCACGGATGTGGCTGAGGTCCCCTGGGAAGGGGACACTTTGCAGCACCCAGAGTTTGGCACTTTCCTGGGCTTCCACTCATGGGATCATTGCTCCAGTGCCAGTCCAGTCCCGTGGCAGGGAGGAGAGTGGGTGCAGGCAGGGACCCCCAGCTGGGAGCTGGGCACCAGCCACCTTGCCCTGGCGGGCAGCAGGGGGCTTGTTCTCAGCCTGGACAGGAAGATGAATGAATTCCATTATGGGATCGCGATTTTATTCCACGTGTCAGGGAGCCTGAGATTAACTTGCTCACCAGGCTGTGACAAACCCAGACACCCGTGTGCACGCGCTTGGGCGCGGGGGCTTCACACACGCACTGGGCACGGAGGTGCTGAGACCCCGCTGTGCCCCTCAGGGCGGGCAGGGCCATGCCCATCTGCACTGATTCCATCTGGGAGCCCTCCGGCTCCTGGGGAGGGTGGCACAGCCCAAGGCAGGGTCTGGCACTGCCACTGTGTTGTCCTGTGCCCTAGAGGCCCTTCAGCCCATCCAAGGGCGTGTGTCTCGCAGCCGGGCAAGGGGTGAAGCATCGTCCCAGCACAGCTCTGGGAGGCCACGTGCTGCCAAACAAACAGGCTGGGAGGGAGGTGGGAAGCAGAGCATAGAAGGTTGGAGGCCTGTTGCAATAGCTGGCGGTGCTGGGGACAGGACAAGGCCAATGGACTGCTCTCATCTCACCCTGTGCGGGAAGTTGCCCACCTTGGGAGTGTTGGGGTGTGCATGGAGCCAAGATGTGCCATGTCGTGCCGTGCTGTGAGCCATGCTTTGCTGTGGTGTGCCATGCTTTGCTGTGGTGTGCCATGCCTTGCTGTGCTGTGCCATGCCGTGCCATGCTTTGCTGTGCTGTGCCATGCTGTGCCGTGCCGTGCCGTGCCATGCTTTGCTGTGCTGTGCCATGCTGTGCCGTGCCGTGCCGTGCCATGCCTTGCTGTGCTGTGCCATGCTTTGCTGTGCCGTGCTGTGCCATGCTTTGCCGTGCCATGCCGTGCTGTGCTGTGCCGTGCCGCGGGGCCGGCTGCTCTCCCCTCGCCGCCCCCCCTGTGCGGGCGCAGGCAGCTGGCTCTGTTTGCTGGAGGCTTTGCGCATTCCAGTTCGTGGGTCACTCGCCTTCGAAACCTCTCCGGGGACGGAGGCAGTTGGGAACCGTAACAAACAACCCAAGGGCTCCAATGACGCCCGCGCCCGGCACTGCCTGCCAGCACCAGGGTGGGGGGCAGCCTTGGGAGACAGCCCCCCGCTCCCCTGGGGCGCTGGAGGGCAGTTCTGGGGTGGTGCTGGGAGGTCCCAGGACAAATAACTGAGAGACATTCTGAGCGGGATTCCTTGCGGGAGGTGGGAGTGTTTGCTTTTTGGGAAGTGCAGGAGGGATGCTGTGGTTGCCTCCGTGTCGGGGATGGGGTGCAGAGCGGGC
The DNA here is from genome assembly GCF_047495875.1 of Pithys albifrons albifrons. Lineage (NCBI taxonomy): Eukaryota > Metazoa > Chordata > Aves > Passeriformes > Thamnophilidae > Pithys > Pithys albifrons. The sequence goes on from NC_092481.1 coordinate 3,828,302, forward strand.
TGCCCGCAGTGGGGTGTCATCCAGGATCCGTGTGGGAAGGGGTGGTGAAGTTGGCCAGGCCTGGTGTAGGCAAGAGGATAACATGGGCAGCGAGTTTGGGATGGCTCAGGGCTGGTTACAGTGTCATGGAATGTGCGTCGGAGCCATCGTGAGGGGATCCAGGGTCTGGAGGGGCAGTGGGAGCGCGGTGGGAGCGCAGCATGGCTTGGGGAGGTTGGGCGGTGTGGGGAAGGTCAGCCTTGGCCAGATGCAGCCACTCCACCCTCCTCCAGTGCTTTGCACATTAATGCAAATGCACTGGCCTGAGTGGTTCATTAGCAGCATGTGGAATGGAATAATGCATCCGCATCCCATTAGCCTAATGAAAAAAAGGGAGCCGGCACCTGGAACAAAGCTGCCGACTCTTGGCTAGTGCTCTGGCTCGGCCATGCTGGGCCGTGGGGGCCCCCCTTCCCCTCCCCTCCCTTCCCGTCCCTTCCCCTCCCTTCCCTCCACTGCCCCAGCCATTGCCTGCCCGGTCCTCTGAGCATCCTCTCATCCAGTGCCATGGAAGGGGAGCCCATCCCCAGGGTGTCACCATGGCTCCCATCCCCAGGATGTCACCACAGTGGGTTGCAGCCCCAGGGGGACTCCAGGGTGGTCCCAGCATCACCCCTCTGCATCCCAGGGTGAGAGAGGGATCCAAGCCAGGAGTGCCGCAGAGGCGCTGGCTTGGGTGTTGAGTGTCCCCATGTCCCTGGGGCTTGAGTGCGGAGCCTGACAGATTCAGAGGGACCCCAGGGTGGGCAGAGCTGGTTGCAGCATCACCCCTCTGCATCCCTGGGAGGGAAGGGGTCCAAGCTGGGAGTGCCGCAGAGGCGCTGGCCGGGTGTTGAGATGTCCCCATGTCCCTGGGGCTGGGAGCGGGGAGCCTGAAGGATTAGAGGAAACATTGCCAAACAAACCAGGCTGTGCCGGAACCAATTAGCCTCCAGCAGGCAGAGTTTCAGATGCTGTTATTTCTGCCTCTTCTCTTTTCTCTCCCTCCTTCTGTCTCCCCCTTTCCCCCCTCCCTGGCCCTCCCCAGCCCCTCCTGCCCGCCCCCAGCATCCCTGCTCTCGCCATTCCTCTCCGTGTCGGAGCTTGTTTTGGGCACTGGCTCTGGAGTGAGTCATGCCGCGCGTAGGGGATTTTAAAAGCTTTCTGCTGTCGCTGGGAAGCCGGTTTGGGCTGCTCCGACACTGGGGGTGGAGCGCCAAGCCTCGCAGACAACCCTCGTCTGGGGAACCCAAAAAAATCCCCCACCCCGGTGCCCCGAACCCCTGGGATCCCTTGGGCCCCCCTTTGCGGGGGTCGGCTCGGTCACCCTAGCCAGCAGTTGAGTCACAGGCGAAACTTTCGAGCCGTTGGAGCTTCCTCACCGGGGCCCCTCTCCGAGGAAGTGGTCTGCCGGGGCGTCGAGCCCGACGGGGCGGTTGCCCTGTCCCGGTGGGTGCTGCACGCAGGCGCGGGCGGCCGGTGCTGGAGCTCGAAGCGTGGGAGATTTCTTTTTTTTCCACCCCCCCTTTCCCTCCCTCCTTCTCTCCACCACCGCCTCTGCCGGCCCCGCTGCCAAACCCGGGGTGGGGGCCCTCCGGCACGACCCTCCCGCCGGTCCGCAGCTGGCCGCGGTCCCCCCCCCTTCATCCTCCTCCTCCTCCTCCTCCTCCTTGCCTTGAGCTGTGCTGCTGAGGGACTGCAGCTCCCGTGGATCAGGAGGAGATTTAGGTCAAGCGCTCGACTGAGTCGAAACAGCCATCTGTGTGCGGAGGAAACCGGCCACCCAGAGCCCCCGGCGCGGCTGGCCTGGCATCGCCACCGGGTCCCGGCACCGCCCGCACCCCCCAGACCCCACGCCTGGGCACACAGCCTGCCTTTGTCTCCAGCAAGGGGGGAAAAAGCCACCCAATGAATAAATAAACCAGGGGGGAAATCTCCCTTCCTGCTGGTCGGTCACCCCTGGGCTGTGCCGTGGGCATCGCCGGGAAGTTTGGCACGGAGCGGCCACGGCAGCGCTCCAAGGTCGCCCTGACACGCGGTGGGAAGGTGCGCGCCGGCGGGAACCGGGCACGGATGCGGGTGCGAGGCCGGAGCCGGCTGCGGGCGCCCGCGGAGCAGGCAGGGCGGGAGGTGCAGGCAGGAGGGAGGCTCTGGCTGCCTGCCCAGAGCCTGGACTCCTGGGTTCCTGCAGGAACAGGGTGGAGCGGGAGGAGGATGGGGAGCTGGTGTCATCCTGGCCGTGGCTGGGGGAGCACTTCCCTCCCTGGGATGGTGGGAGGCTCCACGTGGGAGCTGTGCCTCAGTTTCCCCAGATGATGGAGCAGAGCAGTGTGGTGCTGGCAGCACAGCTGGGCACCCTGGCGAGGTGGGGACCCCTGGATACCCCCTTGCCGGGATGGAGGTGACTGTGGCCCCTCCTGCCCTCCACCTGCCAGCTTCTTGCTTTCTCCATTTCCTTCCGGAGCCTTTTCTCACTCGCCGGTGTCGGTGCCGCTGCGCCTGTGCACACGCCGGGCCCGGGCAGAGGAAACGCCACCGGTGCCTGTGGGAGGGCTGGCGCACACCGGACGGGCCTTCCCGCCCTGGCTGGGTTTGGCACACCCCAAACCATGTGACGAGTTGTGCCTGGCTTCAGGCCGGAGCCTGGCCCGGCACGGGGATGCTCCCTGGCACCTTGCCCCGTCCGCTGCCCACCCGGCGCTCTGCCTGTGCCCTGCCAGGCCCCTTGGGAGCCCCTCGATCCGCCCGTCCTGCCTGGTAAGGAGCTTTGTCCGCCTGCGCAGCCAGTTTGCACAGTAATCCTGTGTTTGCTGGGGGGATTATGTGTGGGGAGAGCTGTGGGGGGCCCAGAGTGCCCAGGCAGATGGGTTTTGGAGGTCCAGATTCTCTCGGTTTGGTGGGTTTTGGCCAGGAGGGTGACAGGGACATCCTTGTGCTAGAGCAGGTCACACTGACTGGGGACTATGGTGTTTGTCCCCAGCTGTGTGACAAAGCAGGCAGGAGCCTGGTGTCCCTGCAGAGCCCTGTGCCAGGGCTGGGGCTGGTGCTTCCCACTGGGATGACGTGGAGCATCCCTGCATCCTTCCCCAGCATCCCTCCCTCCCAGTGTGGCAGCATCAGGCACGTGCAGGCAGCAGCAAGGAGAGGCGGCTGCCAGGAGGTGTGGGTTCCATCCTGGGTCCCATCCTGGGTTCCATCCCACAGTTTCATTCCAGGGTCCCATCCCAGCTTCCCCACAGCACTGGGTCCCCAGGCGGGCTCGGAGGGGACTGATGGATGCCGGGAGCTTGGCGGTTCTTTATGGTCTCAGAGGGCTCCATTAATTCTTTAAATATCCAGCCTTTCCAGGTGGGTTTTGTTGAAAATTAATTTCCGGAGCTATTTTAATTTTGCTGTATTTAATTTGCTGTTTATTTTAATTAATTAATGTCGGGAAAATCTCTTCTCCCCAGCATCCTGCAGCCGTCTGGGGTGGCTGCACCCGGGAGGTGAGACAAGGGGGTGTCATGGGTGTGAGGGGCACTGGCAGAGCCCCCTCAGTGCCCACTCTGCTCCATCCCGCCTGCCCCAGGTGACAGGATTGACATGGGGAAGCAGTGAGCTGGGACTCTTCCCAGCTCCATCCCCACTCCAGGGCTCCTCCCAGGGTTTGCTGCTGGTTCCATGGGATGTTGCATCTCCTGTTGGGAGATGGCTTGGGCACTACTTGCAACTACCTTCCTCCTCTGCCTTCTACTGGTGTCTGGGGACCTGGGGGTCTGGCGTCCATGAGGATAGTGTGCCAAGCTGTGCCAAGGAGTACAGTCCTGGTTTGAGAACTCAGCATGGAGCTGTTTGGACCCACACCCACACAGAGGGATGCAATGCTGATCCCAACCTCCAGCTCCCATCCCTGCATCCCTCCTGGTGCTCCATGGTGGATTTTGGCTGGACCCTGGTGAGGAGGTCCCTGTGGAGAGGGCGGGCAAGGAGAGGGGGCAGGGATGGAGCTGCCTTCCTCCAGATCGAGGCCTCTGGTCTCTCGCATGTCTAGACGCTGCCACACACACCTAATGTGGTTCTTGGCAGGAGCCGCGGCTGCTCTCTCGAGGTTAATTGCTGCTCACGGAGCTCTGCAGACAGATAACCTGGCTCCACGCTGCCCCTGGACCCCTGCCTTGCCCAGCCCTGCCTTGGCTGCGGTCCCCAGGGGATGCTCAGATTCCCCCAGGGATGCTCAGCCTCCCCCAGGGTGGAGGAGCAGACAGGGATGCAGAGGGGGTGATGCTGTGCCCAGCCAGGGGGTTTGGGGTGCAGCACTGAGCAATGAGGGGGGTTCTCCCAGTTTTGGAGAGCAGGCGGGGATGGAGAAGAGGTGCTGGTGCTGCTTGGTAAGGGGTGACAGCGGCCACGGGGGCTATGGGGTGGGAGGAGGAGAGGAGAAGGGTCTCTCCAGCCCGGCGCTGCCGCCATCCTCCTGCCTGCTCTTGGCAAGGCGACCGGGCCAGATAAGGGAAGCACGGCGGGGGGAGCCGGACAAAGGCTCAGCCTTATTCAGCCTGCGTGGCCGGATCCAGGCTCCGGAACGGGAGCCGGAGAGAGACGCGGCGGGGACTGGGGTGGGAAGAGCCGTTTCATCCTCCAGCCCCAACATCTGGTGGAAAGAGGGGATGGGAGGGGGGAACGCCGGGCGGGTTGCAAGGGTGAGCCCCAGGGCTTGGCTGCATCCGGACTCCCTGGGATGGGCTGGATGAGGCCATTCCCAGCTATTGCTCTTGCAAATGAGACTGGAGGTCTCCGGGATCCACAGGGAGTTCAGGACAGCCAGGCACTGGCATCTCTCTGGAAGCACTGGGAACAAACGCTGCTGTAACTCCATGCTTGGAGTGACTGGCATCTCAGTCCCCATCCCTGCTTGGCCCCATCCACAGGGACTGACTTCCCCATGGAAAAACTTGTGCCTTGCCAGGCCCAGTGGTGGTTCCTGGGTGCCATTGCTGAGGCAGGGTAGGAAGTGGTACATTCCTAAGCAGGAATCACATTGGGTTGTTAGAGGGATCCCCAAAGCACAACATCCTCTCACCTCACACATGGCTGGTGCTGACATTGGGGTCTGGGCCCGATCCTATATCCAGGGGCCCTGTGAGGGTGATCCCCAGTCCTGGGACCATTCCCACACGGGATCCCCAGGGAATCAGGCGAAGGTTTCTGTCCAAGCTGTGTTTTGGTTTGGGGTTTCGTCATGATTTCATGGCAGGGAATTTCCGTTCGTAACCAAAGACAAGAACAAAAAAAAAAAAAGCCAAAACCAAAGAAAAAAAACCCCAACCCTGCCTTGAATTTTTGCCAACAAAATGGGATGTTTCCATTCTTGTTTTGGCTTCTGGCAGCCCCAAACTGCAGCCAGTGGAAGAAAATATCCATGTGGAAATGCTGCTGGCCTCCTCCAGCAGTGCAATGGCTGGGTTGGAGCTCCTGCCCTGCAGCATCGCAGCATTGGGGAATTTTGGGTGCAGAGAGGGGAGAAGGAGCGTGGCCCTCCTGGAGCCTGGCACCGTTCTCCCCTCCCTGTGCTCTTTGCAGAGGACATTGCCATGAGAACAGGCTCATTGTTTTGTGGGGAGCATCGAGACGGAGCAGGCGAGCGGCTGCAAGGACACCGGTGGCACACGGAGCTTGCGCTCCCCACTTGTCCTTGCAGCGGGTTGCTTTCTCCTCCCCAGCTGGCAGCAGAGCCACAGTTCGGCTCTGGTGTGTTCTGTGCCACGCCATCCTCCCTCTGGGCATTGCCTTCCCTCCCAGCATCACCACCCTACCCCTGCTTCACCCCCCAGTTTTTGGGGGACCCTCTGTGGGGCTGCGGGTACTGGGGGTGGGAGGAGCGGCCACCGCGAGGCTTAAATGAGGTTGGGTTTTTTTCCACACATCCCCCCCTCTCCATCCATGCTAGGAAGAATTACAGTCGCCCAGGCATCTGTTCTGGCAGAGTCGAGCTAAAGAGCTTGTCCTGGGCTTGGCAAACCAGCCGGCGCAGCCGACAGCTTTTCCAAGGGCAGCCTTGGATGCAGAGCAGCAGGTTGACATTGCAGGGAGAGGAGCCTTGTGCTGCAGGCACCGGTGCTGTGCCCCTCTGCTCCTGCTGCCTGGATGGGATTTGGCAGGGCGTCCTGCAGGGAGGATGCAAACCCCCTCCCCAAAAAGCAGCATCCTCTGGCATGTCTTTGTCTGCAGCTGGGAAGAGGGCGGATGGGGCCAGGGCATCCCAAGGTCCTCATCCCTGTGCGAGGAGGATGCTGAGTGGCACCTGTAAGGGACCACCACCAAAAAACCCCCCCGTTAAATGTTCCTTCAAGCAGAGAGGCCCTTCTGTGTCCCCAGGCTGTGCAGTGTGCCCTGGCACTGTCACCCTGTTCCTGCTGGCCACACCATGGGTGTCACCCACAGTCCCCCAGAGCACTGTGGGTACAGTGGTGACACCAGCAGATGCCAGGAGCACGGCTGCCCGTTGTGCCACCAGCACATGCACAGGCCGTATCCATGCCCTGAGTCGTTGGTGGTCGAGGCAGGGGCAGTTGGAGTGGCTGGACAGGGTGGTGTGGGAGCCCTGCTGGAACACCAGGCTCGGAGCTGGAGCGTGTCAGGCACAGATGGGATCGTTAGTGGTGGTAAAAATTATCCAGCCCCTCTTAAAAACCCAGGCACAGCAACCTGACCCCGCAGGCTCAAGTGGTGGCAATTCCCACCAGAGCAGTGTCGGTGTTTGCTTCCCCTGCCATTACCATCCATTCCTGTGATATGGGGCCACAGCCACCCACCACATGCCACCATGTCCCCAGTGCCTGACCCCCTTTGCAGTGCCAGGGTATGGGGTCTTGCCTCCTCCCCACCCCAGGGATGGGCACGCTGACCCCACACCCATCCCAGTGCCACCAGTTCCGAGTGAACCCCGTCCCCGCACGCACTCTCACCCTCTGTACCATTTCCTATTTCTTTTTTAATGCGCCCAAAACCTCCTGTCTGCTTTTTTAACTGCAGTAACCACAAGAGGGAAGTTTTGGAGCGGTACAAGCCCGTCTCCATTGGGAAGGGAGAGCCACCACCACTCTGTGCCCGTCACCGCAGCACCGCCCGGGGGCTTTGCCGCCACAGACCAGCGCCTGGTGGGCCTTGTGCTCTCCATCCCCCTCCTCCTGCCGCTCATCCCCAGCCCCTTTTCTCTTGGAAGTGGGAATTTGAGGCTGGTTTGGTGTCGCCAAAGGGCCCTGGGCCCCCCCAGCGCCGATCGATCGTTCCGAGCGCTCCTGCTCCCTGTTTTTTCTGTTTGTTTGCAGCCGCTTGAGGGCTCTTGTGATGAATCCAGCCTGGACAGAATTCAACAACAGCTGAAACGCAGCCCGGGGTGGGGGTGGGAGTGGGAGGGCAGCGGGGCCGGCCAGCACCGGAATGCGAAATGGGGCAGCGGGCAGCGCTGGGGCGGCGGGACGGGATCGCGCCGGGTGCTGCTCCAGGAGTATGGAGGGACAGGGAGTGCTGCCAGCACCGCCCCAGAACTGCGGGTGCTGTGGGTTGGCAGCATGGGCACCCGCTTGGTGGAGTGGGACGAGGATTTGGGGTGTCTCCTGCCTCTCCCTGCTGCTGGGAGCTGGGCCGTGCTCCAAGCCAGCCCATAATGGCACTGGGGCAGGGCTGGTCCTACTGGTTGGGCTGTGCCGGCGCTCAGGGTCACACCTGCAGGGGTCAGGGGTCCAAGCCAGCTCCACCACCCACCCCACCGTGCCAGGTGCCTTCTGTGCCCAACCATCCACCCGCCCTGACCTTCCTCCCATGGCTGTAAAATGGCGGGTTTTAACAAAAAATGAAACATTCCCCAAAACCCCAGCACGAGGAGGGGGGTGAGGATCACCCCCAGCCCACGGGGGCAGTGGTGGCAACGCGGGTTCACAGCCACAGGGGGGGCACAGGAGGAGAAGTGGGGCCTCGTAGGGGACCATCCCTGGCAGAGGCAGTGCTGGTTGGCACGGTGGGTGCCGTGGCAGTGCCGGGGCTGGCTGGGATTTTGCAGCTGTGGCTCCGGGAGGGAGCGGGGCCGCGGCTGCGCGGCGGCGGGCGAGGGTGCGCGCAGGCGGGAGGAATAATTAGTTCCTACTATAGCACTTCTCAGTCAAAGTGCTTTTTAAAAGCCTCCATTCATTAGTCTTCACGGCTCCCCCGAGGTGTCGTGTCCTGGTTCTCTTCCCCCCCCTCTCTCCGACTCCCCACCTTCCCTGGAGCAACTGGGGATCCTGAGCTGAGGAAGGGGAGGGTGATGGTGCTGGTGATGTTGGGTCCTTGTAAAACCTGGGGTGGGGTGTCAGGGATGGGGACAGTCTCAGTGCCCCCTGTCCCAGTGGGACCGGTGGGGTGCCATGGGCACATGAGCATCATTGTGAGGTTCCCATTGAGGCTGAGCTGGGCCAGGTTTGGAGCACCAGGGAGGAGAGTGGGATAGCAGGGAAGGGCTGTGAGTCCACTGGGTGCCACCACCAGCTTTCCACCCTCACCAGGGTGCCAGGGAGCAGCATGCTGGTCCCAGTTCCTAAACTACCCAGTGTGTGCTGGGTTCCCAGGGGTCACCAAGTGGAAGGATGGAAGGTGCCGGAGGATGCCACAGGGTGCCAGTGCCGCTTAGCCCCCAAACCTGAGCATCACTGGTGGGCACAGGAGCAGGGGGTGCCCAGCCCTGTGCCTCCAGAGGTGCTGGCAGGGCACAGAGGCGGGCAGGTGCTGGTGGTGGGCCTCTGCTGCAAACCCTAACCTTATTTTCCCAGGTCCGACGCCAGTTTCCATGGAAACAGCCGGGAGCAGAAACGGGAACCAGAATCCAGAAATGCAAAGCCTTGAGCTCCAGTTTGCCTTCCTGGATTCCTGCTCCCAGTGACCCCGGCTGGGTGCTGGCACCCACTCTGCTCCCACTATGTCAGGGTGCAGGCCTGGCCTGTCTGGGCACCCCCTGGGGTCGGGGTGCTCCCTTGTCCTGTGGCATCTGTGGGTGCGGTGTGTGGGGATGGGCATGGGGGTGCCAGCAGGGATGGGCAGCAGGTACTGTGGGAAGGGGACATTGCAGGCAGGGGACAGGCCAGGCAGGGGACATTGCAGGCAGCACCATGCACAAACAGCTTCAGACAACACCTGCACACGTCTATGGTGGTGGACAAGGGTGGTGTGATGTAGGTGCACATGTGCTCCTTCATGGACATATGTAATTTATAGGTGCAACAGGGGTGTAGACACAGTATGGATCAATATACAGTCTGTTTGTTACAATCAATATATAGTCTGTTTGGGAAGACCCCAATCCCGTGGTATTTCCCTGCCCTGGTGTCCCCATCCCCAGGGTGCAGTGGGGACAGGGGACCCCACCCCTGGAAAGGGGCAGCACCAGCTGTCTCTGCCCTTGGTGACCTGGGTGCTGCACCAATTCCAGGTGTATGTGCATGACTTGGGGAGACTCTTCTTGTCCTCCTGGGGCTGGGAGACCCCCAGACTGATCCAGGGAGCTCCAACCAGAGTGGAGCCTCATGGGACACACCTGTGTCCTGCAAAGCTGAGCCCTGTGCTGTGCTGTGCTGTGCTTTGTGTATCCAGCCTGTGCTGTGCCCATCCAACATGTGCTGTGCTGTGCTTTGTGCATCCAACCTGTGCTGTGCCATGCCTATCCAACCTGTGCCGTGCCTATCCAACCTGTGCGGTGCCATGCCCATCCATCCTGTGTGGTCCTGTGTCCATCCAACCTGCACTATTCTGCTCATCCAACCTGTGCCATTCCTGTCCAGCTGGTGCCATGTCCATCCAACCTGTGCCATGCCCCTCCAGCCCGTGCTTTGCCGTGTCCATCCAACCTACACCATCCTGCTCATCGAACCTGTGCCATGCTGTGCCCATCTAACCTGTGCCATGCCTGTCCAGCTGGCACCATATCCATCCAACCTGTGCCATGCCCCTCCAGCCCGTGCTGCGCCGTGTCCATCCATCCTGTGCCTTTCCTGCTACCCACTGTGGTCCCTCAGGTGTGCAGTGACACATCCCATTGCTGTGTGAGCTTGTAGGAACCAGCGTTGGTGTCCACAGAGTGGGACACTGATGTCCCCCAGCACCTCCCAGCCAGTGCCAGGGATCACTCAGTGCCATCCCAATGCCAGCTGTCCCCATTCGTCCCACAGCACCCCGCTGCTCCCCACATGCCCGTTTCACCATGGTGACACACAGAAGCAGCTCCTGGCTCCCAGATTCCATCCCCATCCCTCTCTCCTATCCCCCATCCCCACACCACACCTTGGGGGTGACGCCAGCAGTGTCACAACACCGTTCCCCCCTGGCAGCACACGGAGCTGTGGGTGCGGGCACTGTAATACATCATTTACAGACGGACAGGTATTAAGATACATTATGGATAACTCACGGAGAGAGACGCTATTAATAATACAGACACATACAGAGGGAAGAAAGTGCACACTTGATTTCCATGTTGCTACCAGGAGTTGTGAGGCTGGCTCTGGCTGCCTCTTCCCACACGTGACTGCAACACAGTGGGTAGCTGACAGCCCAGAGAGCCTGGCTTGGGGCCAGGAAAAAGCAGAAAACACAATGTCTGTGCATATCCTCTCTCTTAAAATAACACTCCAACACCGTCTGAGACGAATTAAAATAAGATCAGGAGCGGTCTCGCGAAGAGAGGAGGACGAAGAGGGAAAAGCCAGGCAGGGGAATGGCCGGAGCTGGGCGGCTTCAGCCCCCAGCAGGGATGGAGAGGGGGTGTTTTGCAGGGTTAGAGTTGAAAATAATTAAGGGGGGGTTAAAAAAAAGCTGCAGGAGAAAGAAAAGGCGGAGAGGGAGAAGTAAATCCCGTTTTTGGGAGGGGAGCGATGGCGGCGGCGCTGGTTTGTCCGGCACATGGCTGTCCTTTGGAGGGGAGCCGGGCAGGGCGGGGGATGCGAGCGCAGGCTGCATGATGGAGAGCATCAGGAATTTCCTGCAGCTGAGGAACACACCAAATACCAGAATGCAAGAGCGAGCGGAGGAGAGCAGGGTGCCGGGAGGGAATGGGGAGGAGGAGGGGGGATGCAGAGGGCTTGAAATAACCGGCGGGGAGAGCAGCGAGGGCAGGGGGCAGCGGGTGGGGGGGACTTGATGCTTTGGGGCTTTTTCCAGCTCTTTGCCTGGATTTTTTTTTGGCTGTTTTTCTGCAGCCTGCAGTGCTGCTGGTGCCTGAGTGGGGGTTTTGGGTATTTTGGGCGTTTGGGGTATTTTGGGGGGTTTGTATCTTTCCTCTCTTCTTTTCCCCCTCCTTCCCCTGGTTATCTGAGATAGGTGGTGGTGGGGCATGGGGGTCCCACAGACCCCTGCCTGTGCCCTGGGGTTGGATCCGGGCTCAGGGAGCCAGGATCAGTCTGGGGAATGGGCACATCCCTGTGGGATGGTGTCCTGGGAGAGTGGGGGCCCTCCGGGGGGACCTGCTGTACAGGCAGTGAGGCCGAAGGCTGCCCCAGGAGCCACAGCAGCACCTCCCACACATGCAACGAGTTTTCCAGGCGCCCTCTGACCACATTCTTGTTTCTCCCTGGGCCAGGCTGGGTTAAACACAACAACCCAAGCCCCCTGAGGCTGGTCTTGCATCCAGGTGCAGCTCGACCTCTCCCTCCTCCTCCTCCTCCTCCTCGGCCACCCCTGGCTCCCCCCTGCATCCCGCTCCTGGCTGCATCCAACCCTGGCTCCCCCGGGGATGCTGGGGGGCCGGAGGGGAGGGGGGATCAGAGGGGGCATCTTGCAGTGTCGGATCCAGGTAGCCAGAAGGTCGCTCTGAAAATCTGGAAGTGGAGTTTGGAGCTCAACAGAGCGGTGAAATCCATCTGGCTTAAGGGCAGAGAGGAGGAGGAGGAGGGAGGAAGGTGCAGCAGAGGGAGCAGGAGGGAGAGGGGCTGCGTCCCCCCCATCTCGGGGTGCTGGGTGTCCAGCTGGGGCTCTGTCAAGCGCCAGCATGGACCAGATTGGGGATATAGGGGGGGACAGACGAGTGATGAAGAGGAGGCAGCAGAGCCTGAGCAAGCACTGGAGCCCATCCAGGCAGTGCCAAAGGCTTTGCAGCCCCCTCACTGGGTGCCTCCCGTTTCCACTGATCCAGACCACGGTGTCCCTGCCATCCTGGGGCAGACGGTGACCCACACCTGCCGGGGCCACCCGGGGCTGGGATGCTGGGAAAGGGCCGAGCTCATTAGCAGCTCCAGCCTCCCTGCACAGGGGGTCAGGGAGCAGCAGCCGGGGGGCACAGGGACAGGCTGGAGGGCCTTTGTGTGTGCTGGTGGCCCTTGCTGTCCCTCTCAAAGGCCCCTGTGAGCTGTCCCAGCTCTTGGAGGTCTGGGGGTGCAGCATGGCTGGATGAGGATCTGACAGGCACAATGTGGGGGTGCTCCCCAGGGGCTCCCTCCACTCAGTGCTCTGCATCCTGCTGTGTTTTTTCCTTCCCTCCCCTGCCAAATCACCCCATTTCCTTCACTGCAGACCATGAGCCTTGGTCTGGGTGCAGGGAGGTGCCTGTCCCCCCCCCTGCATGCCACTGGCCTGTCCTTCCCTGCCCACGTGAACAGGGTCTCTTAGCCAGTTGCGTGCCAGGAATCCCTCCAGTATCCCTTTGATCTCCAGCCCAGAGGGGTGAGAGGGCGTGAGAGGCCCTACTGAGGTGCAGAGGGACTGGGCTGCAGCCTGGGTGGGGCCTGGCACCCTGGAACCCCTCCCTGGGCAATGAGCCTGGGGACAAGGGGCTGCTGTGTCTGATGTCAGCCTGTCTAGGTGGGAGGTGAGAAGCCTGTACTCCCCCCAAAGTTGGGGTGTTTCTCATTAGGTAACAGCTAATTGCCCCCTTTGCAATGGGAGGAGGTCTGTTCCCCAGGTGTGTCCTAAATCTTCCAGCTCTGCCTGCCTGCAGAGTCCCCCATCATTTTGGGTGGGTGCTCACAGGGAATGTGGCACCTTCACTTGCACCTCAGGGTCCAGGGATGGGGATCCAGGGGGTCCAAACCCCCCTGACAGGGGCACACTGGGTGCTGGTACCTCTGGATAGGGACAAGATGGCATTTCACCCTGTCAGCAGATCTCAGGGTGCCCCACTCCCCCCATCTCCCCCTGCCCACCCTGACCCCCCCATGCCCACACATGCTGTTGTGCAGGGGCCGGAGCAGGCGGTGTGGGGGGGTGGGAATACTGGCTGGAGCGAGTCTGAACCTGGCATCTGTCGAATGTCACCTTACCCAGACAGTCTGTGCTTCCCTGTCTCCATATCAACCGTTCTGCTCCAGCCACCTGCGGGGGGGGGGTGGCAGGGAGTGCCTTTGGGAGGAGGAGAGCTCACTGCCGCTCCCCTCGCTCCCTGCAGCCTCCCTTTCCTTCCCTGGTCCCCCCAGGATGCCTGACCCAGAGCTATAAATCGTGGGCAATGCTCCTCCAGCCACCTGGGATGTGCCTGGGCGTGGGGTGCGACCCTGGCTCTGGTGGCTTCACAGCCCCACATCCCTGTCTGGCCCCGCCGTGCCTCAGTTTCCCATCCCTGATGCAGCTGCAGCACAGTAGGGGTGCTGGGGCTCATTCCACCCCAACCACGGCTGTGAGGGCCTCTTCCAACAGCTCGGCATTTTTCCCTGGACTTGTCCCTCTTCCCTGCGACCAGATGTTCTCACCCTCCTCCCTCCAGCGGGGTCTGGGCCAGAGCCGGGTCGGCAAACGCCTGCTGGGATCTCTCCTCCTGCCCTGCACCTGGACAGCAGCCGGGGACAGGGGACAGGAGACACTTAATGGTGCCTTTTGGCTGTGTGCTGGCTCCCAGTGCTCCCCAGTGTCAACTTGTACTGCCCCAGCTGGGCTGTGACAGCCCCAAAGGCAGCAGGGAGCTGAGCTCAGCTTGGGGCCCAGGGATGGGATGGTGGCACCAGGGCTGGAGCATTTGTGGGGATGCAGGAACATTTGGGAGGATGCTGGAGCTTTTGTGGTGGGGGTGCTGGAGTGTCTGGGGGGAGGCTGGAGGATTTGAGAGGATGCTACACCATTTTTGGAGGCACTGGAGCATTTGTTGTGGGGGTGCTGGAGTATTTTGGGGAGATTTTGGAGTGTTTGGGGTGGAAATACTGGATTATTTGTGGGGATGCTGGGACATTGGGAGGATGTTGGAGTATTTGGGGTGAGGGTAGTGGAGTATTGAGGGAATGCTGGAGGACTTGGAGAAAGGCTGGAGCATTAAGGAGGATGCTGGAACATTCGGGGTGGTGCTTTAGCATTTGGAGTGGGTATATTGGAGCATTTTGGGGGTTCCTGGAGCATTTGGGGAGGTGTTGGAGAACTTGTGGAGATGCTGGGATGGGGCATCCACGTGCATGTTTGGACCCTCATGGGTGCATGAGCATGTGTGGTGCGATCCACACGGGATGGGATGCTGGGATGCATGGATGCTGCTTGTGGGATTCTGGATGCTGGTCCTGGGATTCATGGGTACTGCTTGTGGGATTCATGGATGCTGCTTGTGAGGTTCATGGATGCTGGTTGTGGGATTCATGGATGCTGGTCCTGGGGTTCATGGATGCTGCTCTTGGGATTCATGGATGCTGGTCATGGGCCATATGGATGCTGCTTGTGCTTGGGGCGCCTCAGGAAGGCTCAGAGCACACAGCAGGTGGGGATGGACGGACAGACAGCCGAGCACAGACACAACCACAGCTCCCTCTTCTCCCAGCCATGTGCAGCGGCTCCTGAGAGTGTGTAATTTCACCACAGTTCCTAAACGAGGGACAGAAGTAAATTGACCTTTTCACCCGTTTTCCTACCAGGGGGATTATAGCCTGTTTCCTGTTAAATCTCTCCAAGAACTGGCTCCATCCTGCTCATGGAGTGGGGTGGGGAGGGAGGGACACCCACCCAAAGCGTGGGCTTTAATTTCCCTCCTCATCCTCCCCTGCACTGTGCCTTTTCCACCCCATCCCATTGCTCAGCTCCTCCACCTCTCATCTCATTAAAGTCTTTGGGGTGATTTCACCAACCCCGGGCAAAACCAACGTGGAAAAAATTGCTGGGAGGAAGGAACCGAAGGCGGAGAGTGATAAATATTGAAAGGGTGGGATTTCGATGTAGGCTGCAACAGCTGTGCCGGTTACAGTGTCACACTATCTCTCCACAGGTTTACTGACCCATTTCCATTCACACGGCTGCCAGTATCTTAGCAACTGCAACAGTCCCCCAAGAACAGGCATATTGCCTGCTATTAGTGACTGCTGCAACTGTGTCAAGGTTAGCTCTCTCCCTCCAAGCCCTGCCGAGTTTGTTTTTCGCCCAAAGCCAGCACAGGCTGTTCGGTGACATGTCCCCTGGCAACCGTCTTGGGTTTTGGGTGTTCATCCCTGCCATGGAAAATGCTGGAGCGGCTGGTGGGATGATGATGTGGGGTTGGGTGATGGATGGGATGCAGGTCTGGGTGGTGGGATGGAGCAGGATGCGGGGTTGGGTGCTCTGGGAGATGCTGTGGGGTGTTGATGATGGTGTAGGTGCATAATGTATCCCCAAAAATAGGAGTGTTGTCATCTGGTTGGGTGTCACTGTCATCCCTGTGGAGCACTGAGCCCCAAAAGTCACCCAGAGATGGTTGGGGGCTGTGCTGATCCCACTTGGGTGTTGGGTGTTCATCCCTTCCAGGAAAAATGTCAGCAGGCTGGAGTGGTTGGTGGGATGGAGATGGATGGGATGTGGGGTTCTGTGGTGGGATGGTGCAGGGTGCAGGATTAGAGGGTGGAATGAAGAAGGATACAAGGCTTGGCAGTGGGATGGAGCAGGTTGCAGCACTGGGTGATAACATGGATGGAGATGCAGGGTTGGGTGGTAGGATGGAGCAGGATGTAGGGTTGGGTGTGCTGGGAGATGCTGTGGGGTGTTGGTGATGGTGTCAGTGCGTAATGTGTTCCCAAAACCACGAGTGTTGTCACCCAGCTGGGTGTCACCGTCACCCCTGTGCAGCACCAAGCCCAGGAAGGCACCCAGAGGGATTTGGGGGCTGCACTGATCCTGCTTGGGTGTCACTCTGCCAGATTTGGTTTCTGCCCAAAGCTAGCACGGTCTTTTCAGTAACATGTCCCCCATAAACCATCCTGGGTGTTGTGTGTTCATCCCTGCCGTGGGAAATGCTGGTGTGGCTGGAGTGGTTGGTGGGAGGGTGATGGATGGGATGCAGGGTTGGATGGTGGGATGGGTGGGGTATGGATTGAGTGTCACAGGGGAAGCTGCAGGGTGGTGGTGGTGGGGTGGGCTCGTAGTGCATCCCCAAAAATAAGAGTGTTGACACCCAGCTGGATGTGACTGTCATCCCAGCCCTGGGAAGTCACCTAGAGGGGGCTGGAGGCTGCACTGATCCCATCTGGGTGTCACAAGTGGGGCTGGCCTCATCCTGCACCTTCAGGGGCTCAGCCCCTGGCTGGGCATGGGCAGGGCATGGTGCGTGTCCCTGGGATCCGTGGTGACACCAGGGGCCTTGGAGGTCCAGACACATACCTGTCTGGCACCACCATGTGCCAGGTAGGGACAGAAGTGCCACAGGGGTGACATCCACTGTCACCACCTCTTTTCCCACTGCACCCACCCCTGAGGGGAACGGAGGGAGAGAAGGGACTTGTGCTCCCTGGGTGTCCCCCAAAACACGGAGATATTGGGGTGACAGAACCCATGGAGCAGGGAGGGGGTGAGCAGCTGGCATGGCCCCAAAACACCCCACACAGGGAGGGAAACTGAGGCACGGGGCACCCCTCCCCCGGGCAGGCAGAGCCCCCCATCACCCAGACTGTGGGGGCTGAGGGGCAGCGAGGTGGGTGCTGGGGTGGGCAGGGTGCCATCCCCCCGGCAGTGCTGCAGACAGCAGGCTCCACACCGGCACGGCCGCGGGGACGGCTGCGAGGGAAGCCACAAAAATGATTTAAGGGGCTGGCGGGATTGATTTATTAAGAACAATTAAAAGCGCTAAATACGCTTAGCTCAGCCAGACACCGAGCAGGGAGCCTGTGGGGGAAGAGACCTGTCTGCTGGATCCAGAGGGCGAGGCTGGAAGGCGGAGGACTGGTGGCACTGGGCTGAGGCAGCTGGGGAAGGAGAGGGTGGTGGAATGGGGTGCAGCACCCTGGGGTTGGGTTTGCATCCAGGAGTGGGTTTGGGTCCAGAGATGGGTTTGCATCTTGGGGTAAATTATCACCCAGGGCTGGGTTTGCATCCAGGAGGGGGTTTGGGTCCAGAGATGTGTTTGCATCTCAGGGTAAATTATTACCCAGGGCTGGGTTTGCATCCAGGAGGGGTTTTGCACCCTGCAGTGAGATGAATTTGCACCCACAGATGGATTTCCACCCGGTGAGGGTTTCCATCCAGGGCTTGTATCCAGGTATGAATATTCACCCAGGGAGGAGTTTGTATCCAAGGGTGTGTTTGTGTCTGGGGGGGGTTCACCCAGGTATGGATTTGCACCCCGCAGTGGGATGAATTTTCACCCAGGCATGGGTTTGCATCCAGGGGTGGGTTTGCACCCCAGTTGGAAGGCGTGTGGTGGGATTTTGGGGACCAGGAGATTCCCAGGCCATGCTGAAATGGGGAGCTGTTTTAGAGCCAGTGCCAGCTGCAGGATGCCCAGTATAACTGATAGGCCATACTGGGCAGGGTGTTGCTGTCCCAGTCTAGCAGTGCTACCTTGGGAGCTTTGGCATCTTGGTGGTCCGTGGGTGCATCCCACAGAACTCCCCACTGATGGGCACCCACGAGGCTGATGCATGCCTGGGTCTGAGGAGCTCATGGAACAGAAATCCTGGAGTGTTGTGACATCCACAAACCCGCATCCCGCACAGGAAATCCCAGCCGAAAGTCCTTGGAGGCTGGGAGAGTCCCTGGACGTGTCCAGACCTGCCCAGCCCTGCTCCTCCCAGGCAGTAGGAGGGACAGGGAGAGCTGGGGTCACTCCTGAGATCCCTGGTGTTGTCACCCTGTGGGATGGGCTGCACCCAGGGGTGGCAGTTCGGTGTCCCTGTGTGCTGCTGGGGTGTTGGGATACCAGGAATGGGGGCAGAGGGCTGTGCCCTGTGTGCTCCCAGTCCCAGTGACTGCCAGCAGTGGGAGCACTGGTTTTGAACCTATTTTCCAGTGCCATGTGGGATCCATCCCCTTCGCTGGGCTCAACAGGCTGTCTGTGCTTTGCGGCAGCAGTGGGGATCTGGGAATGCTCAGGGACACGGGGATGCAGTGCTGTGCTGCCCTCCTCCCCTCGCCCCCTCCCAGTGCTACTGGGGGTCAGGTTTGGGGGTCTGTGTTCAGACACCCCACAGAGAGAGGTCCCACCACCTCCCCAGGTCACCCCACCTTGGGGCTGGATGTGCCCACATTCCCATCACCACATGGGTCCCTGTGGCATGAGCCAACTTGGACACCCCCTGCTCACCAAAACCCGCTGTAGTGGAGGGGCCCCCTGCCCTGGCCCCCCGGATAGAAGTCCTGGGAGCAGAGAGGTGCTGGGAAAGGTGCTGAATGGGAACAAAAGGTCTGTGGGGCGGCTGGCAGGGGCGAGCAGAGCCCGAGGCTTTCTGCTGACCCCGCTCTGGCTGCCCCGGCCCCGGCCTCCCCCCGCCGCCCCCACCCGCTCCTGCCGACGTCAGCGCTTCCCGGCAGCGCTCCCAGCCCTACCTGGAGCTGGATGGGAGGTGGGAAAACCATTTCTGCCTCTGCCCTGGCGCTCACGCCTCTGCCAGCCCTGGCAAAGCCTCCCAGGGCAGGGTGGGTGCTCATGCCTTGTGCCCACGCGTCACTGCAGGGCCACGTGCCCTTTTCCCATGAGGATGGAGCTGTGGTGAGGTGTGGAGTGTGGCATGGGCTGGGTGGTGGCTGTGGTGTGGGTGCAGTGTCCCCCTCTGTACCCCACTGCACTGGCTGGGTGTGCCTGTGGGAACAGTGGCTGGGGATGGAGATGGATGGGAAGGTGACTGGGGATGGAAGTGGAGGAGGAGACTGGGAATGGAGGTGACCAGGGATGGAGGTGACCAGGGATGGAAGTACAAGAGGAGACCAGGAATGGAGGTGACCAGGAGTGGAGGTGACCAGGGATGGAGGTGAGCAGGGATGGAAATGGATGGAGGTGATCAGGGGTGGCAGTAACCAGGGATGGAGATGGATGGAGGTGGCCAGGGATGGAGGTGGCCAGGGATGGAGGTAACCAGGGATGGAGATGGATGGAGGTGGCCAGGGATGAGGTGTCCCTGCCCTCGTGGCCCTTGCATTACCAGCGTTTTCCTCCATGCTCCTCCTTGTCCAAGGGCTGTCACAACCACAGGCAATGCCAGAGCCCATGGGACAAGGA
This sequence comes from Pithys albifrons albifrons, assembly GCF_047495875.1. NCBI lineage: Eukaryota > Metazoa > Chordata > Aves > Passeriformes > Thamnophilidae > Pithys > Pithys albifrons. The sequence goes on from NC_092481.1 coordinate 3,847,683, forward strand.
GATGGGCTGCCCAGGGCCACCAGCTGGGTGTCCCAGTAGCCACCCTGGGGGAAGGTGTGTGCGGTGACCTGCCCAATGCCATGGCAAGCAGGGCGGTGGCAGAGGTGGCACTACCCCAGGGCACTCAGCAGTGGGGTCCCTGGGTGCCCCCAGCCTCGGCAGCGCTCCCGCCACCGGCTGCCCAAGGGTTAACGAGAGTTTGCTGCTCCTGCAGACAATTAGTGACATCTTTGCTGACAACGCCACACTGAGCCTCTGCCGCCTCCCCGGCAGCACCAGCCCGGCCGCCCCCGCGCCCCACGCGGCCCCCGCTCCACCGCCTGCCTTCGCCACCGTGGCCCCGCCGCGGTCCAGCCCCGGCACCGCGCCCCGACACCTCGCCCCGGCAGCGTTTCGGCAGCGCCGGCAGGATTGCAATCCCAAGCGGAGCAGCCGGCTCCCCTCGCTGCCCTCTGACCCGCTGTTGCTGTGGAAACTGCATCCCACGTAGGATTATGGAGCCGGAATCCGCAGGCTCCAAACTCCCCTCGAAATCCAGACGGTCACCAGGGTACCCCCCCTCGGCTGCCGCGCCAGCCCCCTCTGCCCGCAGTGCCCACAGGGAGCCCGCGGGGTGCCTGATGTCCCCACCCGGGTGGCAGCTGGGTGCCGGAGGAGGTGGCAGCAGCACTTCTGTGTCCCCTGATTTGCAGCCACCGACTGGTGACGCTGCCCAAGGTGTCACAGTGTCACCAAGAGGTCATCGTTGACCTCTGGCACGTCTGCTCCCCTGTGTCATCGCCTGAGCATCACCTCTCAGTGTGCCATCCCTGCATCCCAGAGAGGTGTGGGGTGCCAGCAGGACCTCCACCCTCAAACAGCACCCCAGGAAGGCGGGTCCACCCCCAAGGACACATCCCCAGCACCTCTGGGGCAGCAGCAAGAGTCGGGCACCCACCAGAGCCCCCCCACCCGCAGGGACTGGCAGTGTGGATCCCCCATGGCGGGAAGGGGTGGGCACGGGGGAGAGCAGAGCCTGTTTGGGGAGCTCTGTGGGCTGTGCTTGTGTCTCAGCATCTCTCCTGCCACCCGGGGAGGTAGGAGCTGAATTAATCGCGATCAATTAGTGCTGCTTGCAGTCCCTGGCTCCCTCCCTGCACCATCTTTGTCGCACCCAACAAGGGGGGCCCTGGTGTCCCCAGCAGCACCCGGGTACTGTGAGGGACTGCAGCCCCTCTGGACCCCCAAATGGGGATGGGGAACAAGCACAGTGTCCCCCAGCCCACGTGGCCACCAGAAACATCCATGCCATAAAATCTGGTGGAGGAGATGAGGAGGGGGGACACATGAGCCCCTCGAGGTCCCTCTGCCAGCCTGGAGCGGGGTGACAGGGTGTCCGGAGCCAGGGCCCGGATCCTGCAGGATACTGCAGCAAATGCCCTGCAATCTGCAGCCGGATGAATCCCACCTTCCTTCCCCCGCAACGTGCTGCCCTGGGCTACAGCTAATCTATTGTGCGCTGGGCTGCAGCCAGCACAAGCTGCAATACAGTAAATCCTTCTGCAGTATCCTGCAAGGGGACCGAGCCCAGCCGCAGCCACCCGCCGCCGCCAGACAAAGCCGGGGGGCCCCCGTGGGGATGGGGCGCAGGGGACAGGGACATCGGAGGGTGGCAGGCACCCCTGGCATCGTGCCGGCGAAGCCCAGAGGATGCAGCCCTTGAGCAGGGTGGGAAGTTCTCCAGGGAGTTTTGGGTGGTGCCATGAATCCCTCTGCCCTCCCCAGTCTGTGGACAGGGAGATGCTCTGTGGTCCAAGTGTGGGGTTGCCACTGAATGTTGTTGCCTTGTGTTCCCCTCCATGTGTGCAGGGGTTTCCATGCCCACCTTCTCCTTGTGCATGGTGCAACCTGCCCTGTGCCTCAGTTTCCCCACCGGCACAGCGCCCACCAAGCCCCTCATCCCCCTCCCTCAAGCAGGCTCCATCACATGTGAGCCCTGCTGCCCTTTGCTGAGGGGTTTTGCTTGGATACTGTCATTATGGTTATTATTACTATTATTATTATTATTATTGGGATGTTGGTGGGGCTCTGCGGCTCTGCCGGACCCGTCTTTGGCGAGCAAGGCATCCTTCAAAGGGAAGGCGCTCCGTCACCGCCCCACAGCAGCTGCGTTCTCCTCAATTAGAAGAGGTAATGAAGCAATTTATGGGCATCTACAAAGTGATGTGTGAGTGACAGGCTGTGTACGATCCGCGCCGGGGCTCTGCCGGCAAGTTGTGTTCTTCCAATTTTAATGGAAAGCTCCCTAGCCAGGGAGGGAGGATGAAAATCGGTGTGTCCATAGGTGTGTGTGCTCCAAGGAGGCTGGGTTGGTGGTGCTTGTGGGTCATGGATGGGTGCAGGGAGACCCTGAGTGCTCCAAACCCCTGTCCCCAGGGAGCCTGTTCTGCAGGGGTGACCAGAGCTGGGGGGCAGCTGGGTGGGAGCAGGCAGAGGGCTGGGGTGTCACAAGGTTCCTGGATCCTCTGGGATAGTTGGCTGTATCTTCCCTGTTTCCCATCAGCACACTGGGCGCTGTCCACTCTGCTCCTGCTGCTGTTTCCTCATATCTAGCCATGTCCCCACTGCATGTCACTGCCAGACTCCTTCCTCGCACCCCCAGCTTTTGGGGGGCCGGCACGGCCTCTCAAAGGGGAGAGTGACCTGTGGTTTGGGGTCAAACTCCAGTGACCCCCCTGGCACTGCTGCCAGCAGGGTGTGGGATGGGAGTCTGCAGTGCTGGGCTGGTGTTTTGGGGGTCTGGGGACTCCACCCTGGAGCCCATGGGTGTTGTACCCCCAGAGTGGGTGCAGTCCTGACTGTGCACAGAGGTGGGTGCTGCACATCCATGTGCTGGCACACCTGTGTGTGTACCTGTGACACACGTGTGCACCCACCCATGACCTCAGCACTGTCTATGTGTGTTCCTGTACCTGTGTGTGCACCCACACCTGTGTAGGGGTGTGTGTGCCCCTGTGCCTTGCCTGTCACATGTGTGTGCACCCACCTGTGCACACTCTGGTGCCCACACGTGTTCCTGTACCTGTGTGTCCACCTGCACCCATGAAGGTGTGTGTGGGTGCACCTGTACCATGTTTGTGTTCATGTCTGCACATGCATGAGCACAATCCTCCCCCTGTGTACCTGTGCACACACCTGCGTGTGCACAACCCATGCCTGTTAGTGGGTGCCTCCCCTCCATGCCCACCTGTTTGGGGGGTGCCAGGCTGCCCGTGTGACAGGGCAGGCCCCCTTCTCCCTGCACCCCTGCCCTGTCATGCCACTGTTGGCATCATCCCGTGGCTCCCACACCCCAGCTCGGCCCCAACCGGCTGCATCTCCCAGGAAACAGGATCCACAGCCAGGAGTTTCCGCTCAACTCGTGTGTGCCTCCCACAAAAAAAAAAAAAAAAAAAAAAAAAAAAAGGAAAAAAACCCACCCTGACACCAAGCCCGGCCGTTAATCCTGCCCGGCTCATTCTGCTTTTCTTGTCTAGCCAGTTTCTAAAATTGGCCAAGGGAGGCAACTGGCTGTTCTCCCCCCACCCAGACCCCCCCTCTGTCCCCACCTGGTCACCCCGGCGCAGTGTCAGCACCTGGACCCCATCACCCCATTCCTTGCGGTGGGGGCAGTGGCAATGCCCGGCACAGGGGTGTAGGTGGGCATTGGGTGACCCAGGACCGCGGTGGGCGTATGGTCAGCCTCCCCCCATCCCGGCGGGCGCCCCTTTGCTGCCCCGGGCAGCCCCCCAGCCCCAGCGCCGGGGGAGCATGGCTGTGCCGAGCGAGCCTTCGGCATGGGCACGCGTCCATCTGGCGCCTTCCAAATGTTACTGGCCTCGCAGGATCCCGGCTCCGCTTGGCGTTAACCCGCAGCGCACCGGTGGGGAACGGGCTGGGGGGGAGCTGGGCATCGCCCCTGTGACCCCCTCAGGGTGCCCCCGGGGGGTGGTTGGGGGCTGTGGAGCCGCCCAAAGCGCCACGTGGTGTGGGTGGGGGGGCGGCGTGGGCAGCCAGCAGAGCCCCCTCCGCGCCAGCGCGGCCGCGGGTGTTACATGACCCGGCGTGGCCGGCGCTGGGCAGGGACACACCGGGGCTGTGACTCATGCTGTGGCTATAACAGGGAGCCCGGAGAGGGGGGCCGTGGCCATCTGCGCAGCCTCAGGCCCGCCAGCACACTTGTGGGGGCCCTGGGGGGCACCCACCACACGGGGGCACAGCACCCCTTGGCACTGCCGGGATCGGCCGTCGCGCAGAGACGTGCGGGCAAACAGCCGGCACCCTGAGGAGAGCCCGGCACCCCGGGGTGGCACCGTGGGGGAGCGGTACTGGGGTGCCCCGTGTCCCCCCGCCCCTCTCCCGTGGCAGGGAGAGGGCAGAGGAGGGGGCCCGGCGGCTGCTCGCCTCCCGCGCCGGCTCGACGGGGCGGGGGAACAAAGCTGGCACCGAGGGAAGAGCTAAATTTAGCCCGTTTCCCTGCTAGCTCTGATCTGCGGCGCTGGGCTCCAGCCGGCCGAGGTGCCACCATCGCTGCGGTCCATCTGTCGAGCTGTTCCCCGCCCCCCCTGGGCCCCCCCAAGTCGGGGAGGGGGGTCAGACCCCTCCGGGGCTAAGGGGTTTGGGGACTGTGTTCGCACTGGGCAATGCTGCTGGGGGCACCTGGGCACCCCCATGCAGCCCCGGGGGGCTGTGGGCACCCATGTCTGTGGTGTGTGAGGGGAGGGTCCTCACACAGGGTAAGGAGTTCTTGAGAGGATGATTTTGGGGGAAATGGTCATTGCAGGGGGGTAGTGGCTGTGAGGGAGGTGGCTTTTTGTGGGGGAGATGGACGTTAAAGGAGAGATGGTCCCTGAGGGGGAGATGGTTGCAGGAGCGATGGTTTCTTGTGGGGGAGATGATTATTGCAGGGAAGATGGTCCTTGTGGGGGAGATGGTCCTTGAAGGGGAGGTGGATCCTGCAGGAGAGATGATCCTTGCAGGAAGGATGGCTCTTACAGGGGGGATGGTTTCTTGTGAGGGAGATGATGGTTCTTGCAGGGTCTTTTGTGAATCAGGGGGTTCTTTCAGGGGAGATGGTCCTTGCAGGGCAGATGGCTTTTTTGGTCATTTCAGGGGAGGTGATTGTTGCAAGGGAGATGGTCCATGGTCATTGCAGGTGAGGTGGCTCTTCAGAGTAGGTGTTCTCTTGCAGGGAAGCTGCTCCTTGCGTGGCAGGTGGTCATTTCAGGACAGACACTTTCTCCTGGATGAGATGGTCCTTGAAGGGGCGATGGTCCTTGCAGGGGAGATGGCCCTTGTAGGGGAGATGGTCCTTGCAGGGGAGATGTTTTTTTGCAGCAACAGGAATAGGGGCCTGACCAGGCATCCCCACCTCTGCCCACATCGAGAGCACCGTGCCACGTTCTGGTGCTGAGGGTTGAACCCACCAAGGGTCCCACCAGCTCTGGGACCACCAGGCATGGAGGATGCCACCAGCCAGGCTGGGGGCTGTGCTGCAGGAGACCCCGGTGGCAGCAGCACATCTGGGACCAGGCCCAGGAGAAGGGCTGTGTCTCCCACTCATCATTGTCCCCAGCAGTGTAGGGGTGTCCCCAGGATCCCTCCTGCCAGGGCCAATGGCATTGCAGAGCAATGAGCTCCCCACCCACCTTCCTGCAGCGCTGGGCAGATGCCAAGACCTTTGTGCACCCTCTGCTGATAGCCCAGCAGTCTGGAACCCCCATTTCCAGTGCCAGGGCAGATGCCTGAGCCTGTCCTGTGGATGTGCCACCTTGGGGTGACGTGAGAGGGCGGATCCCAGGTGTGTTTGCCCCATGTGCCAGCCAAGCCCTTTCCAGCACTGCCATCTCCTCCCACAGTGGCACCACATCCCCACACCCCGTTGGAGAGTCATGTTCCCCCACCAGCTCCCTGCTTGGAGGGCACCCCAAAAACCCTCTGATGGCTCCTCAAAGGGAACTGGTGTCTGGACCCATTACCTAAGATGAAACCCAGGCACCATCTGCTCTGTCTCCTAATTACGAGTGTGGCAGAGGAGTCAGGGCAGCAGGGGAACGTGGTGATGGCAGTGGGGACATGGTAACAGCGGGGTTCCAACCACGGGGTGACAGCTAAGAGGGGTCAGGGCTGTCTAAAGGCACCCTGTGCCCCAGTACCCATCTGTGCCCACCCTTCTGGACCCCTGACTCATGTCCTGCTCCCAGTCTCAGGGTGGTGGGTCCCCAGGGTGGGTGGGTGCCCGGGAGCCACCAGTGGTACCCAGGGGAGTACCCAAAATGCCCCCTGCTGCTGATGGGTGCCCCTACTCTGGAGGAGGGCAGAGTGCTGTCAGGGGCTGAGGTGTGGGGAGAAAGAGGAGGGAGCAGGGCCCACGTGCTTTACCGTGTGTGATGCTGAACTGGGGGGGACGTGGAGGTCGGGGTGGAGGGGGCGGAGGCGCAGGGACCCCCCGCGTGGCTCAGGGAGGAGGTGGCCAGGGTGGGGGCTGGCTGGGGAACACGGAAACCCTCGGCAAGCCCTGCCAGGAAGCTGTCACTGGAGGGGATTTTCCATTGGTGTCAGCAGGAGCAGGACGAGCTGGGGGGGACTCGTGGGGAGGGGGGCGCCGAGGCCCTGGGAGGGGACCAGGGGGCATGCAAAGGATCGGGCACAGAGGGGACAACCTCCCCGGTGCCCCAGATGGGAAGGGGAGGGCATGTGCAAGGGAGCTGCACCCCTGTGGTGCCCCCAGATGTGCTGAAGTAGAGGAAAAGCTCTACAGTGCTGTGTCTGTGTGAATGTGCAAGAGACAAGCACTGTCACACCATCCCCAGGCTTGTGGGACATGAGTGGGACACCCCTCAGTGCCACTTGTGTGTGTGTGTGCAAGGTGGGGGCACCTCTGCAGTGCCCCAGATGTGTCAGGGCACACACAGCAGGACATGGGTGATGGGGGTGTCTGGAGACCCCCCACACACACTCACATGGGGGTACTTAGGGCCACCCCAAAGCCTTCCAGCGCCCCGTGGTGCCCAGGGACCCCCGAGGACCCTCTGTCCCTGCTGCTGTCACCGCGGGCGGCTGGGCATGGTGCCCTGGCAGGGTGGGAGGCGTCGGGCCAGCATGTCCCCATCTGTGTGGCGGCTGTGTCCCTGCCGCCTGCCTGTCTCCTGGTGGCATCTCCGGCCCCACCCTGACGTCTGGGTGGCCTCAGAGCTGGGCACCAAACCATGTCCATGTCCTGGGAGCCATCCCTTCATCCCCCTGTTGCCACACCAGTGCCAAGCCAGCCCCTCCATGCCCCCTCCCCGTGCCAACGCTGGAGGTCAGGGCTGGGGGTCAGCAGGCTCTGGGGGCTTTGGGGGGTTCTGCAACCCCCTGCACCCTCATGGTGCCACCACACAGCACCCCTGCCACCCAAGGGGGGCCTGTTTTGGTGGAGGGGATGAGGCGTGGGGATGTTTTGCCCCCTGTGAGGCTGGACAGGTCTTGGAGCAACTTAGTCTAGTGGAAGGTGTCCCTCCCCATGGCAGGGGGTGGAACGAGATGAGCTTTAAGGTCCCTTCCAACCCAAACCATTCCATGATTCTGATTCCTCTCGCCGCCAACCTCTGTCAAGCCTGAAACCGTTAAACTAATTAAAGCTTTGCAGCAGCAGGATTAAGCCCGGGCAGGGGAGGTGGGAGCCCAGGTAGTCGATTAGTTCACCAGGCGAGGATATTGGATTTCTGCGAGGCGAGTCAGCAGTCTTCAGGGGCTGTTATCTTTGCAGGGCTGCGGGGTCAGGAGGTGGGAAGCGGAGGTGACTGCAATCTCGCCCGCTTCATCCCCCCCTCCTCCTCATCCTCACCCCCCAGCACCCCCCCCAGCCCCCGGCTTTGCTGCCTCTCCCCCACCCGCGGCGCCCATCTCTATCTCTCCTTCTCTCTCTGTCCCTCCTCGCTTGTGTGGTCTCTGCTGGTGTTTTGTAACTAGCGGGGAGAAAAAAAAATAAAAAAAAAAGAAAAAAAAAGGAAAAAAAAAAAGAAGGAAAAAGGCCCTACCCCTGGCGAGGAAGCCAGGAATGGCGAGGTCCGGAGAGCCTAATGGGAAACATGTGGCGGCTGCCTGGGGCTGAGCGGGGAGGTGAAAGTGAGCGCGGCAGCGCAGTGAACATCCCGGTGCGCCCCACTGTACCCCCGAGCACCCCACTGGCCCCCCGGAGCCCCTTCCCCACCGCAGCCCCCTGCCCACCGCCGCTGCCAGGCTCCCACCTGCACCCCATGCCATGGTGGGCAGTGGGGTGGGATGGTGGGCACTGCTGGGCCCCGTGGTGGGTGGGTGGATGGTGGGTGGGGGGCGCAGGTGGTCCCTGCTGGGGAGGGTGGTGGGGGTTTGGCCGGGGTGTGGGAGGAGTCCTGGGACTGGGAGGGTCCCCCCGAGTGTCACCGGACACGTGGCCCTGCTGGGGGCGAGGGAAGGAGCCGGACATTGGTGGTGTGGGGTGAGAGCTGGGGGGTGTGCCCAGGGGTTGCAGCCGGGGGGCGAACGTGGGCGATGGGGAACACGCAGACCATGGGTGGTGGGGTGTCCAGGCACCCTACACACCCTCCCCATCGGCATCCCAAAAGCATGCAGAGCATCTATAGCTCCGTGTGCCACAGACACACGGGGTGACCACGGTGCAGAGCTGGGGGGGGATGCACCCCGACCCTCTCCCGACACCCCCGACCCCTCGATCGCCCCATCCAGCCGCGCGCAGCGTGTGCGGCGGGGACCAGCTCCCGGCGGCTGTTCTGGAAAACCTCCCGTTTGCTTCCTTCCTGCCTGCCTCCCCTCCGACAGCTCCCTGGGCACACCAGCAGCCTCAGCAGAGACGGAGACCGGTCTTTCTAGCACATATTTTCCTGCTGCACATCGCCCTTGGTGTAACTTTACACCGAGGTGCCCGCATCTCCGCGGTGCCAGCGCTGCGCCCAAAGGCTGGCGGGGAGACAGGGAAAGGGGGGGATGCGGATGGACTGACAGGTTTGAATTCTCTTTCCCTGCCTTGTTGATAAGTTGTCACGCTAATCCAGACACCGGGAAGAGCCTGGATCACGCCGAGAGAGGCTGCGTGTGTGTGTGTGTGTGTGTGTGTGTGTGTGTGTGTGTGTGTGTGTGTGTGTGTGTGTGTGTCTGCCGGTGTGTGCTGGGGAAGGGAGCCAACCCGGCAGGGATTCACACGCGGAGCTGGGGAGGGAAAACAGGCGGACGTGCTGGCACGGGGGGCACTGCGAGGGGCTGGGGGGCTCTGCCGTGCACCCTGTGCCACATGGGCAGTGGCTGTGGGTGCCACGACCTCATGCAGTGGAGTGGGGGGACAGCTGTGTGAAGTGTGCAGTATCCATGTGGATATGCATACGTGTGCATGGCTACAAGTGTGTGCCCACAGCCTGGTGGGGAGATTCACCCCCTTTATGGGCAGCCCCAGGCTCAAGGCATGGCTGCAGTGGGGAGGAAAGGGGTGTCCTGCCCCAAAACGCCACCCTGGGCATCCCGTGGTGAGAAGGAGGGCACAGCGTGGGTGTCCCCTGGGCAGTGGCTTCGAGGGGGAGGCATCAGCGGGTGGCACACTGTGCTCGGGGGGGCTCCCTGGGGAAGGGGCCGCCGGGCTGACGCGTGGGGGTCTCTCTCGAGCAGATGGGAGCTCAGTCGCCTGCCAGCCCCTTGCACTGGAGAACGGTGCCAGCCCGCCAGCCGAGTGGTTCCCGCATGCCCAGGGCTCCGGCCCCCGCCAGCCCGGCAGCGACGGCGACGGCAGGAGCTTCCGAGTGAACCTGCACTGCAAACACCCCCGGAACAGGTACCGGGGGGACTCACCCCAAAAATGGGGAGCGGAAAGTGCACTGAGAAGGGGATTAGCAGCACATTTTGCTGCCAGTGCTCTGCCCATCCCCGTGTGGGCATCCCTGGAGATGGAGAGAGGATGCTCTGTGCCTTCACAAAGCTCTTGGCTTGGGATTTTGGGGTGAATGGGGGGCCTGCAGCCCTCCATGGGGTGCAGGGTGGGTTGTGCAGTGGGCACATGGTGCCTGACACCCCCTGTGGGTGTCTGTGCCACACCCCCCTGCAACCCTTGCTGTACCTCATTGCCAGCGAGGGGAAACTGAGGCAGAACCCATGCAGGGGGGTCCCAGCAAGGGGAGTCTGCTGGCACTGGGTGATGTCACCACGGGTGGGAGTCGGAGCTGTGCATGGGGTTTCCATGGGTGGGTGGCAGCCGGGGTAGGATGTGGGGGGGTGGGATGTGCTGAGCCACCTCCTCGGGGGAAGACCACCCCCCCGCGTGTCCGGAGCGCGGCTCGCCGGGGACACCTAGTGGCAGAGCCACCAAAGGACCCCCGCCACCCCCCTCCGAGCCCCCCCCAGCCCCACGAAAGGGTTGGTGGTGGAAATGGGGATGGGAACCTGTCCCCTCTGTCCTCCAGATTAGAGGCAGCCTCCCCCCTCTCTCCCCACCCCCCGTAACTCTGACGCCACGGTGATGGGCGGCTGTGGGAGCTCGGGAGGATCAGCCCCTGGCATGTCCCATGGAGGGACTAGCACAGGGGTGGTGGCACCCAAGTGTCCCCTCCCCACGTGGGGTTAACCCTGCACATCCCTTCCTTTTGCAGAGAGCTCAAGTGCAATAGCAGGAGCAGCAGCAAAACCGAAGGTAAGTCCCAGCCACAGCTCCCTGACCACTCTGACAGGGACCATCCTGTGGCAGGATGGGGCAGCCCAGACCTTGGAGGGAGGTCTGTGAGCTCTTGGAGGGGCTGGCACGGGTGGTCCTGGTGTGGGGAGGGTGTCCAGTCCCCCTGGGCTAAGGAAGGCATCCAGACCCCCTTGAGCTGGGAAACTCATTCAGCCCCTTTTGAACTGCAAGCGTATCCAGCCCCCTCTGAGCTGTGGGAAAGTGGGCAGACCCCTGAGCTGCTGAGCAGGACAGCCTCCATTTTCCCAACTGGGGGCAGCGAGGGCACATTCCCACAGTGCCACCCGGGCCCTCGCTGGTGACAGGGCGGGAATGAGCTGGGGGATGGATGTGGGGCCCCACCCCTGAGGGCGGGATGGAGCGAGGCTGCTTGTGGCCAGCAGTGCCCACAGAGCCTCACTGTCCCCTTCTCTGCCGCCCACAGGTCCCGGTGTCACCTTCCCTGACCCCCATGTCAGCAACTGCCTGGCCAAGCGGCACGCGGGGGAGGAGGAGGTCAGGATGCGCGTGAAGCCCCCGGGCCCAGTGGTAACGACCAGCGTTGTGCGTGGCTCGCCCGACTACGTCCGAGAGCCCAAATTCTACCCCCCGGGACACCCGGCGCAGCGGCCCCCAGCCTGCCCGGCCGAGAAGGCGTTATCCTGCAGCGTGCTGAGCTTCCCTGAGGGGTCGTGCCCCGCGCTCGGCCGGGAGCACCAGGCAGGCTCGCTGCTGCACGGCGACCCCGCCGACCGCTGCCAGAGCGTCCACGGCGGCACCAAGGCAGTGGAGGACCTGCTGGGCTGTGCCGGGGAGCCCCAGATCCTGGGGGGCAGTGCGGAGGAGGCACCCGCCCGCGACAGGGCGCCCAAAACCTTCCCCAACGCGACGCTGGCCTCAGGCCGCTGCAACATCGACAGCATCCTCGCCTTGCTCCGGAGCAAGTGCGGCAACGGGCACATCAACCTCCACCCCGTGGTGCAGCTCATCGACATCATGAAGGACCTCAACCGCCTCTCCGAGGACCTCAAGAACAGTGGGGTGCACCTGGACTGTGGCAGCCTCCGTGGCAGCGGCGGGGGCCATGAGGACAGTCGCCTCCTGCCCGCCGACCGCGACCTCCAGTACAGCTTCTTCTCCTCGCCCTCCCTGGCCAACAGCATCCGCAGCCCCGAGGAGCGAGGGGTGCTCCTCAAATCTGATCCACCACGGCACCCCCGGCCCCCGGCACGTGATGGAGAAGCTGATGGGGGTGGGGGGAGTGCCCCACAGCCCCCCGGACACAGTGGGGGCGTGGGGGGGGTCTCCAAAGCGCCAGTGGACGAAGCCAGTTGTTCCCAGCCTGATGCCGGCGATTACTCGGAGCTGGCCGAGGCGGACATCCTGAACGAGCTGGCCTCCCTGGCATGCCCAGGGACGCAGCTGCTGGAGTCGCAGGCGATGGAGCAGCAGCCCCAGTTGCTGCCAGCCCAAGAGCTGGACTCCCAGTCCCGGCTGTTGGATTCCCAGTCCCTGGAGTCGCAGCCCCAGCTGCTTGATTCGCAGAGCCTGGAGCCGCTGCCAGAGTCACTGGAGCTGCAAAACCTGGAACCGTTGGGGCTGCAGTCGCTGGAGCCGCTCTCTGAGTCGCTGGAGCTGCAGTCGCTGGAGCCCCTGTCCGAGTCACTGGAGCTGCAGTCGCTGGAGCCGCTGGCGGAGCCACTGGGGCTGCAGACCCTGGAGCCGCTGCCTGGAGCGCTGGAGCCCCCATTGCTGCCCACCGAGCCCTCACTGCTGGAGTCGCAGCCGCTGGGAACCGTTTCGGAGCTGCTGGAGACTCAGCCGGGCACTGGTGACCCACTACGGCCCCACGGGCTGCAGCCCCGGCTCGGGGGGTGTCCCCTGAGCACTATGGTGAAGAGGGGTCCCTGTGGGGGCCGGGGGGCCGGGCGGTGTGGTGAGGACCACCGCAAGTATGCCCTGCGCCGGACAGACAAGCCAAAGATGCTGTGCCGCCGGAGGAGGGCAGGGCGAGGGCGCCGGGTGGACGTCACCCCCGAAACCCGTGTCTTGTCCCCTCTTGCCCTGCCCACCGAGGTGCCCCCTGAGCCTGAGGAGCCTGACACCCCACTGCTGAGCCCCCCACCTCCGCCACCGCCCCCTACCACGCTGGACCCCGAGGAGATGCCCAAGGCCTCTGCAGCAGGGAAGAAGAGCAAGTGCCGGGGGGTGAGAAAGATGGTGGTGAAGATGGCCAAGATCCCCGTGTCTCTGGGGAGGAGGAACAAGACCACCTACAAAGTGTCATCGCTCAGCAGCAACTTGAACCTGGAGGGGAAGGAGCTGGCAGCCAGCACCTCCATGGAGCCCACGCCACTGCTCAAGATGAAGAACAATGGGCGCAATGTGGTGGTGGTCTTCCCCCCCGGTGAGATGCCCATCATCCTGAAGCGCAAGAGGGGTCGGCCTCCCAAAAACCTGCTGCTGGGCCAAGCCAAGCCCAAGGAGCCCACTCCAGAGGTGAAAAAGAGGAGAAGGAGGAAGCAAAAGCTGGCGTCCCCCCAGCCCTCCTACATCGCTGACACCAACGACAGCAAAGCCGACTACTCAGACGTGTTGGCCAAGCTGGCCTTCCTCAACCGGCAGAGCCAGTGCTCGGGGCGCTGCTCGCCGCCCCGCTGCTGGACCCCCAGCGAGCCTGAGTCCATCCACCAAGCCCCTGACACCCAGAGCATCTCCCACTTCCTGCACCGCGTCCAGGGCTTCCGCCGGCGCGGCGGCAAGGCAGGGGGCTTTGGTGGGCGTGGGGGAGGCCACGCCGCCCGCGCCGCACGCTGCTCCTTCAGTGACTTCTTTGAGGGCATTGGGAAGAAGAAGAAAGCCCCCACTGCCCTCCATGCTGACCCCGTGCACCCGCGCAAGCGTGGCCGGCCAGAGCCCGATCCCGTGGGAAAACCCAAGCGGAAGCGGCGGGCACGCAAGAACGGGGCACTCTTCCCTGAGCCCAACTCCGGGCAGAGCTTCGGTGATGGCCCCACCGGAGAGTGGGGTGGCGGCGAGAAGGGCAGTCCCTGGGCCCCCCACCATGGCCACCCTGGCAGCCAGGCCGGGCGCAACGGTGGCTACCAAGGGGCTGAGGCGAGACCTTTCCATGCTGCGGGGCTGGAGTCGGGCTCCTCTGGCCGCACCGGCTTCTACGCCAGCAGCGCACCATCCTCGCAGACGGAGACCGGTCCGGAGCGGCACAGCCTCTTCACCGGGTACTTCCGCTCCTTGCTGGACTCAGACGACTCCTCTGACCTGCTGGACTTTGCCCTCTCTGCATCCCGCTCCGAGTCCCGTAAATCAGCAGCCGCCTACACGGCACCCCCGGCTGCGCTGCCCGGCCAGCGGGGCATGGCTGCCTACACGGCCCGGGGTGGCAAGGTGGCAACAGCCACGCCCGGTGCCGAAGCCGCCTTCCATGCAGCCATGCAGGGCCGGCCGGCATTCCCACCTGGCCGCACTGCCGCAGGCTATGGGGTGACCCAAGGGTCGTCAGAGTGCCGAGGTGCTGAGTCCTTCCCCAAACTGGCACCACCATCAGTCGTGTCCAGGTCGCCCACAGCTCACCCAGCAGCCAGCGGCACCCCCAGCTATTCCCCTTACGGCAGCTACGGCAGCACCGGGCAGAGCGTGGCACCCACCAGCGTGTTCCCACCAGGAAAGCAGTACCCACCGGCACAGGACTGCCCCAACAGCAAGGACTGCAGCTTCGCCTATGGCAGTGGCAACAGCCTCCCATCCTCGCCAAGCAGCGCCCACAGCGCCGGCTACGCACCACCAACAGCCGGTCCGAGTTTGCCACTGGGAAAAGCTGCCTTCTTCAACAGTGCCGAGCAGGGGGGACAGTTCTCCAGTGCCGCGCACACCCCCCTGCGCTGCGACAGCCGTGCCAGCACCGTCTCACCTGGTGGCTACATGGTGCCCAAGGGGTCAGCGTCCTTCCAGCCCTCGCCCGAAAACTGCCGGCAGTTCCCCAGCGCTGCACCGTGGGCTTTCCGGCAGGGCTACAGTGGCTTGGATTGGAGCTCAGAAGCCTTCAGCCAGCTCTACAACCCGGGCTTTGAGTGCCACCTCAACGAGCCCAACGTCATCCTGGACATCTCCAACTACACCCCGCAGAAAGCCAAGCAACAGACGGTCTCCGAGACGTTCTCCGAGTCCTCCTCCGACAGCACCCAGTTCAACCAGCCGGCCGGTTACCGGCGCGCCAACAGCGAGGCGTCCTCCAGCGAGGGCCAGTCCAGCCTCTCCAGCCTGGAGAAGCTGATGATGGACTGGAACGAGGCGTCCTCTGCCCCCGGCTACAACTGGAACCAGAGTGTGCTCTTCCAGAGCAACTCCAAGCCCGGTCGAGGCCGACGGAAGAAGGTGGATATGTTCGACACCTCCCACCTGAGCTTCTCCTCCTCTTCCTCCTCCTCCTCTGTGTACCCCGCCAAGAGGAACACAGGACCCCGGCAGCCCCGGGGCTCCCGGGGGGCTTGTGCCTCCAAGAAGGAGAGGGGGACAGGAAAAGCCAAGTTCCCCACCAAGTCGCAGGCGGTGAACGCCCTTTTCCAGGAGAGCACAGACCTGGGCTTGGACTATTACAGTGGGGACAGCAGCATGTCCCCCCTGCCCTCCCAGTCCCGGGGCTTCGGGGTGGGCGAGCGGGACCCCTGCGACTATGCCGGGCCCTACTCCATGAACCCTTCCACCCCCTCAGACGGGACCTTCGTCCAGGGGTTCCAGAGCGACTCCCCTGGCTTGGGGCAGCCGGATTTGGAGAGCAAGCACTTCCCTGCTCTCCCGCACCAGCTGGCAGCCCCCGGCCAGCAGACTGTCTTTGAGGCCGGCTTGCAGAAAGCCTTCTCGCCCAACTGCTCCCCAACCTTGGCCTTCAAGGAGGACCTCCGGGCGGGCAGCATCCGGAAGCTGCCGGCCTGCGACTCGCTGAAACACAGCATGCAGGGGGGGGCCCTGCCACACGCCCCCCACCTGGCTTGCCGCGACCTCCCCATGCCTCAACCGCACTACGACTCCCCCAGTTGCAAAAACCCCCCATACTGGTATTCCCCCAATGCCAGCACCCGGAGCCCTTCGTACGATGGCAAAGCGGGGGCCGGGATGCTGGTAGACTTCATGGGCAGGACGGACCCCCCATGTCTGAACCCCCACTTGGGCAGCCCGAGCGGCACCCACCCCTCCAAGGGCGAGAAGGAGCCCTTGGAGATGTCCCGGGCTCACCACCGAGGACCCTACGCTTGTCCCTTGATCAATGACTTGAACATCTCCCCTGTACCGAGAGACTCAATGCTGCAGCTGCAGGACAACTACAGGTACCCCAGTTTTGCACCCCAAGGGCACCCCGTCATGGCCCCCACCCAGAAGAGCGGGTTTTTGGGACCCATGGTAGAGCAACAACACCCTGAGGACACTTTTACGGTCACCTCATTGTAGTGTCTGCTGACGTGCCAACCGGACAACGAGGTTTTGTTACAGGGTAGGTGGGGGAGAACCTGGAGAGGAAGGGTGGAGGGTGGCAGAAGGGGACACAGGGGACACTCCCCAGGGCCCTTCTCATCATGTGTCCCGCTTTCTCTCCGTGTTGTGTTTCTCTTTCAGAGGTAATTTAGCCAGCACTTTTTTCTGGAACACTTTTCAAGTTCTGTATTTAACTGGGATTGGAATCGTTTGTTTTGTTTTCTAAAAAAAAAGAAAAAAAGAAAAAAAGGGGAAAAAAGAAAAAAAAAGAAGAAAAAAGATTAAAAATAAACAAAACGAAAGGAAAAAAATTAATAATAACGAACGAAGAGAGAAACACCCCCCCCCTCCCCGGTTTTCTCCCCTCTCCGCACTCAAACCCGCTCCGCCTGCCAAACTGCCCGGCTCTGCTTTCCGGACTGCCGACCCCCCGCCCCGCAGCAGGACAATCGGATGGACGGACGGACGGACGGACGGACAGAAGGACAGCACAGGCCCCCTCACTCTCCCCGCCACGCCGAGCCCGGGGCAGGAGCGCAGGCAGGGAGGGCAGGAGGGGCGCCGGGGGTCAGCGGCTGGGGGATCCCTGCCCGCAGCTCGGCCGGGGCGGGGAGGGCGCGGGGACCCCCCTGGCCGCCCCCCGGGGAGGCTGTTTGGGGATTCTTTTGTTTTTCTGGCCCCTCCCCGCCCGCTCGCTCGCCGCGGGGCTGTTCCTGCCGGATGGAAGCCGAGGGGCGTTGGGAAGCGCTGACCCCCCACCCAGGCTCTGGCAGCGTCGCCAGCGGGGCTTGGAGACGCCACCACCACCAGGTAAGTGCCAGCTGAGCCCCCCACCTCGAACCCCTGGGTTTGTGGGTGCCAGATGAGCATGAGCAGAACCCCAGAGCCCTGGGTAGGTGGGTGCCACAAGGGAGGTGAGCACGACCCCAGTTCCGTGGGTACGTGGGTTCTGGATGGGGGTGAATAGGATCCCGAACTTCCATGCACTGCACTTATGGATGGGGAGTGGGCAGGACCCCAGACCCACCCTGGGGGTGTGGGTAGCAGATGTGGGGGGAGCAGGACCCCAAACACCTGGGGATGTGGATGTCAGACCCCTGGGTGTGTGGATTCTGGATGGGGAGTGGAGAGGATCCCAAATCTCACAGTATGTGGGTGCTGGATGAGGGTGGGCAGGACCCCAAATCCCACAATTTATGGGTGCTGGATGAGGGTGGGCAGGACCCCAAATCCCACAGTATGTGGGTGCTGGATGGGAGTGGGAAGGACCCCAAATCCCACAGTTTATGGGTGCTAGGTGGGAATGGGCAGAACCCCAAATCCCATTTTATTGGTTCAGGATGTGGGTGGGCAGAACCCCAAATCCCAGAGTTTGTGGGTGCTGGGTGGGGTGGGCAGGACCCCAAATCCCACAGTTTATGGGTGCTGGATGGGGATGGACAGAACCCCAGATCTCACAGTTTATGGGTGCTGGATGAGGGTGGGCAGGAGCCCATTGGTGGGACACTCATCCCTTTCTCCCTTTCCCACCAGCCACAGCACCCTCGGCCCTGCGCCCCCCGCCCATCCCGGCCACCGGAGCAGAGAGGAGAGGAGGGGACCACCCCCCCTGGGGTACCCCAGCCCCACCGCCCCCCACTTCGCCCCCCGGCCCCCGCCTCGGCCGTGGCGCCGGCGCCGCGTTCTCTCTCTCTTTCCTCCCAGCCAGAAGCAGAGGGACTCTTTAATTTTTATTTTTTATTTGATTAATTTTCATTTTCTGCACAAAACCAGCAATTGTAAATACTTTTGAAGAAAAGAAGTTAAAAAAAATGTTTAAGGATTAAAAAAAAAAAATTAAAAAAATTTAAAAAGGCGAAAAATCACACACACACAAAAAAAATAAATTTAAAGTAAGAGAGAGTCACGGACCGGAGGGAGAACCCAAGAAAATTATGGAGGACAGACCTAAAGCATCCAAGAGGTGAATATGCAGCAGAAAAGAGCAAAAACCCCCCAGTATGCACTGAGAAAAAATTTATTTACAGATCGAGTGACAAAAAAAAAAAAGAAAAAAAAAGAAAAAAGTAACAATAACCTATTTATTGTATATAATGTTTTATTATAAATCGTGTCTTGTATATTGCATTCTGTACATCTGCTGTGGTTTTGTGGTGTGCAACTTCCGCATGGGTTCCTTGGGTTTCCGTTGCCTTTTTTTAATGATTCGATGATGATTTGAGTTTTATTTTTATTATTATTCCGAAGAACGAAGGCGGGTTTTTGGTTTGGGGTTTTTTTTTTTTTTGGTTGAGATTTTTTTTTTTGGCAGTACACACCCAAAGATCCAAATTTGTATAAAAACAAAAAGGAGTTTAAAAAAAATAGAAAGAAAAAGAAAAAAAAAAGAAGAAAATTTTTAAAAAAGGAAAAAATAAGGAATAAATCAATCACAGACCCTCTTGGTGGGGAGGGGGAGTGGGGGAGACTGGGGTGAAGGGGGGGGGCACTGGGTGATGAGCTCAGGGTGTGGGTGCGTGTGTGGGTGCCAAGAGGGGGCTTTGGGGTCCTCTCCCCCCCAATCCCCTCTGTGTGCCCCCCCCCCTCAAGAATTCGGCGACTTCTCTACAGCTTTGTGGATTGTGCAAAAACTGAGAAAACACACACACAAACACAGGAAAAACACCCTGAAATGGTTAAAAAAGGCAGAATAAAAAAAGGGAAAAACACCCCAAATTGGTCAAAAAAGCCCCTCCTCCCCAGCTGCCCTGCGCAGTGTTTGTGCTGCCCCGGCCGGAGGGGCCCCCCCATGAGCCCCCCCCCCCTCTCGGCCTCCCCCTGCTTTGCCCCTCAAATGGTCTTTTTGTGTTATTTAGGAAGGAATTTTTAATAGGCACTTTTTTATATTAAAAAGAAACCTATATATTGAGCGATGCCCGCTGCTTTCTTGCTTCTCTTTTTTTTTTTTTTAATTTTTTATTTTTGGGAGGGGCACGGTCTGGCTGTGCCGGGGGAGGGGGAGTGTTGGAGGGGTGCTGACCCTCCCTGAATTTAGGGAGGATGTCAGGATCAGGCTTAAGGTGGGAATTGCAGCAAGAAAGCTGAATTTTGGTACAAATCCGGCTGTGGTGTCCCCACTGCTGCTCCCCTGGGGATGGAGTGACAGCCGGGGGTCCAGGGGGACAATGCCAGGAGTGTTGGTGGCATTTTGGGTGGCACCTTGACTTTCCAGACAGGATGGGTCTCCGCCCCTCCATGATGATGGGAGGGCACAGGGATACAGACGCTGATGGATGGAAGAAGCATCAACACCATAAAGGAGCGAAAATAAGGACAAAACAAATAAAATTCAAAAAATCCACCAACTTCCAGGCTGGGAAGATGAAGGCGGCAGAGCCTCCTCTGGGCGAGGAGGGGGGGGGGAGTCGCGGAGTGGTGGTGGTGGGACCAGCTACCTGTGGGTGGGAGAGGTGAGCGATGCCGGCGGGGTCAGGGCTGCGGCAGCCGAGGGTTTGGGGGGGCCGGGGGGGAGCAGAGGGGTTGCTATGGAGAGGAACACAGGGCGCATACTGATTGATGGATGGGGGGGAGCGGCAGGGGAGGGGACCGGGGCTGGCAGTGCCGCAGCAGCCCGGGGAGATGCTTAATGGGGTGGGGGGATGCTGGGGGACCCCCTCTGTGCTGGGCTGGGGCAGAAGCAAAGCCCACCCCCAGGTGGGAGGAGCAGGGTCTGATGCAGCCCCCCCGCCCCATTTGGGGTGTACTGAGCACACAGGTGGGCTCACAGCATCCCCCCACCCACCTCGGCGGTGCTGGAAGGGGAGGGGGGCACCTGCCAGTTCCTGTGCCTCAGGTGATGGTGGGTGGGCATTTGGGGGGCCTTCATTTCCACCCTCCCGTTCCAAGGGGTGCAGGGTGGAGGTCTGGGAGGTTCCAAGCATTGATGGATCATGGCTCCCCCACCACCCCACCCCATTCTGGCTGGGGGTGTTGCAGCAAGGCCATCTGTGTGCAGAAGGGTGAGATGTGCCCCTTGGGGCAGCCACATTCCCTCAGGGATCAAACTGGAGGGGCTTTGCTCCTCTGTGCCCCTCACCAGGAACCCCACAGGACCCTCAGGGTGAGCTGGGGATGATGGAGGAGGGCTGGGTGCTGCCTTTCCACCCCGGGGTCCCACAGGTGGACCAGCCACATCCCTGCAAGCCCTCTGGAGGTGCTGGGTGGTTCGGGGGTGTCACTTGCACCCCTAATACCCCAACCCAAACTTCACCCAGCAAGCTCCACCAGCTCCCCACGGACTAGTCCCTGTTGGGCACCTTGCCCCCTACACGATGCTTCCCACAAACATCAGTTTTACTCTTTCCCACCCCATTTTTTTCTGTCTCATTTTCAAGTCCCAACAAGCAGCATCAAAAGAGAATTAAATCCTCCCCCCCATCCCCCAGGAGGTAAATCCCACCGGGAGGCATCACCTGGCACGGTCAGAGCCTTGCTGGGCACAGCCAGCTGCTCGGACCACAGCTGGATTTTACTTATTTTATTCTCTTTTTTTCAAGACTCAATTATATCTCTCAAGCAGTGTTAGCAGCTCCAGAGCCTGAAAAGCCTCGTGATGGGGCTGATTGCTGGGGGTTGATCAGCAACAGCCCAGCATTGCCTGGGATTGGGGCAGGGAAAGGAGAAAAGACCTCAAAATTCAGGGGAGAAATGGTTGTTTTGCAATTCCTTTATTTGTTTGGCATGGATTTATTGAAGGTTTCTGGGAGCTGCTTGTGAGGGCACCCAGGGCAAGCCCAGCACGGCCAGGCAGTGCCAAGGGATGTGGGATGAGCCAGGTCCTGGTGCCTGGCGGTACCTCAGAATGGAAATGATGATTTTAATTAAGCAGCTCTGCTGGGAGGAGGGTTCTGGCCTCTCAGGATGCTGCATCTCAGAGCCCAGGGATGCTGCAGGACCGTGGGATGAGGGATGCTTCACATCAGAGGGGTCCAGAGCTGGACCACCACTGAGCCAGAGCACTGACCGCTTGATCCACGGGGAACTTGGATGTGAGATGCTCGGAGCACTGTGCCAGGACCCGGCATGCACCTGGCAAAGGCAGCTCTGCCGCCATTTCCAGTCTTTTCCATCCCCTTGGAAACACGGCAGGAATTTGCCCTGCTGCCCTTTCCTCCTCCCCATCACCTGGGGATGGAGCCAGGGGAATTCCCTGCTCCCGGGACTATGTGCCGGGGTGGAGGATGGTGCGAGTGGAAGCACACATGTTGCACATCCATGTGCACCATCATCCCAGCACGGGGAGCACACGGGATGCCTGTGCTGGTGCCAAGCTCACCCTGGTCCCTGGCACTGGAGTGGGGAAAGGGTCGAGTCGCCCACCCCAACCAGGGCAGCAGCAGGACCTGCCCTCACCCCGCAGTGCCAGGGCCAGCCGAGCCACCGGGAGCTGCCGGGAGGTTTGGACACCCCCTTCTCCTTCAAATTAATGGCTGTGCCGTGAAGAAAATTGAAGCCATTATTCTTTGCTCGCATCCTTTATACCCACCAACTTCAACCACTTGACATGCTAATCACAAGCTAACGAGGGAGGGAGGCGATTTCCCACGTCAGACCTGCAATCCAGCGCATCTGGCAGCCCGGGTGGGGAGCACCTCCGTGTAGGAGCACCGGCACCCCAGTACCAGCCCCTCGGCCCCAGCACCAGTCCTTCCCACCGGCAGCACCCCAACAAACAGCCTGTTCAGCCCTGTTGGAGCCCCCCATGGCTGTGTCACCACAGCTGTCCTTGTCCCCCACTCTCAGACAGACAGAGTGGGGGAACATCTTGGTGTCAGGAGCCACCAACACCCCAGTACTGTCACCCCTGATGCCACACTGGCCCTTCCCACCAGCAAACATCCCCTTTAGCCTCTGTGAAGCCCCCCATGGCTGATGTGAACCCAGAGTGTCCTTGTCCCCCAGGATAGCTAAGACAGGGGCACAGGGCAATGGCAATGCCCCCCAAGGCCATCCCTCCGTGGGCAGCACATGCTGTGTCATGT
The DNA here is from genome assembly GCF_047495875.1 of Pithys albifrons albifrons. Taxonomy (NCBI): domain Eukaryota; kingdom Metazoa; phylum Chordata; class Aves; order Passeriformes; family Thamnophilidae; genus Pithys; species Pithys albifrons. The sequence goes on from NC_092481.1 coordinate 3,869,883, forward strand.
CCCCACCACAGGATCGGCCTCAGTGCCGGCCGCGGGGGCGGTTGGAGCCCAGCTGGAGCACCAGACCACCCCTGCTTTTCCCAGAGGAACAGCCAGGCCCTTGAAAGATATTTCCAGCCCCCCCCCCCCATGTGTGTGTGTCCCCCCCATTCTCCTTCCGCTCCACCATGTGCTCCAAGGTCCAGCTGAGCCCTGACGCACTCATTGCACCCCCCTGCCCATCCAGGGCTGGATCCATCCCAGCCGCCAGCCGGGCAGAAAGCTCTGGAGTCCATTAACATTCCCCGGAGCGATCTAATCCCCCTCTCTGCCCTGGCTCTGGCTTTCACTTGGTTTTAATCAAGCCCAGCCTGGCGCCTCTTAAATAGGAGGGCGGGTGGCACCCAGCTCCCTGCATGGCACATGGGTGCTGCTGGCCCTGAGCTGGGTGCCAGGGAGGAGGGGGCAGCTGAGGGCAGGGTGTTCACAGGGGTCTCCACTCTCCAGTAATTTTAAAAGGCGTTTTGGAGCTGGAGGAGCTGAGCTCAGCAGAGCTGGGGCCAGCAAAGCCAGGGAATAAAAGCACAAGCGGCTGCAGGGTTGTTATTAATATTTGCTGGATGGTGATGGAAGGGGGGCTCAGCACCAAGGGGAAAAGGCAGGCTGGGATCCCTGGGAAAGGGAGGGGATTTGGCAGCTGGATGCCTGGGTTCCTTTTGGGCACCCCAGTGATGGGTAGGGGGTGCAGGGGCAGTGCCAGCACTCCTGGGAGTGCTGAAGTGGGAGCTGATGCTCCCCACACCAACACCCCTAAAACAAAGCACTGGGGCTCAGCTGAGGCATCCTGGGGGAGACAGGACCATCCCTGGAGTGGGGGCACACAGGGCATCTCCCCTGAGGACCAGGAGGGTGCAGGGAGGACACTCAGGGCATCTCCTCTGGAGACCAGGAGCTGCAGGGGGGACATCTGGGAGGCTCAGCTTCCAGGGACTCTGTCATATCCCTGCTGCAAAGGGAGCAGGAGCTGAGAGGGCAGAGCCTGGATGGGACTGCCCTGAGGAGAGGGATGTTGGACAACCCTGGCTGGGGCTGCAGGCTCTGCTGGATCCCCCCAGGCTGGCAGTAGGGCTGGATATGAGGGTTTGGGGATGCTGGGAAGGGAAGCCACGGGGCAGCACATGGAATTTTGGGGGGCAACATGTGATCTGAAGCGTTTGTTTTTCTGGGGGCCCCGGGTGTGAGTTATCAGCAGCGGCAGAAACGCGGTGCTTCCCGGCCGGGAGTGCGCGCCGGCTCCTCGGGGAGGGATTAAGGGGATTATATTATTATTTGTTATCACTGAGGGGGGGAGAAAAAAAGAAGAAACCTCCATTGCTGGGAACTCTGCCTAATCAGAGCACAGATTAGCTTCCTGCCTCCACCCGGCCGGGATGGGAGCCTGGGAGGGCTCCCCTGTGTCTGTCCCAGTGGGAGTGGGAGCCCAGCAGGGTGACACCAGGCCATGGGGTCCCCAAGGAGCCACCTGGCCTGTAAGCCACGTGTGGGACTGGTTTATGGATGTGCCAGTTACTGCCCAGAGCAGCTGGCAGAGGGAATGGCAGCTTCTTTTCCAGCCTTCCCCAGGACTGTGGGGATCACCCAGAGATGGCGTCACCCCATCCTGGGAGATGTCCCCATGGTTGAGGCAGGAGGGATGCTCTGCCTCGGGGATGGTGAGAGCCACCTCAAAGGCTCCTAGTGAGGGAGAGCTCATGGTGTTCCATCTCCTCCAGCCATGGTGGGCAGAGGGGCAGGAGGATGAGGAGGATGATGTATCCATGAACATCACATTTGGGGCTCCCCCTCTCTCAGTGGGGTCATGAGCCCCATCCTGTCCCTTCATGTGCCCACTAGGGCACCACAGATCCTGTGCTGCTCCCTCCTCATCCTGAGCAGCCCCTGCCTGGGGCGCTCCAGTGGGCTGGGGATGGAGATGCCCTGGAACACCCAGCACAGATGGGCCAGCCCTGCCAAGCTCCATGAATCCAAGGTGTCACACCATGGGGTAGAGATGTGGGACACCCCTGGCTGCTCCAGGAGCTAGTGCAAGCATCTCAGTAGATCCAGCTCTTTTTTTCTCCCTCTTTAAGCCCCATCTGCAGGGCCACAGCCCCCCAGGACCAGCCTTACAAAGACACATCTTGAATTTTCCTTCCCAAAGCCCCCAGTTCCCAGCAAGCAGAGGCCGAGTTAGGTTCAAATGTGGGGTGCAACACTGGGGCAGCCCCTTTCCCACATTCCCTTGCCTGGAGGGAGGCTGAAGCCACCACTCCACTGCAGAGAGCCCATCATTAGAACCCCTTCCACACATCCCATCCGCTGATGGACCCACGATTTCCTTTAGTCTTTTATTTACACTTTATTGCTCTTGTTTTTGCACCGGCAAAGCGCTGCTGGAGAGCACAGAAATCCTTCAGATCTCGGCTGGCAGCAGAGCTCTGCCTAATCATAGTCATTATCTGGAAGCAGGTAATGGGCATCTTTCCCATGTTAATTTGAAAACAGAATCAGCGAGAGCAGGACACCAGGGACAGAGCATGTTCCCGGCACCCACCGCTCCCTCTGGATGATTTCTGGGTGGCTTCTGCAGATGCTGGAGGGGGTGGATTTGGGATGGGGGAACACACAACCCCAGGCACAACCACGTGCCAAGCCTCGTGGCTCAATAAATCAGCCAGGAAAAAGGCTGCTGGCCGGAATCCCGCATGGATGGAGCCTGTCCTTGCTGCCACAGCAATAAAATCCCCTGGCCTTGTTTTTTTGGCTGCGAGGAGGATGATGGTGGCTCTCCCTCCTCCCCACACCACCGTCAGAACTTGCCCCCGTGGCTGGGTCCTTCACTAACAAGGACACGTCCCTTTTATCCCCAGCGGCAGGAGGGGATGGGGATGGAGGTGAGAGGCGAGGATTTCTCCCGGGGCCGGGAGGGGAAGGCTGGGTGGCGTTGGAGTTTCGTTTGCTGAGATACCATTAACGAGTGAGCAAAGGTTGCGGAGTCTCCATGGAGACAAGACAGCAAGAGAAGGGAGCGGGTGTGCGCTGGGTGAGAGCTGATTAGTAAATGTCAGCGGCGCAGCCACTGCCCGCGCCACGCTGGCGCGGGGACCCGCCGGGCAGCGAGTGCCCCGGGCACCCCTCACACCCCCCGGGCACCTCCTGTTCATCCCAGACACTCTGGGAGCCCCAGCCTCCCCATGCACCCCTGGTACTCCGTGTGTCCTGTCTGTCCTGCGTGCCCTGTTGCATCCTGGGTGGTATCCCGTGTACCCCATCCAACCCATGTGCCCTGTTGCATCCTGGGTGTGCCACGCATCCCATGTGTCCTGTGCATTCCAGGCATCCTGTGCATCCTGTGCACTCCAGGTACTCCTCGTGTCCATGTGTCCCAGGCACCCTGGGCTCACCATCCGTCCTGTGTACCCCGTTGTATCCCATGTGGCCTGTGCATCCCAGGTATTCCGTGGATCCCAGACATACTGTACATCCCATATGTCCCGTGCATCCCATGTATCCCATGCACCCCAGGTACTCCATGTGTCCCTGCATCCCAGGTACTCCTTGTGTCCATGTGTCCCAGGCACCCTGGGCACACCATCTGTCCTGTGTACCCCATTGTATCCCAGGTATACTGTGCATCCCACGTGGCTTGTACATCCCAGGCATCCTGTGCATCCCAGGCATCCTGTACATTCCATATGTCCTGTACATCCCATATGTCCTGTACATCCCATATGTCCTGTACATCCCATGTATCCCATGCATCCCATGCACTCCGGGTCCTCCATGTGTCCTGCATCCCAGTTCCCCTGAGCACCCCATCCATCCTGCACACACAATTTCATCCTGGATATTCCATGCACTTCATGTGTCCTGTGCATCCCAGGCACTCTGGGCAACCCTTTCCTCCCCTGTGCCCCATTCCATCCCAAGTATCCCATGTGTCCAGTTGATCCCAGGTAACCTGGCCACCCTGTTCATCCCACGTGCCCCATTGCATCCTTGTGCTCCCTGTATTCCCATGCACCTGGTGCACCCCACATGCCCCACACATCCCTGGGGGCACATCCAGGTGCCCCACACACCCTGTGCATTCCATGCATCCAGCTCCATGGGAATCAGGAATGCAAGAGAAGCCTGGGTGCACGTTTCCAAAGCATCCTCACATCTCTGGTACTGACAGCCCTGGCTGCTTTCCCACAGGGAGCAGGGATGCAGCTGTGCCTGCTGGGATAGGGGCAGTTGGCCAGGGAAGGGACATCCAAGGCTCCAACAAGCTGCCATCTCCTCTCTCCCGTGGAGAATGTCCCCTCTCCATCCCTGGATCACACAGAGAAAGGATGAGGCTGGACCTGCTGGGTCCCGTTTTTGGCAGAATCCAGGCTGAAGGAAGCAGGGCTGGGATGAGGCACCAATTTGTGCCAGAATCTGTCTGGGGTCATCAGAGGCTTGGACGTGGTTGGAGCCCACCTGGGAGGGAAGCAGGAGGCAGAGGCAGCCTGGCTGCCCTTCCCCATCCCCTGGAGAATCATTTACCTCCAGCAAATGCAGGAAAGCACCTGGCAGGCAGGAGCACCAGGGAAACAAGTGTCGGGGGGCACCGTGGTGGGGAGGGGGGGCTGGATCCTGCAGTTTAGCAGGTTTTATTCAGCAGCTATAAACAGAGCTGGAGAGATAAAGGTTGCAGTGCAGATACAGATTAGGTGGGTCCCTTGAGGCTGTGACACCTTGAGATAGAGGCAGATCTTCTTCAAGGGAACGGCTCGCTGGCAGCTTGGAAAACATGGAGCTGAGCGGCCTCCAGCAGCACCTCAGCCCCTGGTTTGCGCCCACAGGGGAGAACTGGGGTTACTGGGGCAGTACAAGGGACTGGGGCAGCATCCCATGTACCCCACCCATCCTGTGTGCCCCTCTGCATCCCAGGTATCCTGGACATCCCCTGTGTCCTGTGCATCCCAGGGACCACGTGCATCCCATATGCCCTGTGAATCCCAGGCACCCTGGGCACCCTCTCCCTCCTGTGTGCACAATTCCATCCGTGCTATCCTATGTATCCCAGGTACTCCATGTGCCCATGTATCCCAGCCAACCTGGGCATCTCATCCATCCTGTGTGCACCATTTCATCCTGGCTACCCCAGACACCTCAATGTATCCTGTGCATCCCAGACGCCCCCATGCATCCTGTGCATCCCAGACACTCCATGTATCCTGTGCATCCCAGACACTCCAACGCATCCTGTGCATCCCAGACACTCCATGTATCCTGTGCATCCCAGACACCCCAATGCATCCTGTACATCCCAGACACCCCAATGCATCCTGTGCATCCCAGACACTCCATGTATCCTGTGCATCCCAGACACCCCAATGCATCCTGTACATCCCAGACACCCCAATGCATCCTGTGCATCCCAGACACTCCATGTATCCTGTGCATCCCAGACACTCCATGTATCCTGTGCATCCCAGGCACCCCAATGCATCCTGTGCATCCCAGACACCCAAGCATCCCAAGTATCCTGTGAATCCCATACCCCCCCATCCCTCCAGCCCTTCTCCCATCCCCGCAGCCCTGCCCTAACCCCCTCCCCACACTCCTGGCCCCACAGCTCCCATCCCAGATCCCAAATCCCCGATGCCAGACCCCCCCGCCTCTGCCGTGGCCCCGCCCTGGTGTGACACCCCCGCTCCCCCAGGTGGAACTTTCCTCGCAGGGCAGGAGACCATAGAGGCGAAAGCCACCACCAAAGGAGAGGTCTGTGAGGGGGGTGAGGAAGAGACAGACACCCCTTCCCTCCAAAGAGACCTGGGAGGATATAGATCTCTGGGCAGACACAAATAAGCATTTTTAACACGTGGCGGCTGTGCGTGGTGCCGCTATTCTCTCCTTTTCCTCTGGAAATTGTCCCCAAACCGCCCATGGCGCCCCCCATCTCTCTCCCCTCATGGTACACCCCTCCCTGTTTACTCTCTTTGCGCGGCCGCCTTGGGTGCGGTTCCTTTGCTGCGCCCGTTGCGTACGCAAGTGACGTAGGACGGCCTTGATGGACAGCTACGTTGTCCAATAGCTTAGCAGCGCCGCTGAGCATCCAGCCAATGGCGCTGCGGCACTGCGGCCGGGGGGAGGCGGGGCGAGGCTCCGTCAGGGCAGGGAGGGGGAGCAGTGGAATGGCGGACGGGCGGGCCGGCCCGCCCTGGTGGTAGCGAGCCCAGTGGCCCGCAGGGCACAGCCGCGGACAGGGTGAGTGCCACAGGGGCGAGCGGCGCCTCCCCGAGCCCTCGGGGCTCCCGCTTCCCCCGGGGAGAGAGGCAGAGGCGCTGGGGTGGGCCGCTAGGCCCTTGCCAAATAGTGAGCTATCTGGGCGAGGCGGGCGGTGTTTCCTGCCACATAGTGAGCCCGCTCAGCTGTGGGCCCGGGCGGGGGTTTTGGGGGGGTCTGTGGTGGGCTGGGGCTCCATCCCCGCGCTGACACTGCGGGGGCCGCGGCTCGGTGCGGGCTGTGTGCCCGGGCCGGGCTGCAGGGAGGGCCGCGGTGTCGGGGGGTCCTGCCCGGGCGGTGGGCACAGCGCGGGGCTGTGTGAGGGAAGTGCCGCCCGCGGGGCTCTCCCGAGGCCTGCCCGGTGTGTGCTGTCCTGGGGCCGGCACGGAGGGCTGGCAGAGCCGGGGATGCGTGGGGGCTCAGGGTGCTGCGGGGTCCCCTCTGCGGGCAGTGCTGGGGGGCACAGGGGGGTCCCTTCCCTTTCCAGGCGTTCCCTGCCCGGGTTTGACATCGGCGCGTGTGGAAACGTGTGTGTGTCAGCGTGCAGAGTCTGCGGGGTGGGACCTGCGTGCCCTTGTTGGTGCCAGTCCTGGTGGTGTTGTGAAGGAAATTTATCCTTCCTGCCTTGTCTTCCAGCCCCACTCCCGTCTGCATCCCTCGGTTTCTCTGGGAATGCTTTAAGGATGTGTCCAAGCCCCTTGGCTATTAACCATCCACACAGCACATAAAACATAAAACTGCTTGGGGTGACACCCTGTGGGTGCTGGAGAACACTTAGGAAAATGCTTTTGGGGTTTTTTTTCCTGAAAAGAGGTTTGGGGCATGGTTGAATAGTTTGGTCGAGTGCACTGACCTCTTGGTGACCTCAGACCGTGTTTCTTCCAGAAAATAAATAGGTTATTAGGGAATGTCCTTGGGGTTGTAACTCACCCGTGTTTAAGTTTGTGTTGGGGTTACTTTGGGGTACAAATAATCTGGGGAAAGGTGAGGATTGCAGCTTCTCCCTGTTAGCTGTTCTTTGACCTCCAGGACCTTCCCGTGGTAGCATTTTTTATTTCCCTGTCCGAGTTTCACATTTGGCCGTTGCTGTTTTACTTTCTGTAGCAGCCCCAGCAGAATTGGGCCCCTCTGTGTGGGTCAGAGCTGTGTGATGTGCTCGTGTCAGGAGTTCAGCACCAGCAAACACTGAAAGTCTTAAATCTCTCAGTGCTACAGATGTTGGTGGACATTAAATTATAATAATAATGATAAAAAACCCTGTATGAAGCCCATCAGCTGCAGGCAGAGTCGTATTTGGTGGAGCTCCTGTAACCCTCACACTGGTGTGTCCTTCATGAAGAATTTGGAGGTGGAGAAGTTGAAATTAAAAGATGCTGGAAGCCACTTGGTGTGTGTGGGGGGTGTTGGTGCTTCCCTGAGGTAAAACTGATGCAAAATGTTGCTTTTCTAGAATCGTGGAATGGTTTGGGTTGGAAGGGACCTTAAAGCCCATCTCATTCCACCCCCTGCCACAGGCAGGGACACTTTCCATGAGACCAGGGAAGTTCCACTTCATGGGAAGTCCTGGAGCCCATGTGTTCAGTCACATGAGGAAGGGGAATGGTTGTGCAGTTATTTTTTCCCCCCATGTTCAACATCTACAGAATCAGTTGCTTCTAAAACTGCAGGAACCCCCAAGCCCCTGCAGGAACCCCCAAGCCCCTGCAGGAACCCCCAAGCCCCTGCAGGAACCCCCAAGCCCCTGCAGGAACCCCCAAGCCCCTGCAGGAACCTCCAACCCCTGCAGGAACCTCCAAATCCTGCAGGAACCCCAAACCCCTGCAGGATCCCCCAACCCCTGCAGGATCCCCCAACCCCTGCAGGATCCCCCAACCCCTGCAGGAACCCCCAAACCCCTGCAGGAATCCCTAACCCCTGCAGGAAACCCCAATCCCTGGAGGAACCCCCAACCCCTGCAGGAACCCCCAAATCCTGCAGGAACCCCAAACCCCTGCAGGAACCCCCAATCCCCTGCAGGAACCCCAATCCCTTGCAGGAACCCTCAATCCCCTGCAGGAACCCCCAATCCCTGCAGGAACCCCAATCCCTGCAGGAACCCCAATCCCTGCGTTGTGACACTTCACTCTGATTTGTCCCCTGTTGACCTTGATGGGGCTTTGCCATGGAAACCAACTCGGAGTTTAATCCCAGACTTAGTTAAAAACAAACCAGGGCCAAGATCTCCCCATGGAGAGACTTTGGAACCCCCTCCCATGCACAGCCAAGGAGGGGCTTTATCCAGGCAGTGCTGGGGAACCCCCAGGCACGAAGTTCTGTGCACTTGGGGTTTTTTTTATATATTTTTTTAAGGAAAGTGCCTGAAAACATGAAGTTTGAGTGGCAGAGCTTTCAAGGCTGATCTTGGCTTAGACTGGAGTTGTCAGTGTTGTCCCTGGGTGGGTTGGAGGTGGTGGGGATTGGAGTTTCTGGGATTTACCTTCCCAAACACTGGTTAAATCCTGGAGCAGTGGGTTTAGCAGCTCCCTGAGACCAGGTGGGGCCTCGCTGTGCTTTGTAAGAGTGGGTGATAAGAGGATAAACTTCAGGGGTCAACTCAATGTCAGCTCTTCCCTAAACTGTCCATTTTCACTGATTTCCAAAAATGATATTTTTTTATCTATCTGGTAACAAGCTCAAGAAGTAAATGCCTCAAATTCAATTTTTTTTTTTAATTTAAACCAATAAAACCCTCCTGGTGGCTCATACCAGTGTAAAACTAAAACTGTTTCCCTGTGAGTAACGTGACACACCACACAGAAATGTTGTGTTTTTTTCAGTTCCAGCTCCGAAGGTATTTGCAGGCAGTGATTCATGGCAGAGAATACAACCTTTCTGATCAGCCCCAGCCCAGTTTCTCTGCGTGCTTTGAATAGATCTCATTCTTCAGGGCTGGTCTAGGAAAAGCTGATTTCATTCACCAAGGTTAGATAATCGTGGCCTGTGGGTGGAGGGGTTAAACCTTCAGTGATTGCCTCATATGCATAAAGTTACAGCAACAAATCCCTCCCCTGGGTTTGCTTTTTTATGTTTTTGAGGTGATAGAAGAACAAAGCAGGTTGGTGGGATTAATGTTTTTCACAAAATCATGTTTTCTTTGGCAGATTGTAATGAGGAAGGTTTCGACTTGGCTTTAATCCTTTCAGGTAGTTTCTGGACTCAAAATGTTTAATGACTTTCAGTGCAAGGTTTGGGGTTTGATGATAATACTGAGCCCTTGGTCCTTCAGCTCAGCAAAATTCGTTGCTCATGAGTCAGTCCCAAACCAGGAAAGGGATTGAATGGGGATTGTGTTTGCATGTGCTGTGCATAAAGTTCCTGCTGTCCCAGAACAGAGTGGGAATCTGGCAAAAACCACTGCCAGAAGCTCCTCTGAGGGTTCCCAGAGCCAGAACAGGCCCTGTCTGGTGGCTCAGCACTGCCCTTGCCCCTTTGTACAGTTTCTAAAGACAAACCAAAAGTGACACTTCCACTGTGTGCAAACCCAGGAAAGGAAACCCCGACTCTTTTCCCAGCCTGTCTGCTGTTTGCAGCAACACTCTGGCTGAAATGGGATCTGTAGTAAGAAATTTGTGTATCTGAGTGTTTATTCTCACTGTGCAAGGATAAATATTTGTGAGATCAGGGCCTTAGTTACCACAGATTAACATTTATTTAAATACTTTAGGTATTTATAAACACAGGATTTAAAAAAGGCTGTGGCAGTGGCTTCTGGGTAATAAGCAAATGACTGCTCAGAACTGAACTCCTCTGGTGACATTGACTTCCTTTTGTATTTCTGCAACTCTGTGTAATAAAAAGACATGCCAGTTCTTTTTTTTTGGGGGGGGAAGCAGATCAGCCTTCACTGCAAAGGATGTGCTTGCTGGAAGGTGATCAGCTTCAGGCCTGATTCTCATTTATATAACATTTCTTTTGCCATCTGAAGGGATATTACCTGAGGGGAAGTTCTGGCCAGGTGAGGGTTGGTCTCTTCTCCCAGGCACTCAGCAATAGGACAAGGGGGCACGATGGGCTCAAGCTCTGCCAGGGGAAATTGAAGTTGGAGAGCAGAAAAAAATTCTTTGCAGAGAGAGTGCTCAGGGATTGGAATGGGCTGCCCAGAGAGGGGGTGGATTCCCCATCCCTGGAGGTTTTTCAACTGAGCTTGGCCGTGGCACTGAGTGCCATGATCTGGTAAAGGGACTGGAGTTGGCCCAAGGGTTGGACTTGATGATCTCAGAGGTCTTTTCCACCCAATCCATTCTGTGATTCTATGGATGTGGCACTGAGAGAGAATCCACCATGTCTTGATCCAACCCCACTGTGATCACCAGCCCAGGGCACAGAGTGCCCTGGGCTGGTGATCACAGTGGGGTTGGATCAAGGGTTGGACTTGCTGATCTCTGAGGTCTCTTCCAACCCAATCCATTCTATGATTCTGTGATTCTGTGGACGTGTCACTGAGTGAGAATCCACCATGTCTTGATCCAACCCTACTGTGATCACCAGCCCAGGGCACAGAGTGCCCTGGGCTGGTGATCACAGTGGGGTTGGATCAAGGGTTGGACTTGATGATCTCTGAGGTCTTTTCCAACCCAATCCATTCTATGATTCTGTGATTAAGGCCTGCAGGATGGTTTTTTCCCTGCCTGGGAGGCAGTGGGAGGTGAGGGCCCTCCCCAAAAGAACTGAAATGTGCACTTCCAGGTTATTTTGTTGAGCAGACAGTGGCCCTGCAAAGTGTTAATCACATCCTCCATCCCAAGCTTGCCTTCCTGCAGTAATGAGCCTGGGAAACAGCTCCTCCAGATCCTGCCCTAATTCCTGAAATCGCAGGGAAGCTTTCTGGAGTTAGTTTGCTGCTGGAGAAGTGGTGGGGCTCAGATATCTCAAATATGCATCTGCCAGGGGCTTTGCTGAAGGAATTTACAGCACTAGGAATCTCTCACAAATGGCTCAGTGGTGACCTGCCCTGTTCCCTCAGTGCCTTCTGTGTCACCTCCTGTTCCACAGCCGTGTCCCAGACTTTTTGGGGAGAAGTGGTGGACAGTGACCTGAGCACTGTCTGGAACTTCCTGAAGGGAAATTCTGGCCAGGTGGGGGTTGGTCTCTTCTCCCAGGCACTCAGCAATAGGACAAGGGGGCATGATGGGCTCAAGCTCTGCCAGGGGAAATTGAAGTTGGAGAGCAGGAAAAAATTCTTTGCAGAGAGAGTGCTCAGGGATTGGAATGGGCTGCCCAGAGAGGGGGTGGATTCCCCATCCCTGGAGGTTTTTCAACTGAGCTTGGCCGTGGCACTGAGTGCCATGATCTGGTAAAGGGACTGGAGTTGGACCAAGGACTGGACTTGATGATCTCAGAGGTCTTTTCCAACCAGTCCATTCTGTGATTCTGTGGATGTGGCACTGAGTGAGAATCCACCATGTCTTGATCCAGCCCTACTGTGATCACCAGCCCAGGGCACTCTGTGCCCTGGGCTGGTGATCACAGTGGGGTTGGATCAAGGGTTGGACTTGCTGATCTTGGAGGTCTCTTCCAACCCAATCCGTTCTATGATTCTATTCCAACCCCTCCCTGGGCAGGGACACCTCCCACTATCCCAGATCACTCCAAGCCCTGTCCAACCTGGCCTTGATGCAGCTCAATAACCTTCTGTGTGGAAGGGGCTTGTTTCATTCTATTGGTGATAAACTTATTTGAGCAACTCCTTTCTACAGCAAAGCCACAGAGATTTGCTATTAACATCCCCTAATTGTCAAGTGAAGGGCATAAAAGGAAGCTTCTTTTCCCTAGCCTGTGATAAATATGGGATTTGCTGCCCCAGGATCTCATGGCTGTGCTGTTTAGATGAGTTCAGGAACAGAGGAGACCAGTTCATGGAAGTGAAATCCGTGAAGGACAATTAAATGGTAGTGTTTGTTTCCACGTGGTCTTGAGGTGTGGAGGGATGCTCCAGCATGGAGCAGGAGGGCAGGGAGAACTGTGCTTGCCTTGTTCCTGTGCTCTTTGTTGGTGCATCTCATACCTGGCCACGATGGAGAGAGGACTCTGGATTATCTGGGGGCTGGATGACCCAGCGTGGATGTCCTTTAATTCCTGTGACTTGTCTTGCTCATTCATTTCCGATGACCTGCCTCTTCCGAGCCTCCATTTCTCCCCACTCATCAAACCAGGCTAATGACTCTGACCTTTTGTTTGTAAAGCAAAAGGAAGAGGATCAACAAAATACTGGAGCTTATTTACTATCATTACTGAAATGATGAGCAATGCCACTTTGTGGCACTTCAAAGAGGCTGCGCGCGTAAGATGCTGGAAATCCCTTGAGAGGGAAAATGTTTCAGATGGAAAAGGAGGAGGGGGGAATATTCCTCATGTTCTCCTCTCCTCAGTGTGCTCTCCTGCAAGGCATGGGGGTGCTGTGTCCCTCCAGCCCTCTCCCCTCCCAGCTGTGCTGACAAAATGTGCTGGTTTTGGTGAAAGCCAGACCTGTTTGTGTCACTGCTCCGAGTTCTGCATAAATTGTTCCCATGCTGTGGAGTTGTGCAAAGTACTTTTGTTGACCTATTGTATTACCACTAATAAGATTGAATGTGGTTTTAATTTCTCATTTCCTCTTTCTCTGGATGCCCTTTTCCTACCACTTAGAGCCTCGCTTCGAGTCTCTTTCTGTCGCTCAAAGAATGAACGATGCTTTGCTTTCAGAGCTCCCGGCACTGGAGGGCTTTAAGTGGCATTCAGAGGAGACTTATCAGCCACAATATCTGATGTATTGGTGTGGCTGCAGTTCATGCATGGAGTGCAAAAAATGGGATTTAATTGGGAGGGAGGGGGAATGGCGGCCTTGGCTGAATGGCTGGGTGAAAGTTCCCCGACCACCCCTTAGCCCAGCAAATAGTTGGCTGAGTGCTTGCCAGAGCGGAAGCGAGTTCCCTTTCAGGCACCCTGCCTTTGTCACCGTCAGAAAAAGCACACACACACTCATGGGTTTGGCCTTGCAGCTGCAAAAAAAAAGCAAAAAAAACCCCAACCAGGCGAGAGAGAACCGAGCACACACCCAGATCCTGTTCTTTCAATACCAACAGCTGCAGAGCCGGTGCTGTGCTGGAGGAAGGCACAGAGCTGTAAACACAGCTTGTGGAAAACCTTTACCTTCTGTCTAGGGCAGCGTGAAATCACTGGCCGCTTCCCTTCTGCAAGCTAAATTAAAAACGGCTGTAATTAACTTAAACAAAATAGCCTTTTGGTTGCTATTGAGGATTCAATGTTGTATCAAGGAGGTTACATCTAGGGGCTGGCTCCACATGAGAGGGTTCCATAAAGCAGCTTATTATAGACCTTGTGGTGAGCTTGGATAGAAGGGCCTGGATCCACAGCATCCCTAATATGGACTAATCTCCCTTTTCCCAAAAAGATCAGTTCAATAAAGTGATGATTCTCTCTCTACTTCAGTACCTGGAGTGCTTGATCCAGATCTGGAGCCCTCAACACAAGAAGGATGTGGAACTGTTGGAGCAAGTCCAGAGGAGGCCCCAGAGATGCTCCAGGGCTGGAGCCCCTCTGGGAGAGCTGGGGAGGTCACCTGGAGAAGAGAAGGGTCCAGGGACACCTGAGAGCCCCTTCCAGTGCCTAAAGGGGCTCCAGGAGAGCTGGAGAGGGACTGGGGACAAGGGATGGAGGGACAGGACACAGGGAATGGCTTCACACTGACAGAGGGCAGGGATAGAGGGAATATTGGGGAGCTCTGTGAAGGCTGTGAGACCCTGGCACAGGCTGCCTCATCCCTGGAAGTGTCCAAGGAGATGTTGGACAGGGCTTGGAGCAACATGGGCTAATGGGAGGTGTCCCAGCCCATGGCAGGGGGTGCGACTGGATGGTCTTTAAGATCCCTTCCAAGCCAAACCATTCAGGGATTTTATGGTTTCAAACACTCTGGAAATAGTTTTGGATGGTTCAGAGCCTGGAGTTTGCACTGGAGATTACATAAGGTGAGATCACTGCTGGGCTCAGAACATGCAAAATGGAAACAACTACAGCTTAAAATGAGTGTTTTTCTGCCTGTCCCAAGGAGATTTCACAGGCATCTGTCACCACAGCCAAGCTGAAACCCGACCCTGCTCTGTCAGACCAGGGGGGCTGATCCAAACAGTGGGGCCTTGCTGGAGTCTGCTGGAAGGTGGTTGGGTCCCACTGGCCGCAGGGATGGAGAAAGTGAGTCCAAGGATTGTCATGCTGTTGAGCAAAACCAGAGGAGAGCTACTCCCAGCTTCCTGCAGCTCTGCCTGCAAATCCCAAATGGCAGCCCGGGATCATGTGCTGTTCCCGTGCACTGCACAGATGGTGAGTGCACACCCTGACACCGCAGTCCATGTTCCTCTCGGATCACCTCACTGGGCAGCTCCAGGAAGGAGCTGGGAAATCCCAGACAGGGAGCAGGCCCCTTCTCCCCCAGGCCTAATTCCCCTTTCTGTCCTTGGACAGGAAAAACTGTGGGTGTGGGGAAGAACTGCCTGGAAAACCCCAGATATGTGGTGACTCTTGGTACTGGTGTGGCATCCTGGCTGTTCTCCAGAATTCACAGCAATGCCTGTCTCCTGACTCCTGAGATCCAGAATGGATCCCAAAAGCATATTCAGGTTCTTCATGTGGCATCATGTGTGTGTATTTATTTATTCCCTCCACAACAGAAAACTCCTGTGTTATTTTGGCTTTATGAACCATTCATAACCATCTTAATTTAGACGCCCAAGGCTGTTCTCCTGTTTTTTGTGACCAAAGTCCCAGCAGATATAACACTTCTGGAAAATATCAGGGAGTCAATGCCTTTTTTTTTTCCTCCCCTCATGTCAAAGGTCAACTTAAAATATTAATGCTGCAAAGATTCATTTAAGATACTAAAACTGTTCAGGCAAGAATACATGTACATATTGTAATTACTTCCTTTTTCTTACAATTAAAGTAATTGGATTATATTTAATGAGCTATTTACATTTAATAATTAAGAAAAGACTTATCTTTCCAGTATTCCCCAAGTGCAGCAGAAGGGTGGGGGCACTCAGAGCTGTGATATAATTATCTAGGCGTGAGTTGAAACTGAAAGAGCAGTTGAGCTCTATAGAAAACACTTGGAACTGGTTTGTTCCTACTCTTTTATTAATCAAAATAGTTTAGTGTGTGGCAAAGAAGGGAAGGCTGAGCTTAGCTGCAAATGAGACAGAGTTTATCTGCTGAAAAGGAAGGTTAAAATATGCTCGAACTTCAGGAAAAAGTCATTTAGGGGGAAAAAAAACCACTCCCTCTCTTTCCGTATTAATTACCGAGCGCTGCCCGGGAATGGGAATGTGCTGATGTATTGTGAGTTGTGCTTTGTTAGTGCGACAGGCACAAGCCTTTGCTGGCTGAGGAGGCCGGTGGGAAGGAGAGGAGGCAAACCCGCTCTCCTCATTAGTGGGAATTCAGCCCGGGATTGAGCCCGTCGGGGGCTGGGCCGTGGGTCTGTGCAGGCATTCCCACAGCCAGAGGGTTGGCTTCCTGCAGGACCCCCACAGCGAGCTGTGGAAGGACACTGATTGCCTTCCCACCTAAATTAGGTCCTTCTACTCAACATCTTTTGAAATTAATTCAGTGCTATTACAGACTTTGAGGCTTGGAAAATTCTGCTCCGCTCAGGTGAGACCCCACCTGCAGAGCTGCCTCCAGCCCCGGGGTCCAACAGCACAAGGATGTGGAGCTGCTGGAGTGAGTCCAGAGGAGGCCCCGGAGCTGCTCCAGGGCTGGAGCCCCTCTGGGAGAGCTGGGGGGGTCACCTGGAGAAGAGAAGGCTCCAGGGACACCTGAGAACCCCTTGCAGTGCCTAAAGGGGCTCCAGGAGAGCTGGAGAGGGACTGGGAGCAAGGGATGGAGGGACAGGACAAGGGGAATGGCCTCCCACTGCCAGAGGGCAGAGATAGATGGGATATTGGGAAGGAATTGTTCCCTGTGAGGGTGGGCAGGCCCTGGCACAGGTTGCCCAGAGAAGCTGTGGCTGCCCCATCCCTGAAAGTGTCCAAGGGCAGATTGGACAGTGCTTGGAGCACCCTGGGATAGTGGAAGGTGCCCCTGCCCATTGGAAGAGGATGGAACAAGATGAGTTTTAATGTCCTTTCAAATTCAAACCGTTCTAGGACTGAGACCTGCTCACTGCCCAGGCATCTTCCCACGTGCTCCTAAAATATTTTAGAACCTCTCATGGTTTTTCCGTGCCCGAGAACGTCCAACCTACCTGTTGATTGACGCTCGTGATGCTCCTCTGTGTTGTCACTGACCTTGTATCCTTGCCCAAATTATTCACAGGTTTAGCAGAGAGCATTCTGCTCCCTTTTGCTCCTGTTTCCTAGGAAGCAACAAAGCCAGAGCTCTTGTGGCGCTGGAGGAGCCCTGTGTGTCTCTGCTGATGTACACCCTCATGGCAAAGACCTTGAAACCTTTCTGTTCCGGAGCTTTAATTCCTGTTTAATCAATAGTTCTGTATTCTGAGAATCAAATCCCTGTGACAGCTCTCTTTAATTGAGCTAAACTGCCTTTCTCTTGTCGCATCTCTTGTAGAGTTTTATTTAAATGCATTTGTTCTGCCTGTATCCTAGTCAGGTATTGATAGGAACACCAGGTGACCCTCTTTGTTTAACTTGTTTTTCAGCTAAATGAATGGAAACATTAATTAGTGCAACGGTGTGTTTTTTAGGGCTTAAAAAAATGAAAGTCTAGGTCAAACTGCTGGCTGTGTTAGCACTTCAGCAGAAGCCAGGAGGATCTGTATGTTCCCCATTAGTGACACCCCCATCCTCCCACCCCCAGCCTGATTTCTGCCAACAGCTCCGAGCGAGTCCCTCTCCAGGAGAGCAGCCTGGTATTTATTCCAGCAAGATCATCTTCAGCAAAGCTGATAACAAAAAGTTTAAAAGGAAGAGCCAAATTTTCAGTCACACCTGTGCAATCCCCTTGAGGGCAGTAAATGATGATGATAATGCATGAGCCAGACAAAAAAACCGCAGAAAATGGCTTTCTGAGCCTCTTTTGCATTTTTCAGAGCCAGCAGACTGGAGAGGGGAGGAAAAAAAAAGGCAGGGGAGAGAAAAGAAAAAGTATTTTTACTCTGGGAAGGGAGCAGGGCTGGGTGTTTGGTGTCTCAGGGACTCCTGGTGTGCTGTGCAATGCTCGTTCCGCTGCGGGATCGGGGCTGGCGTTCCCGGTGTGGAAATACATGAGCAGCGCTGCTCTTGCCCCACGGTGTTGCCCAAACAGCCCCTTTCGTAACGCCGGCAGATCGTATCTGCAAAGCTGCTGGTGATTGGAGTGGGTTGTTCATACACTGAGGTGGGTTTTTGTGCTCGGCTCGGTGTGTTCTCCTCAAACCCCTCCCGGGTTTTTGGCGGATCCTGCTCCAGGAGAGCTTTTGTGTGAGAACAGAGCGTGCCCTTCCCATCCCACCGGCTGGTGAGGGATGGTGGGCAGCGTTTTCCCTGCTGCCCAGGAGGGTTTTGCTCATCCATCTCCCCCATGGTTTTTTGGGAGAACAGCCCACTGTGAAAGGAAGCAGCCCCGCAGCTGCCCTTCACTGCTGACTCCTGCTCAGCTGCTGCCAGGCAGGGCTGGTAATGACAGATGAGCCTGTGACGCGTTTTTGGGAATGAATACTTGTTACAGCTGGCGGGATGGAGTAGTTTGTGGCATCACATGGCAGTTTGCTCTATAATTTCGCTCCCTATTGCTCGGATGCAGCACTGATTGCTGGGTCTCTCTCTGAGCGTGGAACTGGAGCATTTCTGATTGCTGCATCCCACTTCTCTGTGGCTGCATTGTGAGCTTGGATATAGCCCTGAGCACTCAGCAGAGCCTTCTGCTGATTTTTTTTTCCCCCTCAGTTCTCCCTCTGTGTGTGTGTGTGGCTGCTGCTTCCCTTTCTGCAAGTCTTTTGGGGTTACATAAAAGCCAGTCTCTTTCTGGCCATTACAGCTACATGGGGGAGTAGTTACTGCTGAGAGAAGCTTGAAATTTGAAGCAGAGTTGTCACAGACATTAGAAAGAACAGTCGGTCTGCGTTGGCAAGCTACTGAGTTAAGTCTTATTTCATACTGATGGGAATTTCAGATCTGATTATCTCCTTTCTCCCTCATTCCCAAACCTGCTGGTGTGCCTAATCCCCCCATGGGCACTCCTAAAGGCAGCTCTCCAAGGGGCTGAGCTGAGGGCTTGGTCTCCTTGACTGTGCTGCTTGTTTGTGTCCAGGCAGAGCATTTTGTGAGGGTGGTTGGTCACCCTGACGTACTTGGAAATCAAGGCTGAATTCCCTCCCCTTCCCCAAAAAAAGCTCCCTGCCCTCCTTAGGTGCTTTGTGCTACACCAGACACTATGACAGATGATCTCACTGCTGGGGTCCAGATTTATTTGCAGATGGTCCCTGATCTAAGAGGTTGTGTGTCACATTGAGCCGGGAATTACCCAGGTGACTCCCAGTGATGCTATGCTAACTGGTCAAATACCAGTGGGGAGAACCTGCCAGATCCCTCCCTCCAGCTCACCTGTTATTTACAGCTCTTTGTGTGCGTGTTGGAGTCCTGCCTGCCTTCCCTGCACCACCATGGTGACTGTGCTGTCTACCAAAAAACCCCAAATCCCGGGTCTGGTTCCTCTCTTGCTGTGCAGGGCTGATTTCTGCTCTGCTCCAAAATGCTTGTTAAGGAGTATTTGCTCCGAGTTGCTGTTTCCAGTTGACAGAACTTGCCTTGGAAAGCAAATACTCAATCCTAAAACGTCCCTGTATTGCTTCTCAATACTTGTAATCAAAGTCTGTCTCCTTCATTGTCCCTAACAATTGCCCAATTTTACTGTGCCAGCCCCATTTATTAAAAATAGTCAATAAGGCGCAGCTTTGTGCGAGGGGTTTATAGACTGGCAGTTCTTGTTTGAGACAAACCAATTCTACTTGATTCCAATCCAGGACTGGGATTCCTGAGTGATCTGCAGAGCAGAGCTGGTGGGGAGAGCGGTCGATGAGTTGCTGATAAGGAATCTTGGAGGAGCACCACACTCATCCTGGATGTACCTCCGGCTTTGCTCAAAAGTGCTGCATTCGGAAAGGCAAAAATTGCAAATTGCATTTTTTTTATCCTGCTTTTTTTGGGCGTTTTGGGCCATGCTTGTTCCCCAGTGCCCCAGGAGTATTTACAGAACTGATTGGCAAAGTCAGAATCCTCTTAAAAGCCGGTGAGCTGGACGTTCAAGGTGAGAGTTTGTTGTGGAGGGAGCAGGGTGTGGGATGGGCAGCCACGGGAAAAAGCTCTACGTGTGAATCCTGCATTCTTGGAGGAACACGAGGTGTCCAAGACCAAGCACAGGAGTTGTTAGGAAGGGTGACAGGGAGCAGAAACCTGGTGAACCCTGGAAACAAGGTGCTGGAAGATCAGTAGGGATATAGGAGAGGTGAGTTCAGCTTCCAGAGCTTTTGTTGTGCTCAGCAAACTTTTTTCAGGGCTGGAGAGGGCCAGGGCTCAGCAATGTCTGTGGAACCGTTTGGGAGAGGAAATTGTGAGGCATCCTGGCCATGCCCGGCTGGAGGTGGGGAGAGGAGCTGCAGGGCAAAGCTGGGCCTTTTGGATGGTTTGGGTTTTAGTCACTGCCCTCACAACAAGGTCTGGAGCCTTCTGTGGTTCAATTCATGGCTGGGAGGCTCCAGGGGAAATGCTTGGGAGCAGGTAGGAAGGGTCCGGTTCAAATGGGAGAGGAAAATCATTTGTTACTGTAACAGAAGCCTTTCCTTCTTGTTTTTAAGAAGGTGTGAGCACAGTGTTGGGAGGATGAGTCTTTTGAACATCACTGGTGCAGCAGGATTTGTGGATTTTCCTTACGGCTCTCCCAGCCAGTGAAGATCACTGAACTTCTTGAGTCGCACCCTGTTTCAATTTGATGACTTTATCTGTTTTCCATATTCATTAGGAATCTGTTGCAGACAGTTTGCTGTTTCTAGAGGCAGTTTCCTTTTAACCTACGTGATCTCCTCTCCTGTTGCACTGGGATCAAGGCAGGTCCTCTGTGCCCATGTCGTTCTTGCAGCTTCTTAAAAACCCCAAAACTCTACTCCTGAAACAAATCTAATCTCCAGCATTCACAAGCAAATGGAAACGCTTATCTTTGCCCCAAAGATAAGGATTTTCGGCCTTGCAATTCATTTAAGTTGCATGTGAATGGTAGGATTTAGTTATAATATATGGTGTGCGGTGGTTGTGTGACAGTGACTAATGCCTGATGACCAGGCTGGCCGGGGTGCA
This sequence comes from Pithys albifrons albifrons, assembly GCF_047495875.1. Lineage (NCBI taxonomy): Eukaryota > Metazoa > Chordata > Aves > Passeriformes > Thamnophilidae > Pithys > Pithys albifrons. The sequence continues at coordinate 3,890,477 of NC_092481.1, forward strand.
ATTCTGCTGTGCTGTCATGCCCTGAGCACGGAAAGGGAAGCGGTTCTGGATGGCCCGTGCTTGGCACTGAGCTGTCAATCGGCTCCTAATGACTCTCTTAAAGAATAAAAAAAGGAGCCTCCCGGAAAGTTCTTTTAGCTCTGTCCTTTCTTTCATTTACTGTGTCTCTTCCCTGTCCCCAGCTCATGCCTTGCACTGGCCCCAGTGTTTTGCTTCCTCTTCATCCTTCCCCCTCTGCTCTCACACCTTGTGCTTCTCCACACCTGGTTTTCTGCCCTACCTGACTCCTGCTTTGGAAATACACCACTTATTTTCCAGTCCGTGCTATTAATCTTTGTCCCACCTACTCAGGAGGCATGAAGGTTTTACAGGAGCCCATTAACTGTTATCTCCATCCCTACCCTCCAAGGAAAAACAAGGTCTAACAATGTTCTTGTGGGCGCATCGACTGCTCTTTTTGCTCATGTGGGTCCCAGATTTCCTTCCTAAAACCTTCATCTTCCTTGTCCTGCTCGAAGGAGAGGAATTTTGGCTTTAAAACACCTCTCGTGGCACTGAGTGCCATAATCTGGTAAAGGGACTGGAGTTGGACCAAGGGTTGGACTTGATGATCTCGGAGGTCTTTTCCACCCAATCCATTCTATGATTCTGTGATTCTGTGGATGTGGCACTGAATGAGAATCCACCATGTCTTGATTCAACCCTACTGTGAGAATCCACCATGTCTTGATCCAACCCTACTGTGATGACCAGCCCAGGGCACTCTGTGCCCTGGGCTGGTGATCACAGTAGGGTTGGATCAAGGGTTGGATTTGGTGATCTCAGAGGTCTCTTCCAACCCAAATGAGAAGAGCAACGAGGCTGGAGAAGGGACTGGAGCACAAGTGCTGTGGGGAGAGGCTGAGGGAGCTGGGGGTGTTTAGCCTGGAGAAGAGGAGGCTCAGAGGTGACCTCAGCACTGTCTGGAACTGCCTGAAGGGAAGTTCTGGCCAGGTGGGGGTTGGTCTCTTCTCCTAGGCACTCAGCAATAGGACAAGGGGGCACGATGGGCTCAAGCTCTGCCAGGGGAAATTGAAGTTGGAGATCAGAAAGAAATTCTTTGCAGAGAGAGTGCTCAGGCATTGGAATGGGCTGCCCAGAGAGGGGGTGGATTCCCCATCCCTGGAGGTTTTTCAGCTGAGCTTGGCCGTGGCACTGAGTGCCATGATCTGGTAAAGGGACTGGAGTTGGCCCAAGGGTTGGACTTGATGATCTCAGAGGTCTTTTCCAACCCAATCCATTCTGTGATTCTGTGGATGTGACACTGAGTGAGAATCCACCACGTCTTGATCCAACCCTACTGTGATCACCAGCCCAGGGCACGCCATTCCCTGGGCTGGTGATCACAGTGGGGTTGGATCAAGGGTTGGACTTGCTGATCTCGGAGGTCTTTTCCAACCCAATCCATTCTATGATTCTGTGATTACCCCAGAAGCTGCTGGGAAAGCAGTGTGGTTGTCCACAGCCCATCCTGCCCTCCTTGCCTTGCTCATCCCTGGTGCTCCAGAGGGCTGATGTAATCCCTTAGTTTGCTGGATCCTGGCTGGTTTTAGAGCCAGCAGAGCCGTCCTGGTGGCCTTGGGAAGCCCCGAGGAGGCTGTCGTGGTGATCACGAGGGTGAAACTCTGTTCTGCAGTGGAGTGTGGCTGTGCCCGGAGGGTGGGGGTGGCTGGCAGGATGAGCTGGGCTATAAAGGGAGTGTTTTTCTTAGCCCTTCTCTCTGCCTGTCTTGCACCGGTGCAAATTTGTGCTCTATGGTTGCTCTACCGTTGTTTTTCTTTCTTTAAGAAAAGCAATTTTCACCACTACTCCTTGCTTTTAGTTTCAAAACATGCTTTGCAGGCAAACACTTGGAGTGTGATTGTGTATGGGGAATATATATTTTGAGCCTTTTTTTGTGGGTATTTGGGACACTACTCCATTTTCTGCTCTGTTTTCCTCATCCTTGCAGAGATCACTGCTACCTGTGTCCATCTGACCACAATACCCATCATCTTTGGGGATTTTTTTTGTCTCTTTTTATACAGTGTGCTCACATCTCACCCCCCCACTTCCAGGCTTATTTTCCCTCTTGCTGTTTTCCTTCTGTCTGTCCTACACCTTGGAAGGTTTCCAGGCAGTCTGTCCACTCCAGCTCTGCAGATCCCACCGCGTGTGCTCCCTGGCCGAGCCCTGGGGAAGCACAGGGGAGAAAAGCTGGATGCAGGCAGCCTGCAAATGCTGCCTTGTTTATGAGAGCTGCTTCTTGGTGCAGACTGCAGTCTGGGGGGAGCTGGGAAAGTTTGTCTGGCATGAAGCACTAAAGCTGACAAAAGATTGTAGGGCTTGGGCTGGAATCGATAAAACACGGGGTGTTGGGAAGCGAAGGTCAGAGCCCTTCCTTAGTTCACCCTGCCCTTTAAATATCCTGATGGCTGCAGCAGTGCCTGGACATGGGCAAGAACAACATGGACCTGATCCTCAGAGAGTCTTGCTTTTATTTATTTGGATGCAGATCTGCCTGTTCTGTGCAGTGTCTGGTTTTGGGAACCTTTTCCGTGCAGCCTGGTCTAGTGGAAGGTGTCCCTGCCCAGGGGGTTGGAACGAGATGATCTCTGAGGTCCCTTCCAAGCCAAACCATCCCGTGATTCTCTGTGAAATGCCTCGTGTAGAGACGTTGCAAAATGGCAGCAACCTGCAATCTGCTTGTCTGGGAGATATCCCAGCGCTGGGTGCTGCGGCTCTTGAACTCCTCTGCCTTAATGGGTCAAATTTAGCAATTCAAAATCTGGCTTGTGAGGTAATTAGGAGGGATAATGCCCACTTCTTCCTCTTAACACCCTGATAGAAAAGCATCCAGGAAGGACTCCTGGACCTCAAAGATAAGCTGCCAGCTGCCACAGAGACTATCAAAGGGTGGCTCAAAGTCAAGAGCAAACAGCTGATTTTTTCTGGTTCTTGGGTTTTTGCTGGTGGTGACAGGAAGCCATGTTCCCCAAGCTGTTCGCTTCCTGTTTTATTTTTACACCCAGCCCGAGCAGATCCGCATGCCTATCACATGGGAGCTGCCTGCTTCTCTTGGGCTGTTCCTCAGCTGACCTAGAAAAGTGATTCTTTCCCCTTCTAAATTAATCAAGAAGTTGAGATGTATTTGCTTTCACTTAGTCCTGGAGATTTCAGGTGTGTCTCACACTCCTTGCAGTGAGCTGGTCACCCAGCTGGATGGTCCCAGAGGGAGCTGTTTGGTGCTTCAACGTTTGGGCTTGTTAGGAAAGGAGATTTTTGTGATTTCAGGGCACTGACCCGCACATAAAAGTGTTTTCTGTCCAAAGTGTGACTTCCGGACACTTCCTTTTCTTCAGTTTTTTATTTTATTATTTGTTTTTAAAGAACTGGAAGTTTGTCCTGCCTGTTGTACAATCAATCCCGACTTCTTTCTGAGCGCTCTCCAGTCCTGCATCCTGATTAGAGCTCCCTCAACCTTCAACTGCTCTAGCATGAAAACAATGGTCCAGTGTAAACCTCATCCCCGGGGGATTTCCCAAGGGAAGAGGGGTGCAGTCTGCAGGATAAGGAACAGTCACCAGAAAGTTTCCTGGTCAGCTGCAAACGCTTCCTGTTGTTCCAGGAGAGCCCTGCCTGCTGCTCCAAGAGGGAGGCACCGCGTGTGCTTTGGTGTGCTGGGAGAAGCTGTTTTGTTCTTTTTTTTTTTTTTAAACAATAACATCTCCCATCTTCATCTGCTTGGTTTAAGCAATTATCGATTGCAAGTTTGAAATGTTTGTGAGGAAGAGCTTGTAAGAGTCAGGCAAGAGGCTGTGTGTGAAGGAGACCACGGGTGGGTAGGAAGGGAAGGAACAAGGGCTGCGTGTGGGCGAAGAAGTGGAGCTCTCCATCTCTGCCTCTGTACCTGAGCTGGTGGGGCTCTGCTGTCACTGCAAGTTGGAGAACAGCAGGATCTTTATTTCTGATGAACCAGTTTTCTCAGGGTGGGGAGCAGGGGGGGAGAGAAGGCTTATAAATAAAGCCATTTGAGAGCAGGAAAAACGAACACCATGGCTCTGGTGTGCCTGGAATTTGCGGTTGAGTAATCCTTTCCTGTTTCTTTTTTGGGTTGTTTTTCATCTTTCAGAGCAGTGCCTGAAGCAGGTCCACCATGCCGTTAGTAACGAGGAACATTGAGCCAAGGCACCTGTGCCGTCAGACGTTGCCGAGCGTTCGGAGCGAGCTGGAATGCGTGACCAACATCACCCTGGCAAATGTCATTCGACAGCTGGGCAGCCTGAGTGAGTACCATGGCGAGCCTGCGCGGTGCCCTCAGGAGTCGCTACTGCTCTTTATTTAGCTCCCTTTCTACTCTCGTGTTCCTATTTCTCCCCCATCTGCCTTCCCTGGGTAATGCTAAAATGTTTTCCTAAAGAAATCCGATGCTAATTTCATATCCCTGGTCCCACTGCCTTCCTATGTTGGAGAAAATGGGGAGGGGGGTGTGTGTGGATGTGTGTGTGTGTGAGAGAGAGGCTGCAGTGGAACTGCAGATGGAAGGATGGAGCACAACTCAGGCTTGTAAAATGGGAGGCTCTTGGAGCAGCCAGGATCTTGTGTCAGAGAACGTGCCTGTAATTGCACACGCCACTAAATGGAGCTTGACTCTGTTGGATCCACACCGTGTCAGTAGTCTTATTTATCATGAAAGATAATTAAAGCCCCCACGCAGAAGCTCCTGTTTGCCCCTGCTGCTCTTGGTTGTGTTGTGAGACCCAAAGACCCGTCTGAGCCAAGCAGTGCCTCTGGGGTGTCAGGGCTTTGGGGCTGCTCTGAAATGGCAGCACGAGCTGGAGCAGTGCCTGGCTCAGCTCTCCAGTGGGCTGACCCATAGCCTTGGAAAAGCTGGAGGGAAAACTCAGGCCTGTATGCTGCAGGAAAAATGAAGAGTTAATTGTGGTCTCTCTGGGATGACTCTGTACTCTGTTGAAATGCTCTGTGTTCTGATTAACCACCTTTGTCCTTGAAGCGAGACTTTGATAATCAAATTAATCTATTGTTTAGCTTCTCTGTGGTGTTTGCAAGCCCTTCTGCTTGCTCTGCAAAGCAGGCCCCTTGCCTTCCGCCATGTGGCAGGGAAAGTTTGGGTGCAGCCTCTTTCCAGCAGTGCAGACCGTGGCTGTCACTGAAATCTGGGCCTGTGTTTGCTGCCAGTCTGTGTCACATTCTGTTGGGTTGGAGAAATGTCACTGCACAGGCGAGACCAGGCTCTGTGCTCGCGTTCAACTGGCCCTTGGTGTTCATTTGTTAGGTCTGGTAGCCAAGATGGTTGTGGAGTGTGAGTAAAATCCATCTCATGTATGTGAAATGGTGAGGAAGGAGGCAGTAAAGCTGTGCAAATCCCAGCTGCAGGGAAAGCTTATCCCAGTCTGGAGACGCTCCGTGGGTTAGTGTGACAGAGCCCTGGCCAGATCCTGCAGGTTTAGACCTTTGCACAGCTCAGATAGTCAAAGCCTCTCTGCTCCTGAAGTGCTGGGAGCCAAATTGCAGCCTGTTTTTTTCCTCAAGAAGGTGCCCTGGGAGCTGGGACTGGGGAGGAGGTGGGAGCTGCTGGAACAATCACAGGTAGCTGGAGGAGGATCTGTGGAGAGGTGGCTCCTGCTGACACTGGGTGTGAGAGGGGAGCGAGGCAGGTGGAGAGGAAATGCTGAGCACCACCTGCTTCCCCAGGGTCAGCAGTATTTTAAATAAAGCAATATTTAGCCTGCACTTGCACTCAAATGCCCAAACTTGCCCCCCACCCTTTCCTCTCTCCTCCAAAAAACAAACCTGCTCTTTCCTTGTACCTGACTATTACAGGAACGCAGAGTGGGTTCAGTAGGCTGTGACAGCCCTGTCAAGTGAATAATCAGCCATGCCTGGTGCACCACAGTCTCTTTACAAAGATGCAAACATAAATCTTGTCAAACTTTCATATTCCAGTGAGTTTACCCTTCGTTACTATCGCAGCTGGGAGCACTTTGTATAAGTCGACTGTGCCTTTTTGTGTGATTTTATAGAATCCACAAGCTAAAGATGGAAGGACCTATTAAATCATGCCGTCTGTCTTCCTGCCAGTGCATGACAAAGATAATTCTGATTGTAAGCTGTGCTTTTGCAGTCAAAGTAACTAAACTAAAAAATTAATCTCTGTCTTACCCCATCGAAAAGTGTATGTGAAGCTCAGTGTGTGAGGTGGTAACTCCAGGTGTGCTTACCCAGGACAGGGAGCACAGACCATCCTTTCTTCTCCCTCCAGGGTCAAGACCAGTATATAAAATGCTGTTATATATTATTTTATACTTGCAACATACTTTACAAACCAAGGACTTTGTTTTTTTCCCTAGTGCTTGTTGCAGTTCCTTGTGAAGTTCAGAAAGTATTTTCACTTCTCATGAAAGTAGAAACCAAATTATAAGTGGTCTTTTCTTGAGCTGTTGCTGGAAGGTTTCAAATTTTTCTACAGATAAATTTCTATTCTCTTTGGTCAGATAGGAGAGCTGGTCTGTGCTGATGTTGAACAAGGAGAGGGCAAGAGCTCTTTGGCCCTTGGGTCTCCAGAAATAAAATCCTTCTCATGAGTCTGGGGAGAGCTGGTTGGGCTTGTTAATGGCTCATATGTGGAGTCTGTACTGTCTGGGAGGGTGGAAGGAAGAGGTCAGTTGAAGTTAACCTCCAGCATTTGCTCTCTACAAACACTTGGAGCTGGCAGTGCCACCAAAAGGGGTGGAGGAGGTTGAATTTTAACCTGGCTGGTTCTCCGTGCTTGGCAGTGTAAGGAGATCTCCTGGGAACAGGAACAAGGAGCTCTGGGAGCAGGAACAAGGAGCTGATATGTCGGGTTAGATAGCTGGAAGTGTTTGTGCAGCTGGGCTTGGGGGATGCCCTGGTTTGCCTTGTGCAGGGGGAGGTGCTCATCTCTCTGCTGAGACTCTGCAGGTGACCACATTTTCCAAAATCAGTGCTGAACTCAGTCTTCCAACTGGTTATCCTCCCCTGAATGTCGGTGAGGATCTTTAGGAGTAACAGATTCCAGAACAAACTGCTGACCATATGATGATGCACTTCAAAACCAGACTGCTTGTTGGGAGCAGCCTTGTACTCAGCAGCCGTGGCTGGAAATGTTTCCCATCAGTGGGAACGCCACGGGCCCCTGTCTGCGGTCAGTGCCAGGCCTGTCCTCGGCATGGCTGGGGCTCCCTGGCTTGGGCTGTGCCTGAGAGCAGGACAAAAAGACAGAGCTCTTTGGAATGTCTTGGGTTTCTTCCAGCTCTCCCACCTCTGTCTACCTGTGGCCATCCCTTGTTGCCTGTGTAGGTTTTTAAACTCCCTTTTGTAGGTTTTTAAAGTCCTGTTAAACAGGGACATCTTTTTTGTGACTCCTGTTAGTGGTGCAGCCAGTTCCTGGTGTGAGCTCCTGCTCCCAACCCCCAGCCCAAACAATGGATGCTGTTTGTCACAGCAGCCCACTGGGCAGTCCAAGCTGTTCCAGAGAGAATGTCCCTGATTGAGAAGTTCCTCTTTGGTTTTGATTTAGAATCAACGTGAACGCATCAATTTTTCAGACACTGCCACCTGAAGGAACAACAGGGTCAGTGCTTTTGGCTGCGGTTACAGCTCCGGCTTCAGGATCAAGGGCTGGGTCTGCTTTCTGCTTCCAGAGTGCTTTGAGCTTGTAAATATGTGCCAGTTTCCCTGGAGGCAGGTCTGCTGGAGTCTGGGAGCCTTTGAGATTCTCCAGAGCAATAAAAATCTAACTGTATTTCCTCGTCTAATAAACAGAACAGCAGAGAATCTTAAAGGACCCTCAGACCCATCCAGATTCAGACCAGCGTAGTGTTCTCAGCCCTCTTTAGTTCATTGCTTTAATAAAGTATGTCTCAATTGTTTCCTTATTGCTTGAAGATCCCTTGGAAATGTCAGGTTTTGGTGGAACAAAGCATTTTCTTCCTGGATGTTAAACTCAACGCTGACAAACTTGAAAAGAAGCATGGATGGTTCTTTCTTTCCTTCTTCTTCCCTCAAGAAAACAAGCTGGGAGACTGAGTGTGGTGTGGTGTGGTGTGGTGTGGCTCCTGTGGGTAACATGGACATTTTAATATTGCAGGTAAATCTGCAGAGGACATATTTGGAGAGTTGTTTACTCAGGCCAACACCTTTGCCTCCCGGGTGAGCGTTCTGGTCGAGAGGGTTGACCGTCTGCAAGTCAAAGTCACTCAGCTGGACCCCAAAGAGGAAGAAGGTAATGGAGTGGAGCACAGAGGTTCTCCTTGAGCCAGCATGGAGGGTTCAGTGCCATAAAACCAGCCATGGTTGCTGGAATGTCCTCTCTGGAGCTGAGGGACTGTTTCCTCCCATCCTAAAAGGGGAATGTTTTCTCCCCTCATGTGGACACAGCCTTTTTGGCCAGGTCCATATTTGCTTGTTAGTGAGTCTCCCATGTGGGAATTCACTTTCCAGCAGCTGGATGTGTTGGGTGAGCAGTTTGAGCTTGGTCACAGAGATTCCAAACCTCTTGAGAGAGACCCCTGTCGATACAGCAGCAGATCTTGGCACGGCACTCTGAGATTTGATGGGTTTCCCATGGGATCTGTGGGAAAAGGAACCTGACCTTAAGAAGTGCAAAGCATGCCAAGAACTCCAACTGAAATCAGATGTTCACTGCTTGGTCTTCAGTGTCATTGGCCTGGGTCAAGCTGCTCTTCACTTGCTCTCTCCTCTTCCTTCCAGTCTCCCTGCAAGGCATTAACACCAGGAAGGCCTTCAAAAGCTCCACCACTCAGGACCAGAAGCTCTTTGACAGGGATTCTCTCCCTGTGCCTGTTCTCGAAACCTACAGGACCTGCAATACTCCTCCACCTCTGAACATCCTCTCACCTTACAGGTATGGCTGCAACCCCTTCTTGTTCCCTTGGTATAGCTGCAATCCCTACTTGTTCCCTTGCAGAGGAACCTCTTCCTCCCAACCTGCTGGGGAGGTAATTTCCCATCCCATGCTGTGTTGAAGTATCCATTCCCAATGGGGAATTGAGTCGCTAAATTGAGATCCACCAGGAAATCTCCATCCTCTGGATTACATAAAACTTTCCTTTCAGGGTCTTACAAATGATGTCTTTGGTTCCCTGCTGTCACTTCTGTGACTGCCTTGGGGCAAGGCTTGGCTGGCACTGCCAAACCACGCTGAGTGTGCTGCACATGAGGCGTTTTTCTTGTGCTTCTCCATAGCCTTGTGGCTCCTTTCCAAAGAGCCACAATGCAGAGTGTTCCCTGGAAGTGTCTCTTGCCCAGGTGGACACAGCGGCCTCCTGGAGATGCTTCTTGTGGCCTCCAGTGCCTGCTCTGAGACATCTGGTGGGATGTGTAACCAGTTCCGAGCATTCCCGCTCTGATTTCATCATGTAGGTAGTAGAAGGAAAGGGGGTCAGAATCCAGAGACTTATCCCACATCCATAAATATCTTTTGAACAGGTAAAAAGTAATTACAGATAGCTGGAGGCAGCTGTCTCCTGCCAGACGCGGCTGCACTGCAAAGTGGGAGGAGAGGGAGTGCGTGTGCGCTCGCTCGGGAGGCTCAAGGACGTTCCTGGTCTCATTTCGGGTTCCTGAGCTGGAGAAGGAGGGTTTTTCCACACCAAAAATACAACACAAATAAGAGGGAGTTGAAGTGAGAGACCTGCTGCTCTCTTGGTGATTGTTCAGAGCAGTTGAGCTCTTCGGGTGCTGAGTAATGGAGGGTTTGTGTGAGGGCAGAAGGGATGGGAAGTGGGAGAGCCAGGATGAGCAAGGGTGGGGATCTCTTCCTGCTCTGAAATGGGGGACAGAGGCAAGACCAGCCTGTTTGACCCCCTCACTGCACTTTTCAACTGTCATCTGAGGTTGTGCCTTGTGTTTGGCCTTCAGATGTGTGACTTGATCATTTTTTCTGTGTTGTTTTCCCCTCCCTGTTCCAGGGATGATGGCAAAGAGGCACTTAAATTCTACACGGATCCATCATATTTCTTTGACCTTTGGAAAGAAAAAATGCTTCAGGACACCAAGGATATCATGAAGGAGAAGCGGAAACACAGGGTGAGGAACTGGGAGACTTTGAGAGGGAGGAATAGGAGGTGGGAAGTGTTAATAAATCCTGGACTCCAAAGTTGCCATCCAAAATTCAGGTTTGCACTTTTAAACTCCTCAGGGATTAATTCAGTGAAGTTTTTTACCTGGTTTATCCTCATCTTTGTTAATTAAAAAAGAAAATAACAATACTCTTAATTGGTTTTTCCAAATGCCATCATCTTTGGGCCTTAATGTTAAATTATATCATACATGAAAGATACAGTTTTAACATACTTGATAAAGCTTTTGAGCAACTGGAGTATTACACATCAAAACAGATCATGATTTTTTTTCAGTTGAAGAAGAAAGGAGAGACTTGGGGTGTGTTAGAATGCAGTGAGGCTAAAGCCCAATTCTCTGTGGACAGGTGTCCACATTGCACCCCAAAACACCATCAGGATGATGGTGAGATTGGACAGCCTTAACAGAGAGCCAAAATCTGAGCTGATGTGGGGAACGGAGCTTTCACTCTGCCCTCGAGGAGGTTGTGCCAGGGGGCAGTGATGGGGAGACTGCACTGGGAAATCTGGTGTGTTATCTGTGCTCCCAACTTCTTTGTATGGGAAATCTTTGGAGCATGCAGCAATGGGGAAAGTAAACTAAAAATCCTCTTTGAGGATGTCTTCTTGTAGCTGCTACAGGTCTGTCCTGCCCCTCCTTGTTCCCAGTGAGTTTAAAGCAAAATGTGTTTCCTGTTTGTTTCTTCCTTCCTTAGAAAGAGAAAAAGGAGAATCCGAACCGAGGAAATGTGAATCCGCGGAAAATCAAGACCCGGAAAGAAGAGTGGGAGAAGCTGAAAATGGGACAAGAATTTGTGGAGTCAAAGGACAAACACGGTCCTGCTGGGTAAGCAAGTCTGGGGCTGGTGATTGGGATGCAGTTCACCCTGCTCTGCAGCTCCTCCGGATCCGCGGCACGGATCGATACTGCCACTAATCAGATTCTCCCCAGTAAATCCGTCTGCTGATTTAAAATTTGCCAAATAAATCAGGGAGCTACATGGCTTGAACAAGGTGGCAGGAACAGCTCCGGCAGCGAGGCTGCTCCCAGCTGCCTGTGGGCACAGAGGTGTCGGGAGCTTTGGCTCTGCCCCACGGCACTGCCCTCCCCTCACACCCAGCCGAGGGTGGAATCTCTGTGGCATTGTGGGATTGCTTTGTTACATTTCACAAACGGCTCTTCACACCCCAAAGTTGGAGCGGGGGCTGTCCCCATCCAAGTATTTCAAGCTACAGATCTCTCTTCAGCACTTCTGGCTTGGGAATTCATTTAACTTTTGACACCAGCAAGGCTGGAAGCAGACCGAATTCCCCACAATGCTCTTCTCCCTTGCAGCTTCCTTTCATATGAGAAAAAATCTCTCTTTAAATCACACTCTCCAGCTAAAAATAAAACTTGCTTTTAGTTTAATAGGAGAGCAGGTTTGGTTTCTAGCTGGGGAATCGAGCAGCACAACAGCACCATTTTTGTGCTCCTCTCTTTTTTCGTGTGTGTGTCTTCATGTGTTTGAATTCACTCAGGGTCCAGATCCCCCAAAAATGGGGTGGTTCCACCACCCCAGAGTGAAACGAGCTCACTGGGGGTCTCTTCCTTCAGTACTATTCCAGCTTTGGATAGTTGTTTCTGGGGTCCTTTTTGATACTCTATTCTCAGTTTTTTGGCATCTTTTGAGTACCTCCTCTGGTTTTGCCACTGGTTGATACTCAGTGTAACTGCAAGTTCTTTACATCCAAGTTGATCAAAACACTCTTAAGTGTTTTCACAAAATGAAATGTTAAGAAAAATCTGTTTATTTAGATGTTTTCTTCTTTATTCAAATACATACTAGTGCTGTTCTGGTGTGTGGCAGCAATAAACAAACAAGGGAGCATCTGGGCACCTTTTAGCCAAAACTTTTAATCTCATTTTAATCTCGTTTTACACAGAGCAGACTAATATAGGTGTACATAGTTCTTTATACAGGAACCTTTGAGAAATAGAGGGGGTTTTAATGTTGCAGAATCCTGGAATGGTTTATGTTGGAGGGGATGTTAAAGATCACCCCCTGCCACAGACAGGGACACCTCCCACTAGACCAGAGTGCCCTAAACCTCATCCAGGCTGGCCTTGGACACCTCCAAGGATGGGGCAGCCACAGCTTCTCTGGGCAACTCTCTGGGTTAAAACAAGCTTTAGACATTGCCTTGAGCTCATTAAATAAGCTGCTGACATTGCTTTGGCCCAGGTACCCCTCCAACATGGTGTATCAGAACGGCAGCATCGGCTCCAACGAGAGCATGGACGGGAACTGTTACCCGCCACCGCCACAGACTGACTCCATTGTGCCACCACCTCCTGCATTCCCAGATGACAGCCTGCCTCCACCCCCGGTGGAATTTAGGTAAGCCTACGGGATCCCTTCTGTCACCAAGGAGTAGTAGGTGGTGTAAAAGGATGACATGAGACAGGCTGAGATAGTTCAGCAGAACTTCCTGATGGGTGTTGTATGGGAACCAGAATGCTCCTGTCTGGAGGGGAAGAGCAACTTGCAGGCAGGGGCAGAGGCACAAGCAGCACAGCTCTCCATCAATCCCAGCCACTGTCATCATTCCCAGGTGGAAGGTGAGAATGAAGAGCAGATTTATTCCACAGCAGGGTCCCACTGGATGCTTTGGCTCCATTGCCTGGGTTTTCCAATGCAGTTGTTCCAGTGTGTGGACTTAAGTTCCTTACATTCCATTTGCACAGCACTCTCAGCCACATGGTGGGATTGTTGGGGTGTCCTGTGCAGAGCCAGGAATTGAACTCCATGATCCTTGTGGATCCCTTCCAACTTGGGATATTCCATGACTGAGCTTTGCAAAGAACAGCTTCTTTTGCCTCTTTTTTGTTCCCATTTGTCCTCTGATCTTTGGGAAATGCACAATGTGGGCACTGAACGTGTAGATGCAGTTGAATTTCAAGGGCTTGAGCACAGCAGCTGCCTCCTTCCCAGAGACTTGTGTGCAAGTTCAGGACATTTACTTGGGATTGGATGAAATGGTGACTCCCAGGCACCTCTAGAGATGAGAGCTGCAGTCCAGCAGTGGCTGAAAACACAAAGGGTGAAACAAGAGTAGACTTTTTGTTTTAAAGACAGTAAAACAGAATCAAGAGTAACAAGAGAAAGTCTGTCTGATAGACAGGGCTGCTTGGCTTGTCTCCATCTTATCCAAAGGCAGCAATGCTGCAGCAAAGGCTCTTCTGATGTGTCAGAGAGACCCAGCACTGCACTCTGCAGCCTGTGCCTCTCGGGCAGAGCAGACACGAGCTCTCAGATGAAGCTCATGCTGCCTTGTGCGGTTGCTTAGATCTCTGCCCAGCCACACAGATCTCCCCTCTCTGGTTTTGCTTTGGTGGTTGTTTTTATAAGGAACCCTGGGTGCTTGGTTTGATCTCCGGGAGTCTGTTTTGGATCAGCACTGTTAGAAATTGTGACATTTTTGTGGCATATGTACCTTATTTCTTTGTCTTGCCGTGGAAGGAGGTGTCAGTTTGGGGTTTCCCTTACACATACACGGGTAGTAGAATTTTCTGGTGTGAGCACAGCCTCCATCATGGGACACTGAGTGACTCATGCATCAGCAGCATTGGGTTTCCATGTCTTCCTCTTCACTCCCAAGGCGAGCTCTGAGACATGGCTGCTGCACTCCAGCTCTGAGCCATGGAATCCAGTGAGGAGATCTGTTCCTAGCAGGTGTTCAGAGCATGTGCTTTTCTGGCTCCCCTGCCCCTCCTCGTGCGATTTATCATGGCAGACATCCCTCCCTAGTGTGTCACGAGCCTGTCCTCACTGAGGAGGGTGTTGCTGCAGGAGCTCTGGGGCCAGGAGGCTGCTCTGAGCTCGGCCTCTGATGGAGAGGTGAGGTAGCTGGTGTTCTTGTCAGCCTGGGAGATGGGATGAGGGATAGCATTCCTGCCCGTCCTTAGCAGCTTTCCTTTGTTCTGAAGGGGTAGGCCAAAAGAAACACTGTGAGGGAACTAAAACCAAGGAGTGAGATCTCATGGAAACACCAGTTTAAGCTGGAACTTGGATTTTTTTGTCTGGACTGCAGCGAACACACATGATTTGCATTAACATTGAGACTGTACAGTCTGATCTGGCTTCACAGCTAATTCCTTGTTGCCTTCTCTCCTTCTGTTCCCACAGCTATCCTGCAGACAACCAAAGAGGTTCTGGTTCTGGAGGGACCAAACGGTCCAGCCTGGTCAGCCCGAGCCACCCACCACCAGCTCCTCCAATCGGATCTCCCTCAGCAGCCAGGCCGGGCTTTGCTCCCCCTCCAGCTCCTCCTCCACCACCACCACTGATGGGAAACCCTCCCCCTCCACCACCTCCCATGGGCTTCCCCTCCCCAGGAACCCCACCACCACCCTCACCCCCTTCTTTCCCCCCTCACCCCGAGTTTGCTGCCCCTCCACCCCCACCACCCCCTCCAGCAGTCGACTATTCCAGTGTGCTCCCACCTCCTCTCCCTCAGCTGGGCAGTGGGAGTGCACCACCCCCCCCTCCGCCCCCTCCACCCCCTGGACCACCTCCACTGGCTTCTGGTGGGCTGGATGGCCCCCCACCCCCTCCTCCACCCTCCGACACCTCGGCCTCCAAGCCCAAGTCATCGTTGCCCACGGTTAGCGATGCCAGGAGTGATCTGCTTTCGGCTATTCGGCAAGGTGAGGTTCTGTTGCCATACCAGCTTTCTCCTCTGGCTCTGGAAAATCCCACAGAATCCCAGTGGGAGCATTTGGGGGCTGTCTCATGTAAGCTGTGTGACTGTCCCACTGCTCGAGACCTGTCCCTTGGGGTCCCTCCTTGTCTGCCCACCCTGATGAGCACTGTTGGGATGGCAGTGCTGGAATTGGGGTGGTCCACATTTGTTGTGGATTCACAGCAGTGGTGTTACCCCTTGGAGCAGCACAGAAAGAATTTGATTCCCATTTCACCTCCCCAGCCAGCCTGTCCTGGCTGTCACTCACCATCAGTGTTATCCCAGCACTCCCAGCCTGCCTTGCTCAGAGGACTGTGACAAGGCTGCGTGGGAGGCTCCAGTGCGACCAAAGCCTTTGCATGATCCCCTCGGTTCCCTTCTTCCCTACAGGCTTCCAGCTGCGCAAGGTGGAGGAGCAGAGGGAGCAGGAGAAGCGGGATGTTGTGGGGAATGACGTGGCAACGATCCTGTCGCGCCGCATCGCTGTGGAATACAGCGACTCCGAGGACGACTCCTCCGAGTTCGACGAGGACGAGTGGTCGGATTAGCCACGGTCCCATCCCCTTCTCCCCTCCTTTGGGTTCACTTCTTACAGAGAATCAGGTGGCCAAACCTTCCACCACATCCTTTCCATCCGTAACCAAAGATGTGCCAAGGGTTTTCAGACAACCAGCAGCATATCTCCCCTCTCCCTCCCCCTGCGGCTTTGGCAGGACTTTGTGCTCTGCCTTTCCAAAAGGTCTCCTCATGGACACTGAGGATGCGGCGTTGGGATTTAGCTGGAGGGGGTGTAACGGTTGCTTATTTAAAAGAGAGCTAAACCTCCAGATTCTCGATGCCACCAGGCAGAGCACACATAAACCCTCCATCCTGAGGGATTTTTAAAGTAAAGATGGATGATCCTGTTGCGGCCGCGTGGCCTTTCGGATGAAGGACATTTTCAGCTGGTTTTCTCAGTGCAACAGCAGACAGTTGATCTGATGGCTCTTCCTTTCCAGTGAATACTGGTAGTGCTGCAAGAAAATGGGCTTTAAATGTCAGTTCTCTGCTGCATCCCACTGTCAAATAATCAGGTTTTTGGCAATAGTGCACAATTCTTTCCCCTCTGACCTCTGAGTATTAATTCCAGACCACCCTGTGTGGGGTGCATTTCTCGACTCCAGAGTACCTTGGGTGCACTGTAAGGAGGGACTTGTTTTATTTTAAAAGCTGCCTTTACCTTCCTCAGATCTCCTGGACTGCTTTGCCAAGAGGAGACTTGCACAGAGGGATGTAAAACCAGGGCAGGATGGTTGCTCAGCTCCCCACTTTTGGGAAAGCAGAGCCACTGCCCCACTGAGACACATCTGTGGTCAGCTCCGAGTGGGGGCCAGACCCTACTGGGCTGATTTCTCCAATTCATGCTGAGATTATGTTTAAAATTTCCAAATCCAGTGCCTAGAGCAGGGAGATGGGGTGGGGAGGGGTTCTCTGAACACCAGGCACTGTGGTGGTCTTTGGCCCAGCCAGAGCAGTTTGAGAGGTGCTTTTTTTAGTAGTATGACCATACTTTTAACACAGGGACTTAAATGCTGGTATTACCTTTGCTTCTTCTCCCTTCCACTTAGGGAGGGGAGTTTGTGTGCCTAAAAACATCGCGTGTGTGGACTGAGTTGCCCATCAGTTACATCAGATCTAACCTGCCCTAACTTTGCTACTATAATTCATTAGTTAATTTTAAGAGAATGTTTCTTCTCCTCACTAACCCTGTGAATTAATTCCCAGGCTGCTCACTACAGATCCAGTACTGGCAGGGGAAAATGGGGAATTTGAACTAGCTGACCTCGGTTTTATTGCTGTTTTATGTTACCTTACATAGAATATGAGCATATCTTAGAAATCTAACCCAAATACCCTTGATGTGTATTTTAATTTGGACATGACTCCATCAGGGTCATGCAAAAAGCAATTCCAAAGCCTTTTGGAGGTTATGGGTCCAGCTGTTGTGGGGTGTGTGTCCCACTAAGACCAGCTCTCCCACCTTTGTGCCTTTTCTAAAATATTTCACCAACCTGTGCCTGTTCTTTCTTCCCTGGTTGTCCTCCTTTAATGATGTTGCTGATACCTGGAACACTGGGCCCTGCCTGAGGCTTCCAGCTTGCTTGGGATTTGATTGATGGCCTCAGCTTGTGCCATCGAGTTCTTACTGATTCCTTGTGTGTGTGCCTGTGCATTTTAATCTTGGCCAGAGCAGACAATGGCCTTGGAGGTGGGATTCGGGGTGCAGGTCAAGCTGGGATCCAGTGAGCCCCCCCAAAATTCCCTGGATTGCTGCACCACCAGGTTTTGTCTGCAGCTCAGCTGCCAGGCAGGATGCAGAGGGCGTAGGCAGCAAGGCATCCCGATGGGCTGGGAACATCTGAGCAGCACTAGTTCCAGGTTCTGGAAGAGGGAACAAACCCCTGGAGTGCCGGTGAGCCGTGGTGCAGTGGAGAGACTTGGAAATGCAAAGGGATGATTGCTGCGAGTGGGGTGAGGGGGTGAGGGAGTCACTGCCTCTTGTTCTGCTGCTCTTTCTGGGAGCATCCTCCTCTGGCTGCTCCTGGAGACAGGTTCCTGGGAAAAACAGACCCCTGAGCTAAGCCAGGCTGACAGCAGCCTCACACAGGGAAGGAGGAGCTCACAAATGCCAAACCTGGGTTAATTTTAAATCGCCTTAACTAGACTTGGCCCCTGCTGGGAAAGGGGAGCGAGTCTTCCTGTCGCCTGAAATACTGCAAAGTGCCATATCCCCGTGCCCTGCATGGATGGTCTGCCAAGCAGGGCCGTGCCTCAGGGTCCCCCCTCCCTCTGCCTGTTGCACAAGGGTGTTGCTGTGTGGGCGACAGGGCTCAGCCCCGGGTGGAGGCGGCTCCTCTGGCCCTGCTGGCAGCGGGAGGGACGCTGCCTTGTCCCTGCAAGCCTCCTGCAACCACCCTCTGCTCCCACATCCCACCCCAGGGTGGGAATCAGAACTGCAGCATCAGGGTGGTGGACAGGTAGGGAAGGTTGGTTGGACTTTTTTATATAAAAAACATCTCCTTTGATCCCTGTTTTATTTAAAAAACTGATTGCCAAGAGGGATGAGCCCATGTGGGGATCCCTGAGAAGCAGCTGCTGCAAAGGGACCATCTCTGAGTACCGTTGCAAAATCACAGAGTGCTGGGCCACCAAGTAAGCTCAATGTTTTTTAAAGCAGTAGGGGAGGAGGAGAGGTGCCAAAAACAACCTTTGCAAGACAGAGCAGCTGTGCTGTAACTGCAGGGCCGAGGGCGCTGGGCTCCCCTGCCATCGCTGTCGGCATGTCGTGCTCACTTACTCCTTCCTCCCTCTTCCTAAACGAGGCCAGGGTGAACCTCAACCATCTCACAGAGCCCAGAGCACCACCTCATCCCCTCTATGAGGATCCCTCTGCTTTCCATGTCATCCAGACAGAGCCTGAGCAGCCATTTCGTCCATCCTGGGAGCCGCTTGCTCCGGGTGTGCAAGTTGGGGCAGGTCACCCCTTCCCTCCCTGCGCTGGTTAAACATTCTCCCGGTGTCCTCGCCCGCAGTGCTTGGCTGCTGCTCCCGGCAGCCTCTCCCTCCCCCGCCGCCCCCCTTCCCGCTCGCTGGGAAAGCCTCAGCCCGGCTCCCCGGGCTCAGCCCGGAGCCTCCGCCGCAGTCGGTGACCTTCACTGCTTCTCCTCTCCTTATCAGACCCAGAGCACCAGACCAGAGCCAGGGAAGGGGCTCCCGGAGCTCCCAGATGGCCGAGGAATCGTGCAGAGTGGCGTTTCAGGGGAAGGATAGATTGGGGTTTATTTTTTTTTCTCCAGTCCATGAACTTATTTAACGTGTTTCTTTTGGAAGTGCCTGCCCTGAAGGGGCTCTGGTGGGAGCTGCCTGGCAGGGCAGATGCAGCTGCCCCGGGTCAGGTTTCATTGCTGTTGTATTTCGGGGAGGGGGTGGTTTCTTCTCTTCCTTTTTAAACAAAGCCTTGAAGTGGGAAGTGGACCCGATGTTTTTATTACTGTATTAACATTCGTTTTAATTCATTTCAGAAACTAACCCATTTTTCTTCCTGATTAGAATGTCATAGAATTAGACGAGCTGTAACCCCTCCTGAAGTGCCTTATTTTCCTACATGATATAAATATATTTATAAAAGTAATTATTCCACTTGTATCTTAGGGGTTTATTGCTGAGCAGAAGATAAGGTAGGAGAGGAGGGAGGGGAAGTTCCTTCCGTGGACCCAGCAAGGCTGGAGGTCAGAAGGGTGACATTTAATGGATACTCTCAGGGTGCAGGGGGTTCCTCGCTTCAGACCAAAGGAGTTTCAGCAGTGAAACTCTGCTTAGAAAGAAGAAAAAAGACAAAAAGAAAAAAAAAAGAACCTTGTGAGCAAAATACTGTAGATTTACCAGGTTTGGGGTTTACCCCTGCAAAATAAACACTGATGGTTGGACTCTTCAGGGAGGCAGTGGCTGGTGGGGGATTGGAACCTGCTCCAAGTCCACACCTGCACATCCCAGTGCAGACTCCCTGCCTTCGGTATTCCCATGTAATGTCTGTCTGTGCTTTTCCCTGTCGGTTGCTGTATAAGCCAGGCTTTCCTGCTGCTTTGTTTTGTTGTTTTTAATAATCAGCTCAGTAACCCCTGGATGAAGATCCCAACTGCAAATATTTTGTAATGTACATGTATAAAAAAAAGTAATTTTTTGATCCTTTTTTAAAACTTGATAAAACCTTTCTATCCAGTTGGTGCTTGTGTGTGTTACTGGGGGGCAGGTGAGCCTGGGCCTGGGCACAGGGGCTGCAGGGGCTTTGTGACTTGGAATCATGGAAGGGTTTGGGCTGGAAGGGGCCTTAAAGCTCATCTCATTCCATGGGCAGGGACTCCTTCCACTGCACTGGGTTGATCCAACCTGGCCTTGGACACTTCCAGGGGTGGGGCAGCCCCATCTTTTCTGGGCAAGCAGTTTCCTTCCCAGGTTCACAGGGAGGTGCTGGGCTACGAGTCACTCCTGCCTGCCCTTGTGTCCTTGGTGTGTCTCCCGGGGGTGCCAGGGTGTCCCTTGGGAAGCTCAGTGTCCATGGAAGTGCCAGCTGTGTCCCACCTGGGCGGAGGCTGAGGAAAGCCGGTACCTCCCAAGCTGTTTTGCAAACACCATCAGCACTGACACCTCTTCTGGGCTGGCGGTTATCCCTGGTGGGAGTTTGGGGGTGGCAGCACCAAGGAAGCACCATCCATGAGGAGCCTCCTGAAGGCACTCCCTGCCACAGGAAATGAGCCCAGGCTCCATCTTGCAGAGCAGTCACTGCAGCTGGGCAGGGAGGGACTGCTGAGGCTTTTTGCCTCCATTTTGCAGCTCAAGGTCCCTCGTGCAGTTAATCTGCCTGGCAGGGATGGCTCCTGGCCCCGAGCTCAGGTGCCTCATCTGGCCTCGCTCTGTGTGGCTCCCATTTTCTTCCCGGGCACTGAAGAGCAACAAAAGGCTCCATCCCTGCTGCTCCTCATCCCTGCTTTTACCGTGGGCTTTGCTCTGCCAAATTCCCTTGGCTTTCGGAGACACCGGTGCCTTGCTCTGCAGTGCTGTGCCTTTCTTGGCTGACAATAGTCCCTGGCTGCAAAACCTCATTAGATTAATTGGCCTTGCCAGCTCCTGAACAAGCAAGGCCTTTAGTCGTGCTGGGGCGTGGAGGACAGGGGAGGGAGGGAGGGAGCTCTGGGGCTTCCACGCTTCCTGGAGCTGTGTGTCCTGGCTCTTGGCTCTGGCTGGAGGAGCAGCCTGTGCTCCTGGTTCCCTGGATGGGTGTGGCTCTGCTTTTTGGGGTGCACGATAGCAAGTGGCCCTGTGCTTTTGGGGTGACAGCCCTTGGAAGTCATCTTTGGAGTTTGGGGGGGTGTTGGTGAGTGTTATGCTGATTTACACATTCTAAAACACAAGGAAATCTCAGTCCCAGATCTGGGGTAACCCACAGACCCTACTCCTGGAGCCTGGGGCTGGGAGAAGCCTGGCAGTGATGAGAATTATTGGGAATTGTGTGCGCTGGTGCTCTTGGAGCCTCAGCCCTCCCGGTGAGCTGCAGTTTCCTGCAGCGTCCCCACAGCTCCAGTGCCTTGGCACACCAACCTTGGCCCTGGCCTTTGATCTCTGTCCTTGGCTGTCTGTGTCTTCCACACAACTCAGCACCGGATCACAGCTGGCCGGGCTGTGTCTTCACAGGAGCCCCCATCTCCAAAGACCTATTTAATTTTCTCCTTCAAGGTGGTGTTAGCAACACCCAGAAGATGCTGCCGGCTGCCTTGGACGAGTGGGCTGTGTGTCCTTTCCACCACTGACGTCAGCTTCTCTCCCTTAATTCCCCCTCTGGGACCGAAGCAAGTGCAGGCGCTGCCAGCTCGGATCAGCGTTAACAGCCTGCTCTCCCAGTGTGTGGCAGCGCTCCGCCGTGCCAATGTCACCCCCGACTCGCGCTGCTGTCCCTGGCCAAGCATCCCAGGGTGGTGGGAGAGCACTCCCCTCTCCCAGCATCCCGGGAAGGGCCTGTTGCCAGTAGAGAGTCCCCGTTCCTCGCACGTAGGTGTGCTGAGATGGCAGCTCAGCCCCTCAGAAATGGCTGACTCCTTCTCTCTCGCTCTCTTGCTGCCTGGTGGGTTTTTTTCTCTCCTCCTCCCTGCCTTTGCCGTTGCCTACGCGGTTGTGTGGGGAAGGCAATCGGCTCCCGTGCTGCGGATGGCTTTATCTGTAACTCTTCCATCTGCTCACAGCAGCTCACAAATAACCACGGGGTGCCAGAGGAATTATGTTATTTGGAGCTCAAGTTTCTGCAGTCTGGCAGGGCAGCAGCTCTGCGCCGGGCTCAGCCACTCCGCAAAGGCCAGCACCGGCACGGCGAGGGCTCGAGGCAGCCGGTGCAGAGCTGGGGATGTGGCCAGGGATGGACTGTTCTCCCCATCCAGACAAAGCCCCAGCCCTCAGCCAGCCTGGGAGCCTCGTCCTCTGGGAGCTTCCCATGGTGAGCAGAGGGTCCTGCAGGCCCCGGGTCCCTGCACTCCATCCCATCCAGGGCTCGAGGCACGAAGCCACTTCCACATCAGCTGCTTCAGCAGGAATGAGATGGGAGGCTGCTGACCCACTCCCCACCCTGCACTTTGCTGTCTCTCACCCAGCACAGCCTTTTCAGACAGACTTTCCTCCCTGGGAAGCACCACCCGCTGCCTCCCGGAGCCACAGCCATGGTGGTGGCCCGGGATGATGCTCCGAGGCTGAGCCGCGCCGGGAAATGCCTCCTGCTGCCTCCGGCATTTGGTAAAACGCTTACAGCAGGGCCGTGTTTTCTTCATTTCCTGCCTGCTCCTGCTTCCAAGGAAACAAAATCCCCCAAGCCAGGGCTGAGGTTTCTCATTTAAATGTAACCCAGGCCCATAACCACAGCTGCCAGCCCTCCCCATGGCCTGGCATTCCTGGGATGGTGCAGGGATGATACTGGGGATTGTGATCCAGTCACGGGTGTCCCAGTAAGGCACTGGGTGCAGAGACCCATCCCTGGGGTGGGATGTGGGCAAAAGCGGTGCTTGGCTCTGCCCCAGTGAGGACACTCAGGGTTCAGGGTGCCAGTGGGAGGTTTTGGGGTAGAAGCAACCTCCTCCTGTCCTTCCATCTGGTGAAATTCCTGTGGTTTTTTGGCACCAGGGCTGGAGCAGAGGCTCCATAGTGGGTGGTGTGGGGACCAGCCCTGGCTTTGCCGTGGGTGCTGCCAGCACTCTCACCTGCAAAGTGGCCAAGGGTGGGTCCTTGGAGCCAGATCTGAGTCCCTCTGCTGGCAAGAGGACCAGGGCTGCCCACGCTGGGAAGGGAAACAAATCCCCCACTGAGCGCCCTGCCTGCACTGCAGCACAGGCAGGGCTTGGAGGCAAGAGCTGCCTGTGCTTACAGCATCTGCTGGGAGCCTGGGGAGGGCTGGCCCTGCCAGATGTGTGAGCACAGCTGGGGTGACGCCATGCCCACATCTCTCAGCTCGTATTTTAACCCCAAAGTTGGGCTGTTGGTCGCCCCTGAGCCCCTCCTGCTCATCCCCAGCGTGGGGGTGGCTGCTCAGCACTCAGGCATTTCTTGGCTGGATTTGACTCTTTTTTATAGCTCCACTTTCTGCATCTTTCTCCACCAAAAAAGGGAGCAGGCTGGGCCATGCTGCTGCAAGGCTGTATCTCCCCACTCAGTGCTGCCTGCTCCATCATCCCCAAAGGCCTGGAGCAGCTGGGAATGTCTCCTGACCCTCTGGAGTGCTGGGAGAAGGACCAACAACAGCAGGGTCGGAGTTGTGGCTCCTCCAGCCCTGCACTGAACCTCAGCTTCCCTCATCCATCCTGGCAGCAGGGAATGGGACACAGGTAGGAGGCAAAGGGTGTGTTTCCCACCTGGGGAAGGGGCACACGGAGCAGCCACATGCTGGGCAATGGCCCCACCGTGGTGGTTGATGGCCTTGGGGGATGGGGATGAGAGGGGGATGTTCTCAGGGGACCTGTGGTGGGGACAAGGGCTCAAAGGGCTCCAGTTCCAGCAGCTCCCAAATTACTGGCCATAGGGAGACCCCTTTGGACTGGGTTGTGATGAATTTTGATGCCATGTTGTCACTATGGGTCACTCCATCTCCTGAGTCCTGGGACACCCCAACCTCCCCCATCAACCTGGGAATCCTATCAGCTCCAGCACAGCCCTGGCAGGATCTGGGATGGGGGAGCTGCAGCCCTGTGCCCACCCTGACCAGTGGCTGTGGTGGGTGGGAGCCTGAGGGAGGTCCCAGCAGACCTGAATGGTGCTGTCTTTGTGCCCTGCACACCCTGTTGTGGCCCCCTGTCCCCAGGGAAGGTGACAGGGACCCCAGGGAGTGGGAGGGACCTGATGGGCTTACAGAGTGTGGAGAAGCTCCCTCTGAAGACATCAGCAGGGGAGGCACGAGGGAGAGAGAAGCTGTTTCAGCTGCCATGTGATGTTGACATAAGAACCACCAGGTATAAACTGCTCCTGAATACAGCAGGGCTGGGAATTATGGGATTTTTCACTGCTGGGGGAGGTGGGCTTGGGAATTATCCCCTGGTTGAGGGGTGGAGAGCTCTGGGGTACAATGAGCATCTTCAACCCCTGGGGACGAGGGAGAGCCTCAGATTCCCCATCCCCAGTACTGAGTCCAGCCCTGGGAGAGCAGGAGACATTTGTGGGTCCCTCAGCCTCTCTCCAGCCTCATCTCTCCTCATCACTTGCTGCCACAAACCCTTTCCAGAGCTGAGCCAAAGAAAATCTTTATTTCCTTTGCAATAAACAGCACCAACCCCCCAGGCTGCCACCAGGTCCCTGAGCCCAAGGTGAAGTGAAGCCTCGGGGGGGCCAACACTCATCCCACGGCACCAGCTGGGTCCTCAGCCCTGGGCTCTGCCACATCCCAGCACGTCTGTGGATGCACAAATGCCTGTGAGAAATCTGCTGGTCCCTGGCTGGGGTGGGCAGGGGCACGGGGGGCTCTGGGGGTGCAGAGTCCTGCCACTAAAGGGGCTGAGCTGCCCTAATTAGCATTGCCATCGTTAACCCTGCCTTCCCTGCGACAGCAGGTGTCCTATATCCTATGTGAGCAGTGGAATGGGAACCTCAGTGTGGGGGTGTGGGCAGAGCCCCCTGTGATCCCCTGCCAGGAGAGGGGTTGGAGTGCAGTGATGGAGAGAGTGATCCCACCCTGCTGGATGGATGGAGGGACCCTCGGATGGACACACATCGCTGGGAATGAGTCCTGGCCATCCCTGGAGGGGGGGACACATCAGATGTCACCGGCAGAGCTGGATGCAGCCCCTCTGCCTGCTGGGCACCATGAGGATGAGGATGGTCAGGGCCCTCTGCTCCCCCTGCCCCCCCGGGCCGGCTCCTGCTAACAGGATGTGATGGGTGGGGGAAGCGCTGTCTCTTGGCATCTCTTATCCGGGAGCAGGGAAATGGAGCGGGGAGATGGCCCTGATGAGACCTGGGGAACCTCAACCTGCTCTCCCGCCTTGGGAAACGCCATCCCACCCCCTCCCCAGCATCAAACAGCCACACCTCGTATCACAAATTAATTTATTCCCCTCCCACAGTTGTAAACAAGAAGCAGCCCCCCCACCTCGACCCCACTCCCAAGAGGTCCCACCCCATCACAAGGGGCCTCTTCACATCCATCTCGCCCCTCCAAAATGTGCAAATCCAGTCCCAGTGCAAAGAAAGGCTTTGGCAGGGGGAGCCCTGGGTGCCATGAGGGGGGTGGCAGCACCCGGGGGACCCCAGAACTGTTGGGTTTGGGGGTGCGGAGCCTCCGGCAGCCCCCTCCTCCCGAAGGCAGCGAGCACTAGAGGGCAGCAGGGCCCAGCGCTGGCGGGAGGGAGGCACGGAAATCAAATTAAATAATAATTAAAAAACAATAAATAAATAAATGGATGGACAGCTGGGAGAAGAGGGAAGGGGGTGAGTCCCTCCTCTTCCGTCAGTGAGTCTCTCCCTGCCTTCCCCAAACGTATAAAATAGATTTTAACTATCTGAGGTAAATAACGAGGTTGTAAAAAAAGCAAGAGGGGGACCAGCATTCCTGGTGTTGCCCCCCCTTAAGAAAATAAAGCATCGTAAATAGTTTTAAAGAAAATATGAGGATCTCCCCCCTCTCTCTCTCTCACGCATAAATATAGATTATATTATGGATAAAAAATATGCTTTTCTCTCCTGTACATTCAAAAAGTGGAAAAATAGAGGCGAAGAAGAAGGGGTTGTGCCTGAAAGGACAAGGCTGGGAAGAGCTCCTTGATTCCAAGAGCTCCTGCAACGTTGCCTTTGGAAAATGAAAAGGGGGAATTAAAGCAAATCCCCTGGCTGCAGTCGGTAAATGGAAGGTGCAGGGGGCGAGGGGGGGCACATCAGACGTCACTGGGGGAGCGGGAGCGGAAAGGCAGCGCGGAGGAGAAGCACCCGCAGCACACAGCCCACAGCACTTTCTGGATCTCCTGGTTCCTGAAGGCGTAAATGACGGGGTTGATCATGGAGTTGTAGGTGGCGGGGAGGAGGGTGGCGTAGGTGTAGAGGGCCGGGTAGGTGTAATCCCCCAGCAGGCAGTAGACGGCGAAGGGCAGCCAGCAGGACGCGAAGGTGCCCAGGATGACAGCCAGGGTGGCGATGCCTTTCCTGGTGGTGACGTAGTGGGAGCTGGCCAGCAAGTGTCTCTGCACGGCGATCTGGTGGGCGTGCCGGCACACGATCTTGCAGATCTGCACGTACAGCTGGAGCATCACCGCGAACACCATGAAGAAGGAGACGGAGAGGATGATGAGGTGGTTCTTCGTCAGTGGCCTGACGATGCTGCAGGCGGGCGGCTCCTTCAGGCAGTTCCAGCCCATGATGGGCAGGAGCCCGTAGCAGATGGAGGCGCCCCAGGTGAGGATCAGCATGATGTAAGTCCTGGTGACCGTCCTCTCCGAGTAGTAGGTCAGGGCGTTGTAGAGGGACAGGTAGCGGTCGATGGTGATGGTCAGCAGGCTGCAGACACTGGCCGTGAAGGAGGTGACCAGCAGTCCCACCGTGAGCAGGCTGACCGACTCTGACGGCGCCAAGTACACAAAGGCAAAGTGCAGGATCAAACCCAACCCTGCCAGGAGGTCAGCCGTGGCCAAGCTGCCGATGAGGAGGAACATGGGGGCCCGGAAGGCCGGGGTGTAGAAGATGACCACCACCACAATGGCGTTCTCACAGGAGATGATGGTCCCGGAGATGCACAGGACGACGTCCCATGGGTTCAAGGCGAGGGGTCTCACCACAGATTCCAGGTCCAAGGAGCTGCTGCTGCCATTCCTGGCTGAGAACCAGCCCTGCTGGCCTTCGCTGGAGTTGGGGGGCCCTTTCTCCATCATGATGGCAGAGGGTGACCTACTGCAGCTGAAAGCAAAAGCAGCCCCTCAGCACCTGCTGCCAGCAGGGAGGACCCTCACAAGCTCTCCCTGTGCCACCCAGCTGGGGACAGTCCTGCTTCCCCCCAAAAGTTGTCTGCAGGAGGGGGGACAGAGGGGGTGCTCGCTACTTGCTCCAAGAGGATTTTTTGGGATGAAGTGGTTAGGTTTTAAAAAAAATAAGTGGAATAAAGCCGTGAGGGGGGCAGGGAGGGAAGGACACACAACACCCCTGCTCCTGCCTGCCTGAGCTGATGGGGGTTGGGCACTGCGTGATTTTGGTGGATAAATCCCAGGGGAGCAGGACTGGCACTGGGAACCCCTCCCCAGGAAAGACTTCAGGACCAATGTGAGGGGGTCTCAAGCAACAGGTGAAGGGAGTGACCCTTTCCCCCCCCCCGATCCAACACCTCAGCAGGGAGAGACACCCCCCCAGCGCCACCATGCACCCCCAACCAGGTGATCCCCACTTACCTTGGTGGGGGGTTCTACCCCTCCCTGGGCAGGCAGCACAGCCCCTGGACGGGGTTCTGGGAGGCACGGCCGCCCCTCGCCGCCCTCCCTTCCCTCGGTGTCCCCTCCCCGCAGTGCCAGGCGCTCACCTGCCGGGATGCTGTGCTGGGCTGCCCGGCTGGGGGCTCGCTGCCATGGGCTCCGTCGAGTTATAGTGACCGAGCCCGGCCGGGGGGGCTCGGGGGGGGTTCTGGGGGTGACTCACCGCCGTCCCCCCACTAGCCCCGCTCGCCCCGCCGTGACGTCAATGCCGCCGGAGAGCCAATCAGCGCGCGGGCTGGCAGCGCGGGCGCGCGCGCGCCGCATAGTAATCTCAGCTCATTCATAAAAATCAGACCCGACCCCCCCCTCCCCCCCCCACACACACACCTCCGCACGCCCCCCTC
The DNA here is from genome assembly GCF_047495875.1 of Pithys albifrons albifrons. Classification (NCBI taxonomy): domain Eukaryota; kingdom Metazoa; phylum Chordata; class Aves; order Passeriformes; family Thamnophilidae; genus Pithys; species Pithys albifrons. Next base: position 3,918,197 of record NC_092481.1, read on the forward strand.
CATCCTCCACGTCCTGGCCCAAACCCCCCTCAATCTCAGCCCCACGCCACGCATGGGACCCCCCCCCATTCAAACCCCCGCGCTGCAGAGAAAGGGGAGCTGTCTCGGCCACCCCTCCCCGCAATGCAGAGGTTTGGGGGCTCCGCTTTGGAGGGGGCTGCGGGGAGGAGAAGGGGGTGAGGATGATCTCCCCCCTGCCCCCGCACAGCCGGGGGTGCGCAGCTCCCTCTGCTCTCCCGGCTTTCCCACGAGGGGCTGAATAATTCATGGCCGGGAGAAGCGGGAAGGCCGGGCCGGGAGGGGCTGCGGGAAGGGCTGATGGAGGGGAGCCCTCCCATCGGGGAGGAGGAGGAGGGAAAAGCCGTGCGCCCCCCCGGGACTTTTTCTCCGCTCTTGTTCCCCGAAGCCCGGAAAGTTTCCTCGGGATCTGTTCCCGTTGGAGAGACGGGGGATCCCGGGATACCTGAGGCTGGCGGGACCCGCGGGGGTCCGGAGCCCCCGATGGTCCCAGGGCGGGCAGCGACCGCCCCCGCGGAGCTCGGACAGGCACCGGGGGGCTCGGCCCGGTCCGGCCCGGCCCGCAGGGAGCTGTTCGCGGTACTGAACGGCACGACCCGGTCCCGGGGGCCTCGCGATGCCCCGAGCGCGGGGCAGAGGCGGAGAGTGTGTGCGGAGACAGCGGGGGGTGTGCGGGGTGTGCGGGGTGTGTGGCAGTGTGCGGAGTGTTCAAGATGTGCCGTGCACACACGGTGTGCAGGGTGTTCAGGATGTCCAGGCGTGAGGGGTGTGCCGTGCGTGCAGGTGTACAGGTGTGCAGGGTGTGCCCTGTGTGCCGGTGTACAGGGTGTGCCATGTGTGCAGGTGTACAGGTGTGCAGGTGTGCTGTGTGCATCATGTGTGCACTGAGTGCAGAGTGTGTGCAGTGAGTGCAGGTGAGTGCAGGTGTGTGGTGTTTACAGCGTGATCAGGTGTGCAGGGTGTCCAGATATGCAGTGAGTGTACAGTGTGTATGTACAGTGTGTGCAGTGAGTTCAGGTGTGTGCAGGTATTCAGGTGTACAGTGTGTGCAGATGTGTACAGATGTTCAGGTGTGCAGCATGTACAGGTGCTCAGGTGTTCACTGTGTACAGGTGTGCAGATGTGTACATGTGTACAGGTGTGCAGTGTGTACAGGTGTACAGTGTGCACAGTGTGTTCAGGTGTACAGATGTGTGCAGGTGTACAATGTGTTCAGGCGTGCAAAGGTGTGCAGATGTGCACAGTGTGTTCAGGTGTACAGATGTGTGCAGGTGTACAATGTGTTCAGGCGTGCAAAGGTGTGCAGATGTGCACAGCGTCTTCAGGTGTTCAGCTGTACAGTGTGTTCGGGTGTACAGTGTGTACAGTGTGTACAGGTGTACAATGTGTACGTGTGTTCATGTGTACAGATGTGTGCAGGTGTTCAGGTGTACGGTGCGTACAGCCCGTGCCGGGGGTGCAGCCGCCGTCGCTCCGGACCTCTCGGTACTGGGACAGCCCCGGCTTTCCCACGGCCGCAGCAGCGATGTAGGAGGGTGTGTGGATAGGGGGGGATGCACCTCGGGAGAGACCCCCCTGCCCGTGCCGGGCCTGCCGGGGCGGGGCGGGGCGGGACGAGGCGGGGCCGCCCCCCCAGCCTCCCCCTCCGCCGCCGGGGCCGCCTCCCGCGGGCGCGCATCTGCCCGGCGCTCCGCTCCGCTCTCCCGGGAGAGCCACGGCCACACCGCCCGCTGGGACCGGGCTGAGCCGAGGCGAGCCGGGCCGGGCCATGGCCCCGCCGGGTCCCGGGGCGCTGCGCTGCGCGCTGCTGTGCGCGCTGCTGTGCGCGCAGGGACCCGCTCCCACCCGCGCAGGTACGGCCGGGGGCGCGGGGTGGGGCAGCGCGGGGCTGGGGGCGAGGGGAGTTGGCAGCTTTGGGGCAGCTGAACTTTTTTAGAGGGGATATTCTCTTTCCTCTCGCCCCCACGAGATTCCGTCGCCGGACCTTGGTTTGGGGGGAGCGCTCCCAGCCGTGCTCCGGGGACTGGGACCCCCAGGGCCAGGAGGGGTGCTCTGGGCTGCTGCGGGATGAGCGAGTTGCGGGGTCCAACCTCCTGCCCCCAGAGTGTGGGGATCTCGTGGATCGTGGTGGGGAGCGAGGAGCGGGGCCATCACCCCTCTTTCCGACGTGCTGCAACTCCACTCATTAATTATGCAAACCCCAGGCTTCCTTCTGCTCCCCTTCTCCCATCCCCCGCGCTGCTCCCGGGAGACATTTCCACCCTGACTTATCCCAGCGGGACCCACGCGTGTTCCCAGAGCACCCGTGGGGATGGGGGTGTCCTCAGCCGGCCCCGCTGCGCCCCTTTATTCCCTCTCCCTCCCCACACCTGGCTGCAGGAGCGGGAGTTGACAACGCCGGGCTCAAACGTCTGTTCCTGCGCCTGCCGCGATAAAAATAACTTAAATTATAAACCTGCCTGAAACCCTTGCGAACAAAGTCCTACTTTCCCATTGGTCCCCGGCAGGTCTCTCAATGCTGGAAGGGGGGGCCCAGCGGTGTGCCCACCCCCCCCTCGTAGCCATGGCAATGGGGCCGCAGCATCCTCACTTCCTGCCTTATGCCACCAGTTGCCCCCTTGGCTTTCCCTGGGAAAAGAAAGGGTTTTTTTCTATCACCCAAGCATGGTGTTTAGGGACCCTAAAAGTGGCGGGGGCTGGAGCTGCTCACCCACCCCAAAGGGAGGTGATGTGGTGGGAAGTGCTGCTGGCAGGGATGCCTTGTGCTTTCCACACGTGGAAAAATCCCTAGGGAGCTGATCAAGGTGAGTACCAGCCACCAACAAGCCCTGGAGAGGGGGTTGCCCCCTGAGAGCCCGTGAACACACCCAGGATGGGGAATGGCTCCCGGGTCTTTGCCGAGATGGTGCAAACGCGGGCGTGGGACGCAGCGAGGAGCAGGCAGGGCCCGGCCACAGCTCGTCAGTCGCAGCCTCCCTCGCCGACAGTCATCGCTGTAAATTAATGATGAGCGTGTGTGGGGGAAGAGCAGCTCCACAAACGCCCGAGTGACTCACCGCCCTCACCGGGCCATGGGAGCAGGGGGTCCTGTGGGGTGGTCCAGAGGGGCAGGGGGGTGATGCTGCTCAGTAACACCGACCAGGCTGTGCTGCTGCCTCACTGCATTTAAACCTCCACCAAAAGATCCCAGGATCCCAAATCCCAGCGCCAGGGCTGGGGGATGTTTCCCTGCACTGTGGGTGGTGGGATGAGCCCTGTGTGTCCCGGGTGGGTGTTGGGAACTGTGTGGTTTGAGGTGTCCCCACTCCAGAGAGCTGCTGATGCTACAAACACTGCACTGGGATGGGTCTGTTGGTGGGTTTGGTGCTGTGGGATGTGCTTTCATCCCTCCCACTGCTTCATCAGAATTCCTCCCTCATGGAGCTGAAGATCCAGCCCTGACCCCACTGCTGGGGGCTGGATACTGGCCCTGCCCTCACCCCTTTTCCCTGGATTTGGCAGGAGAGTGCAGTGAGCTGAGGTCCTGTGAGACATGTACGGCCATCACCCACTCACACAACACCACCGGCTGCGTCTGGGTGGGCTGCAGGACCCCCGAGGAACCAGGTGAGGGGGTCAGCTGGGGGGGACAGTGAGGGGCTTCCACTGCCCTTCCCCAGACCCTGCCAGTGGACTGGGGTCATGCCAGGATGCTGCTGGCATCCAGCACCCTCAGGTGCCCAGTCCCAGCTGCTTTCCATGGTGAAGATCCACCTCAGCTGCCCCACCCCAGGAGAAGGGGGAGGATCTGTGCCAGTCCAGTGGGCAGGGGTGCAGGATTCTGGCATGTGGTGCTCCCAGTCACGTTTGGAATAATGCTGGGAACCCTCCACCATGTGCACATGGAGCAGCACTGGGTGATGGAGATGAGAGAAAACCAGCTGTTTATAAAGCCCCTGTTTGAGGCTCTTTGGGGCTCTTCCCTTGGAGGGTGCAGACATGATCCCAACTCGCAGCCCCATGGATGGATGGATGGATGGATGGATGGATGGATGGATGGATGGATGGATGGATGGATGGATGGATGCCCATCTTGGGAATGAGTCCTCACCATCCCAACCTCTTGGGCTGCTCCGGGCCCGAATGCCATCAGCTGTGCTGGGTGCTGCTTTGGGATCCTTGGGAAAACCCTGCTCCCTCTTCCCACAGAATCAGGGAGCTGTGTGCAGAGAGGGACAGCAACACGGGAGACCTGTGCACTCTACAACACCAGCACCCTGTGCCGAGGTAATCCCAGACCCCCCAAAGCCCCCCAGACCCAGCAGTCTTTGGGTCAGAGGTGCTGCTGTGGGTGCTGGGGCAATGGGGAAGAAATCCCACCCTTGGGACAGCTGTGCAGCAATGTCCCCTGACACCCCACCTTCCCCCTTCCCTCTGTCCCTGCCCTCTCCAGCTCTGAAGTCCCCCACAGAAGAGCCTCCACGGTCCCACAGCAAGGAGCCAGTGACACACTCCACAAGTGAGCAGGTCCCAAGGGGTGGAAGGTGGTGGGATGGGAGTCCTGGATGCTCCAGGGATCAGTGACCAGTCCCAACAAGGTGCTTCACTCCATATTTCACATCCCTTTTGGAGAACCTCCGGGGCTGCATCAATGAACTGTGCCCCAGGCAGTGCCACCACTGTCCTGGGTCACTGCTCCATCCCTGTCCCCTCTCTGTGTCCTGGGCAATGCTTGGATGGGGCTGGGGGGTCATGACACCCCACAGCCCTCCAAGAACCAGCCCTGATATCATTCCTGCTGGGAATTGCCACCTCCAGCCAGGTTGGTGCTGGAACTGGGAGCGGAGGAGCCTCTTCCAGGAAGTGGGAATTGGAGAGCACTGGACTAATTACTGTGGGTAACCAGAGCCCAGAGCCCTCTGAATTATTGATCCCACTGGGATCTTTTTGCTGCTGGCTCTTTTCCTGCAGCTCTGGCTGCTCCAGCATGGGAAGGGGCTGAGCCCATCCCAGCATCCACGTGTTGGTAGGGACATGCCAGCCCCAAGCTGGGAACTACCATCCCTCCCTGTGTGGCTGCTGGGGGCTGTGTGGACCCCCAATTCCTTCTTGGCAGGATCATCAGTGCTCAGGGATGCCAAGAGCACCTACAACCCTCCAACTCCCCTGTTTTCCCCTGCCATCAGGGACCACCACCACTAGTGCCCCACTGACGGGCAGCCCTGAATTTCACCCACCTGGCTTTGACACAGCCAGTTTCATCGGCGGCATCGTGTTGGTGCTGAGCATCCAGGCCGTCGCCTTCTTCGTCATCAAGTTCATCAAGTCAAAGGACAGCACCTACCAAACGCTGTAAGGCTCCAACGCCCTCCCTGGGATCTGGGATGGAGGGGGGACCCAGCCCAAGCCTACCCTTAAAGCTAAAAGTGGGGTCAGCCCAGTGTGTGTTCTGTCTCACTGCTGTGTTGTCTCCCGTGGCTCTTTGTGCCAGTCCATCCTCTCCTGGTGTGGGAGGATTTGGAAGATGGAGGGGTTTGTCCCCCCCTGCCTGTCCCCTCACCAGTGTCTGGCTGTCCTGCCACCTCCTCTGTCTGTCACTGTCTGGCTGTATCCTGGCTCTGAGCCCCATGGGGAGAGGGGGGACCCCAAATCCGTCCCTCTGAGGCTGAGCCAAGTGGGGGTCCTTGCTCTTCATGTGTCCATGGGACTCGTGTCTAACATGGGGGGCTGTGCCCCATCTCTCTTTCCTTCCACGCTGCCAGAGAGGACAACCAGTAGGTTCTGGGTGCTGGTGGCAATGGGGAGGGGGTGCCCCCCCTGCACCCCCAGAGCTTCACCCTTCCCTCGCACCTCCCTGGGCAGAGGGGGGTTTGTGTGGACCCTCTCTCCTGGTTTGCATGTCGGGTGTTTCCCACCTGGTTTGCTGTTTTCCTGTGAGCTGATAGTGGTGGAAGGGAAGGGGGTGTCACCCCTAATCCCCTTTTCAAACATGGAGCCCCTCAGGGGGTGCAGTTGATGTCCAACCCCTTCTGCCACCAGGGCAAGGTGCCCCGATCCCCCCAGCCCCACCACAGCAGGGTGCAGCCCCCCCTCACCCAGAGCTGCAAGGCTCCCAGTTTGGCCCCAGTTAGCCCCCAGCAGCCCCTCCCCACCCTCAGCACCCCCTGCCCTGTTGCATCTCCACAGCTCACTGGAGTGGGGGGCTCACTGGAGTGGGGGGTTCCCCTCTTCTCCTGGTGGGCTTTTTTTTCCCTTCAGCATTTTGGCTGGAGCACTCACCCCCTTGCCCTGACACCCTCCACCCCTGCCCACCCCGACCCCCCAGCTGAAGGAGCTGAGCCAGGGCCTCGCTGTGTGCTTTTGCTGTGCCTCTGTGTTGCTCTGGGAGTGTCTGGGGAGGTTCCCTCTCCCCCCACCCCCTTTCTGTGTGTTGTTTTGGGGAGAGGGGTGCGTGTCGTGTGCTGTGGGGTGACACTTGTAGCTCGGGCTGCCCCCCATTAAACTCTGTGAGGTGGTGTCTGTGTCGTGTCCGGGGGGGTTTGTGCAGCTGTGGGGTTTGTGCTCCCCATCCCTCCCCTGCAGGAATTCCCAGCACACTCCAACCCTTTCCCATGGCATGGGAGCAGCGGGGTGGGCAGTGGGACACCCCCCTTGCCCCTCACTCCCTGGGGGGGCTGCGAGGGGTTGGACCCTCCAGGGTAAAGCCCCCCAGGGCCCATCCTGCCACAGCTCTTTTCTGTCCAATGCACCAGGATCTGAGGCCACCACACGCCCCAGGCTGGGTGGGGGACACTGTCCTTGTCCTCCCTGGGGTGAAGAGGCTGCTGGTGTCACTCCTGTCCACAGCTGGACTGTTCCCCCCTGAGGCCACAGGGACCCCACACCATGACTATGCAAAGCTGGGGACACCAGTGTGGGACACGTCACCCAGACCCGACCCCTGTCCCTGTCCCCAGGACGGGGCTGGGGATGCTCTGGGGGTTTTCACCCTTGGGCTGCTCCCCAGGAGTTGCAGGTGGGCAGAGGGAGATAATCCATGCCTGAATCCCACCTTGGGCTCCCCACCCTGTGCTTGCCAAGCACCCAGGGGACCTGGGGCACCCCAAGGGGCAGAGGACATGTGGCCACTGGTGGCATTGGGGGAACCCTTTAGTGGCTGAGCCCCCAGCCCCACACTGGGCAGAGCCCGAGTCGGCACCGGGGAAATAGAGACTAATAAAGGATTTTCCTGTAATTCCTGGTGTCCGTGTCATTGTCACCCATCACCTGTCACCCCCAGAGCCCCAGCAGCAGGTGCTGTCCCAGGAGATTTTGGCTGCAAATCAAATCTCTGGAGATATGGCAGTGTCCTGCCCACAGTGTGGTGGTGGTGGGTGGCCCCAGATGACTCCAGTCCTCCCAGTGACCAGGAGAGGGGAACCAGTATGGGCATGGGAGGTATCATGCTGGCAGATGGAGTGACTCCAGTCCTCCCAGTGACCTGCAGAAGGGAATCAGTAAGGGGCCTTCTTGGAGTGACAGCACAGCCTGGTTTGGAGTGTCCCAGTAAGGAATGGGATATCCTGGTGTGGGCTGTGACAAGGCCACTGGAGTCCTGGGGCTGCCACCCCAGGGGCTGGCAGGATGGAGAGGACAGCCCCAGAACAGGAGCAGTGGGGATGCAGCAGCTCCAGTCCCAGAGCAGAGGAAGAAAGTCGGAGTACGGTGTCCACAGCAATAAACAGTCACCAGATGTGCCCTCTGGTGCCACTTCATTGCTGCTGGAAGGGGAGGGCACAGACCCCCGCCCTGCACAGTGTTGCTCCAGGTCTCTATGCCCCCAGGTCCCACAGTCCTGCCGGCACTGGGTGGTTCTTGTGGGGTCGGGGGGGCTATGCCCGGGGGACCAGGTTGGTCCGCAGGGGCAGCAGCGCTTCCACCCACTGCTGGGGCTGCTGGAGCAGGCGCTTCCACACCCCCTGCTCCTCTGCTGTCGAGTCCATCCAGCCCACGGGCAGCCCGTAGCTGCTCCCTGCAGAGAGACCACCACGGTCACCCCCTGGGCACAGGGGGGCAGCCTGAGGGGCTGGGGCTCCCCCCCAGGCTCACCAGTGCCCAGGCTGAGCCGGATCCCGCCCAGCTGGCGCTTGGAAAAGGCCTCCTGGTGCCAGAGGGTGAACTCGGCGCACGCCTCGGCCAAGTCCTTGGCCTGGAAGCCGTCGTAGACCATGGTGTGGTTGAAGAGGGGGTTCAGGCTCCGCTTCACCACCCGCGTCTTCTGCCGGCTGGCCTTGCTGTCATCGGGCAGCACGTAGCTGAGGGGTGCAGGGGGTGAGGGCACACTGCCACCAGCCCCTCACAGTGCCCCCCATGGTGCCACACCCCCCCTTACCATTGCACAAAGGCGTCCACGGTGCCGCTCTGCAGTGGGATGAGGCTCTGAGCATCCTTCACCCAGATGTGCAGCTCGCCTGTGGGTGGCATCCCCCCGCCTGTGGGCCAGAGGGGTCAGGGGCTCCCTGCCATGCCAGGCCCCCCCTCCAGCTGCACATGGGTGACTCTCACCTTCTGAGCCAGCAGGGATGAACTTCAATGCCAAGTTGAGGTTGCCCCGGCTGTTGAGGCCATCTGAGGGGATGGGCATCTGCAGAGGATGGGGAGTTATGGGGGGCTGTGGGTGAAAGCAGAGGGCTGGGGGGGCTGGGGGCTCACCCGTGGCTGGAGGCTGAACCACTCAGGGCGTGTGTTTGCCCAGTCCCAGGCGCCCAGTGCAACCTCCACCTCCCCCAGGAAGAGGTTCCTGCCCAGGCTGTCGTGGTGCCACACGGAGAGGTTCAGGGTCCGGCTCTGCAAGTCCCTCTTCTCGAGCTTGTACTAAAGGGAAGGGGACACAGAGTGAGATTATCCACCCACATCCATTCCATTTGAACCAGGGGGACCCCCCCAAAGCCACCCCTTGTGGGAAACCTTGAGGGTCTCGTTGAAGATGGGATCCAAGCTCCTCTTCCTCACCGCGGTCTTGCGCTTGCTGCGGTTGGACTTGTCTGGCAGCAGGTACGTCTTGATGTACCTGGAGCCAAAAAAGGGGTGGGTGCCAGTGTGGGCATCACCTGGGCAGTGCCACGGGGGGCTGGGCCACTCACGGGTCCGAGCGCTGCTTCTTGGCCTCGGCCAGCTCCCGGCACCGCACCACGTGGACCTGCAGCTCCTTCTTGGCTGGGTCGTAGCGGAGGGAGAACTGGACACAGCCCCTCACGGCCACACTGCCCAGTTCCCCCTCACTGTACAGGCTCATCAGGCTCCCACTCAGCTGCAGGGCAGGGGGACGGGGTCAGGGGGGCTGGGGAGGTGATCCCCCACCCCACACATGCATCCCCAGCAGCCCCTGGTCCCACACCGTGGAGGAGCTGAGGCTGGACACGGAGGAGCTGGTGCTCAGCAGGCTCGGGGCAGTGTGGCCATTCTGTGGGGGCACCTGGTCCGGGGGTGTCTGATCCGTCTGGGGGGTCTCTGATCTCTGGAAATGTGAAGAGGGGTCAGAACCGACCTCAGACCCATGATGTGCTCAGGCACAGCCTGTGATTTGCTGGCTTTGTTTAGGTCAGACAGCCCCTCTCTAACCCCATCCAGCCCCCTCCAGACCCCCAAAACTTCACACAACTCCCTCCAACCCTATACAGCCCTGTACATCCCCCTCAGCCCCATACAGCCTCTCCAGACCCCCAAAATCCCATACAACCCCCTCCAACCCTGTACACCCCCCTCAGCCCCATACAGCCCCCTAAAACCCCACACAGCCCATTCCAGCCCTCTCAACCCATCCAGCCCCTTCATCCCACCTGCCCAGCATTGCTGGGTGTGGAGTCAGGCTCCTCCTCATCCTCCTCTGTGCTGGATGAGCCGAAAGGGTTCCCACCTCCTGTGTCACCTGCAAGGGTGTGGGGTGGCACCAGCATGGGTAGAAGGGGGGATTTCCCTTTTTTTTGGCAAGAGAAGCAGATGAGGGGCCAGGATTGGGAACCAATGAGAGGGAAGATGCTGGGAAGCAGCTCTGTGGGGCTCCAACTCTTCAAATGTCCACAGAACTGACCCCTCATCCCGGTTACCTGACTGGGCTGGGATGTCCTGCTCCTTTGCTGGGATGTCATCCTGGTGTGGGGGCTGTGACACGGGGGTCTCTTCCAGGGCTGGGGGGCTGGGCTGTGAGATGGCACCGAGAGAAAAGGTGAAAACAGGGACCCCGGGCACCCCCTTCTCCCCTGACTTCTCCCCTCAGCCCAGCCCCTCTGGGTCCCCAGGGAGAGGGCAAGGAGAATCCCATGGGACATCTCCCATCACTCCACAGGGTTTGGGATCACACACAAGACTGGTCCCAACAGCACCACACCCCTGGGGTGACACTGCTGGTGCTCCAGGCTGCAGGGTGACACCCCACCCACCCACTGAGCCCATCACCAGGAGGTCAGAGCCTGCTCAGCTGCCCTGTCAGGGACCTACCTGGGGCTCAGTGGCCGCCTGCTCCTCCTCTGTGGGGTTGCTGTGGGAAGAGACCACCATTAGTTTGGTCTGGAGGGTGGACAGACAGACACGGGGACGGTGGGAGACACTGAGGTGGTGGACAGGCAAATACTGCATGATGGACACTGGGATGGAGGACAGATGGACACTGGGGTGGTGGAGGACACTGGGATGGTGGACAGATGGACACTGGGATAGTGGGGGACACTGGAATGGTGGACAGATGGACACTAGGATGGTGGGGGACACTGGAATGGTGGACAGATGGACACTGGGATGGTGGGGGACACTGGAATGGTGGACAGATGGACACTAGGATGGTGGGAGACACTGGGATAGTAGAGATGGACACTGGACAGAAAAACACCAGCTCTGGCTGCACCATCCCCTTCACCACAGCCTCTATTACTCACTCCCCACCTCCACTCCCCTGTGCCCCCCTGATGGGTACCAATGAGATGCCACCAGCCCTGGTGTCATTGCGGGGTGACAGCCCACCCTTTTCCCCCCTCACCTCTCATCTGTCTCCCCTGCACCATCCTCATCCTCCTTCTCCTCCACCAGTGGCTCTCCGATGGCCTCCAGCTCGCCCAGGCTGGGGCCACGCTCCAGCTCCTCTGCTCCTGGGGACATTGGGGACCTCAGAGGGCACAGCCCTGACACCAACGTCCCCCCACACCTCCCATCCCTCACCTACCCCGGGGCCGCCTCCTGCGGCGGATGGAGGCGCGGACGAGGTCGGAGCCGAGGTGGTGCCGGTGGCGCTGGGCGCGGGCGTCGCAGAACCAGTCCCCAGTGAGCACCCGCAGCCGCGCCGGGTCTGACACCGACTTGCGGAGCTTGCTGGTGGTGGGAGGGTGGCATTGGGACCCCCACCCTGGCAATGCCATCAGCACCCTGTGCCACAACCCCCAGGGGCCTTCCCAACCAATGGAGCCACCACAACGGGGACTGGACACCAGTCATTGTCTCACATGAGGTTTGGGACCCCCAATGCTGATGTGACCATGGGGCTTAACTCTGGTTGGGTTCAGTGGGTCACCCCATCCCTAGAGAAAAAAGGGACCCTCAGCCTGACTGCTCTGTCCACAAGTGTGATGGACCCCAAAGTGGCTGCTCTGAAGGGGTCCATGGTGTCCCCAAGGATGAAGGACACCAAGTTGGCTGCTCTGAGGGGATCCCTGAGGTTCATGGGCCTCAAGCTGGCTGCTCCTGTGGATATCCATGCTGTCCCAAAGCATGACAGACTCCACTCTGGCTGCTCCTGTGGGTATCCATGCTGTCCCCAAGTGTGACAGACTCCACTCTGGCTGCTCCTGGAGGGGTCCGTGCTGTCCCCATGTGTGATGGACCCCAAGGTGGCTGCTTTTGGGGAATTCATGCTGTCCCCAAGGTGGGTCTAGAGCTGTGAGCAACAGCTGTCCCCAAAGCTGACAGACCCCACGGTGGCTGCCCCTGGGGTGTTCCAGGCTGTCCCCAAGGGTGATGCTGAGCAGGGGACCTCCAGCCCACCTGATGCGCCCCTCCTCGCGCCGGCGGAGCTGCCAGTCGCGGCGCAGCACCTCGGCGATGGCACATCGCTCCTCCTCCGTCAGGAAGCTCAGGTCCAGCAGCGCCTCTGCCCCCACCTGCAGCGTCATGGCGGGGTGGGGGCACAGCCCGGGGCCACCCCGGGGCGCTGGCTTAGGTGGGTGATGGGGATCGGGGGGCTCGGAGCGCCTGGGGGGCTCAGCGTGCCGGGCATGCACCAGCGATGCCAACATCTGGAGAGGGACCTCGGGGCGGCTGGGGGTGACCGCCCCTGCTCATCCTACTGCAAAGAGAAGGAGGGGAAGCTCAGCATGCACCCCCACCCCCAGCCAAAGCACCCCAGGGATCCCCAACAGGGACAAAGAGGGGCGGGATGATGCCAAAGGGGCCCAGGGAAGAGCACGCCAGCCCCGAGGGCAGGCTCAGAGACACCGTGCCACTCCTGCCGCTGCCGGCTCCGCGCCAGGGCCAGCCCTGCCCACTGCCGGGATCCTGCCCACGGCCTGTGTTTGCCCAGGGTGTTTGCTCAGGGCCGGCTCTGCCCCTGCCCGCTTTCCCACAGGATTCACCGGGTGCCACGGCACACGGACAGATGGAAAAAGGGGGCTTGGCTGCCCCCACGACGGGCTGAGACGAAGTCGGGCTGAGACCGTACCCAGCTCATCACATCTCTCAGGGGGGTCTTGCCCCATACCCGGCGTTGCTTCACCTCTGCCCTTCCTGTCGCCGGCGCTGGGGAGGCGCTGCCTGGTGTCACCGCGGGCAGGAAATTGCAGCAGCGGTGGGGCAGGAGCAGCCCACGCAGAGCCCCCCCAGCCCCACCACGGGCACCCCCAGCCCACCCACGGGCATCCCACGGGCACCTGAGCACCTACACAGCCGCACCCGGGCACGGCTGGGGGGTCCCACCTCCACCAGTGGCCCTGTCCCCAGCCCCAAAGGTGACCCTGTCCCTGTCCCTGCCCCACGGCTGGCCCTCTCCCAGCTCCGGTGGGTCTCAGACATCCTCCAGTGCTGGGGACACCAGTCCAGGACCTGAGGACTGGTGCCAGTGGGCACACTGGGTGCCAACCCCACTACAAACTCCCCTAACCCAGCATCAGGGACCCCCACACCACACACCGGGGACCCCCAACACCACCTGGCCCCCAGTCCAGGGCGAACCTGCCACCCACCCGCACCCTGCACGCAACGCCGGGGCTGGGGTGGTCTCGGGGGCACGGCCCGGCTCTCCCCGGGGCTGGGGTGGTCTCAGGGGGCTCGGCACGGCTCTCCCCGGGGCTGGAGTGGTCTGGGGGACACGGCCCGGCTCTCCCCGGGACTGGGGCGCTGCTGTCCCCACCGCAGCCGCTCGTATCCTGTTTACTGCCGGCACACGGGGGGCTCCCCCCGCCCGGGAACAGCCGCTGCCACCCCAAAACGCTCTCCCGACCCCAAAACCAAGCCGTAAACAAGCACCCGTGCAGAGGGGTGCTGGGCACCCGGCCCCCCACCCTGCGCGGGAGACCAGTCAAACCAGTTAAACTTCCCCAGTAAGTCGCAACTCGGGGGGTGCACATCCCCTTTTTTTTTGGCAGGCAGCCCGCGGCGATGGAGGGCAGACAACAGACGGAGTCAAACACACACCCCTCCAAAAAGCACCAGGCTCAGCCCCTGCTGGGTGACCCCCTGCAGCCCCCCAGAGACTGGCAGGTCCCAGTCGCCCCCACCACAGCCCGGAGCTGTCGCCACCCACGACCCCCCACCCTCCTCCGAGCACCAGCGAGCCCATAACCGTCCCCTCGGCCCCCGGCCAGCCCCAGGCCCTGCCACAGCGTGGGGACAAGGAAAACTACCCCATAAACGCGTGAGCTGGAGCCCCCAACCCACTCTCCTCAGTGGGGAGCAGAGTAGGGAGAGGGAAGCTGCAGCCCCCCCGGGTGGGGCGAGAGGAGCCAGACCCCCAACCCCCACCCCAGGGTGCCCGTGCAGCCCCCTAGCAGTGGGTCCAGCCCCACGGCCGCCCTTACCTGCCCAGGTAGTGGGGTCTGGGTGGTTCGTCGCGCCCCCGGTACCCCACGGGGACTCTCGTGGGTGCCCCCGGTCCCACCCCTGGCTGGGTGCGAGGTGACTCAACCGCAGCCCTGAGAGCGCCTCCTCGCCCGGCGGCACGAAATCAGGGACTGGAGCCAGCAGCACCCGCCGGACGGGACTGAACTGGGCTGAACTGGGCTGAACTGGGAGGTGTCAGGCGCCTGGGAAGGGGTGGTGCAGCGAGGATGCACCCCCGGGGTGGGGGGATCCCAAGTCTGGTGGAAACTCGGAGTCAGGAATGTGGGAAAAGGGATGGGGTGAGAAATCCTCTCCACCGCCCTCCTCCCTGGTGTCACCCAGGGTTTGGAGGGGCAGGATGTGGGCGTGGGGTGCCTGGGAGAGCACCTGGGCTGCACTGGGAGGAGTGGGAGGCTGGTCTGTGCTGGGCACGGGGGGAGCAGCGCATCTGCCCTCCCTGCAGTACCCTGGAGCCCCTCACCCCAAAAACCCAGTGTGGGGCAATGTGGGGGCTCTGGGGCTTTGCAGGTTCCCCATCCCACAGAGTGTCCCCAGCTCCATGGACCCCATCCCACAAGGCATTCCAAGCCCATGGCTCCCTTCCCATGGGATAGTGCCAGTCTGTCACATCATAGGGCAGCCCCAGACCCCCCTCACCCCATGACTCCCCCTGGTCTCATGTTTCCCATCCCATGCCTACCCCAGCCCCACATTCCTCATCCTTTGAGTATCCCCAGCCCCACAACTCCCACCCTGTCAGGCAAAATCCCATCTTGCTCTGAGTGGCTGGGGGTCCTTACTACCCAGGACCATCCTGGGTGCTCAGCTGCAGGCAGGATCAGGCTGGCAGTGCCAGGCAGGGATAAACCCTGGGCAGCAGCATCCCTCCTGGCACAGCAGGACCCGTGCCTCAGTTTCCCTCGACCCCAGGGGGAGAGAGGCCAGTTGGGCGCCCAGGCTCCCCCCCAGCTTTATGGTGAGATGGCAGCCCACACCGAGCACAGAACCTCGAGAAAAGGGGATTATTTTTAGTCTGGTTTCTCAGGAAATGAGGCTTCAGCAGTGACACTGTATCTGCCTGTGGGCCACCCTCACCTTCCTCCCCTTGCAGGGCTCTCACAGCTCAGATCCCGTGGGGAGGGGTCCCAGAGGGATGAGGTGCCTGTGATGGGGAGTCCTGGGAATGCAGTGTGTGGCCAGGCCTCTGCAGGGGACAATGGTGTGGGGACAGCCGTGACCCTTCAGGGGTGTTCATGGGCTGGGGGCTCAGCTCGGGTCACCCAGGGTGGGCACTGAGCCCTTTCTGGTCATCCTTTGTCCCTGCAGCATCCGGAGCAAGAAATGTTTATGGGATAGAGAAGGACATGGCAGGATGTGCCCTCTGTTCCTGGATCTCTGAGGATGGAGGGACAGATGGATGGGTGGATGGATTGATGGATGGATCAATGGATGGTACACAACACCTTAGTCACAGATGCCACTCTTTGGGACACATCCAGCAGCTGGGAACAGCCTTCAGTACAGCACAGCCAGAGCCAAACTCCATGGCCCAAGGCACGGGGCAGTAGTGGTCACATCCTGCAGCGTGTCCACCACAGCCATCCCTGTGACCCAGAGGTGTAGTGAGTTTGCTGGGTCTCAGCCACAGCTGGTGCCTTGGGTGGTGGGAGCAGAAGCTGCGTCAGCCCAGTGACACCCAGGAACACCCCGGTGACACCCAGAACACCCTGGTGACACTCAGAACACCCTGATGACACCCAGGAACACCTTGGCCACCAGCACCAGGTGATCCGGGTACTGGGCCAGCCCTCAGGGATGGTTTTCCTTCCAGCCACCTCCTGGAGCAGCATCTGACACTACTGGGTGCTGAGTGCCAGGTGCTGGGTGCTGGCATTGTCCCAGCAGAGACACCAAACAGGTTCTGTCTCATTTCTGCCCTGTGTGGGCAGCTCCGAGCCAAGCACTGACAAGGAGCAAGTCCCATCCTGCTCCCAGCCCTGTTTCCCCTCCAGGACTCGTTCCTCAGGTCTGGGAGGTGCAGGAGAGTCTGGTTCTCCTGGGAGGAAGCTGAGGCAGGAGCATGTGCTGGAGCATTGGTAGAGATCCCCTGGTGGGTTTGGGGGGGCAGTGGGGCCCTCCCCTCTGGAAGGGGCAGCAAAGTGACCCCACATCAAAGGCAGCTCCAGGGCGGTGGCATTCCTGGATCCCTGTGGAGAGGAAGGTCAGGGACCCCCAGCCCTGCTCCCCACTGTGGTGCCAGGGGGTGTTGGTCATGCTCAGCCACTCAGGGCGAGGGCAGAGGGGTGGGAGGCAGTGGGGTCACTCTGGGATGATGGTTCAGGCCATGTGGCAGTCAAGGATGGATCCTGACATTCCTGCACAGCATTCCTGGGGTCAGGCTGGCTATGCTGAGGGCTTGGAGAGGAAAATGAGGGAAGCAGGGCTTGCACAGCAGTCTGGGCAGAGAGCTGGGAGCATCCTGGGCATCTGAGCAGGACTATCTGGGCACACACAGCCCAGCTGCTTCCCTATAATCCCCACATCCCGTGACCTGAACCTCAAGGCTCAGCTCCCACACATCCCACGCCAGATTCCCTGCAGCTCCCAGGCAGCAGGAGTGTATTAGGAAAATCCTGCCAGGCTTGAGAGGTGAGGAGGGACCCCTGTGGCCCTGGAGGGTTTGGCATCCTCACCTCATCCTCCAGTGACAGATGTGTGTGGGATAAACCCCTTGCAGCTGCTATCCCACAGGAGTTGAGGTTTGGCTGCAGGGGCTGAGCTGGAGGATCCAGGTGGTGTTCCATAAGATGGATGCACCGTGAAATCCCCCAGCCTCGGACACAACCTAATTTTAGGGCTGATCTACTCCCATACACACAGCTCCAGCCTCTGGATATCAGATGGAACAGAAAATCGGTGGCTGCATCTGCAATCAGCAGGCACAGCTTCCCTCAATCCCAGTCCAGGCAGCAGATCCTGCTGAGAGAGGGGAAAATGAGTCCAGCTCTTCCCATCCCACTCTGCTTCCAGCAGCCCTGGGGCCAGCACAGGCATTCCCTCCCCAGGGAACATGGAGGGGCTCTGGACTGGAAAAGGGGCTGGGAAAGCAGTGCCTCCAGGAATGTGAGATGGGAGACACAAAAGGGAAACTGTTCACAGCTAAAGGAAAACCTTGGAAAAGGCATCCTCCACCCCAGAACACTTGGCTGCCCTTGCCTGGCCTTGAGACCCTGCATTAAATCCCACAAGCCCTTCCTGCACTGCAGGGATGGGGATCCTCTGGCCCCTAAACCTCCTTCCCAACAGCAGGGCTGTGAGTTTTCCCTGGAGCAGGAAAATGGGCAAGTTCATAAAATAAAAGGTTTGGGAGCTTTGGGATTTGGCTCCTGTGGGCAGGAGAGGGGTCAGTGGGATCCCAACCCCACTCTGGGCTGGGAGGAGGAAAGAGCCTCAGCAAGAAGAAATGCAGCACTTGGAGACATCCACAGAAATCAGTTTTATTTCCCTGCCGTCGGGATTATGAAACCACAGAAGCAGAGTTTAAATATTTACAAAGAAATCCAGCGCCCCGCAGAGATGAAGGGAACAAAGGCTGAGGGACGGGGGCTCACCCTCACCATTCCAAACTCCACTCTGGTAAAAAGCATCAGGAGCAAACGAGAGGGAATTTCACAGTGGGGTTTGGGGAGTCCCAGGAGCAGGGCTGCTGGACACCCCCAAGTCTCAGCTTTGGCAACTGGTGTAGAGCTCATGGATAAAACATGGCTGGGCCAGGCCCAAGGTTATTGCTGCTGCGTGGGATGGGTCAGCTCCAGCCCCAGGGCCGGGCACTCCAAGGAATAACACTTAAATAAACACAGAAGGAAAGGATTCCTCTCTCCCACCCCCCTGGGCATGCTGGCCAGTGGCAGTGAAGACCAGGAACACACTGTGCTTTCATCCCAAGGTTCCCTCTGATGAGGATCTTGGCTTTCTGAGCAGCCCCAGGCTCAGCACTCTCCATCCCATACTCCCCACACAGGAGAAGAAAGGACCATACAGAGCAGACACAGGCATGTTGGAGCTCCAGGGAGATGGGGAAGGGCACAAGGTTGGCACCCAGCCCAGAAAGGCCAGCACAGGGTGACAAAGACCACGAGGGAGAAGGGAGAGGCTTAAGGGGTGATTTAAAAGTGACTGCAGAAAAGGAAACAGAGAAATGAGCCCAAGAGGAGGCTCCAACCCTCCCAAATGGCTGGAGGAGTCAGGGAGGTGGGAGAGGGAGGGGAGGCACATTTGGGAGGGGGTCTGAGAGCCAGCAGGGTGACAGTGAGTGGCTCCTCAGTCAGAGATGGCAGGAGTCCAGGAAAGCTTCCCTGTTGGCCACAAGCACTTCTTGAGCTTGAAATCCACCAGACAGTGGGATAAAGAGCTGTTTTTTTGATTGGAAAAGCTCTTCTCCTCCCTCTGCAGTCAGCAGGGAGCTGCTCAACTGCATATGACCCTTCATCCAGGCTTGTTTTGAAAAGCTCACCTGGCTCAGAGCCCTCCAAAATCAGCACCTGCAGGGCAGAGCCTCAGCAGACACAGACCTGGACGTGGAAGGGGCTCTGAGTCACATCCACACTCCCTTCCTGCCTGGCACTCAGGAACAACCTCACCCCCTGGGGCCATCCTGCCCCACCCAGGGCTCAAACAGCCCCTCAGCCCCCAGCACTGCCCTCCTCATATCAAACCCAGCCCTGCAAAGCTGTACCCCAGGTGTGCTCTCCAAAGCACACCAAGGAGCTAAACCATTCCTTAATCACCACCCAGGGGAAAGAGTCAGTGTCCCAGTTTGCTGCTGCAAAGCCCAGCCAGAGGATGGGCATCTTCCAGTCCCTTCACCTCCTCTTTTCATCTCTGGTGGCCCCTCTTAAGCTCAGGTGCTGCTCTCACAGGGGCTTCCAAACCCCATGCTCAGCCTTCTGCCCCAGAAACACGTCCCTGCCGCCGCCTGGGAGACACAAAGAACAGGGATCAAAGGAAAACAAGTGGCTTGTGAGGAGTGCAAGGACAGATTTAGCTATTCAGAGCACAGGGAGAAGCACATAAGCGCTATTTTCTCTGGCACAAGCTAAAAGGGACCGAGCAGCTGATTCCCAATGCTGCACCAGGCTCCTGAAGGGGTGCAGACTGCCATGAGCCATTCCCAAGCCAGCCCATCGACTTTCCTGCCTTTCCAGGCTCACCAGCAGGACCAGGGGAGTTGGTCCTGCCACAGAGCGTCCCTCAGGAGTGTCCCACCTCAACATCTTCCTGCCACTGCCAGGGAGGGAGTTGGTGAGTGCTGGGGCACCCTATTCCCCTGGGAAGAACCCCACACCTCCACTTTGGAATGTGTGCTACTGGAGACACGTGCAATGGGGAAAACAACTCCTAACTGGAGACTCAGGGAATCTGAGGAAGCATCTGGTGAGATCTGCCAAGAGGATGAAAGCAGGTGATCAGAGAGAACCCTACAAGCTGGATTTGCTTGTGCTCCTGGAGGAGGCAAGGTCTGCCTTGTGGCTTTTCTTGGCACTGAAAGCAAAGGTGCCCAACCCAACCCTTCCCTTTCCTGATCCCTTTCCCACCTCCCCAGGGGCAGAAAGGGAGAGAGCAGGAGCTTCCAGACCCCTGACACTGGGAGACAGCACCGACAGAACAAAAACAGGAGGAAAAGAAGGCAGTTCCAGGAAACAAGGACGAGCTGTTACAATGGAGTGGGGTTGCCACCTTCCCTGGAAAATGGCTCCCAGAGTCCCACACCTCCATCCCGCTGGATCAGTCACAGTTTCTTCCTTCGTGTGCTCAGGGGTTGGGGGGTTCAGAGCTGCCATCACCGCAGGTGCAGGGTGAGAACAACGGTCACAATCACCCCCAGGAAGAGGATGAAGGGCAGCCAGGTCTTCACAAACCCCCCTATGCTGCAAGAGAGAAAGAGGGGAAAGGTTTAAATGTGTGTTTAAATGCAGGTTTCCAATCAAAGGATGGGAGAGTAACTGGAGAAGTCAGAGGGAGACAGATGCCTTTCTGACTCTGTTATCCACTGCTGGCACTGCCAGACATCCCATCCTGGAGATTGAGTGAAAAAATTGAGACTAAATCGGGTCCACAATAAATGTACCACAAACAGCAGAGCTGGAGTCTCCTTCCAGCTAAAATTAAATCAAAGACTAACACACCTCATACCTGCACAGACAGGAATGGTGACAGACCACAGAAGATGAAACCCATTACCATAGACCTTGTTATTCCAAGTGCTGGTGGATTTAACCAAGACAGGAAGAGCTGCACTTGCCCAAAAGCTGGTAAAGAAGCTTTTCCAGACCAGGGCAGACCCAGCAGAAGTGAAGCTTTATGCAAGGCAGTCCCTGCAGAATCTCCTCTTCAGGCACAAGGAGCTGAAAGGGAGATTCAAAGCCCTTTCCTTAAGGAAAGCTTGGGGTTTCCCTCTCCACTCCAGTTGGAAGCTCCACAACTGCTGGAAATCTGACTAGTTATTATGTAAACAAGATTTGAGAGAGGGAAGAGAAACCAGTAATCCTTGGAGAGAAGCCATCCTGTGACCTTATGTTCTGACCTAACCCAGCCAGAAGACAGCACGGAGTGAGATCTGCTTTAGCTACCATTTCCCAAATTCCAGGCACTCCAATCAGCAGCCAAAGCAGTATTTTTGGAGCAGCATCTAGTGCAGACCAGCAAACACTCCTGAGCCTAAGAACAGGCAGTGATGGTACCACCCACCAGTAACACACCCACAGCCTGTTGGGGGGATGTTTCTCCCACTTCCACAGGACACATGGATGCTTTAAAGGGCTCAGGAGACTGAAAGAGCTGAGCCCAGACTGTCCCTCAGCTCACCTGACATATTTCCCATACAGGAGTGTGAAGAAGCAGAGTTTCACCATGTTCCACGAGGTGCTGTTATCGTATCTCATCAAGTTTAAGGCCAGAGCTACGTGGGAATGGCAGTTATCACAGCAAAGGTTGTGCTGGAACAGAAAATAAGGGGTTAGAAATCCTGCTCCTGAGGTTCCCCAGTCCTGGTGTACCCTCCAAACTGCTGGGGAGACACAAAATCACAGAATCCCAGAACGGTTTGGGCTGGAAGGGACTTTAGAATCATCCCATCCCACCCCCTGCCACGGGCAGGGACATCTTCCACCAGCCCAGGTTGCTCCAAGTCCTGTCCAGCCTGGCCTTGGACACTCCCAGGGATGGGGTTTCCCCAGAATCTCCCCAAACTTTGGGGAGATACTCCCCCCACACAGACTGGTCCATACCATGCGGTGCTTGTACTCCTCCGAGGCGTCGTGCACGGCCGTGTCCCAGGCGTTGGGACCAGTGGCATAGACCTTGTTGGGATCCAGTTTCCAGTACCTGGAAGGAGGAGAACAGGTCCCTTTTAGCACCACTCTGCTGCTGCACCTTCACCACTTCTTGCTCCTCTGAGATCACAGAATGTCCTGAGTTGGAAGGGACCCACAAGGATTGTCAGCCCCGATTCCTGGCCCTTAAAGGACTTGGAGAAATCCATTGTTTCTGGAACCCACAGATTCTAGCCCTTCCAAACAAGCAGAGGGCAGCAGAAATGGCTGCTCAGAACCCTCAGAACCCCAGAGAGAGAAACCAAAGGCATGAGGGGCACAGGCAAAGCCCTGAACTGGTTTCACTTCCTGTGAAAAAGAACCTCCCGGCCACTCCAAACACAAACCTGACCCGACAGATCCACAAACTCCAGGCACTTCTTTTCCCTCAAAAAGCATTAACAGGATGTCAGTGATGACAGTTCATTAGCACAGCCAGGCAGTGTTTACTTAGAGCACTTGTTAACATCATCTTAAAACGTTTTAGCTTTTTATTTTTCTTTTTTTAAACAAAGGCTGCACACAGCTCTGGTTATTAATACCATGACGTTGCTGTCACGCTTCTAAAAAGATTTAATTTAATGTGGTTTCCTGAAAAGCAGAGACACAGTGGCCATCAATGTGACTTAGGGCAGCTGAACACCAGGAAAAGCAATATCACAGCTCGCCTGTCCCCATGAATTAAAGGACACCAGCAGGTCAGTTGGTCAGTTTAATAAAAACAAACAGCACTTACTTCACTGGTTTCCCAAATGCCATGTTGTCTTCCTAGAAAAACAAAAGGAAAACTGTCTCAGGAGGATATAACCCTGTGCAATATTCATGGCATGGATCGTGCTGGAAGGTCTCACAGCCTGGGAAGGCTGAGTGATAAAACTGCCAGGCTGCCTCAGTGGTCCCCAGACACCAATCCTGTGTGTGCCTGGTTTAGATTCCCATTGTTTTCATATTCCTCACCCAGGCATGAGCATATTTCTGCTCTAGACACAGGGAATATAAGGAATAAGTGACTTGTTCCCCTCCTTTTTCTTTTTTTTTTTTTAACTGTTAATATTTTGTTAACTCAAAGTTGCAAATACCCCAATCTATTATTCAGAGTATTAATTATCCCAAATTAAAACTCACTTTACTTCCAAAACCCACTGGACCACAAGCAGCTTTCAGGACTGGCACATACAACACAACAGTAACAGCCAGGTTACTTCTGTTATTGGGAATCAGATTACTGGAAGAGAATTTAGATCCAAAATTCCTCATTTAGAGCCTGGACTACAGGATTTTTTCCTTTCTGCTCACCCACCACGTCCCCAAACGGGCTCCACTGGAGCAGCCCATGGAGCAACAGCAACGACCCACGACCTTTAAAAACACTTAGAGCTGTTATTTTGCACAACTTCTGAGCTGCAAAAGGCAGGGATGGCTCCAAAGTCACTGAGGAAGGCAAGGAGCAGAGCGAGCAGGGAGTCTCCTCATGCCCCTGGATCCAGCTGGTACTTACAGAGACAAAGTACGGCCCTGCGAAGTCCCGGATGACTCCAGTGGATGTGCAGATCCCCATGTGGCCAATGATGGGGAAGAGCCACCTACCAAGGCAAGAAGGGATCCATCAGCTGGGATTTGTGTCCCTGATCACACCCAGTGCTGGGAACCGCTGCAATGGGAATGGCTGGAGTGGGAATGGCTGGAGTGGGAACTGCTGGAGTGGGAACGGCTGGAGTGGGAATGGCTGGAGTGGGAACTGCTGGAGTGGGAACGGCTGGAGTGGGAACTGCTGGAGTGGGAATGGCTGGAGTGGGAACTGCTGCAGTGGGAACGGCTGCAGTTGGAATGGCTGGAGTGGCAACTGCTGGAGTGGGAATGGCTGGAGTGGGAACTGCTGGAGTGGGAACTGCTGGAGTGGACACCCAGCCAGCAGGGTGGGCAGGCACAGACAACCTGTGAGACGTGGCTGGGAGGGGGAAAAGTGAGAGGCAGAGCCAGAAAAAGGCTGGTAAAGACCAGGAAAACAAGGAAAACCACACAGGGAATACCCAAAATTCCGCTGGCAGCAGGGCTAGAGGAGAGTGCCAGACACACACCCCGGACAGGGAAGGGCCAGCCCTCGTCTCCCAGACAAACTCACTTGTGGAGCCAAGTGAAAAGATTAGATCCTGGAGAAACTGCCTTGGGATAAAAACCGGACTTTCCACTCTGCTGGAAATCAGGTCACCCTGCCCATCTTCCCATCGTGCCACAGCTTTCCACAGCAACCTGGATTTAAGCTCTCTGGATAAAAAACAGAGTTCCTGGCTCCAGGAAGAGCATTCCCTCCCCTAAAAGATCCCATTGTTCCAAAGACCTTCTCCCTCATGGATATTTACAGCCCCATGGAGCAGCAGAACTGCATCCCAACCTCCTTCCACCATTATCACTGAGAATTAAATACTCCAGGCCACATTCCATCCTCTCTCACATTTTCCAGCATCCTCAGCGTTGCTGATCTCCCTGTGATTTCTCACTCCTCTCTTCCTGAGGGACTGAGTGCAGGCACTAATATTCCAGAAATCCCAGCAACACATTCACAAGCCATGGCTTTGCCAGAGATCCTAAAATAAAGTGGGAGTGGGGCAATGGGATGCTACAAGGGAAGACAAGCTACACACCCCCATAAGAGGGGTGAGGATATAAATAGCACATGGTTTTGGGATGGTTGTGGATCACGGCTGTGGATCACAACCCTGTGACGTGGGAAAAGGACTCTGGAAGTTCAAGGTGTGGCTGGATTCAACACTGTCGCCTTCCCAGGTATGGACATTTCCCCTTTGTAACTCTCAGCACTGTTTCAGTACTTGATCACTCTTTCCATGAAGAAATTTTCCCAATATCCAACCTAAACCTCCCTGGCACCACTTGAGAACATTTCCTCTTGTCCTGCCTCTTGCTCCCCGGGAGCAGAGCCCAATCTCCACCCTCCTGTCAGGGAATTGTAGAGGGATAATTCCTCCCCAAAGCCTCCTTTTCTCCAGGATGAGCCCCCACAGCTGCTCCTCATCAGATGCCAAAATCCATCAGGGAATGCTCCCCCAAACACGGGTGCCCAGTGGCTCTGGCAGCAGGACAATTCTCTTTGTGAGCCCCAGTAAGGGTTAAGAAGGTTAAAAAGCTTTGGAAAATCCTCCAGTAAAAGACTAAGGTGAAAAACTTAATCTAAAAAGGAAAGGGAGGCTGCAGCTTTTCCTGGGCGAGGAGAGCTCCGGGCCATTCCCGATCCTGGCACACACCACACCACATCTTCTACCTGACTCTGAGCTCTGGCTCAGTAAACATCACCTGATGGGAACAGAGGGGAAGAGGAAGGCAGGAAAACAAGCCTCGGTGTGCCCAGACAACTGTGCCCAGACAACCCCCACAACCACATCCACAGCTTTCCACCTTCCCACGACCAGAGGAAAACCCAGAAGTTCTCCCTGGAGTCTGCTCACACTTGGCTGGAGAGCCTGGGAAGGCAAATCCAGCCCTAACTCATCAAAAGCAAAGTCTCCTCCAGGGCATGGGGTGGTCTCAGATCCCCGAGGGCAAACTTTTGCTCCAGAAAAGCCTTCCCACGTTTCCCTGGATCCGTGTCCTGCAGGGACCAGCTTGCTCACCACAGAGCCTTCCCAAACACGCCCTGGCTCTGGGGGGACAACAAGGAGCCCTATCCAGGGACAGGGGCTGCCGAGAACCCCGGGAGGCGCCAGGGATGACCCCGGGAGGGGACAGGGATGATCCCGGGAGAGATGACGGGGTGGTTGGAAGGGCAGGGGGGGTCCCGACAGAAGCGAAGGGGGAAATCCGGGAGGGACGAGGGGTGACCTGGGAAGGGACATGGGGGGATCCGAAAGGAGCCAGAGGGGTGAGGGAGGGGGTCCAGAAGGGCGAGGACGATCCCGGGAGAAGCGAAATGGGGAAAGCAGGAAGGCCGAGAAGCCCCAGGAGAGACGAATAGGGAGATCCTGGGAAAGGCGAGGAGGAAGCAGGGAGGGACGAGAGGAGGAACTGGGAAAGGGCAAGGAGGAGCCGGGAAGGGCGAGAGGGAACACGGGAGGGGGTAAGGGGAGGATCCCGGGAGGGGCCAGGGGGTATCCCGGGAGGGGCAAGGGGGGACTGGGGAGGGGTAAGAGGGTCCCCTCGGGAGGGGGGTCCTGAAGGGCGAGCGGAATCCCGGGAGCAGCGAAATGGGGAGTCCCGGAGGGGCGATGGGGGAACCCGGGAGGAGTGAGGGGTAGGCCGGGAAGGGCGAGTGGACACACGGGCGGGGCGAGGGGCGGCCGGAGAAGGGCGTGAGCATCCCGTGAGCATCCCGGGGGCCCGGGGCGGGCGGGGGGAGCCCTGCGGGGGGCGGGGGCCGTGCCCGGTGCCCGCCGTGCCCCCCGGCCCAAGGCGCTCACGTCAGCACGGGGATGGGGGTCCACACCACGCAGTGCGGGAAGCGGCCCCGCTCGCTGTCCGGCCCGGCCCCGCCGCCGCCACCGCCGAAGTGCTTCATGCCCGGCTCCGGCTCCGCCGCCATGCCCGGCGCGCGCGCCCGCATCGCGTCACTTCCCGCCGGCCGCGCGCGCTGCCGGGACACGGCACGGGGAGTGCGGGACGCGGGGTGCGGGACAGGGGGTATGGGATGGGGGTATGGGGGGCATGGGGGTGCGGGACAGGCGGTATGGGACACGGCACGGGGAGTGCGGGACACGGGGTGCGGGACAGGGGGTATGGGATGGGGGTATGGGGGGCATGGGGGTGCGGGACAGGCGGTATGGGACACGGCACGCGGAGTGCGGGACTCGCGGTGGGGGACAGGGGGTATGGAGGTGCGGGACAGGGGGTATGGGACACGGCACGCGGAGTGCGGGACACGGGGTGCGGGACAGGGGGTATGGGATGGGGGGCATGGGGGTGCGGGACAGGGGGTATGGGATAGGGCATGGGGGGTATGGGGGTGCGGGACAGGGGGTATGGGACACGGCACGGGGAGTGCGGGACTCGGGGTGCGGGACAGGGGGTATGGGATAGGGGATGGGGGGGATGGGGGTGCGGGACAGGGGGTATGGGGTATGGGACACGGCACGGGGAGTGTGGGACACGGGATGGGGGGACATGGGGTATGGAATGGGGGATGGAGATGGGGGATGTGGGGTACGGGACACGACACGGGGTGTGCGGGACACAGGGTGGGGGACAGGGGGTGTGGGGTATGGGATGGGAATGTGGGATATGGGATGGGGTATATGGAATATGGGACACAGATGGGGGTTTGGGATGGGGCATGTGGGACATAGGATACAGGAAATGGGATGGGGGATATGGGATAGGGGATATGGGAAATGTGAAACATGAACAGGACGCAGGACAGGGGATATGGGATATGGGACACAGGTATGGGATAGGGGAGAGGGGGCATGGGATGTGGGAGCAGCGGGAGAGAGGGATGGGGGGGACCCCAAACTCGGAACCAGCGACACTGACCCAGGGAGCAGATTCCCCCCTCCCCGAGTTTGGTCCCTGCTGTGGCCCCAGCCCCCTGCCAGAGAGGGAGGGAGGGAGGTTTGTGCCACTGCCCTGGGATGGCCCCTCCTGGATGGTCCCTGCACCCCTCACACCCACCTTGTGTGGATCCACAGCGACCTCCCTGTCGCCCCTCGATAGGGCAGGAGCTGGAAGAAACCCCAGGTGAAAGGGGCAACAAATGAGCATCACAGGAACCTCCTGGGAGAGGGGAGGAGGGGGAGATACAGCCCCGACAGCAACAGCATTTACAGAGGGAGAATCGGGTTAGAAAAATAACAATTGCTTTATTAGGAAGTTTAATCCAAACTACGTGAGGAAGCTGAAGAAATGTGTTTATTCCAGATTTCCACCCACCACAACACACTCGGAACACAGACCCATGGGAAGCACAGGGAGGGCAGGGCTGCTCAAGCCCAGACCAGGACAAGGATATTCTGCCCCAGGGGTGCAGGAGAGCATCCAGCCCCTCTCCACGTCCTTCCACACTTTCCTTGGAAGCTGCTCATTTCCCCCTCACATGGAGATCCTGAGCTGCATTTCCTGTGGAGGCACAGAGTGGTCAGAGCTCTCCAGGACATTTGTTGGTGTCACACTGCACCGTGCCAAGGGGCTTGGGAATAAAAATAAACAGTCTTGGCCCCTTCCTGCATATGGTTGGGCTCCTCCTCCAGGCAGCTCCAGCAGAAGGCTTTGGGATTAACACACTCTGCTCCCAACAGCCATCACAAACTTGCAGCTCCCACTTTGTACTGACATGTCTCTCCTTCACCAAAGACTTCTCCCTCCTTTTTATCCTGCTTTCTCTTACCTGACTTTTCCCAATTGGTAAGCTGAGTCCAGCCTTCCACCTCCACCCACATTCTCAGTTCTGGCACACAACAGCACTTACACACCCACCCAGCTGTACATTAGTGAAGCTTCCAGGGGGAAAGCCCAGGAGATGGGTGACCTCTGCCAGAGGGGACACCATTTGGTGTCCTCCTATTTGGAGCAGCCACTGTGGCAGCAGAAAACATCACTAAATCTGGTGTTGAGGTGGCCTCCCCACCTCGAGCCACACCAACTCCTCCTGAGCACTCAGCCTTCAAAACAAGTAGCTCAGTAATGCCCTAAACACTACACTTACACTGCATTTCCTCACATCTACCAAACCCTCAAGACTCCATCTAATATCCCACCTGATTTCCTAGTCTAGACCACAGTTCAGTACAGCCTGAGAGGGAAATATTTCCAAGGCAGATGTCAGAGGATGGTGTCAGACTCTGTTCTGTGGTGCCCAGGGACAGGACAAGGAGCAATGGCCATCAAAACACCACAAGTTCCACCTCAGCACGAGACAGAACTTTCCACGGAGGTGGCAGAGCCTGGAAGAGCTGCCCAGGGAGGGTTTGGAGTGTCCCTCCCTGGAGACATCCCTAACCCACCTGGATGTGTCCCTGTGTCACCTGCTCCAGGTGACCCTGCCTTGGCAGAAGGGTTGGACTGGATAGTCTCCAGAGGGCCCTTCAAATTCCAACTACTCTGTGATCCTGTGAAAGCTGCTTCAGGGGCATCAGATTGGACACAGAGTTGTCCACCTGCTGCTCACACTGAGCCATCTCTGCATGACCTGTCCCTGTGGCAGGAGCTGATCAAGAGCCTCAGATTGTGCTCCTTGGGATCTGACATTAAAGGAATTCACAAAATAGTCTCTGAAAGAGTGAAAGGTGAGGAAATAAAACACTCTTGAGAGCAAAGCCATGGCTGGTGATTTGATTTCTGACAGTTCCTACTTTAGCACAAGAGTAATAGGTACAAATTGAAAGAGGGGAAATTTAGGGTAGATATCAAGCAGAAATTCTTTACTCTGAGGTTGGTGGGAGATTGGCACAGGTTGCCCAGAGAAGCTGTGGCTGCCCCATCCCTAGAAGTGTCCCAGGCCAGGGTGGATGGGGCTTGGAGCAACCTGGGATAGTGGAAGGTGTCCCAGGGTGGAACAAGATGAGCTTTAAAGTGCCTTCCAACACTTAATCTATAATCCCATTTTGGCACTTGGGATGGAAGATGCACACAAAGGTTGTGTTTCAGTGAACACTTTTAGTTTGATGAAGGAAAAGAACCCTGGCATTGATTTGCTCCAGGCCACCATAAATACCAGAGATTGTGAAAAATGCATGAATAGGGGCCAATGTTCACATCAGCTAATGTGGTCCTGGCATGTTTGTCGGATTAGGCAACGGATTTGCTCTTCCTGCTTATGGCTCGGAGGCTGCTAAGCAGCATATCACCAGGGACCAGCTCCTTGGCAAAGCCACACAGCAGGGACATCACTGACAGCCTCAGCAGGACGTGTCCCCACAGTGCCACCTCCTGCGTGGGCAAGGGGCAGCTCAAGCAGTTTATTCCCTCTAAAACCAAGTGCAGGAAGACAAACCCAGCTGCTGGGGCTCAGGAGGAACACAGCTTTCCCCAGGCTGGATTAAAAAAAAATAATAATTAAAAAAAAATCAATAGAGCACTGGTGTATTGCACATCTCTTTGTGTTTGTCAGGGAAGCACAAGGGCTCTCCAGCTCCAGCACTGCACGGATGAGCTGGAGCTGACAGCAGGGTCTTCCTAGTGACAACTGGAAAGCTGCTGCTGTTGTGCTGCTATTGATCTAAGCAGAATACAAAACACCTGAAGTCAGCAGGGAAAAATAGCTGCAGTTGGAAAAGGAACTGCGGGGGGGGCCGAGGACAGGGAGGGGAGAGCAGGTAAGAAGTTCTCCATGCATAAAATTAAAGGCCAGGGTTTTATTGCGGCTCTCCTGCCTGACTACAGCACTGGATCGATGTGCAGAGCAGGAATGGTGCCATCATTGTTTGTGCAAGCTCTCCTTGGAGGAGAAACAAAAGGTTTTGCCAGGGACTTGCCCCTGAAGGCTCCTCTCTGTCAGTGAGGAAGCAGCTCTACCTCCTCTCAGCCAAAACATCCTCAGGACAACGAGGACGTTTCCCTCCTCACTGCAGGTGCCAGCGTGTTGCTCACACCCTGGTGATCCAGAGACTTCCTGAGAGGAGAGGATGGACCAGTTGAGGTCTGATCAAGCACACCCCATCATGGGTGCAGCTGGAGCCCCTTCCCACCCTGGCTCATGGCAGAGCCAGGAAGGAGCGGGCGCCCAGCCAGCTCCCGTTCAGCAGCGCTTCCTTGGGAACCTTCCCTGTTGTGACAGCTCCAACATTAGAGGGACTGCCAGAACCAAACCACTCCAGGAGGAGATCCCCTCCCCCTCCTGACATTGACAGCCCAGGCAGCAGCGGGAGCCGACTGGAAATGTCACTGAGGCACCACGGGCTGATGGAGGACATGGAGCCGGGTGTCCTTCCCCCAGTGAGGCTGGGCTGGGCTGCTCTGCGTTTTTGTTGTTCCTCTCCTCTGGTCTGTGCCTGCTGCAGTCTCTGACAGGCTCTAATGGCTCAGTGTGAACCAGAAACGTCACTCTGGGCTCTGTTGATGATGGTGCTGCTCAGGAACAGACGCAGCTCAGCCACCCACCCCAACCGTGTGGCCCTGAGCCACCTCACCCCTCAGCTCTGACCTTCGGGTCCTTTCTCTTTCCCTGTCACTTGGAAGCTGCATTTCCCCTTCTCTCTCTCCCTCTCCAACTGACACAGCCAGTCCACAGGGCAACTTTCACGTTTAAAGGAAAAGCCACCAGTTTCTCAGGGACAAGTGGAAGCACTCACAGAGCCAAGTGCTGCTCACGATGATTTCTCAGCTATGAAATCCAGGACAAGACCCACCTCCTCTCTGTGCCAGTCCTGGAGAGGGTCCCATCAGTCTCATCTGCAGCAGCAAGGCCTGAACAAACTCCAAGGACTGAACTCCTCCCTGCACCCACAGCAGGCAGATTCCAGACATCCTGCTCCCATTTTGCTCAGAGACAGGAGCCATCTTGAGCCCTTTGCACATTTGTTCCTGGCACTGCAACAGTTCCATCAGAGAGAAGTGAATTTGTCAGTCAGGCTGTGACTGTTCCTCCCCCCACATCCCAGAGAATATCACTCCTCTCCCTCCTCAACCCAATCCCCTCACTCAAATTACAAATAAAACTCATTCTCTGGGTCCTTCTACCCATTTCCACCCACGGTTCAACCACTCAGCTTCCAACCACTCACTCCAAGAGCTGACCCAATTAGCTGATTGCCAATTCCAGCTATGGATGCTCATTGCTTTGTTAGAGCAGAGCTGCCTTTTAAAGCAATAATTTATATCAGACAGGATTTGAAATGAAGAGGCCTCAAAAGGCCTTCGGCTAAAAGGTGTCCAACGGGAATTTTTAAGAGTTCAAATGGATTCTGAAAATAGCAGACTGGTTTTCCAACTCTTCCTTAAGGGCTGCAGCTTGGAGGGCAGGGAAGTGTTTGGGAGGTTTTGTAGCAGGAGCCCAGGGGAGAAAGTGAGTTTGTGAGATCCTTTAGCAAAGGTTCATCTCTGGGTCTCAGCGTTGGTGTCGGACACACCGTGGTGGGTGTGAGACATGGGAAGGCAGTGAAGGTGCTGCTGCTGACCCAGGGACATCTCAGAAGATCAGCCACCCCCAGGGTGACTCAGGCAGGTGACCTTGGGTCGGCCCCACAGCCCAAGTCCCCAGGGCTCTACAAGGCAGGAGGGGCTGTTTCCCTGCACAGCTTTGTGCTTCCCCCTTGCTCATCTCTGACTTGGGATCAGCAGGGACTCAGCAAGGATTTTATCAGTTTTACCCCCTTCCCTGAGCCCAAACCTGACTCAGAAACACTCTGTTCCAGCAGCTCTGTAGGATGTGAACATCACTCCTCCCAGTGAGCCCCAGGCAGCTGTTCCCATCCCCATCCCAGTGCTGGAGTTTTGACTCTAGACCACAGCAGGGGTGGCCTCTGCTCCCAAACCCCTCACTCCACTGACAGACCTGGGCTCCCAAACCTGGATAAACTAACTCAGCACTAACTCAGTGGCCACCACAGCTTTATAAGTTACATTTTGGGCTCCCCAGCCCCCTTCCCACTCAAGTTTTTGGAGCCTCTATTCTCCACAAAGCACAGACAACACTCAGCCCAGGCAGGCCAACCTCCACCCACCCACAGAGGAGGAAAGTAGAACAAAGCCAGAAGGATCCCCCAAACAAAATGACACCAAGAAAGGACTAGAACAAAGAATTGTTTAATCGCTTAACCCTTTCTCTTCCAGGGACCAGAGAAACAAGTTTTCTGCTCCTTCTAATGAGGGCAGTAAGTCTCGTGTGTTACCTCTACAACTGCAGGGGCAAAGTTTACGAGATGATCATCTTTAGTACTCGAAAAAAGCGAGAAGCAATGGTCACTGCAACACTAAGAGAATCCTAGAGTCTCCTAACGGAGAGCCCATTGCTAGAATACAAAAATAAAGGAGGCATCCCTGCATATCCCAGGCTAGAAAGAGTTAACCAGAAAGAGCAGGAAGAAGCTTTCCCAAAGAGGGGGTTGAAGTAAACAGCAGAGGTCAATAAAGCAACATCTTCTCCCGACTTCCCCAGCATGTTTTTTCCCTTCACCAATAAATACAAATTCCTCATTAAGAAGTGACAAGCAGGTAATCTGCCCACAACAAGGGGAAAAGGGGCTGGAGGCAGAAAGATTTTTCTCTCCCCTTCTCTCCTATTATTATTTATCTTCTTTTTTTTTTAAACCAAAGCAGCCATTAAAAACAGCAACCCACTGCAGAGGCAGGGAATCTGGTTGCTTTCACACTGCAACTGGCAGGTAAAAGAGCTGCACTGTCTTACAAGGGTAAAAAAACCAAAAAATAGCTGCCACAGCAAAAGGTGAATGGGGAGGGAGAGGTCTGTTCTCTTCAGAGCTTTCCATCTCAGTCTCTCAGTTTAAAAATCAAAGTCTGCAGACGTTGTCTACTGAAAGCTGAAAAAAAAGTTTGAGTGGGAGGAGAAGAGGGGAAAAGAAAAAAAAAGAGGATGCATCTAGTAGGAAGCCTTAAGCAAAAAAAGAAAAGGGCAGAGTGTGTCAGAAAGCCACCCAAGTGAGGAGAATTTTCTGCTGCCTCTGGGTTTTGAAGAGCAGGGACACCTGGGGTGGGGGAGTCTGTACCCCACCAAAGAGGTGAACTGAACAGTCGTGGGTTCTGCATGAAAACAAGCAGACCTGCCCTCAGGAGCAGAGTGACTTGTCCCAGGTGAGCTCTGCCTCAGTGGGAGAAGGTGGAGGGGACTCTGCCATCACAGCTTGGCAGAGCATGAGGGGAGATGGTTGTTTTGGCTCCCACAAAACCACAGTGGGCTCAGCCGCGCTCCGAGACAGAGCAGGTGACATCTGCCTGAGGGGCAGGGATGAGATCCCAGTTCTCTCTCCCTACAGGGAACACTGTCCTTGGAGAGACGCTGTGAGGCTCCCTGACCTCTCTCCCTCCTCATCTCAAAGACTGTTCTGGAAGGGAGAGGCAGCCCTTGCTCAGCCAGCACTGCGCAGCCTCGCTCAGCAATGCCTGGCAGCCAGAAACAGCCAGAGGAGGAAAAGGAGGCCTCTCATCTTTCCACAGCAGCAACAGGAAGACCAGGGATTGCACCACATGGAAGAACAGCACACACACATGCGCACACGCTCCCAGACACACACCTCACACCCCTGGGACCAAGGCTGGCATGTTCAGACCCTCAGCAGGAAGAGCTACGAGACAGCGCAGAGCGGTTCAGATCTCCAGGGGCTCTTTGGTCTTAGTTGATAGTCCTAGAAAAAAAACAACCTCTGCGGGTTCGGTTGTAGCACAGCTGTGTAGGATCTGTTGGGTATTTAGTGTTTGGCAACTGCAAGAGGGAAAAACAGGGCTGTGTGCTACATGAGAGGGGAAGGAATGGAAGTACCAGTGCTGCGTTTCTTGGTGTGCTCCTGGCTCTGCAGCCAGTCAGTGTGTGGAGAGCAGGAAGAGGAAGGAGGGTTCCTGAGAGGATCACGAATCCATCCAATGTCACACCAACAATGAGGCAAGAGAAGGCCCACTCTGGCCAAGAAAGAGCAGCTGGCTGCCCAAAAATGCTGCTTCTAACAGCTTAAAACTGCAGTTGTAACGTACACATGGTGACAATGTTCTCAGCTCCCACATGGGTGACATGGAGAGGAAAAGGTGAACACAGCTACACACGTTGGGCAACAGAGAGAGAGGCTGTGACCTGTCACTTTCCTCAGCAGCTTCAGCCACACAAGTCCTAAGCCTCTGATCCAACCTGTCCCCGCTGCTGTCACCTCCCTCCATGGGTTCATGAACCACAGGAGAAAGTACCAGAACTGGGCAAGCACATCCTGCCCTGTTAAGCTGCACATACTCAGTGCTTTCAATAATCCATCAGCTAAGACAGGGGGACAAGACAGGCAATCTCCAGTCCTCAATACAGCACAGCTACATCTGGTGAGGACGTGTCTGAGATGGAAGCCAGAAGAAAGATGTTATGGGACAAAACAGGTGTTTCATGGCCAACAACCCTAAACTGGGGGCCTCTAGACAAGCTGGTAGCACAGAGTCAAGCTTTCAGAATCACTGCAGTCAATCCATTCCATAACCCCTGCCCTAGGTTTGTATTTTATTCAGGAATTTAACACCCCCCCTGCAATGCAGGCAACATCCCCCTGTACCAGATCATAATCCCCCTGTACCAGATCATACAGCAGCTCTGGAAAAATAATCACCAGTTACACTGCTTAAAGACAACTCAAAGACCCCTGTTGGGACTAAATTCCACTAAAGGCAAACCCTGGACTGCACTGCCATGCTGTGGAGGAGGAGGAGGTGATGGTTTACAGAGACGGCCACTCCTGCCCCTGCCAGCTTGTCCTACTCTGTGCATAGTGTGAAACAGTGCAGTCATTCATCAGAGAGAGTCCAGGACCAAGGAAACTCGGTTCCCTTTCAGCCAAACAATTAGAGGAAGGAGAGGCAGTTCTGTTTTAGCTGGGCCGGCACTGGACCTGCCCTTCTGAGCTGTCTTCATCATCTGAGCCTCCGGCCCCACCACTGGTCAGTCCTGTGATCCGGTACCCCATGTTGAGCAACATCACCTCCAGAGGGTCCGCATTCATCCGCCTCTGGTTGGCTTGGGAAGCACCTTCCATGTCCACCACCACACGGCCATTGAGGGTTTCACTCTGCAAGGCATGAGGGAAGAGAACTCAGGACCAAAGAGGGGCTGTCACTGCTGCTGCCACTAGAGATCCTGGCAGGAAAAAACAGTAGGAAAGACCATGTTCCACCTCCTGACAATGAGTCTTTGTGGCTCTTACCTCTGGCCGGGGGTTCCACAGTCGGACAACGGGGTCGATGCCACTGGTGGCCAGGAAGCAGTAGCTGGGATGGGGCTGGAGACAGTTCACAATGGACTCATCTCCCTGCAGCACTCGCACGAGGTTGGTGGTTTCCTTCTCCCAGATGAAGAAGGAGCCATCGTCTGAGCCGCTGACTATGTACTGTGCATTGCTAAGGCGAGAGGAGCACAGGCTGGAGGTCTCACAGCCAGTCTCCAGCAGGCATAAGACTCTCACGTGGCTTCTGTAGCCAGCAGCCCAACACCTCTCACACTTACAGATCCAATTAAAGCTCCTGTACTGGTTCCCTTCATCCCCAGAAGTGCTGTTTTCAGTCCCAAATCCCAAACACTAACCCAACCATGTCCTCTGTGGGTCCACTACTCATCAGCTACTCGTGCAGCCACACAGGACGAGGGTTCCTGTCAACTTTTTCAACCTTCCAAACCAGTGCCTGTGTCATTTTATAAACACAGAGGGCCACACCTGAGGCTTTATCCATTAGAAAAAACCATCCTGCTGCTGCCCACACTCCTGCCCTGCATCCCTGCTGCGCTCTGCCAACATACCTGCCGAAGAAATTGGCCTCTTTGATGTCTGTGGTGGTGTTACAGTGGCCACAGTATCGGAATTTGTAGTCGTAGCTGCGCTCCCTTAGCACCATCTCGTCCTCAGAGATGGAATCCTTGCGGCCTGTGGCTCGGAGCCGGATGGGGCCACCCCCTTTCTTGTCTTCAGCTGGAAAGACAACAGATTTCCCTCATCACCATTTGGGAAGGAATGTGTGCTAAGCAAACAGCACTCCAAGAGACCCCCCACCAGCTTTAGGGAAGAGTTAAGGACTATTCCAGCAGGGAGCAGGGCTTAGAGCACCAGCTTCCTTCCAGATTATCTCCTGGCTACATCTGACTCCTTTTATCACAGTCTCTCACTCAAGAGCAAACCAGGACCAGGCGCAAGGAAGAACAGGCTCAGGCCGGTTTTTGTGCACAGTAACAATCAATCTCTCTCAGAAGTTGGAGCTTTACTTCTGAGGGGCAGTTTAAGGAGGAAAATCCTTGTCTGATCATTAGATTGCAGTGTAACCTTGAAGGAGCACATGGAGCACTCACCATTATCACTCTTGGAGAAAAGGGCTGCATTGATGTCCCTGTCCAGCGCATCGCAGGCACTGCTGTGTGCTTGTTCTGGAAACTTCCCTTTAAAGTCATCCAGACACTCCAGTGCTTCTGTCACGTACTTGAGTTCAAAGAGACAGCGGGCGAGGCGGAAATGGGCCTTCAGGTGGCATGGATTTAAGGATATGGCCTTCAAGCAGTCCCTCAGAGCATCATAATGGTCCCCATCCCTGAGGAAAAGGGAGTGGTGGATTACACAGCCCAAGCAGCATCAGCAAAACATTTTCCACTGCTGCTTCCCAGCCCTCATTTCACTCCACAGCTTGTTGTTTCCAGCTCTCTCCGCAGCAGACACCCCATGAGCTCACTAAGAGCATTTGCTGTGTCTCGGGGGCACCACCTGACCCAGCCCAGCCTCCCCAGCGCCCACAGGCAGCTCTGGGATGTGACCACACAGGGATGCCCTGCGAGCCCTGACCTGCCATTTTAAATCCGGCAGAGCAGAGCTCCCTGCTGTAACACATTTCGGGAAGTCCTTTGAAGATGGAGGATGCAGCAGCCCTCTGGCCAGGCAGCACAGGCCTCCCGTGCCAGGCAGACAGGCTCCTCACACGGCAGCTCACTCGTGCCCCTGTGTGGACACACAGCACAGCTCCTACCCACGGACACTCCGAGCCCTCAGCAAAGAGCTGCAGAACCTCCCACCACACCCCAGAGCCCTGAGGGACAAATAGCTCAAGCAGGACTTTTTTTTCCTCACCTTTATAGGAAAAAGCTCTGAGCTTTAGAAATAAGTGTTACAGCAGAGTGGTATGGGAATGGATATTTACATCCTGTCTACAGTACTGTGCTTGATTTCCCTGAGCAATGGCTGTGGGAATAAGGGGGTCCCTGCTTGGAAGCAGGAGGGACTTGTTGAGCCTTGACAGGGCTGACACTCCTGGTGTACCAGCAGCCAGCCTGAACTGCTCAGAGGCACCACAAGCTGTCCTGAGAGAGTGCCAAGGCTCCATTTGATGGATAATAATAATAATGATATTTCACACCTGTAACCTTCTTGCCCCATCCCTGGAAGTGTCCAAGGCCAGGCTGGATGGGGTTTGAGGCAACCTGATCTAGTGAGAGTTATACCTGCCCATGGCAGGGGTGGAACTGGATGATCTTTAAGGTGCTTTCCAACACAAACCACTCCAGGATTCTATGATTTTATGCACTGTCTGAAACAGTCCCAAGGGGAAGATGATGAACTGCCCTGTGCCTTTCACAGGGCAATGATTTTAGATCATGTGGAGCCTTTGTCATGGAACCATAAAATCCCAAGATGACTCAGGTTGGAAGGGGTCACTGGAGGTCATCCAGGACACCCTCTCTGTCCAGACAGGGCTCCCTTCAGCATGTTCCTCAGGTTCAGGCAGCTTCTGAGTATCTCCAGTGAGGGAGACTCCACAACCTCTCTGGGCAGCCTGTCCCAGAGCTCTGTCACCCTCACAGTAAAGAAGTTGCTCCTCGTGTTCAGGTAGAACAGGGAAGAGGTGTGCCAGTGTCTGGACTCATCAAGGGGAGCTGCAGATCTTTGGGTTACACTCCAAGGAGCAGTTAATCAGCACCACAAACATTCTGCAAACCATTCACCCTACAGCTCCCTCCTGTCTAGGGGGATATTGGCCACTGGCCAGCACAGTCAGAGGGTGAAATGCCTTGGCCATGAGATCTGCAGAGGGAACATGGCTCTTCAGGGCTGTCCTTGCAGCACTGTCTGTGCTAATTCAGGAAGCTGGACACAGCAACAGGCCACTTTTAATCAAAGAAGCAGAGGATGCAAGTTATCTGTTAGGATGACAGACTGGTGTGTCACATTTTTGGACCTGACTGTGTTATGAGCTGCTTTACCACCTTCAAACATCCTTCAGCCTCAACTACCAGTGTCAGCCCAACAGACTGGTGTGAAAATGCACACAGTGGGATGTAAAGCAGGCACTGCCTTCTCCCTTTGTTACAGGTTTGACTCAGCCTGTGCAAAACTAGAGATCAGCTCAGTACTGTCAACATGGACTGCTAAAAGCAATCCAGAGGGTGATGCAGTCAGCTTTTAGGAGAAAAATATGAAAGAACAGGCTGGAAGTGCTGCAGAGTATGAGCAGCACCTTAAGGGAGATGAGCAAGGGGAGGTTAGGAAATTACAGACCTTTCTTTTTTCTTGATCTCTCTGTTATTCAGAGAATGAGGCCAAAGCAGGACCTGCAGGGTTCTGAGGGTGGCCTGTACCTGTTCCTGCTCCAAACATCAAGAACACCTCAGAGACACACTGTGGGTCACTGCCTGCCTCTTCCTCCTGCTCAGTGACATCCCAGACACCTTCTCCATACACCAGAAGCTCTTTCTAGCAGAAAGGTGCCCCTTTTCTGCACCTAGAAGAGTTCAGCTTAGGACTATTTACATTCTACCCATTGCATGCCACAGAAACCCATTGTGTGTGTGTTTTTCACATCTTCCTGCTACCCAAAACTATGACAGGGCAGTAGCTGACACCCTGAAAGGTTCAGATCTGCCAACACCCTTCGGGAAAAACGATTCCTATAAGAAAAATGTCATTCATGAGATCACCACTCAGCTTCTGTCTTCCATTCCTTAATCCCAACCTATTGTTCCTCTCCCTCTGAACACTGAGGTCTTTTTGAGGCAGCTCCCAAATCTCTGCTATTGCAAAACAGCCAGTAGGCCAGTTACCAACAGTCACAACAAGTGCTGGCTGCTCTTTATCTTGGCAAGAGGAGAGGAGAATTCATACTGGGGATTTCAGCAGGGAGAGGAGAATGATCTCCTCACAAAGCAAATGGAGATGAAGGACCACAGCTATTTTAAATATGTTAATGGCAAGTCATGCTACTCAGTCTTACTCTGCTCAAGGGGACAGACACTAAAATAACTCAGCTGCATCTTGCAGATGCAGCTCTGGCCACTGGTCAGAGCAGACATTACCTACTGCAGAGGCTGACAGGGTGTTTTGCAACCATCAGGACAGAATCCCCTCCAGACTCCAAGGCACCAGTTGCCACCTCCCCAGATCCCTCCAAAAGGTTTGTTTCCAGTCAAGGGGAGTGTGGGTTAACTGGGGTAACACAGGAACCACCAGGCCTGAGTATCTGCAGAGGTACGTGAATAAAACAGCAACCAAACAAACCCCAGGCAGCCCTAAAACAACCTCCTGTCATGAGATGTTACACAGCACAGTCACCATTATCTCATCACTGACAGCAGACTTAGAGCCCTTCTTCAGTGCAGATCAGAACCACCCAGAAAAGGGCAAACACCCTTGGAGACACCCATCATGCTGTGACTCAGAAGAGGACTTGGGGTTTCTTTTTACACAGGGAAGGATCAAAACTTTACTCAGCATGTCAGCAGGCGAAATTATGAGCTTTATCAGCTGTGCCTGGCCATAATTTCTCCAACATATGTTGCTTGTGCTGTGCCAGAGATGCCCACCTATGGCTCAATCCAATAACCCCAACCCCATAGGAAAACCAGGTCCTTCAACAAGGTACCTGTGGTCCCTGAAGTCTGGCACCTGTGACACTGAACTCTGACACTCCCTGGCTCCTTACCACTTGCGCTTCATGTAGGCAGCAGCTCTGTTCCCATAGAGCATGGCATTGTTGGGGGCTTTCTGCACAGCTTTGCTGTAGAGCTGGATGGCCTGAGTCCACAGCTGGCATGCAAAGGCCTCATTGGCTTGCTGCTTGATCCTTTCCAGGTATGGAGGTAACTCCACTTGGGGACTGAAGGGAAAGAAGGGAGGAGCACAGGTGAGTTGCACATCCCCAACTCCAGGTAAATGTCAGCGTCGTTTAGTTCTAGCTTAGCAAGTCCCAGAGAGCATTAGTTAATACCAAAGGACTCAGGGAAAGGCAGAAGAGATCATGGACCTGAACAACCAGAATTTAGGAGGAAGGTTTCTTTTTGATCACAAAATGGTTTGGGTTTGCAGGGACCAACCCCCTGCCATGGGCAGAGACACCTTCCACTATCCCACGTCGCTCCAAGCCCCATCCAACCTGGCCTTGGACACTTCCAGGGATGGGGCAGCCACAGCTTCTCTGGGCACCTGTGCCAGGGCCTGCCCACCCTCACAGGGAAGAGTTTCCTCCTCAAGTAAAGAATTTCCTCTTAATATCCAATCTAAACCTGCCCTCTGTCACTTTCTCTGCATCAGTTTGACCATCATTTAACCATTTGTTTTTCTTTATATACAGAGACCCTCCAAACTGAGCAGTGAGTATTTTAAACATCAGACTTCACCAATACATCTTTGTTTTTACAGCACAAACAACAATTTCCAATCCTCTTTTAGCAATGTCCAACAATGCAAATTGAGTTCACCAGGCCCACGGCTCTGCAACCCCAAATTCCAGCCCCATTCCTGCTGCCGCGGTGGAGAGGCCATCTAGAGGAAAGGAGCTGAAACATTCCACAAAGGGACTTTGGTGGAACCCAGACTACCCATATATGGTATTAAGTAAGTGTCTTGACTTCGAACCATGTCTCAGGAAAAACAGTCACCAAGATGTGCTGCTGCTGCTGCTACTTCGCCCCAACTGCATTTTGTTCTTAAGGAATGAAAGGAGCAGGAATAACAGACGAGGTTCTGCATCCATTCCCACCTCACAGGCAGACTGCAGGAGCAGTGACTCCAGTGTCACTGTCCTAAGCAGTTTTTCCTGTTTCAGTTCAGTTTGCAGCAGGCAGGTGCTCTAAAAATGGCAAAGAGAAGCAAGGCAGCCTTTCCCACTCCCAACACACAGCTCCTGCAGGTCAGGAAGCAACAACCACCCACAGCACTTTGTTTCCAGGCCTGAAAAGTCATTTCTTACTTCTGTCCACTTTAATTCATCATAAGAGAGGAAAAGTCCTGGATAATTTCTCCCAGGATGCCTGATCTGGCTCCTGTTCACAGCCCAGGCACCAGAAGCCAATACAGTTCCTGGGACAGAGGCCACTTGACAATCAAGTCAAACACACCAAGAGCATTTGTACTTCACACTTTTTTGGCAGCACCTCCCCCTGGCAAGAGGAAGAGGCCAAGGCCAAGGCCATGGGACTGTGGAAGTGCAGCCATGCCCTTACCTCCCGTGTGCCCTCCCCTCGGACAAGCGGAAGCCATTGCTGTGCAGGTGGATGCCATTAGACACCCCATTGGTGGAGGTTTTTCCATTCTGCACTTCTGAAAAGGTTAGAAAAAAAGAAAAATATATATAGCCATGATACTTATCAGTGTAGATTACACAAAGCCCTATCTGCAGCTTCAGGGTTTATTATTGTGCAGCAGAGCCAAGCCAATGCCACGGCCCCATCCAGAGAACTAAAACTTCTGTGATTCTACATGTCCCACCTCCTCCAGACACCCAGATTTGATTTGCCTTCTTATATTTAGCACCAAATCTCTGCAGGGTCCTTTGCAAGGGAACTCCTGAACAGAAAGCCAGATACACA
This sequence comes from Pithys albifrons albifrons, assembly GCF_047495875.1. Lineage (NCBI taxonomy): Eukaryota > Metazoa > Chordata > Aves > Passeriformes > Thamnophilidae > Pithys > Pithys albifrons. The sequence continues at coordinate 3,960,035 of NC_092481.1, forward strand.
GAAAACTAAGGCCCTTGTGAAACTGCACAAGTGTTTAGTGACATTAATAGAAGTCTGCATTGTGGGTGAAGGATCATACAACTAAGCTGTTGAATACTTGATAGAACAAGGAGGTTGAGTAGAAACACTGAAGGAATCCAGTAGGTGAATTCCAGATGCTTTTTTTTTTCCTTTAATTCTTTTCTTACCTTACTGTTCAGGGAGCTGCTACAAGCTGCAGGTCATGCAGCCACATCAGCTGCCATTCCACCAGAAAATATTCAGCTTAAACTTTACAAACTGCATTTACATTGCAGCTGGGAGTGCTCCTGCAGTCACTTCAGCCTGGGGACACTGTCCAACCAGCCTGCTGGGCTGCTCAGACACTTCAGTGTGCATGCACAGGACTTTGTCCTGGTAACACCTTTTCCCAGCCTTTCCCTGAACCTTCTGTGCCCAGCAGGGAGTGTTTGGTGCAGCTGCACCTCTCTGAGCCTCTCCCAGTGCTGTCCTGCCATTCCCAGTGTGACTTCACCAGCTGCCCCAGCACAGATCACCCGCCCACACACACAGATAGCAGAGAAAGGCAGGGCAGATATTTGCCACCAGCAGGTGAGTGTTTGATTGAGGCCTAAGGTGACTACACAGGTCACACAGGGAAGGGGTGGGCAGGTAACACTCCCTGCCAAGCTCAGGAATATCCTGCAGCCATTCCCTGCTTGCTGCCTGTGCTACCAGAGCACAGGACCAGGAACAAAAAGGCTTTTGGATGTAATTACTGGTCAAATAAATAACTCTTTGGTTGTAGGAGGGATATTAGTGCCAGGTCAGTTTGTTAAGACTAGGGAAGATTGCTCTGTCTCTTTGTAACAGGTGTGTAAGGGGGTAACAGTATCCTACATTTTACTAATAATAATTTTTCAAAAAATAAAACAATACAGCTCTCCCACACCTGTCCAGGAACCTTCCCCCTTAGCTGGAGGCAGAATACCAGGGCCTCAACCACTTACAACTTAATCCTCATGCACAGCTTTAAGCATTCTCCTTAATTCACACACACAGTCACCTCTCCACAGGTCACTTCTCCCCCACAGACACATTTTCTCCCTCTTTAGAAGGGTTTTAGAACTCAAGGTATGAACTGAACTGCAGAAACAGCCCAGCAACAGCTTCATTTTCCTCCTGCACCCTGAAAATGCCTTCAGTGTGTCTTCCACTCCCTTTGTGACAGATCACACTTACCCCCTGAAGTGTGGCACTTCTTTGGGAGGAGGAAAGTGTATGGTCGCTGTTTGTATGTCAGATCAAACAAATAGACCTAAGGAAAGGAAGAAAGGGAATGAGACAAAAAAGTCAGCAAAATAGAGATGCACAAGTCACAAAAATAAAACAGGGCCAGATGGGTGTATGGTTCCATGCTTGTGTTTGCTGTCTCCAGTTTCCTAACTGGGAATCTGGTTTGTAGATGGGGATGGCAGCAGTAACAGTGCTGTGTTCCATTCCAGTACTGGGTTCAGAAAGAATAATGCTCAGAAACAGGAGGCTGGTCTCACTCCAGAGCCTTCCCCACACCCACAGAACTTAAAAGATGATCTGACCACTGACCAACCTGCTCAGAAAGCCTCAACTCCAATAAGGTATTTTAATTAACACAGTGATCATGAAGAAACCAAACATTCACTGGCAGGAAAGAGGAGGTACACTAAACCCAGGGAGGAGTGTCTCCAAGATGAAACCAAGATTCCCTGAGAAACTCCCAAGGCAGTCCTGGGAAATCCTAATTTCCAGCTGTACTGGGACAGCAATGGATAGCCCAGATCAGACCTACCATTCACCTTCTCAGCACCTTCTCTTACAGGGAATGAGAACACGTGTGAGAAAGACCTGCAAAGGACAACCACAGTGCAACCTGCCCAGTAGCAAAGTTCTGCTTAATCCACGCTGATTAATGCTGTCAGGAGGATTTTCTCATTTCACTGATAGGCTTTACAGAAGATCCATGAATATCACCCAGAGCTTAAAATTAAAGCAATCAATATTCCAGGTGAAGGCCTTTACTCCTCCAAGTCCTTTAGTCACTACATTCCATTACAGAAGCAGTTCAATGTTTCAAGAATGAGTTATGAAACCTCTTCTAGGTCAGCAAAGGTCAGTTCCAGAATTCTTTTAGTTTTTTTCCTCTTCCAGAGAGTGAAATGTGAATTGGAAAACCAGAACAAAGTGTGGTTCAAGTTTGGTCAGTGACAGCATAACAAATAAACCCTTAATCCCAAGCATTTAGTCTGAATTAATCAGAAAGCATTTTAAAATCAATCATATTACCCAGAGAGAAGTTGCTGTACCTGTTTTCAAGAGCACACAACAATGTGCAATGACCTCACATCTGAAGATTTCTGCCAAACTTGAACTGTCTCCTTACCTGCTCCCCTCCCATGTTGACCAAGAGCTCGGTGCCATCAGGACTGAAGGTGACATACGTGGCCACCAGAACCCTCAGCCTGTTGTTGTAGTCTGGAAGCTTCACTGGAAGGTGCCCTGTGGAGAGGAGAAGTCCATAATTATTGGCTTAACTCGGAACTGCTGTCTTTGTCCTACCCCAGCTGCTGCCTTTTACAAAGCCTTGGAGCACCCAGTTCCTACTGTTTACTGGATCCTTCCATCAGCCACCAAAACATGCAGGTGCTTTTTCAGACCTTCCAGGTATCAATGCCCCATTCCTGGAAGTCCTCCAGGCCAGGCTGGACAGGGCTTGGAGCAACCTGGGCTAGTGGAAGGTGTCCCTGCCCATTGCAGGGGTGGAATGAGTTGGGCTTTAAAGTCCCCTCCAACCCAAACCATCCTCTGATTTTAACTTTGCAGGGCCACCTCCATACGAAGACAAGGATTGTAACCACCTTGTTAACATCAAGCCTACATAACCCAGCAAATCTCAGTTTTAGGGATTGACTAGGATTTGGCTTCTGTGATTTGTGGCCATCTGCAAATACCTCCATCTTCAACCCTCTAATCAGGTTTCCTTAATAAAGCCCTCAGCACAACCAAACCAAAGCTCCTCAATATTCAGCTCACACACAGGTTCTGTAGCTCAGACAGCAGATGTGTTGCATGACCAATTCAGGGGACCTGAGGAATCCTCTAGTGGGATTCATCAGAAGCAGGACTGTCAAAACTGGTCTGCTGAACGTGCTGGTCTGAGGTATTTTTAAAAAAATGAACATTTTTTGGGGAAAAAAAAGATAGGAAATAACAAGAACTGGAGAAGGATGTCATGTAGATTGCTCAGACACTGCATCACTGACTCTTCATCTGCAGGGTGAGACAAGTCATTTCTCTCCTGTGCCAACAAGACTTTGAACAGCAGCTTTGCTGGGACCAGTTCCAGGAAAGCCTATAGAGCCCAGGTTATCCAATCCTTGACATTCCAGTAAAAGTGACAAAAAGACATTTATGCTGGACAAGAAGCAGCAAGGGCAGCTCACCCCCCCCAGCACTGCAAGATCAGGGAACTGAGCAAGAATCCACAGCATGGAAGTGAAATAAACTGCAATTCCATGGAACATCCCGTGGAAGAACTCCTCCAAGAACAGGTTTCGTGTGTGATGGGTAGAACTCTGCTTCTTCAGGCATTAAAGTCCCACCAGTCCCTGCCAGTGTCACCCCAGTACAGGTGTCCATACCTGCCACATAGTACTGTGCTGCACCGTCCGGGAGGGGCTTCTGCCGGTCACAGAACGTGTGAACTCCAGCTGAAGGGCTCTGCTTCATGCTTTTTCTAGCCAGAAAGAACAACAGCTTTATTATAACCATCTGCTGGAAGCCTGATCCACACTGACACTTCTTGTCCCCCCACAAGGACAAGACCCACCAAGCCATGGGGTCACCAGGATCACCTCACCCCAGTGTGTTCAGAGACCAAAAAGGCTTTGGGTGATAGAAAAAAAAAAAGAGTAAAACTTCACAGAAACAGGTGAGGGAACCCTGCAAGTGTCCCCCTTCCCCAGAGAGCCTTGACCAGATTTCTGCAGCTCACACATGCCCAGCAGAGCCAGGTGCTGTTACCTGTGGTTGTGGATCATGCGGATGTCGTAGAGCCGCACGAAGGGCCCGCTGGCCCCCACTGCCAGGTAGTTGTTGTCCTGGGGGTTCACTGTGAGGCATTTGGCCTCCACCAGCTGCCCGCAGTACTCAGTCAGGTCTATGAGGACCTCGGAGCGTTTGCTGTTCTCCCGCAGATCGTACTGTCTGTAAGGGAGGGGAGTCAGGCTGAGCATTGTGGGAGAACAGAAGCAGCAACAAGAGAGCCATGGAATGTCCTGGGTTGGAAGGGACCCACAGGACCATCCAAGTCCAACTCCTGGCCCTGCACAGACACCTCAACAATCCCACCCTGTCCCTGGTAGCCTTGGGGCCGTGATCACTGCCCTGGGGAGCCTGTTCAGTGCCCCTCTGGGGGAAGAACCTTTTGGTATTTTTCCTTGGTGACCAAACTGAAGAGCACTCAAAGCAGCACATCAACACTGCTCAGCAGTGACCTACAATTCATTATCCGTGATGAGATGACACCAAGGACATTAACAACAGTTGTTTGTGTCACAGGTTACTGGAAGCATCTCAGTTTCATACACACTAAGCCTCATATCAGGATAACCATTAAAATCAGCTCTATAATGTGCACAGATTTATTCAAGGTCCAAAATTAAACTCCAAGTCATGACCTCACAAGCAGTAGCTGGTAGGAAAAGTGAAACAGACTGTCATAGTAACAACACTCATTTAGGACTCTCAGTGACTCTGGAGAAAAATGTGCAGTGTTGTGTCTCCCCTCCCTGTGACATGGCTATTCCTTTCCTGGCCTCCCTTTTCAGCAGAGCAAAAGGGAGGAGATGAGGAGAGTATTTATCAGATTTTACAAGATAATTTTTTTCCAGTTTTAGGAAAGGGAGACATGAGCTTAAGCTCTGTAGGAGAGAGACAACCTTTCTCCAGATCTGTGCACAGCACACACTTTGAGGAACCCTGAAACCAAACCAACTGGAATTCTATACCTGATCAACCCATCTTCCGCTGCACTCCAGAAGGTGTTTGGCCACATGGGAGCTGTGGCAATCCTCTTCACTCTGTTGGTGTGATCTCCAAACATGTGCACTGTCTCCTTGACAGTCAAGTCATGGACGTGCACCTTGGAATCCGCAGCTCCTGTGATGAGGATCCGATCCCCCGAATGCGGCAAGAACTGTGGGACAGAGATGTGACACTCAGACTGGAGAAGCACTGGGAATGCTCACATGGACATCACTGGGCTGTCCTGGCAGTCACAGAGCAGGAACTGCCCCATGAACATGGAATAACCCACATTATCACCTGCACTACACACACCAGTCACCAGTTACAGCAGGACACACAACAGTCTCTTCAATCACACATCCCAATTTACTGCAACCACTTTGAATTCAGAGAGAATAAGCCTGGGATCTGCATAAACCAAGTGCACTATTAGATCTCATCCATTTTTTTCCTATAATTAAAAATATTAAATTACTTGGGAGGGAAAACTGCTTGCAGGAAGATATTTCCCAGCAAGGATTTATTCTCCTGCTGTTTAGGCTGCTGATTTTGTTAGTTGTTCATTTCTTCTAACCACATACCTTGACAGAAAAGATGTTTGCAGTGTGTCCTGTGTGCATAGAAAGGAGTTTCTTGTGGTGCAGAGGATCCCAGACAATGGTGTGCTGGTCATCAGAGCCAGAGGCCAACAAGCTGAAGAAAACAGAAGAGAAATATGCACCATGTATTGTTTTGTTCTGAGCCGTGACCAATTTCATGTAGTTGTTTGACCACAGACATCCATTAAGTTAATTCAGCCCTAAGCAGCCCATTTCCTCTCTCTTTCCTCAGCAACGTGCTCCCCATGCACTCATCCATTCAGCCAGGTCAAGGAGCTAAACCAGCCCAACAGCAGCTCCACTGAAAACAGCGAGTGGTTTGCGTTGGTTCAGCTCGTTGAACCACCTCACACGGATCCCGATGGCACAGGGGAAAACAACCAAGTGCAGGGCCCTCCATTTGCCTTGTTATCCTGGCTGTGTTAACTGCTCCACATCATCCCTGAAGCCAAGCCAAGGCATTCATTCTCAGGCTCTGGATGTGCCCAAGCAGTCCCAGGGCTCATGGAGGGAACCACAAATTGCTTTAAAAGTAAAAAGTCATTGCAAGGTGTTGTTGGCCCAGCACATCCATCTGCATCTGAACCAAACAGAACTGGACATCTGCAACTCTCAGCTGCTTTAAACTTACTTCCTTGTAGCCAAATCTCTTTCAAGCACATGAAATTTTCACTGGGAAATAATTCTGAAGAGTATTAGAAAGCAACCCTTGGAAGTTCTAAGAGGCATGTTCAGAAATACACACTCTTCCTTCCATCCACTCATTTCTCATGCAGAAAGTCTTTATTCCAGTTGGCTAATGGAAATGCTCTTTAGTTTCCCTCTAAAATTGCAGAGGGGTAAATTCTCCACCTCTCTCCCTTAGATATTTGTCCCCCAGCAGCAGCTTTGAACAGCATGGTGAAGGGGGTGGGGAAATGTCACCACCAGCTGGGCAAATCCTAAAGATCCATTATAATCCATAATACCACTTAAGAGAAGAGAAGCAGCCTTCAATCTCCACTTCTTAGTCTGACCATTTCCCTTCTGAACTGACTAAAGGGGCATTTCTAATAATATCCAGATATATTTAACAAAATAAAGCTTCTTTTTGAAGCGTGAGCTCTACTACAGCTAAAACTTTGAGCTTGAGCTACACTTTACTAGAAATGGGAAGCAGCTGCTTATGATAAGATGACCTACATCCTACTCTTGGGAGAACCTGGGCTTATGGGTTTGTTGATCCCAAATCAAGCCACATACTTACTCTCCTTTTTCATTCCATTCTAGACAGTTGACACACCCAGAGTGACCCTGAGGGAAGGGAAAAAAAAGGAAGATGGAATTACACAAACTTCAGATTTATCAAGCAAAGCTGTTCTAAGGCAAGGACACAGCAAGCTCCCCACAAATAATAATTTGTTCCAATACAAGCAGGTTTTTAATTTCTTTTATTGTAACCCTGCAAAAAGCCCCCACCCACATGGCAGATAAGTACCTCCAGAAAAGTCAGACATGCTATAGCAGTTGGGGTAGAAAAGGCAAAGTTAAAACAAATGAGAAAAGGTAGTGTTGAATAAAATGGCAGTTTATTCTCGGAGGCTACAGCTGAAATCCTGCTGTACACAGGGAAAGGTGACTTTGCTTCCAAAGCCCGTGGCAAGGCTGACAAATTACAGGTACAGGTTCCCTGGGAACACAAGGAAAAGGCACTTCTGATAGCTCTGTTAGGAGCACCTTGCTGCTGGGTGACTACATCATCCATCTTCATCCAAATTAACCATCACTGTAGCGAGAAGGGGGAGAGCATTGACACCATTTGATTTGGGAGATGCAGCTGAAAAGGGGGACAAAACAACTCTTTCCTCCCCCAAATAATCTTTAAGATCTGACATACTAAGCTGTGTCAAGAGTGCAAAACAACAACCTGTTCTTTTGGGAACACTTTAGGCATTAGAGCTGAGTGTGTTGAAGAGCTGACAACTGGCTCTCTTGCAGGTGCATCAGGTAAGCACAAAAAGCTCACACAAACTCTCACTGAGCTATTCCTGGCTCTAATGCAGTTTGGGGGGTAAGAAAATCAGTATCTATATCACAAAAGAGAATTTCATCCACTTCCTGCAGTGGGGAAGCAGCTGGTTTGCTGTCTGGGCACTGCCCACTCACCTGCAGCTCTGCCTCCAGGCCCAGGCGGCGGATGAAGGGGTCGGTGACATGGTAGTGCCGCTCGAAGCCCAGCGCTCCCCTCTCCTGCACGGGGCAAAAAGCACCACACTGAGTACAGCAAGCAAAGCACTCCTGGCCCCCTTCAAGAGATCATTCATAGAATCATAGAATGGATTGGGTTGGAAAAGACCTCTGAGATCATCAAGTCCAACCCTTGGTCCAACTCCAGTCCCTTTACCAGATCATGGCACTCAGTGCCACGGCCAAGCTCAGGTTAAAAACCTCCAGGGATGGGGAATCCACCCCCTCTCTGGGCAGCCCATTCCAATGCCTGAGCACTCTCTCTGCAAAGAATTTGTTTCTGAGATCCAACTTCAATTTCCCCTGGCAGAGCTTGAGCCCATCGTGCCCCCTTGTCCTGTTGCTGAGTGCCTGGGAGAAGAGACCAACCCCCACCTGGCCAGAACTTCCCTTCAGGCAGTTCCAGACAGTGCTGAGGTCACCTCTGAGCCTCCTCTTCTCCAGGCTAAACACCCCCAGCTCCCTCAGCCTCTAAAGTGTAAAATTCCTGAAGTTTAAAAACCAAGCAGGGACTTTGCCATGTTATCAGGGTGTCCATAACATCAGGGAGCTCTGCTGCACTAGGGAGACAAGGAATCAGTGAGTCATGGAATGCTTTGGGTTGGAAGGGATCATCCTGTTCCACCCCCTGCCATGGGCAGGGACACTTTCCATTAACCCAGGTTGCTCCAAGCCCCATCCAACCTGCTCTTGGACACTTTCAGAGATAGGGCAGCCACAGCTTCTGTAACCAATTTGTGCCAGGGCCTCACCACCCTCACAGGGAATGATTTCTCCTCAATATCCCATCTAATCCTGCCCTCCTTCAGCCTAAGGCCATTCCCCCTTGTCCTATCACTCCGTGCCCTTGTGACAAGTCCCTCCTCAGCCTTCTAAGCCATCATTTGAACATCTTGAGGTAGGCAGATCATAATCTTTGTCCTGAATTGATTTAAAATGATGTTTATCTCAGTGCCAGGCTCAGCTGGGGAGGCAAGGCCAGGTCTGAGAGCCCCACACTGGCAGAGTAAATTGTCTGCTTTGGGCCTGAAACAGAACACATGGAAGAGCTTGAGAATGTCTAATTATCCCCTGGTGATGACTTCATGAGGAACTCAGTCCTGAGGGCAGCAGTACTGACCAGAGCTGCTCAGGAAAACTCTGCCATTACAGAGCCTGTCCTGAGGCACCAGCATGGGGCAAAGTACCAGGAATGTGCTTGGATAACTTCCTTTGGGATGGGTTATTTCCTCAGCCACAGAGCAGGACCTTGGAGCTGCAGCACCACAGCACAGGCTGTTCTACAGGGAACAGCTGCCACAGAACTGCGTCAGTACAAATGAAGGTGAAGAAAAGCAGGACAGTTGTTTCCCCTGTGATCTCACAGATGCATTAGCAGATGGCTCCAATGAAAGAAGGCCAACTGCAGAGGCAGGGATGAAGGGTAGGGAATGCAAGGCAGATTTTGGGTGGAACAGCCAAGGAGATTCCTTCCTAGGACCTGCCCCAGCCTTGGTCCCATCCCATCCCACGCTCAACTTAAACCTTCGTTATCGACATTTAGAGATGGGAACACCAATGTCAAAATTACACTGATCATGCTCAAAAATCACACTGTGGGGCTCAAAAATATCACACTGATGGGACTTTGAACACATCAGCAGTCCCAGAGCAGGCACACAGAACTGCTGGATTCCTTTCCCAGCCCGGCATTCAGTAATGAACTCCACACACCAAAAGCTATTTGAAGAGCCAGACATAAAAGGGTTGGAGGGAAAACAAACCAGCCTTTTTGTAGGAGCTTCCATGACAAACTTCAAACCCCTTGATGTATTTCTGTGGAGAGCATTCCTAAGGCACTGCTAGGCCCAGTGCAAGGTGCTGCAGGTAGAATTCCTGTGCTGCTGCAGCCTCAGTGGCTTTGTGAGGGCTGTGGGGTGGGATTTTGCTTTCCCTACAAGGAACTGTCAGACTTAGCAACCTTCCCAAGGTCACACATCAAAGTCTGACAGAGCAGACAGTGTGAGACAGTTCCAGGCTAAGGCTCTAACCACAGAACCAGCCTCTCCTTGTTAGGGCAGCAAAATAAATCTCTGCACATGGATTAAATTACAAGCCTATAACACAAAGTTTGGTACCAAACTGCAAAGTGAGCACTTCCAGTTCCTTATTCTGGCTACCCACAGACCCCTTTCCTGAATGCTGATTACCAGCAGAGCTGCAAATGATTTCAAGCCTCTGAGTCCAAGTAATAATTGCCTATTGTGTCTGCTGCAGCCAGTCCTTTCACGTTGATATTCCACAAATGCAGCCATCAGACGACTGATCCAACCACTGCAGAAGCTTTTTCCCTACACAAAGGAGGCAACACAGCACTCTCTAAAGAAAAGGAGACAGAGAGAGGCTGTGACAGAGATCATTAGCTTTACTACAGTCAGAAATACCTCTGATGGCAAGATCACAGGGGAAGAACACAGAGAGGAGAGGGGGAAGCTGGCTGAGGGGCCTTTGTGGTGCCCAAGCACAAGCAGCTGTATTCCTCTCAAAAGGAACAGACCTGCTGATGTCAAACTAGCACAGGGAGAGCAACTGAATTCCTGCCATGCCACACTTCACCCCAGCTCTTCATTAAGGACAGTGACAGGTCCTGTGTGTTTGTTCTCTCAAGCTTCTCACTGAGCTTATCAATAAGAGACCTTTCCCAAAGTAAAGGCAACACCATGAGTGTTTCCCAATCCTGCACAAAGACTGATCCCTCCATCTCCCTCCACCCAACACGTGGCTCACACGTACCTTGATCTGTCTGTGGATGATGTCTCTGGTAATGTTGGCTTTTGCCATCTTCTTGCAATGGGGCAGAGGAAAAGAAGCTATGGGAAGAGCTGCTGTGCCTCCAAGCATTCCAGCCGAGCCAGGATCCACACTGAGGGCATTCAGTTACCTGCAGGACAGCACAGGGGGGGACACAGGCAGGCACACAACATATTAGCCCATTCAGGCAATGTCAAGCTTTATTTTCCAAAACTAGCAGTGGGTAAGAACTGTAAAGATGGGTATAAAGGCTCCTGAAGAAACTCTAGGAAGGAACAGGCTAAGACTGAACAATGTCTGACTTCAGGCTTGTGGAGAAATTCACAATGAGTAGAATTCCAGGACTAAATCACCCTGGAAAACCCATATTTCTATGGCAGCAGACACACTGCAAGCCCAGGGCAGAGTCCTGTCCAACAGTTTCCCTCCAACTATTCCATGTCCACTCATGTCCAATGCCATTTTCCCAATGTCTACAGTCAACAAGACTCATATTGTGAATAAACACAATTGATGGGTTTGGCCACCTCTTCTCTCTCATTGACTACATTTAATTATCAGCAAAACCAAATTAAAACAACCAAAAGGGTATAAACATTCCTAGAAATCACAACAGCCAACCCTGAGGTCATGCTATAAATGAACACCCAATTACCTCAGCAATAGGAAAGGAGTGACCAATTAAAGTTGAATTTCCAGGAAAAATCACAAGTTTTAGCAATTTTAATGAAGTTTAATGCATTAATCTAAATAACTAAAACCACATAGAATTAGCTACACCTGCTAAAAAACATTCAAATTGCAGAGTGATGGTCACAACCCTGCTCTGGACAGGCTGCCTGGAAAGGGACCAGTCAGTTCCTGAAAGGTGCTGTAATTCTCCTCATTTCCACACCACAGGCTGCCCCATTTTGATATTTCTACAGTCCTCTTCTCAAAAAGAATAAAATTTTAAACACACATTTTGTCCTATTTAACCTGCTAGTTTCAAACTCTCTTTAAAAACATTCCCAAGCAGAACAAGCCAAAATTTTCCTCTTCTACAAGAGGAAATGCTGATTCATTGAAACAAGAACATGCCACAGAAAAGCAGCAACACAACAGTTCTGACAAACCCTCTCTGATTCTCTGCTGGTTCATCTGCCAGGCCCCTGCCACATGAGGGACAGGGACAGGGACACCTTCCACCAGCCCAGGGTGCTTCAAGCCCTGTCCAGCCTGGCCTTGGACACTTCCAGGGATGGAGCAGCCACAGCTTCCCTTGGAATGGAAACAACTGCCCTCGGGAACAGCTCCCAAGGGCAGGAAGGGGAGGAACCAGCACCTGGCACAAGGGCAGGTGGGTCCTGCTGACTCTGCAGCTCGCAGGGAAACTCTGAGAAGTTTCTCAGCTACTTCCCTTCACTTCAAGAAAGACCCTGAAGGGCTGGAGTGTGTCCAGGGAAGGGAAGGGAGTTGGGGGGGGGGGGGGGGGCTCAGCCTGGAGAAAAGGAGGCTCAGGGGGGATTTTCTCTTTCTCTGCAATCCCTGCCAGGATGGGGAGCAGAGGGGGGGGCAGGCTCTGCCCCAGGAACAGGGACAGGAGGAGAGGGAACGGCCTCAGGCTGGGCCAGGGGAGGGGCAGGTGGGACATCAGGAGGAATTTCTTCATGGAAAGGGTTGCTGAACATCGGAAGGGGTTCCTCAGGGAGGTGGCAGAGTCCTTATCCCTGGAGGTGTCCAAGGAATGACTGGCCATGGCACTCAGTGCTCTGGGCTGGGTGATAAAGTGAGGATCAAGCACAGGGTGGGCTCTGTGGGCTGGGAGGGCTTTTCCAGCCTCGGTGATTCTGGGATTCTGTGAAACACAGGGAGGCAGGACAAACCCCAGTGTGGAGACACCCCTGAGTGCTGAGCTCACAGGGAGAGGGAGCTCTGCTGACTCACAGGGCAGCTCCAGCTCTGCACAGACCACACGTGCAGATGGATCTGCCATCTCTCTCCTGGTTTCTCCAGACACTTTTCCAGCTAACAAGCCCCTGCCTGTCCTTCTCCTGGGCTGCATCCCTGCAGATTGGCCTCCTTAGACAAGTCCTCCAGAATGCACCACTGTTTTCTCCATCCATAGCTGGAACAGGGCAGAGACCACAATCCTGTGATATCTCAGCATTTCACCCCTCAGGTGAGGGACCTCACCCTACAAAATTCAGGATATTCTTACCTCTAAGACTATAACCCAAAGTTCCACTCCTTCTCCTCCCTGGGAATTTTAACCACCCCAGCCATCCTCTCTCACCCAGCCCTTCTCCACAGGAACCTGTAACCAGTGGCAGTTAAACAACTTTTTCCATGGAAATAAATGATCCATTAACCCAGAGCACATTCTCAAGAGACACAAGGGGACAACACTCCAGCAGATCTCAGCATCTCAGTCTTGTCTGCACCTTTCCACCCTTCCTAGTGCTCCCTGCAGCATTCCCAGACTCTGCCCAGTCTCCTCTCCAAGCAGCTTCCAGCTTTCTCCTCTCCTTCCCTTCCAAGTCTTCCTCTTTGAGAGCAGTTTAATTTTGAGCTTAGGCCTCCAAAAGGACCCCCCATGCCAGGGCCAGGCAGGATGTCACCTCCCAGCTGACAAAAACCCCACTGCTCTCTCTCTCAAGAGCCCTGGAAATAATTTTTGTCACATTTTCTCTGTCTAGTTATGGCTGATTTCCAATTAGCTGCTTTTTCTCCAAACAGCACCAAACGACCTCAAGGACACACATGGAAAAATGCATGTTCCCACACCAAGAAGCCAGTTTAGAGCTAAATAAAGCACTGCAAAACCATTAATACACTATAAATCCACTGTATGAACAGCATGCTCAGACAGAAGGAAGAACCAAACCTCCCAAATCTACCACTCCATAAGGGAGACTCAAATTCCTGGGTTTTTTTCAACAGTCTCCTTTGTCCCAGCATTTTCTCCCTTCTGGAACTCTGACACGCACAATGACCAGGGATACAATGCACAGGAGCTGGTTATTTCTGGGAGTGTTTTTAGGATTACAGATGTGTTGTGGAGCTTTCCACAGGTCACTGTCAGCTGTGGGAACTCAAGAGGTGACAACTATTCCATTGTCCAGGAGATCAACACAACTTTATTCCTTAAAAGATACAGGTCAGGAAAACCATCCCAGAAAACAGCCCTTTGGGTGACAGGCTTGGGAAAAGCCACATCCAAACAGGAATGCAGGAGCCTGAGGTGTCTGTTTCCCAGAAAGGGCTTGGTTTGGCAACTGGGTGTTGTAGAATGCTCAAAGGTCTCCCAGAATATGTGTCTGTGCTTGGCCAAAAAGACTCCAAGAGCCCTTCTTGCTTTCACACGTTGCTGTTTTGTGTTGCTCGACAGGTATTCCACACCTACAAAGGCTTTGGAAACCTTTAAATTATCACAAAACCACAGACAAAGAATTAACAAGTCCCAAATTCTCATTCTGGGTCAGATACTGAGCATTTGTCACAACTGGTCACAATCCCCAGGCTCCCATTCAACATGAATAGTTACCTCATTATTGATTATTAACTAACTATCTAAATAAATAATAACTTGATTAAAGAAATATTAAGTGCTGTTAACACTAAAGACCATTGACCCCCCCACTGTACAGGTAGATCCACTCTCCAGTTACAAACTGACTCTGGAATGAACAAAACCCCCCAAATTTATAGGTCTCCTGGAAAATATACATAATTTGACAAAAATAAACTGTGTCTCCCAATTTCTCAGCCACATCAAGGTTTCCAAACATGAGGCCCCTTCAAAGAGCCTTTGTCACCACCACAGGCACAGAAATTGGTAAAGGATGGTCCTGTTTTGGCAAAACCACTGTGCAAATTCTGTTCTACCCCATCCTTGCAGTGCTCTGGATTTTAACTAACCTTGCACAACCAGCTCAGGGTGGAATGAGAGCATTAAGTCCCAGAGACAAGGACAATTTAGGATAAATCTGCACTATTTCTATCAGGGATGACTCCACAGCAGCTTCACTTTGGCTACACATAAGAGATGATCCCATCCCATCCCTCCCCATCCCTGGAAGTGTCCAAGGCCAGGAGCAACCTGGGATAGAGGAAGGAGTCTCTGCCACTGGAACAAGATGACCTTTAAGGTCCCTTCCAACTGAAACCATTGCATGATTCTGTCATTGTGACCTTTTTGAGTCATTTATTAGGTGACACTGGAGCAAATCACCCTTCAACTCCAGTCAAGGACAACCTTCCCTCATCCCTCACTGCTCCAAACCTGTCCAGACACCCCAGACAGGAATAAAAACTCAGGATGTAGTTACAGCTACAGCATCATCCACAGCAACAGCCTCTTCTCAAGCTGCTCCCTGGGGCACACAGAGGACCTGCAGTTCCCTCCTGGCCTCTCCTGCTCCTGCAACACAAAACTCCAGAGGCACCAAAAGAACTTTCGCAACACTTGGCCTTTAAATCCACAGTCAAAAATTAACAAGCCACAGATCTCTGCAGGCTGAGGGCTCCAAACCTGGCAGGCTGTTTGCACTGACAGCAGTTTAAAAGCCCCTCAAGCTCCTGGGAAAATACACTTCCAGAGGGTGCTCCAGGGCATGGGGAGGAAGGGGAGTAACAGGATCCCAATTTTCCTGAAACACGCCCTTGAAGTCTGGAAAAAGAACCATGACTTTGGTAATGTAGATAATTCCATTGATTTAATACCAAATGATCCCAATGCAGCTCGGATTGGGGGGATTGCTCCTTTGCTGGATTGTGTTTCCCTCTCATGGACCCACCTGGACACCCCCACAGCAACACCCTGACACAGACATGCCCTCCAGACGGGGGTCAGAGCCCCAGCCTGGGCACCTGCACCCTTTGGAAAAGCTCCATCCACCCCAAGAAACTCCTCAGAGCAGCAGCACTCCTGCAAACAGCGGATTTAAACAAGTCCAAGTTTCTCAAGGTCACTGGGAATAGCAGCACTGTGCACACCACCAGCCCTGCAGATACACAGCTCATCCCAAGGGAACATTCCTGAGACCCTTCCCTTCAGCAGCTCCAAATTATTTCACCCCCAGGACCCACCTCAGGCACCTTCTTTATCCTCACAACTGATTTCCCTGCCCTCTTTACCTTGACTTCCCAAGAGGTCGCAGATCAAATTAAAATACATGTAGAGAGGTACATTTTTTTTTAAGAAACCTGGAAAATTAAGAGGGAATGACCTGGTTAGCAGAAAACACCTTGTTAAAAGAAGGTTTTGCCCCAGCTGAAGGAGTACCCAGGAGCAGCAGTGGCTCCTCAGGATGGATGAACATGGAATGTGGAGCCAGTGAGGTGCAGAGGTGGGATCTGAGCCCTGACAGACCCAGCACAAGGGGACAGTCAGGGAATCCCTGACAGCCCAGAGCCACACAGTGCTTCCAGCTTAGCCCTCCAGCTGGAATTCTGCCTCTTCCCTTCATCCCCCAGCTCACACATCCATGGGAAGAACAAGGAGACGCCAGACAACACAAGCAACACCCCAGTGCCCAGACCCACAGCCCAGCGGCTCCAGGATTGAGTTTAACTGGCAGAGGAGGAAAGGTTGATCCCCTCTCCAAGGAAAAGGGGTGCAGGACACTCAGCAGGGGCAGGGAAAGGTTCTGTGAAGGCTTTAATATGGGGATGGTGAGCAGAGGAGGAGCAGGGCAGGGAAAAGGAACAGGAAGGTGAGGAGAGAGCAATGTCAGGTGTGGGAGGGGGAAAGGGAAGCCAAAAAGCAGGGGCTGCACCTGGCAGGGGATGCAGGACTGGAGGGAAGAGGGGCTTGGTTAGAGGGGGAAGGCAGGGAGATGGTATTGGGAAAATGGGAATGAGGGGCTGGGGAAACAGGGACTGGATAAAGGAGGGGTTCTTATAGGGATGGAGTCAGGCTGCTGGCAAAGAGAAGGGGGATAATGCCGGGGGGGGATAAGGGGGCACCTGACAGAGCCCGAGGGAAACTGATGGGAAAGAGAGGGGTGGGGGGAACAGGAATGGGAGGTAAGAAGGGACAGCTGAGAGGGAAGGGGGTGTAGGGGGTGGCTGACAAGGATGGGGGCACAGATGACAGATACGAGGGCGCAGGGGGTGTAGTGGTCAGGAAAAGGGGAACGGGGGGATAGCTCAGAGGGAAGAGGGTACAGGGTGGGTAGAAGCGGGCACAGGGGGCAGAGCTGACTGGGAAAGGGGTGGGGGGCAGCTGACAGGGGAAGGGGGCACAGGGGATGCAGTGGACAGGGAAGGGGGAAGAGGGGGATAGCTCAGAGGGAAGCGGGCACAGGGCGGGTAGAAGCGGGCACAGGGAGGGTAGCAGCGGGCACAGGGCGGGTAGAAGCGGGCACAGGGCGGGTAGAAGCGGGCACAGGGCGGGTAGCAGCGGGCACAGGGCGGGTAGAAGCGGGCACAGGGCGGGTAGAAGCGGGCACAGGGCGGGTAGAAGCGGGCACAGGGGCAGAGCTGACTGGGAAAGGGGTAGGGGGCGGCTGACAGGAAAAGGGGGCACGGCGGAGATGTCCCTGACTGGGACGGAGACACAGCTGACAGAGAAGGGGTAAGGGGCGGGTGTAGCTCAGAGGAAAGGGGGGCACAGGAGTGTGGCTGACAGGGAAGGGGGCACGGGGTGGGGTGGGGGCGCGGCTGGCAGGGCGGAGGGGGCCCGTTACCTGTCAGGCCTCCCGCTGGCGGGCGCGGCGGGCAGTGGCGGTGGCAGTGCCCGCGGCGAGGCTCCATCCATGCGGGGTGAGGCGGGACGCAGCGCAGGGGCAGCCGGAGGGCCCCCGGCCGCGCCCCCCGCCCCCGGCCCTGTTTACCCGGCCCAGCTGTCCGGGGCTCCGCTGCGCCCCCCGCCGCCGCGCACCGCGCATGCGCCACGCCAACTGCGCAACCGCCCCCCGCGCGGCGCCACGCCCCGGCCCCTGCGCAAACGGCGTAAGCGCTGTTCGTGAATACCGCCCCTTCCGCTGCGCCCAGCCCTGCCGAGATTGACAGCTCGCTGAACCAATGGGAAGGGGAGAAAGAGCTTCCTGAGGGATCCGCCAATCGGCGTAGAGGGGCGGGCAGCGAAGGGGCTGCTGGGAGTTGTAGTCACGGAGAGAGGAGTTATGGCCGCTGGTTCCCCGTTCCCTTCCCTTCCCCAAACCTGGGGGGGTTAAAGCCCCCCTGAACCCCCTCAGCTTCCCTCAGCTCGAGGTATGAGCTCGGCTGCGAGGATGGTGAAGGGCCTGGAGGGGAAGCCATAGGCTGAGGTCACTTGGTTCGCCCAGGAGGCTGAAGGGAGCCCTCACTGGGGTCTGTGGCTGCCCCATCCCTGGAAGTGTCCAAGGCCAGGCTGGACAGGGCTTGGAGCAACCTGGGCTGGGGGAAGGTGTCCCTGCCCATGGCAGGGGGTGGAATGAGATGGTCCTGAAGGTTCCTCCCAACCGAAACCATTCTGTGATTTTATTCCTTCCAAGCAGAGCTCCGATCCCTGTCACCAGTGAGGAGGGAACAGCTGGAGCTGTGCCAGGGCAGGGTCAGGGATCTCAGGGAAAGGCTCTTCCCCCAGAGGGTGGTGGGCACTGACCAGGCTCCCCAGGGCAGTGGGCACGGCCCCAAGGCTGCCAGAGCTGCAGGAAAGTTTGGACAGGGACAGGGTGGGATTGTTGGGGTGTCTGTGCAGAGCCAGGAGCTGGACTGGATAATCTGGTGGTCCCTTCCAGGTCAGGAGAATCACACACGGTTTGGGTTGGAAGGGACCTTAAAGCCCATCTAATTCCACTCTCCCAGGCTGCTCCAAGCCCTGTCCAACCTGTCCTTGGACACTCCCAGGGCTGGGGCAGCCACAGCTTCTCTGGGCACCCTGTGCCAGGGCCTGCCCACCCTCCCAGGGAAGGATTTCTCCCCAATATCCATTCCAAACCTGTGTTGCTCCATCCCTCTGACCACCTTGGGGGCCTCCTCAGGATATTCTGTGATTCTCTGACCATTCCACAGGCAGAGTTGTGACCAAGGCCCTGCAGAAAACCCATCCCAGCGCTTGGTCTTTGCAGCACAACCTGGAAAAGTGAAGCGTGTGAGAAGCAGCTCACAAAGCTGGGGATTTTTTGGAAAAAAAAGCTCCTGTGGGAAGAGCCAGGGGGTGGCAGTGTTTGCAAAACCCTTCCCTTTGCCTTGCCCTTCGCTGGCCCTGGGGACAGGGGGGACAGGCTGGTGTCCCCTCTAGTCCCAACTCTCTCAATGAGCCCTCCCAAAAACTGTGTATGTGTATAAAATAAATCAAAACTTACCCACTCATCTCTCTGTAATTTATTCTTACAATTAAACATCCCCAAAGTCTATTAATAAAGTGTAATGAATAATATAAATTTTCATTTAGATCTTAATTCCCTGGCTCCCAGATAGTCCCAGCTGCACCACGGAAGAAAATTGCTGTTTCCTTATTCCAACAGAAGGAGGAAAAGCCCCTTAAACCAGACATTATGTGGAAGTCTGAGGCCTCTCCCCTGCACCTCCAGCCTCATAAATGACAGAGCTGCAATGATTTGTCTCCATCTCATACCCCATTAACTTATGCAGCTGTTGTCAAAGTTCTTTACAGAAGATAATTGTTAATTGCTGTCTCTGCATCGGTCCAGAGTCTTTCAATTAAACAAATAATAATTGGGATCTGTCACCACCATCCTTACAAAAGGGTTTTATCTTCTTTTCTCAGAGACCATCCCCATGGGGACCTAAAGCTCCACACAGAAAATCGGGCAGGCTTTGGATGCCCTTGACATGGAAGTTTTTTCTGGTTGATGGAGAGAAAATTGGGGCACAGGAGCCTGATTTCTTTTTCAAGCTGGTGACAGGCAGGAATAACAGGGCTGGGGACAAGGAGGACTTGCTCGTTCTGACTGTCAGAGCTGAAGTTTCCTGCTGCACTGGAAAAGTGGGAATGGAAACAAGGTATTCTCCTGCAGGATAAGCACCACCTGGGAAAGTATCCTCATGGAATGGGGCTGTGGGTTTTCACTTCTAGGAAAGCTGCAGGGAGCAAGCAATAAAACTGCCTGAGAGCTGGCCTTGCCCTTTTTACAGTGTTTGAAGGAAAACAATTTAATTCAGAAGGCATTTTTAACACTTTCAGTAAATCTGACTCCTTTTCCATCCTCAATCTGTGCTACACAGAAGAAAACAAACCTCAGTGTAAAAAACACCCACAACAGGCACATAAAATTCAATTTTACACCCTGTGCCATAGTTAGGATGTCCCAGAGTGCAAGTGCACAAGTTCACAGACGTGGATCTTACTCTGTAAGCAACGTGGTTTGTCCTGCAGGCACCTGGAGCTGGACTAGGATTTGTCTCCAGGTTGGAATGGTCAGGGCAGAGCAGTTGGGATAAAACCCACACATCTTTTACTTTCTGCTCTGCTGTTTATTGGGGCAGATCAGAGAAACAGAAAATAATTTGAGAGAAAGCCTGACCTGCCCCCACGTCACTCAGGCAACTGTGAGTTGCAAGTGGGGATGGGAGAACAGGAAAAAGGGGAAACAGAGAGGCAGTGGTGCCAAGTTCATCCTAAATGCACAAGGATGAGAAAGAAAGGGCTGGGTCAGGTATAGAAATGAACTGTAAGGGTATAGAAACATTCTTGTAGCCAGCAGTGCACAGCAAGGGCTGCTGTCCTGGTTTCTGTGAGTAGAGAGAGTGCTCAGGAATTGGAATGGGCTGCCCAGAGAGGGGGTGGATTCCCCATCCCTGAAGGTTTTTAAACTGAGCTTGGCCGTGGCACTGAGTGCCATGATCTGGTAAAGGGACTGGAGTTGGACCAAGGGTTGGAGTTGATGATCTCAGAGGTCTTTTCCAACCCAATCCATTCTGTGATTCTATGGATGTGGCACTGAGTGAGAATCCACCATGTCTTGATCCAACCCCACTGTGATCACCAGCCCAGGGCACAGAGTGCCCTGGGCTGGTGATCACAGTGGGGTTGGATCAAGGATTGGACTTGCTGATCTCGGAGGTCTTTTCCAACCCAATCCATTCTGTGATTCTATGAAATGGGCTGCCCATCCCCTGCACAACCTCAGCACACACTTCCCTTTGGGTGTCTACCTGGATTTCCTCCCTGTGCAGTGTAAATGAGGATTAACATCTGCCCACCCTGTTTGCCGACGGATCCAGGCACGAGGAGGTAGAAAAACCTGACCCAGTTATTTCACAGGAACATTGTACCTGTTTTAGCTTCCAGGAACTGTTTCTGAAAACAAAGCAGCCCCCGTGGTTTTGCCTCGGCGAGTCTCTCATTGCACAGTCCTGCCTCAACCCAAACTGTACCAACTGCATTGCCTCGGCTCAGGCTCCTCACCCAGTTATGACTAAGCCCTTTCAAAACGAGAAATGCTTCAGGATTTCTTGCCTAATTGCTAAAACAGATTAATTTGAATATCCAGCACATAACTGAGCGGAAGAGAGGAATTGACACACCTAGCTGGTTCCTGCTGGGGCTGATGATTCGCTTTAATTGATGGGTCACATTTTGGGGATGATTTCCAACGAGGATCTGCAGCAGGGGCTGCTGGGCTCCCCTCCTGCCTGCTGGGAAGGGCTGCATTCCCTGCAGCCTTCCAAGCACCAGCACTTTGAGAGCTTAAATCAAGAATGCAACCCATGCAAACCAGCAGGTGTAACCTTCAAACTCGAGGTTTAGCTGCCACATGTCATGGAAAGTGCCTGTGCCTTCCCCACACAGTGCCCCCCAAGGATTAGGGGCTGCATCTTTACCAAAAGGTCCCTGGGCTCCCAAAGTTTAGCTAAACCAGGTCAAAACTCCCGCTGGTCTGGATTGTTCTGACCACACACACGCACGTGACGTTCAGGATGTTGGGAGCAGAGCCAAGAAATCAGGGTGGCTCAGCCCAGCCACACAGTGCCAAGCAACCCCCTCCACGCTACTCCAGTGGTTTTATTGGAGCCTTATCAGATTTCCTGGTGACTCAGACCTGGAGGGTGACCAGGGCAAAGGGCACAGCTGCACCAGCAAGCACAGATGGGGTTACAGCTCCCTGTAGGGCCAGAATAGCAGCCAAAGCCCACCAGACGCCCCTGTGCCCCCCAAATCCTCCCATCCCGGAGCTCTCCCGCCCCCACTGACAAGCAGACCACAGGAGCAAACACTGAGGAGGCACGTGGCTGCTTGGCTTTCCCCAACAGCCCAGAGTGCTCTGCCAGCCCCCCAAACCCCAGCTGAGTTCCCCCTGTGCACCCCCCCATCTCCCTGCCACCCACACACTGCTGGGCATGATGTGGTGCTGTGTCACCCCACTGCTCCCCTCCAGCAGCAGGGACCAGCTCGCAGATCCCACCGTCTTCCTCCTTTTCCTTGGCACCTCCCCACCCTTGCAATGGGGTGCCTTTTATTCCTGCACCTCCCTCGTGTCTCTCTGCACCCCTTCTCATGCTTCCTCCCCACGGTGCCAGTCTTGCCTTTGCTCCCTCCCACTTCTCTGCTCCCTACTTTGTACAGCATCCCCTCCCTCTACCACCAGCACCCCCAACTCCCTCTCTCCCTTTTCCTGCTCCCCCACATCCCTTTCTGTTGCACCCCATTTTCTGCTCTCCTTTCTCCCTCCATGCACCCCCTTTCCCTTCTCCTCCCTCTCCCACCAGCACCCCCAGCTCCCCCTCTCCCTTTCTTACCCCCCTGCACCCCCTTTCCCTTGGCTCCCACTTCTCATCCCCTGTAACACGCCCTTTGCACCCCATCCACACACCCCTTTCCCTTTCCCTTTCCTATCAGCACCCCCAACTCCCCTCTCCCCATTCCTGCCCCTCTTTCCCCTATACACCCCCTCCTCTCTCCCTCCCTTACCCCTCTCCCTGTCCCCCTTTTCCCCCACCCAGTTCCCCACTTCCTTCCCATCCCTCTCCCATCAACACACCCAAATTTCCACTCTCCTTTCCTGCCCCCCTTTCTCCTACACCCCCAACTTTCCTCTCCCCATTCCTGCCCCCCTTTCCCATATACCCCTCCTTTGCTCTCCCCTTCCCCTCCTTTGCTCTCCGCTTCCTCTCTCTCTATCCCTCCCTTACCTCTTCCCCTGTCCTCCCTTTTTCCTTCCTCTCCCTCTCCCACCGACACCCTCAACTCCCCTCTCCCCTTCTCTGTCCCCCTTTCCCCTACAGGCCCCTTTCCTTCCCTTCCCTCTCCTACACTCCCTGCCTCCCTCTCTCTCTCTCCTTCCCTCTCTCCCTCCCTTGCCCCTTCCCCTGTCCCTCCCTGTTCCTTCTCCTCCCTCTCCCCTTCTCTGTTCCCCTTTCCCCTACAGGCCCCTTTCCTTCCTCTCCCTCTCCCACACCACTCCCCCCTCCCTCTCCCCCCCCTTACCCTCTCCCCTACCCTTCCTCTCCCTCTCTCCCCCCTTACCCTCTCCCCTTCCTTTCTGCTCCCTCCCTCCCTCCCTCCCTCCCTCCCTCCCTCCCTCCCTCCCTCCAATACCCCTCTCCCTCTCTCCCTCCCTTACCCTCTCCTCTCCCCTTCCCTTCCCTCCCTCTCCCCTCTCCCCTCTCCCCTCTTACCCTCTCCCTCCTCTTTCCCTCCCTCCCCTCTCCCCTCTCCCTCCCTCACCTTCTGCTTCCCTCCCCTCTCCTCTCCCTCACTCTTTCCCCTCTCTTCCCCCCTTACCCTCTCCCCTCCCGTCCCTCTCCCCTCTCTCTCCCCCTTCCCTCTCTCCCCTCTCCCTCCCTTCCCTCTCTCCCCTCTCCCTTACCCCTCTCCCCTCTCTCCCTCCCTCACCCTCTCCCCTCTCTCCCTCCCTCACCCTCTCCCCTCCCGTCCCTCCCTCCTCCCCCGCCCCGCCCCGCTCCGCCCGCTCCTCTCGCTGGGCTGGGCCGAGCCCGGCGCCGCGGCGGCCGCAGCTGCGCTCCGGTCCCGGCGGGGCCGCTCCAGCCCGAGCCGCCGCCGCGGCGGCCCCGCCGCCGGTGCCCCCTTTCCTTTCCCCGGATCCCCCCGGGCCCCCCGAGCCGCCATGGGCGCCGCGGCCCTGCGCGCCCTGCCCTGGGCGCTGCTGTTGCTGGGGCCGCTGCTGCCCAGGCAGGGCTTGCAGGCCAACCCCATGGTGACCTCCGAGCCGTCGCCGGGCCAGCCCGCCCCGCTACCCGCCGGCGACATCGGGGGCTTCACCCCCGCGCCCCCCGCGGCCCCCGAGGTGATCCACCCGCTCAAGGAGCAGCCCGCAAACGGGTCGGGAGAGGGGCACGCCAAGCCCCGCAAAGCCTTCC
This sequence comes from Pithys albifrons albifrons, assembly GCF_047495875.1. Lineage (NCBI taxonomy): Eukaryota > Metazoa > Chordata > Aves > Passeriformes > Thamnophilidae > Pithys > Pithys albifrons. The sequence goes on from NC_092481.1 coordinate 3,983,944, forward strand.
CCGTCCTGGGCATCGACTACACGCACGTCCGCATCCCCTTCGAGATCTCCCTGTGGATCCTCCTGGCCTGCCTCATGAAGCTGGGTAGGTGGGCAGCGGCGTGGGGGGGGCATGGGAAGAGGGCTGTGGAGGGACCCCTGGAGCGTCACAGAGCAGGACTCCCTGGCTGAATGGGGCAGGCACCCCCAGGTATCCCAAGGATGGATCCCCAGAGCATCCCAGGGTGAGACCCCCCCAGCTGAATGGGACAGGCACCCCCAGGTATCCCAAGGATGGATCCCCAGAGCATCCCAGGGTGAGACCCCCCCCAGCTGAATGGGACAGGCACCCCCAGGTATCCCAAGGATGGATCCCTAGAGCATCCCAGGGTGAGACCCCCCCCAGCTGAATGGGACAGGCACCCCCAGGTATCCCAAGGATGGACCCTGGAACATTCCAGGGTTAGGACCCCTTGAGCATCCCAAGAAGAGAAGCCTTGAATATCCCAGGGTGGGACCTCCCAGCTGAACTGGACAGACATCCCTGAGCATCCCAAGGAGTGACCCCTGTGAGCATCCCAAGGAGGGACCCTTTGTGGCATCCTAAGGAGGACCCCCAGAACATCCCAGGGTGAGACCACCCCAGACATCCCTGGTCAAATGCCCCTGCACATCCTGTACAAACCTCCAGGCCCACTGGGCCAGGGTGGGCACCCCTCTCCCCACGACCTTGGGTCTCTGCCCTGGGCCTGGCAGGCAGTGGCACCTCAGCCCCCTCTGCTCCCACGGACTTGCTCATTCCCCTGCCCAGCAGCAGGGCTGAAGATGCTCCTGACTGACCCGCAACCATCCCCTGCTTGGACCGGGTTAGCTTTGACACTCAGGGAAGAAGCATCTGGTTCGTTTGCTTCCTATGTCAACTACAGACGCCTTTTGTAACCTTGGAGAAGTCAACTTAAAAATCTCCCGGTGCTCCAGCCTCCCCTTCCTCCCTCTCCGCAGCAAACCGGGGTGGGCAGCAACCCCTGCTGCAAAGCGTCCGGAGCATTCCCGCATTAAGGATAACGGCAGCAGGGCTGGAAAAAGTCACCTGCTCCTGGGAAAGCATCAGCCTGCCAGGGCGGGGGTTGTTGACAAAGTGTTTTCCAAACTTCTGCAGCTGGATCAATACCAACCGAATTACCCCAAAGCTGTGATGTGATGTAACTGCTCCGCACTCGCCGGCACCGGCCCCTGGCAGTGCAGGGGCTGAGCTGGCCCCGGTCCTGTCTGTGGTGATGAAGCCAAGAGGGCAGGTGAAATGTTTGCCTGGAGCGGGTGAGGAGGGTGTTTTGGCTTTTTTTTTTTTTAAACTTTGCTCCTCAGTTACCATCAGTGTTTTGGTAACACTCAGAGCATCATTCCTGATGGAACACTAGGGCTTGCTCAGGGAAATCTTGCTTTGGGATCTTTCCTAAGCTGGTGCCTGTTGTAAACTGTGCTGTGTCCCGGTCTGGAGGTCCCCGAGAGGAGCTCAGCTATTCCTAAAAATACCCCATCCCCTTCCCAGCCTGCGGTGACTGTGGATAGGCAGGTAAAGCCCCATTTTCACAACCCCTCCTGGGTCATTTATATGTAGGTGCAGGAGTGCGAACCCTTCAGACCCTGAGGCTTGTCTGGGAGACGAGTGGTCAGGGCAGGGTGGGATCCAAGAAGGTTTATCCCTTCCTGGCTTTGCCCAGAATGATTTCAGGCACGTCCAGCTGGCAGGTGCCTCTCCATGGCGGGGATTGCACCCGTGAAATCTCCTTTCCCAGGGCTCTCCCAGCGCATGTTAAGCGACCTCTGCGAGCCGTGCGGGGCTGTTGCACTGCGCTTTCAGCGCTCCTGCCTCGGAGAGCAAAGAGTGATGAAATCAGGAGTATCTGTGTGCGGAAGCTGGTGGAGAAAGGAGGGGCTAATGGCCTGCGGCCCTGCTCCGGGTGTGCCCTGGGAAACCGCCTCTGGAAAACACCAGAATGGGCATCGGGAAGCGGCTCCCTGGGGACATCCGTGGTGGGGGACACGGGGACATCCTCCCACGGGCACCCTCCCTCCATCACCGGCGCTGGGGGAAGCTGTTCCTGCCGCCCTTGCCTGGAGTTAGGGCTGGTTGGTGCTGCAGGAAAAGTTATTTCTGTCGGCGAGTTCTGAGGTGCTACGAATATTATGCAACTCTGCGCCTTTAAAGGGTGTATTTTGGGAGAGGCCACCCTGCACGTTTGGCAAGGGGTCCCTGGGAATGGAAGGAGCTCTGCAGAGCTCCAGGGATGCTGCTGGTTCCCAAATCCACACCTTACCTTACCTGCACCTCTGACATGGGCTTTGGCAGCAGGGCTGTCCTGGGACATCCTTTTCCTTGGCCTCCTCCCCAGGGTTTTGATGGGGGATAGTGTTCCTTGTTCATGATGTCTTGGCATGTAGTTCCCAGGTTGCTGGTACAGCTCCCTCCACTCGTGACCTCCAAGCTTGTCTATCCTGCCCTGGATCACAGGATGTTGTTCAGGAGCAGCAAAATAGGCTTTTTTCCACCCCAAAATAGCTCTTAGACAACCCTGAACTACTGTGTAGTACAAACTGGGGTGGCAGGATGAGCAACACACATCTCTGAGCTCCCTAAACCAGGCAGGGTTTGGAGCATCCAGTTCCCATGTAGAGGGTGAGGGGGTTGATAAGCAGAACAGGAATTCAGAGCACTTCCTCTTTCCCCCATCCTGCCAGTGTGCATTTGCTGATGCATCTGGGTGACCCTGCAAAACTCTGAGGTGCCAGGGACAAACATCTTTTCTCTGAGACGGGAAATTCCTGCAGTGTGGGCTGTGCATGACAGCTTGGCACCTCCTGACTTCCCCTGCCCTGCTTTGGGGCCCTCCTTGCTGGGTTGGAACTGGTGGTTGAGCCATGTGTTGCTACAAAACTGGGAGTCTTCAGCCCTCTGAATGGCTTTGGGGTGTCATCCCCTGGGTCAGTGCAGAGTGGCCGTGTGGAGAAGCTCAGAAGTGCTCACAGGGCTCTTCCCTGTGCCAGGAGGTGCAACCTGACCCTTGTCTATCGCTCAGTTCCCCGTTGTCTTCCTCCTGAAACTTTAGACATCTATTAAGGCTTAAACACATCCAGGTGTTGTCCCTTCCATGTGATTTATCCTCTCTCCAGCAGCCCATACTTCCAGTTTGCTTGGGGAACCCAAGGTGTGAGTTGAGCCCTTCCCCTCTTGATGTAGTTTTTGTAAAATGCCTCAGAGGATGTTGGTTCCTGTAGAGTTTCCCACCTGACTGGGGGCAGAGTAACTTGTAAGCCCACCATGTCCTGCAGACTTGGGCTGTTCCTGCTTTGTTAATCTTGGTAGAGAAGGGGAAGGCTGGTGCTGGCTGCTTTACTTAATAATCATGTGGTAGAAGAGATTGAGGGACAGCTACAACCACACTTGGTGGTGGCTTGAGTTTCTCAGGAGAAACCTGTGTGGCTGAGGCTTGTTGTCTCAACCTGTTGCACTGCTGCAGGTCAGACCTTTATAAAACATCCCCATCAGAAGCCCTCTGTGTCTGTATCCAAGGTTTTGCAGGGATATTGTATTGGGTTCCTCCATACCTTGCCCAAGGAATGGTTGGAAAGGGTTGGGGGGTTTCTTAGCACAAGAATCTGGTTTCCTGACTCTGAGGATTGACCTTTTGGGTCATGTGGCTCCTGGAGACATTCAGGGGAATTCAAGTTTGACTGTAAATACTTTTATGTTTTAGAGGAAAGGAAGGAGTGAGTCAGGAGTGTAAACAGAGATTGTGGGTGGCAGTCCCTTGCTGCCTCTGGTGGGTAGAGCTTTATGGTGGGCCACCAGGTCTTACCCAACCTGGAGAAGAATTGGGGCTGATGTGTCCCCAAAAACACATCAGGCCCTTCCTTCTAAAGCCAAAAAACTCAGCAATCATATTCCATCAGGAGCTGACTTCCCATCAAGGCATGTCCTGTTTGTCTGTGCACCAAATGGCTTCCCAGCCTCCTTGGAGCATCCTGGCCATTTCACCACCAGCTCAAGTGCGTGGTGGGGTGTGGTGGGTTGACCTTGGCTGGAAAGTAACCTAAAATTTACATCTTGAGACCAAACTTTGAAAGTTGGGTGATACCTCTACTTGGTTTTTCTGGGAGTTCATCTTCCCAACTGAATGACAGAGAGAGACACTTCAGTCCAGGGCCTTTAGTGACAGGATGAGGGGCAATGGTTATAGACTAGAAGAGGGAAGGTTTAGAGTGGATTTAAGACAGAAATAATTTACTGTGAGGGTGGGCAGGCCCTGGCACAGGTTGTTCAGAGAAGCTGTGGCTGCTCCATCCCTGGGAGTGTCCAAGACCAGGTTGGACAGGGCTTGGAGCAACCTGGGCTGGTGGGAGGTGTCCCTGCCCATGGCAGGGGTTTGGACTAGATGGGCTTTAAGGTCCCTTCCAACCCAAACCATTCTGGGATTCTGTGACCCCAGTGCCCACCAAGCTGCTCTATCACTCTCCTCCTCAGCAGAATAGGACATGAGAAACTAGGATGGAAAAAACCTCCTGGGTGAAAATAAAGGCAGTTTAATAAAGCACAAGCAAAGGTCATTTACAGAAACAAAGGGAAACAAAAGATTTATTCTCTACTTCCCATCAGCAGGCAATGTCCAGCCACTTCCCAGGAACTGGGGCTTCAGTACACGCGTAGTGGCTGCTCCGGAAGGCAAATGGCATAATAGCAAAGATCCACCTCCTTCCTCTTTTGTCCTGGCTTTTATGTGGAATGGAATATCCCTTTAGTCAGTTTGGGGCAGCTGTCCTGGCAATACCTGCCAGGATCATGCCCATCCCCAGCCTACTGGTGAGGGGGAAATGTTGGAGGCAGCCTTGATGCTGCGAGCCCTGCTCAGCACAGCCAAAACACTGGGGTGTTATCAGCCCCCTTCCAGTCACTGAGATACAGCCCTGTGGGGGCTGCCATGGGCAAAATGAACTCCAGCTCAGCCAGACCCTGCACCTGGGGACTTGATTTCGTGCATGTCCATGCCGGTGACTGTGGTGGAGGGTCCTGCAGGACACGACTTCACAGCTGAGCTGCTCTGCTTGCTGATGCGCCAGACGTGAGCGCTGCCGGTCGGGCTTGGAGCCTGTAGCAACCACTGAGTCATTGCTCTGTCTCTTCTTCCCCCTTTGCAGCTCTGTCGTGTGTCTGGGGTGTTCCCTCTCCCTCCAGACCGCCTGACTGCCGCCAGCACCAACCTGGTGCTTGCAGGAACATCCCCTCCAGGGCTGCTGTACAACGAGCTGGGGACAGGGTTGGTGCTCAGCCCAGAGCTGTGAGCACATGGGGACAGGCTGCTGCTCGGGGGTGGTTTGGTGTCCCATCTCAGCCCCGTGTGCCAGCACAGCTCGGGTGCTCTGTGCCACTCCTGCAGTGCCAGTCGCCTTTGGCCAGTCCCAGCTGTCCCCCCACCACTGCTGGTGTCTGGGGAGGAACAAGATTAAGGAAGTTCTTGGTGCCTGCAGGCCGGTGATAGGAGCTGTGTGAAGAAGAGCAGAACACAATGGGTGCAAGGGGGGTGGTGGAGCCTCACAGAGGCTCCCCACCATGGTGAGGTGTCTCCTGCACATGGGGCAGAAGGGATGATTCCAGAATTGCCAGAGAAATGTTTTTAGAAGCTGGCAGCTGCCGGCTGGCAGCGGGATCTGAGTGCTAAAGCACTTGGGTGCTTTTCAAAATGTTTTTAGCAACCCACACCCCTCCCCTGAAACCAGGGCTTTTGGAGGGACCACCCTGAGGTCTTACAGAGCACTGCGAGTTGAAGAACATGAAGATTTTTTTGGGTGAGGGATGATAAGCAGGGTAGGAAACCTGTTGTGGTGGTGGCACAGGATGTAGGAACCGGATCTTGAGACCAGACACAGCAGAAACACCCCGGGGCAAAGCCAGCAGTGTGGTCACATCACTGTCGGTGCCACCTGCAAGGCTGGGAAAGGGGATGGCAAAGAAACATTCCAAGGAGTGCCTTGCCCCGTGCTGGAAATAAGTGTGTGGGATGAGAGTGGCAGGGGTTATCTGTGTCACCTTCTGCCACCCCAGGGTTGGCTTCTCCTGTGTGCCAGGCAGGGCTGTGCCAGGCTGGCTCCCCTCGATGGCCACAGGCAAAGCAAGGCTGGTGGGAAGGGCTGTTCCGACTGGATCCTGGACTGGTTGATGTGGATTCCCTTGCTGAGCCGGAGGGAAATGTTTGTCTTAAAAGCTGTCTTATCACATGTGTTGTCTGCAGATAACGTGGTGGTGTGTGGGCTGAGATCACCCCAGACACTTCCCTGCTTGTTTTGGGGAGCTGGTGGCTGTTCAGGGGAATTGGGGCTTGGCGAGTAACTGTTCAGAAAGGATTTTGAAATACTGATGCAGCTGGTGCCACAGAAGTGTAAATTGTCATGATAATGAATTTAAACAGCCTCTTCCAATGCAGACTTGTTGCATTCCCACTTCCTTATTGGGGAATGATCCAAACACATGCTCTGGCTCCCTTTCTCCTTTGCCATCTCAGAAAGAACAGCCATGGCATTTATTTTTTCCTCCCTGCTCTGCCCATTGCTGGTGCTTGAGCTAAAAAACAACCAAACTGTTCCCTTCATGGATCTGAGAAAACCATTAGATTAATTAGGGCTGAAAGACTGAAAGGTTCCTGCTGTGAAACAGGGGATGGTGATGGAGTGGGAAAAGCAGAACAGGTCTGTAATCACAGTCCATTCCTCCCTGGTGAGCCCTCATGTCCATTAAGGCAGGATTACACTCTGTTTGCAGCCATGGCTTTGCTCCCTGCAGAGACCCTCTTGCCTGTGGCACCTTCTGGACTTCAAGGCCCTCTGGCACTGAAGCTTTTGTTTCATCCCATTTATCAATGAAGGTTTTGGAGACCTGATGCCAGGAATCAGGAATGGGTTGGCTTCCCACACAGGCTGCAGGTGGAATCTGGGATGTGGGTGTTGGCTTGAGAGTTCTGCAGCAGCCAGAGCCCAGACTGGTGCAGGCCTGGCTTTCATGGAGTTCTCCCCCCATGGAGGCCTCCAGGAGACCTTGATTTGTGGGGTAGGAGCAGAATGTGGCAATAGTTGGTTCATGTCCTTCCTCCCACATCACCCAGGCACCCAACCACAGCTTATCCATGATATCCAGAGGTGCTGGAGTTCCCTTGGGAATTAGTGTGGTGGAGAACAAGCCTTTTGTCTGCAATTAATGTAAATGTAGCTAATTAGAGTCCTTTGGAGTTTGAGAAGTACAAATGGGAGAAGGGAAGACCAGGTGTTGGTGGAAGGCAGAGGATCATTCTTTGGGTGACAGTAATCCTGTGGCACTGAGGATCTGCAGCCCCTCTTCTGCAGATGAGAGACAGACATCTCTGGCACTTGTATAAACCAGACACTCATTAGGCTTGCAAATAAGTACTTCATTAACATAATCCTTTCCCTTTTCCCTCCTGTAAATCTTGGATTTTGGCTGTGGACTGCAGAGGTGATGGGGTCTCTAGAACCTGTCCCAGGGTCATGCAGGAGTTGGTCCTTTGCTAGAGCATCATTGGAGCTGTGGGTACCAACAGAGGAAAAGCAATAATGAGGATGAATTACTGCAGCTGCCTTGTAAACACTTAATTTCTTTTTTTTTTTTGCTTCTCTTTTGTGTCCCCAAGGGCTAATTTGTTCAAATAAAAACTGAAATCCACATGGAATACTCTGAAAACACAGCCCTGTGGAGCAGAGCTGGAGCTGGGTAACACCTCATCCCCACTCTGGCTTCACTGGGCTGACTGGATCAGCAGCAGTTCCTTCTGCCCTGTTGGGGCTCAAAGCTGCTGGTGCAGGTTTGATAACAACCTCAGTGTTTTGAAATTAGGGCCAGGCAGCTTCAAAGGGAACAGCAGAGGAGCAGAGGCTGGTTTGAGGTGACCCAAGTATTGATGGTTGATCCTCTCACTTCACAGCCCCTTAGGCAAGCTCTGCCACCACCACCTATTCTGCATGGTGCTTGATATCTCACTTATCTCTCTGATTTTCCAACACCTTCCAGCTGTGTGTTAATTGAGGGATGGCTGTCTTGTCACATTTTGTTCTTCTGCACTTTTCCAGGGGCAGAACAACACGTGTGTCTCAGCTTGGGAAGGAAGAAGCAAAATTAAAAGCTCTGCAGATGGGCGTGGACACTCATTGCTGCATGTTTGTCAGAAAAGGCAAGATCAAAGCTTGATCCTTGCTTGGAGTGGAGCAGTGAGAATTAATCTGGTGGTGTGTCACCTTTGGTGGTACAAAAACTTGGTGGTACATCAAAGGTAGTTCATCCCTACCTGAAGGGAAGTTCTGGCCAGGTGGGGGTTGGTCTCTTCTCCCAGGCACTCAGCAACAGGACAAGGGGGCACGATGGGCTCAAGCTCTGCCAGGGGAAATTGAAGTTGGAGAGCAGAAAAAAATTCTTTGCAGAGAGAGTGCTCAGGGATTGGAATGGGCTGCCCAGAGAGGGGGTGGATTCCCCATTCCTGGAGGTTTTTCAGCTGAGCTTGGCCGTGACACTGAGTGCCATGATCTGGTAAAGGGACTGGAGTTGGACCAAGGGTCGGACTTGATGATCTCAGAGGTCTTTTCCAACCCAATCAATTCTATGATTCTATGATCACCCCATGGCTTGGGGTTCCTTCCCAGGAGAGCTTGACCCACCTGTATGATAAGGGCAGGACTGACCAAAGGCTCGTTTGAAGTTGGGGTGATGTTTTGAGCAGAAAGTTGGAGAATACAAAGTACTTTTTGTAATCAGGAGAGAGAGCACGTGCATTTCCTTGGGTTGCCCAGGAGTGACTCACAAACATCACAGCATCCATGGCCTTTGTCTCCACAAAGTTGCAACACAATCGACCTCGAGGGGACAGCACTGAAATTCCACTTAACAGAGGGTGCTGCTGGGGAAATAATTCCCCTCTCTTCATCAGGCCTGCAAGACACACATTTGCAGAGGCAGACACTTTTTGGCAGAGGTTTATTTTTTCCAGTGCCTGGAATTATTCTGCATTTAGGAGTCACGACATGCTAAATCTTAATGATGGATTAGGAGACAAGGCAGCTTCCCACCCCACTGCTGGAGATTTGACAGCAGATGTGCCAGTGGCACAAAGTTAAGCACACACAGGCATTTAAAGAGAAGAGCTGGTGTATCCAGCCCTGTGAGTGCCTCAGTTTCCCTTGGGAATGCTTTTCCCACAGCAGCCTTGGTCCCTGGGGGTGCAGTTTGCAAGGTACGGCTCCTCTCCTGTCTGAATTGCTGTGTGGAGGGGAGAGCATCTGTATGAAGTAGCATCCTGGCTGTGGATGGGGCTGGAAGACTGGAATGGTGTCTGACTGGGAAGCCTCTCCATCCCCTGGGGTCTCTCACCAGGGTGGGGTCTCCGTGTGCTGCCCAAAGCCAGGGAAGTGACGGTGGCCGAGTGCTCAGCTGGCTCTGGACTCACCAGTGGCGTGTGCTGAGTGTGGTGTCACTTTGTCTGGGCTTGCAAAGCCCGGTAATAATCAGTGCTGATTGCAATTACCTCCTCCCTCCTGTCCGAGTGGAGACCAGCAGGTTATTTCCTGAAAAGCTTTTGTTTGTCTTTCCTGCCCGTGTTCCCGGTAGGAAATCTGCCCTTCCTGGGAAAGGTGATTGGCATCGTTCTGCCTGGGGAGTTTGTGGTCACCTCGGGCTGGCTCAGCTTTGACTCTTCCCAAGGCTTCAAGGGCCAGCAGGGACTGGGAATTGAATGCTGTGCCATGTGGTGAGGGCAGGGAGCTGGGAGAGTGGCTGGAGCTTTATTTTGGATGACCAGGTGCTGTCTCTTGACATCACCTTGAGTCCCTTCTGCTGCAGAGCTTTCCCCATCTGCTTCAAACAGCATGAAGGCTCCCTTTGCACCATGCAGATGTTAACTGAGAGGATTTTATTCCAGAAATCCCCTGGTGCTGACCCCTCCTAACCCAGCTATTCCAGGCATCCAGCGCCTTGCGGCAGCTGAAGGAATCTGGGAAGAGCGTGGCTCATGAGAGGGAGTTATGTTTAGCAACTTGTCCCTTTCCCTGGAGCTGGTGAAGTTTTTCTAGACCTTAAACCTCCTCAAAATGCTCAAGTCCAGCTCCTACCACTGTTCTGATCATTTTGAAGGATATAAACCTGGATGAGGATGCTGTTGCCATATAGAAAACTCAGTTTTTCAGGGTGAATGAGCTGAGCCAGGTTGATCCCAGCCTTGCAGACATGGCTGTGGGGTTCACCCATCCAGAGCTGGTGGGAAAAAGTCGAAATGAGTCTTGGAGCAGCAACAGCAGAAATCTGGGTGGCAGTTTGTCCCCGTGTGCCTCTGTGCCTGCATGCCCAGCTCCTGCTGGGTGAGTGCCATGTGTTGGTAAAGATTTGTGTGGTTCCACCCTAGAAAAACTGTGTGTGGAGCTTGCCTGGAGGCTCTGAACAGGTTTGATAATCTCAGGCTGTGGCTTGGGAGTGGCTCTGTGTGTAACATGCCCGTTAGAGGAATGTAGTCAGGAGGGATTGGGGTTACCAGAGCACCCAGAGTCACTGGAGGTTTGGGCATGAAACCTGAACTGGTTTCTCAAACCTCAGAGGAAAGTGTTGGGTTTGGCAACATCTTGTCATGGGGCAGCCTTGGAGCTTCAGAGAGGTGGAGGAGAGCTTTGAAGCCTCCCAAGCCATCTCTGCTCCAATTGACTCCATGTTTTCATCCCAACTTGACATGCTGTAGCCATGGGGTGACAGTCTAAGGCGCTCTGGGCCTCTCTGTCTTTATTAGCAATTAGGTCTTTCTTAATATCTGCTTTTCTTGCAGAGTGTCCTTGGCTTTCCTTCTGGTGTGAAGGAGAAACGTTATCTAAACATTGGACTGGAAATTGGGAGCTGCTGGTTTCTCACGTCAGCTCTCACACCATTCACTTGGGGACTTGGGCAAGTCCATTTAATGTCTTTTGTCTCTGATTTCCTTTTTACAGCTGGGAGGAAATTAATACCAGCCCTGTAAAAGACTCCCAATTGATCTGTTAATTTCTTGTGAGTGCTTTGGAGATAAAATGAGGGTACGTGCTCTTGCTGCCTCCGTTCTCCCTGCTCTCAAAAATAAATATGTTTAAGTGTTTCTGCTAAAGGCCTCTGTCCAGGGGTTGCTGTCAGGGCACGTTGTGGTAGTGTATGGACACCTTCTTCTCCTGGGAGGCTGGTGCTGCCATCCCTGTCCTCCCTGGAGTGTTCACCAGCACACTCTCATCCTTGCTGAGGTGCCATTGGGCAAACAACAGGCTGTGATCCATCCAGAGGGGATGTTGGGCCCAAAATGCTGCTGTTGTGATGGTCACCTCCTGCATCATGATCCCTCAGGGGTATTTCTCTGTGTGGGTGCTCCCTGTGGGATTCCAGGGAATGCTGCAGCATGGAGCCATGCAGGTGTCCTGGTGGGAAGTAGGTGTGGGAAAAATGGGCTTTCAGGGCTTACCTGAATCAGGTATGGATGAGTCAGGGAGACAGGATCGCTCCTGCCCTGCCCTGCCTGCGAGGGCAGTGCCAACCTGGCCCTTCTCTGCCTGTTTTAGGCAGGTTTTCTGGACAGGATCTCCCACCAATGCGGCTCTTGCAGTGGGTGACCCCTCTCTGTGGGTGGGTGCTGGCTGGGCTGAAGCTGTTCTTAAACTTAAGCCTAACCTAAATCTAAGCCTAAAGCAAAAGCCCAAGTTGGAGCAGTGCAGACAAAGCAGGATGAGTCCCTTTCTCACTAATAGATGCCAGTGCCACAATTAGAGTTTGCTGCAAGCTGCTCCACGCAGCACTGTGGAGCCAACTGTTTCGTTTGGGTGGATCCTAATTAATTAGTGTATCTTTCAGAGTTGGAAGGGGGAGAATTAGGAGCACTCAGGCTGGCTGTGGCTTGCCTGGCTGACCAGACCTCTTGGGTCAGGTTGGTGAGGTTTAATTGGGAGGAATCGCCGCTGGCTCTTTGGCGCTTGTGTGCGACGCTGCACGCTCGGCACATGGAGCTTTGCTGTCTGGTTTGCAGGGAATGCTGGGGCCTTGGATCATGCAAAGGGCTTGGTGGGCTTCCCTGAGCTGTCCCGTGGTGTTTGGGAAGAGAGATGGACGTAGCCCCTTTGAATGGGCAAATAGCCAAGTGGGAAAGACAAGTCAAGGAGCTTTGTGCTGGAGGGGCGAGTGGGTGCTGGGCCTGGATCAGGCCCAAGAAGGAGATCTCCATGTTATCATTGCATTCTCTGTGTAAACAGCCTATTTCTGAGTGTACACAGCAGGCTCTGGCAGGGGGGCCGCCCATCCTGGCAGGCTGATATCCAGGGTGCCTGCAGATGATTCACAGCTCTCTGGGATCGCCGCATCCTCCTCCCGCTCTGCAGCACTGCAGCGCTGTCGTTGGGGTCCCACCTCACCTGTGTCCCGTGGGGCAGCACCCTCCTCCTCTCCACTGTGACCTTCCAGGGGTGCTCTGGGTGGAAAAGAGGAGGTTTGCCTTTGCAAGGGGAACGTGGTGCCTCCAGGAGGGTGTCAGGGCAGGTGGGGAGCTGGGCTCATCTGCATGCGGCTCCTGACTCCGGCTGCCGCAGGATGCAGTGATGCCTTTGGTCATGTTCCCCGCGCTGCTCATCTTTTTGGGGACCTCTCTGCGTCTCCAAATCCAGCCCTACACAACAGCCACAACCTCCTGGTTTCAGTGAGATTTGGGAAAGGCAGGGCTGCTCTCTCCAGCAGGGTGTCTACACTTGTCTCCCCTTCCATTGGGGGATTTACTGGGGGCCTGCCAGTGGGAACTGCCTGTGAAGTGCTGCTGCAGGAGGATGGTGCCACTGGGAAGCTGTCAGACCTGAGAGCCCTTCTGTACCCTCCTGCCAGCCCCTCCTGGCAACAGAATCACAGAATATGCTGAGTTGGAGGGGACCCACAGGGGTCACCAAGTCCAGCTCAGCCCTGCACAGGACCATCCCCAAGAGTCACACCATGTGCCTCAGAGTGTTGTCCAAACACTCCTGGAGCTCTAGCAGCCTTGGGACTGTGCCCACTGCCTTGGGGAGCCTGGTCAGTGCTCACCACCCTCTAGGGGAAGAACCTCAGAGAAGAGCAACAAGGCTGGAGAAGGGACTGGAGCACAAGTGCTAAGGGGAGAGGCTGAGGGAGCTGGGAGTGTTCAGCCTGGAGAAGAGGAGGCTCAGAGGTGACCTCAGCACTGTCTGGAACTCCCTGAAGGGAAGTTCTGGCCAGGTGGGGGTTGGTCTCTTCTCCCAGGCACTCAGCAATAGGACAAGGGGGCACGATGGGCTCAAGCTCTGCCAGGGGAAATTGAAGTTGAAGAGCAGAAAAAAATTCTTTGCAGAGAGAGTGCTCAGGAATTGGAATGGGCTGCCCAGAGAGGGGGTGGATTCCCCATCCCTGCAGGTTTTTAAAGTGAGCTTGGCCGTGGCACTGAGTGCCATGATCTGGTAAAGGGACTGGAGTTGGCCCAAGGGTTGGACTTGATGATCTCGGAGGTCTTTTCCAACCCAACTGATTCTATGATTCTGTCATACCCAACCTAAACCCTTTGTCATGAGTCCTTACAAGGACTGCGAGGGCCAGGCTGGTACAAGTTCTGGGTTGTGGCTGCAGCAAGGCTGGTACCTGTCGGTGTCTGCTTTTTGTTCCGTGGCTTTTGAGTCACTCAAGGGCTGGCCCGATGCTATCAACGCTGTCCTTATCTTGTGCAAAGCAGGCAGGGGCCAGCCAGGTCACCTTCTCCCCCACGTAGGCGTTGGGGCTGGATCTGCGGGACTGAGGGAGCTGCAGGCTGTACCAGGCGGCTCTCAGGCTCCTATCTCGGGAAAACTCTTTCCATTTGCCCCAGGGGTGTTTGCATTATGGGGGAAAGAGAGGGAAAACATGAGGCAGTTCAGTGGCTTCGAGGTGGGGCCCAGCTGTTTGAGCAAGATCTGTAGGTGAGGGGGTGGTAATGTCACACCAAGAGAAAATAAAACAGTCCCTTTGTCGCTAGCAACGGATCTTAATGGTTATTGACTGTGACAACATGACTTTTGGGGGTGTTGTGTGGGGGTGTTGGGGGTGCAGTGGAGCTCAGAACTGAGCTCTGGGAGCTGGTTGGGATCTCATCCAGGCTGTGCTGGGTGCCTTGGGTGGGCAGACCCTGCTGGGACCCAGCCCAGGACTCCATTCCCCTCCCCACCTGCATCCCCTGGGTGTGTAGTCTGTCCTCACATCTGAAAAGGTCTTGAGGCTGCAAAGCAGTGCTGAGTTCTCGTGGGTTTTGACCTGATTCCTGGTTACAGCCCCTGCCCACCCATGGCCAGGGTGCAGGAGTGATCCCCGAAATTAGGCCGGATGTTTTGCTTTTCCCTTCTCTCCCTGTGCTTGCTTTGCACTCTGAGCCCACAGAGAGGGTTGGGGGTTGGCTCTGTGGCCCCTGTGTGGTATCTGCATTAACTCAGTGAGTCACAAAAAGCAGCATAAATTAATTACCTTCCTGGTTCTTGGCTTTTCATCGTAATTAGCGACAAGAAAATAATGAGGCTTGAATGAAACATTTGGTTTGTTCTGGAGGAAATTGTTTTGCTTAGAAGCACTTTCTGTACCTGTATCTTAAAACAAAAAACAAGAAGCCAACTTCTCGCCAGGAAATGTCATTTTGAGGTGGAAAATCAACGCTTTTCCGTTCTGAACGTTGAAGCCACCGGGTGTTTCTCTTACAGATTGCCCAAACCAACCCAAATTGCTGAAACCAGCCCAAAAAGAGATGCAGGAGAGCACAGGGGTGTTGTGGACCTGCATTAAAACCCTGCCCTGCTCCCTGGTGAGGCAGGAAAGGGTTTGGCAAAGCCAAAACTGCGTCACAGCCCCACACGTGCCATCCCAGTGGGACAGCTCCTGTAGTGATTGATCCACATTGGAGCTCCAGAGGCCTGGAAGTTCAAGGCATGTGGTGCCATTGGAGCTTGTGAGGCGCAGTGGGTGTAATTTAAGTATCGTGGTTTTACCACCTCCCCTTGCAGGGTGACACTGGCTGTGGCCTCGCTCTATTTATAGGTGTAAATCACCAGCTGTTTAATTCCTTTCCAGCAAGTTCAATTTTCCTCCCCTTCCCTCGAGGCTTCCCTGTTATATCTGGTGCTGGTGTGCTGGGTTCACACTGCTCTCTCCATGCCCTTCCCAGGCTCCTCACTCCCTGTCTTTGCAGAACCCAGCTGAGTTTTCCAAGGGAGAAGCACAGAGGGGCTGGAACGCTCCCAGCAGCCATGAGACATCCCACGAGGGCTCTACTGGAGGCCACCAGCAAAGCTTGGCTGATCTTTGGGCATCTGGTGGTCAGACAAGGGGATAGAGACATCCAGTGTGATTTTTTTTTTTGAGGAAAACGGATAAATGGGAAGAAGCTGTGGCTGAACTCGTAGCCGGTTGCAAAACTTGACATTCCTTCATCACCATCCTCACAGGGCTTTAGCCCTGCTGGGGCTTTATTCCCATATCCTTGACTCTTCACCACCTCAAAACACAGAGTGGGAAACCCAGATCCTAGGGGACATGGAGCTTTGCACACCCTGGAGCCCATTCCCAGCTCTCCTTCCTGCCCTGATGCTTCTGCCTGGAGAGAGAAGAGGATGATGCTGAGTAATGGCTTTGTGCCTGGTGACACATCAGTGATTTTGGGGTTCAGCCATCAAAGTATCCACATATGGGGGCTCTCCCTGGTCCCCATATGACACAGGAGTGCGGGAAGGTGTCCACACCTGCCTGCATCCCTCCCCTGCTGGCCCAGGGATGCTGCCTCTCTGTAGGGCCCACCCAGCCCGGTGTCCTGAAGGGTTAAAGTGGCCTTTGGAGTGGCCCTGGTGCTGCTCAGACACGTGTGGCTCCTCCAGCCGTGCTCTCTGCAGTGTCCTTCAGAAGGGCAGCCCTTCTGAGCATGCCTGCTCCCCTTCGCCGCCTCCTTCCCAGACCCTGGGCCTCCTCCCGGGGCTTTTCCAGCTCTGCAGCCACTCTCTCCCACCCTGCAGCCCAAACAAACACCCACAGAGCATCACCAGGGGGTATTCACCCTCCCCTCACCCAGAGTAACCCCTCATCTACCTCCTTCCAGAGGAAAATCCTCCAGGGGAGCGGGAGAGCTGCCTAACTCTGCTTAATAATTGTGCCATTCCCCCTGCCTGCTGGAGCCTGCAGCTGCTCCAGTAAACTTGGGAAGCTGAGGAGGACAGGATGTTTTTGAAACCATTCTCATTTTTGTGCCTCCTTTTAGCTAACGGGCATCATCCTGGAAGCATCCTGGTTTTCCTGAAGCAATCTTCCCATGCGTGGGTGCTTGGGAAGCCGGGGTGAAGCCACAGGAGCATCCGGCTTAACCATGAATGTGCCGAGCACTTCCAGCCCTTCCTCGTGCTTCCTTCCCTCCTTCCTCCCCCTCTTTACCCAGCTCCAGCTGGAAACACCAACCAAGTGTGTTTTCTTCCCTTCTTCTCTGTATTTCTTCCCTTCTATTAAAGGAGGGGATTTAATCCCACCCAAATTCAACCTGCAGGAGGATGTGATGGCTGATGCCAATCCCAGCTGCTGGGACTGGCCCATGGGGACAACCCCTTTGTCCCCAGGGCTGGCACAGTGTTTCCTGGTGCAGGCAGGCATATATAAATTCTTTTATTTATTGCCTCTGAACACCAGCATTTTTCAGGGCCATGGGAATTGCAGAGCCTCTTACAGGAATGTCCCCACAGTTGGAGCCGGAGTGGAAGATTTCAACATCTCTCTGACCTGGTCTGGATCAGGGAAGTGTGTGATGCCTTTACCTCCTTTCCTCCACCAAAAGCGTTTGATTAAAATGTTCTTCCAATGTTCTTTCCGCACTGCTTTGAGGGAGGGCTTTAAAACCAGGAGAGGGAGCACTGCCAGCGCTCTGACTAAGCCTGACCTTGGATCCCGTGCCATATGGAGCTGTATTGCAGTGGCTGGGGGTGATGGGAAGCTGCAAATCATTCCCTTCTGAGCTTGGAAGGGGGTTCCCAAATGCCTGTGAGCAGCTCAGGGCATGGGGGTCACCTCAGCTGATCCCTGGCTGATTCTGGGATCCCCAGGGTGGGAATGCTGGATCTGGGTTGAGTGCCATCACCCTTCCCTCCCTATCCCTTCCCTCCACATCCTTCTGGGCTCTTCCTGCCCAGGCTGAGGGTGGAAGCGGATCAGATAGGGTGGGTTTGGAGTCATTGTGCAGTGAAGGAGCAGACACTGCTGGATGGAGCTTATATAACCCCAGGCACAGCATCCGGCCCCTGGCAGGGCTGCAGTAACCCAGATACAGCCCAGGAAGGAAAAATCCACACATGGGGCAGAGTCTCTCCCAGACTGGTCCATCAGGAGTAAATATTTACATGGCACTGCATCCGCCAGGAACTGGAGCCTTGGGAACAGCAGCCCATGGAGGGTTGAACCTTTAGCAGCCACAATGGGAGCACTCATGTTGGAGAAGTTAGTGGGGGGAAAATTCCTGGTTTTGCTCTCCATTCCTTGGGCAGGAACGGCCCCATGTGAATCCGCTGAGCCCAAGATAAAGACAAGAAACATTCAGAAACTGCAGAACAAACTTTGTCAGCGCCAGCATTGCCTCATGACAGCTTTCCTTATCCCAAAATCTCTTTAATTTGAAGGGTGGGAATTTCCTCCAGTCCTTCAAGGGTTCAGGTTGTGGTTAAAACTGGAATCCCAGTCCCATCTCCTTTCTGCCCTAACCCAAGGAATTGCTGACCACCAGCAGAGTGATCCCAGCGTTCCCTTGCTGGGCACGTGGGATCCAGGGCACATGATGTGGGCAAGGAGCTGCTTTTATAGAAACTGTTAACTCCTGGATTTCCTTTTCCTTGTTTGCTCAAGCTCTTGGGGTTGGTGTTGACTCAACTGGTCTCACTTTTAATAGTTTCGGTCGTGTTTGATGCTTTCCACAGAGGAGCTGCTCCCATGGGATTTGTTTTCCAGAGGAAGAAGCTTGGGTGCCTGTGCATGCTCTGAGCTGGGGATTTGGGGGTTGCTCTCAGGAAAATGGGATCTCAAGGGGAGTTCCCTCTTGGGAATTCAGAAAATTTCAGGAAAAGCAGTTGAAATACACTGGAAAACCAGTTGAAATACAGTGGGTGCTTCTCCATGGGTAAAGCTGCTCCCTGTGCTTGCCTGTGCATCCCTGTTGATCCTTGAAGGCTCAAACCCTTTCCTGCCTCACCAGGGAGCAGACAGGGTTTTAATGCAGGTCCACATCACCCCCATGCTCTCCTGCTGCCCTGGATGTGCCCATGGCTGGGCATCCTCATCACCCAGCATCCTGCTGCAGCCTTCCTTATCCTGGCACAGCTTTCCTCATCCTCCAGGAGGGAAATTCAGGCACAGAACTGGCATCAAACCAGTTCACCCCTGCCTGGCATCATCCCCACAGCCAGGGGGGTTCTTCCCATTAGTCACTCCCACCCCAAAATGGGATGCTGGAACACTTGGAGCAGAATCCCAGCAGGATCCCACCAACAGATTGGTCCATATGAGCTCTAAAAATACTAAGCAGAGAAAGCAGGGAGGAAAAAATGGCTGAGATTCAGTGAAATCAAAGGCATAATTAAAATGCAGCCCGTGTGAGTGTATTTTTAGGGCCCTGCAAAAAGGCTCTAAACCATTGAATTCCCATCAGCACACGAATGTTCCAGTTTAATGGAATCCTGGGGCCTGCAGGGAAGGAGTGAGAGATGCTTAATTGTCAGTGTTTGTGTTTTATTCATGATTGAACATACTTAGCAAGCAAAAACTGATTTGCTGTGGACTTCTCGCTGCTTGTGTGGCTTTGAGCCTTATTCCAGCCAGCAATTGCCCAGTGTGCTGGAGGGGTCGTTGTTCCTGGTGTTTCCATGAGCTGTGCATGGAAAAGGGATTATTGCCTCCCCTCCCATGGGGAGCTCCCTGCCAGGGCTGCCTTGGGGTGCTCAGCACTTGTGTGGGCTCCAGGGGATCTGAGACAGAGGAAAAACTCCATGGAGACAAATCAGGAATGGCATCCAGGCTGGGAAGTCTCTGAATGAAGGTGGATGGATTTTGGGAGAGCGCTGGGAGAAAGTTTGGAAGTTCCATCTCCTCTTGGCCTCCCCTCCATTCCTGAATCCAAAGCCACCCAACATTTGCTGGTGCTGCTGTGACAAAGCCAAGGTAGAAACCAGATTCATTCCAACATTGCTCTGGCACCAGGGACTCATTGGAGCAGCCGGAATGGTGCGGCCGGACCTGCATGGAGCTTTGGGTGTGATGAATCCTCTGGGCTCACCCACCCTGTGCCTGCACTCAGGGAGCAATTAGGGGTCTAGTCCTGCCCCCAGGACCTGTGTGTGGCTGTGACTGTGGCTGGGAGCTGATTCACTGCCCGTCCTTAGGGAGGGATTGCGGAAGTGGCACCTTTTCCCATCGGAGCTGGATTCATGCGGCGCCTTCCCCGCTTGGCTGCACAGGTGGAGGAGGGATGAGCCGGCACCGTGGCACAGATGTGGTCCCTGCAGGCTCAGGGAGGGGGCCCGGGGGGGGCTCTGGATCATCAGCAGGATCGTGACTCGTTATGGAATGGGATTTAATCTGTTGTGAAACGACGTGCAGATGGCACAGCCGCCCGGCCGGAAGGAACGCAGGAACACGGGATGCCAAGGCAGGGTTCCTTATTTTAAGCTGCTTCCCTTGCCAGGAAACAAATATGCCTTGCTTCAAAATAATAATTATAAAGCCTGGGAGAAGATCCAGGGAACCCAAAATCCTTCTGTGGGTGTTGGTGTGTTGGCAGATGCCTGGCTAGGGGGTGTTTGGTGGGGAAATATCATCCCAGCAGGTCATGGCTGGCTCAGAGACCAGAATTTGAGTCCGTGCTGTGATTGAAAAAGGGGAAAACATGTTCCCTATTACCTTGCACCCCAAGGATACATCCTGTCCCTGTTGCAACCAGCCATGTAAAACCTCCCAGCTCACTCCTGAAGCTGCAGGAAGGGGAATTGCATCCTGAAACCCACCAAGCACCAGCTCCCCTGCCTGTCCCCTGCGTCACGGATGCCCAGGGATGGGCACTGCGCTGCTGCCAGCGCCTGGCACACCAGAATAATGTCACTGTGTGGGCAGGGTGCTGTCTGATGGGACAGAAATGCCAGAGCCTGCATGTGCTTGGGATTTGCTGCAATGGGAAGAGCCGGAGCCAGCAACAGCTTGTGTGGGGAGAACTGTCTGTGCCACAGGCAGCTGTTGAGGGGGCCTGGGGATCTGCAGAGTGACCCAGGGATGTCCCAGGGGTGGCTGTTGACTGGGATTTACTGTTACCTTCTGGTCTGGGATTGGCAGTGTCAGGGTCTGGTGAAGCTGCAGTTTCCACTGCACTGAGTTTCCCTCTTGGGGCGGGAGTGGAAACTGAGGCACACAAAGTGGATGCTGAGGAGTGCAGGGAGGGCTGGGAACTGTTCCCTGACCCCAGCAGGGGTGTCCTCCCACAGACAGCATCTTCCATTTGTGTCACCAACATGTGTCTTCCTCTCTCCTCCCCCCTCCAGGTTTCCACGTGATCCCTTCAGTGTCCAGCATTGTTCCTGAGAGCTGCCTGCTCATTGTGGTGGGCCTTTTGGTTGGGGGGCTCATCAAAGGGGTGGGTGAGAAGCCCCCTATCCTCAAGTCGGACATCTTCTTCCTCTTCCTCCTCCCACCCATCATCCTGGATGCCGGCTACTTCCTCCCCTTGCGCCAATTCACCGAGAACCTGGGCACCATCCTCATCTTCGCCGTGGTGGGGACGCTCTGGAACGCCTTCTTCTTGGGTGGCCTGATGTACGCCGTGTGCCAGCTCGGTGGCCCTGGCCTCAACCACATTGGCCTCTTGGCCAACCTGCTTTTTGGCAGCATCATCTCGGCCGTGGACCCGGTGGCTGTCCTGGCTGTCTTTGAGGAGATCCACATCAACGAGCTGCTCCACATCCTGGTCTTTGGGGAGTCCCTGCTCAACGACGCCGTCACGGTCGTAAGTACACAGAGGGGCTCAGTCATTTCATTGGGTTTCGTGGAGCATCTCCTGATGGTGGCACCAGGACTGGCAGCAGTGGGGGCCATTCCAAGGTGCCAGGTGCCTCCTGCCAGCTCAGCTGCAGCATCTCTGCTTGCTCTGAACTCAAAGCTAAAAATAGAGGCTTAAAACACTGCAAGGGTGGACTAAGGTGAAGGTACTTTGTGGTTTGTGGAGGCCAAGGGCACATGTCCATCCAGCTGCTGCCTCTTGGTGAAGAGCAGGACTGTGCTTGGTGTCTTGGTCTGCTGGGAATCAGCTCTCCTGGGTGGAATTGCTGCTGTGTCTGTGCCTGTTCTTCCAGGGCAAGCAAGAGGAGATGGTGCTGCATGAGGCAGCACAGCTATGGAGCTGCTGCTCTGTCTGCCTCCTCTCATGTCCTCAAGCTGTAGCCCTGAGGAGGTGGGAGGGCAGGACATCATGAGCTGTGGCAAGGAGAGAGCTGGAGGGGCTGCAGCCATGTTGGCATTCCCCCTGGATCACCCCTCAGCCCCATTCTGAGCAGCAGCTTTGCAGGGGCCTTTGGGAGGTGGGGCCAGGCCTGCTCCATTTCCAGAGGACAGCAGTGTCCAGGTGCTGGCTCAGCTGTCAGCGTGGCCTCCTCCTCTCTGCAGAGCTGACCTCTAAATTTACTTCCAACCCACTGCTTTTTCCTGGCTGCTCTCCCATATCCCAGCTGTCCATTTTGGAGCTGGCTGCTCTGTGTGCTGCTGCTGAGGTTCCTGGTGACAAGGAACACACTGACCCACCAAAGGGCTCTTCTCAGGCACTTCTCCCCCATTTTTGACCAGAAGAGCTGCCTGCAGGGTCTGTGTCCTCACTCCCATCCCTGGGGAATGCCTTTGCTTTCTGCTGCCATGTCTGTCCCTGCCCATGTCCCAGGGCCTGGCCCTGGCAGGCAGAGCTGGCACCTCACCCTTTCCCTGCTTGCAAGTGCTGCCATTCCTGTAGGATGCCCTAAATCCCATTTCCCATCCTAACATGCTGCTTTAACATCTCTACAGTGTCTGGGGTTGGGAGGTGACACAGTCAGGGTGGGTTCCTCCTGTGAGGTTTCCCTCAGCTGCAAAAGCTGCCTCAAGGGTCTGGGCTCCTCTCCGGGCTGAGCAGAGCAGATGGTGGATTTTCTCTCTGTGCATCTGTCAGGGGTCTCCCAGCCTGGTTCTATCCTAACCTGCTCATGGGAAACAGGAACAATCTCTGGGTGGTTCAGATTGTGACCAAAGCCCCTCCTGGGTCAGCTGGAGAGCAGAGCTGTCCCAGACACATTTTCAATGGCACCGTGTCCCTCTGAGCCACAGATAATGGGGAGCTGCTCCCTGTGGATCTGTGTCTTGCACAGCAAAGCACCACCACCTTGTTTTGGTGTCAGGTTTGGTCAGGCACAGGACCCAGCTCAGGGTCACCAAGCACTGACACCTCAGCTCAGGATTGCCATGCTGGGGACCTCCCTGGCTCCCAGGGAAGGTCCCTGTGCAGGTCTCCTCCAAGATGAGGCTTTCTCTTGCCAGCAGGATGGTTTTAACCCCTCTCCTTTCTCCCTCCCAGGTCCTCTACCACCTCTTTGAGGAGTTTGCCAGCTTTGAGCAGGTGACCATCCTCGACATCGTCCTCGGCTTCCTCAGCTTCTTCGTGGTGTCGCTGGGCGGCGTCTTGGTGGGCGTCATTTACGGTGTCATCGCTGCCTTCACGTCCCGCTTCACCTCCCACATCCGCGTCATCGAGCCCCTCTTCGTCTTCCTCTACAGCTACATGGCCTATCTCTCTGCCGAGCTCTTCCACCTCTCTGGCATCATGGCGTGAGTTGGGAGTGGGGGGATGACATGCCTTCCTGTCCCCAGGACCGTTGGGAGGATTTATTGTGGTGTAACCACAGCCTTCTGGCCCAGCATGGCCAGTTCATGGCCACTGAGGGCCAGAGGTGTGTTTGGGCTGGGACATGAAGGGAGGCAGATGAGGGAAGTGACTCGAGTTGTGCCACAGATCCCAGGGTGCTGGAAGCCCATTTCCCATTCTCCTGGGCACACAGTAGCAGGCAGGGACTGCAGAGCACTCCTCATGCTGCCTGGCTCCAGTGATCACTCCTGCCCTGCCAGGGGGAGGGATAAACCTTGTGTTGTCTTCTCTAGAGGCCTTAAATAATTGCTGGTGTCTCACAAGCTTTGTCCTGCTCTGTGGTTGGTGTAAGAGCACAAAATGCTGCTGCAGGGCGAAGGCTTTGGGTCTGTCCCCCAAAATGCTGCTGCAGGGCCAGGGTTTGGGTCTGTCCCCCAAAATGCTGCTGCAGGGCCAGGGGTTTGGGCTGTCCCCCCAAAATGCTGCTGCAGGGTCAGGGTTTGGGGCTGTCCACATGTCCCCATGGCTGCTGAGTGCCCCGACCTTGCCCCCAGGCTCATCGCCTCTGGTGTGGTCATGCGGCCCTATGTGGAAGCCAACATCTCCCACAAGTCCCACACCACCATCAAGTATTTCCTCAAGATGTGGAGCAGTGTGAGTGAGACCCTCATCTTCATCTTCCTGGGCGTCTCCACCGTGGCTGGTCACCACTACTGGAACTGGACCTTCGTCATCAGCACGCTGCTCTTCTGCCTCATCGCAAGAGTGTTGGGTGAGGTGTCAGAGTACTTGGGATAGAATAGTGGAATGGTTTGGGTTGGAAGGGACCTTAAAGACTGTCTCATTCCAACTGCCAGGGGTCAGAACACCTTCTACTAGACCAGGTTGCTCAGAGCTCTGTCCAACCTGGCCTTGAATGGCCACCTGGGTCCTGTCTGATGGGCAGCTCTCAGGACCATGATGCCCGAGTTTGCCTTGCTGGGGAGACTGGAGTTGACTGGGTGGCATTGCTCCATCACGGACATCGCTCTTGCATGTGTTTGGCATTGTGGGGAGGTGGGATTAAGGTTGTATTTGTGCAAGACATGGGGTTGAAGCTGGTGAGGGATGTTGGGATAAGCGGCAGGACAGCACCCACCTACACCCACAGCCCCAGAGGGGTGACACTGTGCTGCAAGCTGGGCTGCCAGGGGGTCTTTTTGGAACTGGAGGCATTCCTTCAGCATCTGCTCACACAAGACCCTGCCCTGCTCCCCCAGGTGTCCTGGTCCTCACCTGGTTCATCAACAAGTTCCGAATTGTGAAGCTGACGCCAAAGGACCAGTTCATCATCGCCTACGGGGGCCTGCGGGGAGCCATCGCCTTCTCCCTGGGGTACCTGCTGGACTACAAACATTTCGGCATGAGGGACATGTTCCTCACAGCCATCATCACTGTCATCTTCTTCACAGTGTTCGTGCAGGTTGGTGGTGCTCAGGTTGTGGTTTCAGAGGGAAAGGGGGTTGTTCAGCAGCCACGTGTGTGTGTGTGGAGAGTGAGGAGCACACCCCCACCCTCCATCCCTGACTCTGTCACTGTCCCACTTCCCCAAAAGCTCTCGAGGCTTCCTGGTGATGCCAACAGCAGCTTGGCTGTGCTGAGCCCATCCTGCTTCCACCTCTGTGCTTTGGGGAGTTATCTAACCCCCTCTGTCCCTTCCTTAGGGCATGACCATCCGGCCCTTGGTGGATCTGCTGGCTGTGAAGAAGAAGCAAGAGACCAAACGCTCCATCAACGAAGAGATCCATACGCAGGTAACGCGCCGCTCCGGCCGGCCCTCCCCGCGCGCTTCTCGTCGCCGCCTTAGCCCTCTGCTCTCTCTCTGCTTCTGCCACCTCCACCGCTGTAACCAGGCGGGTTCACAGAGCAGGACCTGCCCCTAAATCAGTGCCCAAGGTAAGGGGGGACAGAGCGAGGGCTCTCCCCCGTCTGTGTCGTCCAGTGCCCGCTCCGACCCAGACCTCCCCTGTGCCCAGTAGAGCTGCAGCCTGGCTGTGTAGGTCTGTCCTGCCCTCCCGAGGCCCATCCTGGACCCACAGCCCTGATTTTGCACCCTGAGTGCCCTCACCTCTGTGTCAGCGTGGGTGTTAGGGTGGGGAGAGGGTGGGCAACAGCCCTTTGAGCTGCTGACGCCTTGGACCATCTCTTCCAGTTTTTGGATCACCTTCTGACGGGGATCGAGGATATCTGTGGTCACTACGGGCATCACCACTGGAAGGACAAGTGAGTGTAGAGCCTTGGTGGCTGGGGAAGGGTTTGAATCACTACCCAGAAGGTTTCTCAGCCCCATGAAGAGCTTTTCCCCAGGCTGTAATATCCACACACACTCTCCCTGTGATGAATTATGGCCCTGGTTTGGGTGCAAGTGGGTCTGCAGGGCTGCACCCCTTTGCCACAGCAGGGTGGGACCTGCTGGTGGGCTGGTCCCTGTAGGAGCTCAGGACTGTCTATAGTGGGTGTGAGCAGCTGCTGGGTGTTTTGGAGTCTGTCTGGCTCAGGAGGGATTCAGGGAAGCTTGATCTGAGCTGTGCTGGTGGGAACTGAACCCACCATTGCTATCCTGAGCCAGGGGTGGGGAGCAGGGAGTGGGTGCTAGGGCAGAGAGAGGTCTGATAAGTCACTGCTCCTCCTTTCTCCACATCCTCGGGAAGGCTGAACCGCTTCAACAAGAAGTATGTGAAGAAGTGCCTGATTGCAGGGGAGCGCTCCAAGGAGCCCCAGCTCATCGCTTTCTACCACAAGATGGAGATGAAGCAGGCCATCGAGCTGGTGGAGAGCGGGGGCATAGGCAAGATCCCCTCCGCTGTCTCCACTGTCTCCATCCAGTGAGTTCCCAGCCCTGGCTGCCCCACACCTCCCATGGGACCCTGAGTGCTCCCTGCTAGTGGCCACAGGGCAAGCAGCCCTTGGGTCCTGCATGGTCATTGTGGTGTCACTGAATCCTGTCTGTCCACGCAGGAATATCAACCCCAAGACCCTGCCCGTGGAGCGCATCCTTCCAGCCCTGTCCAAGGACAAGGAGGAGGAGATCCGGAAAATCCTCCGCAACAACCTACAGAAAACCAGGCAGAGGGTAAGATGTCCCCTGGTGCTGTGTGTGTCCCCTTTGCCTCACTGGAGATGGCCAGGACCCCTGCCCACCAGAAGCCCTCAGCTGAGCCTTTCACCCCTGGTGTGCCTGCCCTGCTGCCCCTTGTGTTCCTGGCCTGGCTCTCTCTCCCCAGGAGGCTTTTCCTCCTGGAATGGTGCTGGCATAGTCTGAGGGGAAGGCTGCCTTGGTCAAAGGCTGAGCGCTAATTAGCCTTTAAACCCTGGCTGGGCCAAGGGGGGTCAGGATCAGGCATTCCATGGTGGCACACAAGGGATGAACCATCAGCTTACCTGGAGCCACTCTGCCCACTGGTGGCTGTTTCATCCACCTCCAGGGAAAACAGGGCTGTGACCTTCCTTCCCTTTCCATGTGGGATTTTAACGTCTCCTTTCCTTGGATTCTCCTCCCAGTTGCGATCCTACAACCGGCACACGCTCGTGGCCGACCCCTACGAGGAGGCCTGGAACCAGATGCTCCTGCGGAGGCAGAAGGCCCGGCAGCTGGAACAGAAGGTGTCAGGGGGATGCTGGAGCTGGGATGCTGCCACAGGCTGGGGAGGATGGGGGAACAGGAGTGCTTCCCACCCTTGGAAGGACATGGGTGTCAAGAACAAGGGAGGGAGCTGAGGTCTGGATGACAGTGGGTGACCCCACACCTGGGGTGTCTCTGCCCCAAGCTCTGAGCAAGTCCCTGCAGCACGGCTGGGAGGATGCCTGCACGTGTCCTCTGCATCCCACTGCTGCTCCTTGCTCATCCCTGTGGTGTGGGGTCAGTTCCCTGCCTCCCCTTCCTCATCTACCTTGGCCACTCCAGTGAGACAATCCTGTGCTCTGATTCCAGATGAACAACTACCTGACGGTGCCGGCTCACAGGCTGGACTCACCCACCATGTCCCGGGCTCGCATAGGCTCAGGTAGGTGGGATGGAGCTGTGGCAGGAGCGTCATTGGTGGTACCCAAATCACGGGGAGGTTGTGCTGTCCTTCACCTCCTCTGCTCCATGTGGCTCTCCAGTTTCGACCATCCCCATCCCACACCCATCTAGCCAAGCCCCAGGGCTTTGCTGCTCTGAGCAGAAGCACCTAGTTGGCTTCTCAGTGCAATTCCCACTGGGAAGTCAGATCTCCCTAGAGCTCAGCTCACTGCAGCCATGTCTCTGGCCATGCTTTTCCCTGCCCTCCACAGAGGGGACCAGGAGTGCTCACCCCAAGACCTGTTAGTCTGGACTCCGCTCCTCCGTCTCACACTTGCTTTACCATCCTTGACTCCTGTCCTGTGTGTCCCTTCCTGCTCTGGGGACACGGTGACGGTGTGACAGGGTGTGACGGAGTGCAGAGACTGCGCTCCGTCAGCAGAGGGCAGCTTCGCCCTTCGGAACGGAGCCGGGCTGTCGGCAGCTCCACATGGGGTGTGGAAATCGGGGAAAGGAATTACACAGCAGAATTGGAAATCGGACCGGAGGAAATCAGAGTTTGGGAGCCCCAAACACCTGGGGGGCATCGCCTGGGTGTCCCTGAGACCCCCCTTTCCTTCCTGACCCCCCTCTGCTCCCCCAGACCCGCTGGCCTACGAACCCAAGGCTGACTCGGAGAACCTGCCCATCATCACCATCGACCCCGCCTCGCCACAGTCCCCCGAGTCCGTGGACCTGATGAACGAGGAGCCCAAGGGCTGCAGCGGCCTCCCGCCCTCGCCCGAGGATGACGAGGAGGGGCTGGTGATGCGGGTGAGGGAGCCTTCCTCCCCGGGGACTGATGATGTCTTCACCCCGGGGACCGGTGACAGCCCCAGCAACCAGCGGATGCTGCGATGTCTGAGCGACCCGGGGCCGCGGCCGGAGCCCGAGGAGGGGGAGCCCTTCATCCCCAAGGGGCAGTAGCTGCTGGCACGAAGCCTTGTTATCGTTTCTCTTTCTCTTCATTCGTTCGTTCTTTGCTCTCCTTTTTTGGTTTCCTGTCACTACACACCAGGTTTGGGAAGGGGAGACTGTCCTGGATGGACTGGGATTGCCAGGACAGCTCTGCCCAGCAAGCCCTGGGCTGGCCCCGATGAGCAGGGAAGGAGCCCCGGGATGCCCTGGGCTCCTCGGGCACCGTGGCCTGGGGGTGATGGACGATTTTCTGGCATCTGCAGGTGCCTCACAGGCCCCTGGGGCTCTCCCAGAGGTGCCCACCCACTCAGGACCTGCGAGTGGCTCCTTGGGGCGGCTGCAGCTGGCACAGTGGGGCTCTCACCAGAGTGTCCAGAGAGGCTCCCTCATGGCAGTTTTCCCTCTCCCCAGTTGTGCTTTACCTGCCCCCTCACCTTGCTCTGGAGCAGAGAGGGGTGACAATGGGAGCCACGCTCTGCACCGGGGCTGGCACACACACACTCCCCCCAGGACCCTCCCAGGGACCTCGGGCTGGTGCCTCTGGTCCCTGCCTTGGCCACTTCCCCACGGGGCCGGCTGTGCCCGGGATCCTCCCCCCTTGCCTCACATTTCATGCCAGGTCTTGTCAAATAAATATCCTAGAGCCATGCAAGGGGGGAGCCAGGATCCCCTTTCTTTGAGCAGCCTCTCCATCCCTCCTGGAAACAGTCACCTGTCCCTGTGGGGACCCTCCACCAGCCTTGGCCCCTCACCCTGTGCCAGCGCGGCAGTGGCTTCTCCTTAACCAAAGACGGGGTCTGGGGTGTGCCAGGGGAGCATCTCCTGTTTGGTGGGGATTATTTATCTCTCCTGCAACCGAGAGGAGCTGGGGGAGAGCTGAGAGACAGCATGGGGACACATTGGGGTTGGGAGTTTGACAGATGGGGGACGTCAGGGGGTGTCAGGGGTCCTGGATTTGGAAGGACCTGCCTTTCCCCAAGGCTTGGCTGGAGGGATCACTGAGTGTCTCGGTGATTTACGGCCCTCCCCAGGCTCTGGGGTGTCCTGCATCCTGTCTGAGCACATCACCTCATTCCCCCACGTGCCAGCCAGCTCCCACCACGTGCCGCCCTCCACTGTGGATGCCACGGGGTGCTCATCCCCCCTCCATCCCCAGGGAGCCCTGGCTGCTTCCCCCCCTCCCCGTGCCGTGCCTTGCCACGCGTCGCCTCTGCCCCGCTGCCTTGGTGGGCACCTGTGCCACGTGCCCACCCCACTCCACATCCCGCTGGGACCACCCCAGGGGTCCAGCTTGTGCCGGGGTGAGCACCCACGTCGCTGCCTGCGCCTGCCTGCTGCCCTGCTCTGTCTCCAGGAGGGGAAAAAAAAAAGCAATGGTAATTCTCTTGTATAAAAAAGAAAAGAAAAAAAAAACAAACCCACATGTAAAGAGATTCTTGGTTTTTATCATAAATATTCTAATAAATTAATGTTAATTTTTAGTGGGGGTATTTTCCAGCTGTTTGGGTTCCTACCTCTACCACACGGTCCCAGCTGCTCCAGAGGAACAAGGTGGGTGTGAGGCTTCATTCACACCTTCAAAGGTGATTACCCCTGGCCTTCCTGCTGTGGTTGGGGGAGAACTAGAACCTCATCCCAGGGGGCTTTTTGAGGCATTCCCAGTTTTGGCAAAGATGGAGGCTTGACAGAGCCCCCACATTCCTCCCAGATTGAGGGTGTGTTGGGAGGGGAAGGGCTGGTGGTCTCAGAGGGTGAAGGTCCTTTGCCAGGGGGATGGATCACCCTGCCATGGCCTGGAGTGCCAACCGGGTGTCCAGCACAGCTCTGCCCACTCTGAGCCTGGTGTGTTTGTCCCTGGGGAGGAAGGGATGGCACCTGCCTTGTCCTGCCACTGCAGCAGGGATTTTGAGGGGGCTAAAGGCTCCATTCCCAGGGTAGGAGGCTCAGGGGCATCTGAGCCCTGAGATTTTTTCCCTGAATTCCCCATGAGCTGGAGCTGAGCTCTCAGAGAGGAGTCAGTTCCCACCAGCATCCCACAGTGGCAGGGAGGGAAGAGGCTCAAGGCAGTGCCTGGGTGAAGGCAACCCAAACATCCCCCAGGATGCACCTTCCCAGCCCCAGCAGTGCTTACACCTTCAACTTCTCCCCACGAAGACCCCTCCCAGAGCCCAGGGCAGCCGGAGCCCCTGGCTTGGGGGCAATTGCAATGGGAATGTGTTTCATGGCTGCAAATTAAAGCCCTGAGCCACCAGGTGGCCGTGACTCAGCCCCGGCCATCCAGCAGGGCGTCAGCGCTGGCGTTGCTCACCTGCTCAAAATACCTGAACCCCGGGGTCCTCCGTGGCCCCAGGCTGGGATTTGGCCAGGTCACCCTGCCCCAGGCGTTCCCCCGTTGCCAAGGGATGCCTGGGCAGGATGGAGTGGCCAGGGACGTGGGGCAGGCAATGCCAGGGGGCAGGGGATGCTGCGGGGCCCATGGGGTGGGCAATGTCATGGGGCCCACGAGGCAGGCGATTCTATGGGTCAGACTATGCCATGGGGCCCATGGGGTGAGTGATGCTGTGAGGCCCATGGAGGTGCCAATTTGATGAGTGCCATCCTTACACCCCACACAGGGTCCTGGGTGGCTCATCCCTGGGACAGCAGTGCCAAAGCAGGAGGGTTTGGCAGGAACAGGCAAAGCCAGGCCCCAGCTTCATCCTCGTTGGAGGAAAGCAGCAGTTTCGCTGTCCCAGCACACGAGGTGGGAGCACAAGAGGTGCTGGATACAGCCCAGGGCAGGGAGAGAACAGCAGGAGCACGGCAGCCCCAGGCAGTGCCCGGGAATCTCACCTGCCCACGTGCCAGAGAGTGTCACGTGCAGCCACCCTCTTGGCTTCAGTCACACCTTTAATGTGAGACCTCCCCAAACCGAGGCATTTCCAGGATATTCTTGTTTCTGTCTTAAAGGATGAGTAACTTTTCTTAATAAGAGAGGACTAATGATCCCTCCAGGGATGGGCTGTCACCACTGAGCAACTGTCAAAGCACACACAGTGCCGAGGCCGGGGGCTGGATGGGCCCCGGTGTCCCCTTGGCCCCATCCACAGTCCTGGTGGCGATGCCTTTTCCCTCTATGTGGCTCCCTCATGCCCAGTATCCCCCCTTTCCCTCACAAAGCATATTTGGGCCATGGTGGTGGCACCAAGGGCAGGAAGAACAGAGGAATCCTGAGCAGGACAACCTTCTCCCAGCACAAATGTGTGCCAGGGTGTTTTTCCCTCTTCCCCATAACCCCCATCCATGGGGATTAAAGAGCTGCTGCCTCTGCAGCTGCCGGAAAAGGGCTCAGCCAGGAAAACTGGGCTTCCCTATGCCTCAGTTTCCCTCTGTGGTCTGACACGAAGCTCAGGGTGCAGTGGGTGGCAGGAGAAGAGCAACCATCTCCACAGCCCCAGCAAGAACTGAGGAAACTTAGGAAAGGCCAGGAAATCCCTCCTCAAGTCACTGGCTCCAGGCTCAGCAGCATCCCAAAGTGGAGCTCCTGGCTGGCTCCCCAAATTTCCCAGGAGGAAAGGCCAGCACAGCAATGGGACAAGATGTCCTGGAGCTGCCACCACCCTCAGCCTCGCTCAGGTGTCACCTGGGGCCCACAAACCCAAAGCAAAGGGAGGGGCTG
The DNA here is from genome assembly GCF_047495875.1 of Pithys albifrons albifrons. NCBI lineage: Eukaryota > Metazoa > Chordata > Aves > Passeriformes > Thamnophilidae > Pithys > Pithys albifrons. Next base: position 4,015,522 of record NC_092481.1, read on the forward strand.
TGCTTTGTGCCAGGCTCAAATTAGTGGCACTGAGATGGGTCATCCCCTGGATGGCTTTAAAGGCACAAATCATGCCAAGAAAAACAGCACGTGGTGTCACTGGGAAGCCACTGAGCCTGGGGACATACAGGTCACTGTTCATGCTGCCAAGGGATGGGGATCTCCCCAGCTGGTGACACCCCAGGGCAGCTCCAAGAGGGCAGCTTAGTCCCTGCCTACTCTGAGGCCACATTAGTGCTCCATGTGGGTGCTGTGTCCCCGTCCCTGCACCCTGGTGGTGCCCTGTCCCTCCCACACTCCCCAGGCAGCATTTTGCAGCAGCCAGAGGAGGTGACAGGTGCCATTCCCCTGCTCTGTGTCACCTGCAGTAATAACACCCTGCGCTCCCTTTCATCTCTCCAGAGTGAGGGCATCCCAGCAGCATCACTCATCACCCATTCCAGGTGGCTGCTGAGGATGGGGCCGAGCCTGGGGGTCCTGGATGGTGACACGGTGACCCTGGGCAGAGATCAAGAGAGTGACAGCAGAGAGTGACACTCCTCATGTCATGCAGTGAAATGGGTGCTCTCCATGCACCTGTGCCAAACCCAACCTTGCCTTGGCCAGCACGGGAAAAACACCTCTCTGAGCAACTCTGGCCACTTGGGACCACCACAGCAGCTGGTGGCACAGCCCCAGGGACATTGATGCCCCATCAGTGAGGGTCTGGGGACAGCGAGCATGGGATGGGCTGTATGGGAGTGAGAGGAGCTGGACAGTGAACCTGAGTGATTGGGAGGTGTCCAGGAACTGTGTTTGCTGAGGGAGGATTTGGACATGGCCACAGAGAAGGGCTCCACCTCCTAAACCCACAGCGGGCACGTGGAGGCAGACGTGTGAGCAGGGATGGCAGTGTGGGCGTGGGGACGGTGACAAGTGTGTGGGGACAGCAGCAGGTGTGCATGGGACAGTGGGTGTTTGCATGGAGTTGGTGGCATGTGTGCATGGGGATGGCAGGGGAATGCATGGGGACAGCTGGTGTCTGCATGGGGACAGCTCCTGTCCATATGGGGACAGCTCCTGTGTGCGTGGGGACAGCTCCTGTCTGTGTGGGGACAGCTGTGTGTGTGCATGGGGACAGTTCCTGTCTGTGTGGGAACAGTTTGTGTGTGTATGGGGACAGCTACTGCCTGTGTGGGGACAGTTTGTGTGTGTATAGGGACAGCTCCTGTCTGTGTGGGGACAGCTGTGTGTGTGCGTGGGGACAGCTGTGTGTGTGCATGGGGACAGTTCCTGTCTGTGTGGGAACAGTTTGTGTGTGTATAGGGACAGCTCCTGTCTGTGTGGGGACAGTTTGTGTCTGTGTGGGGACAGCTGTGTGTGTGCCTGTGGGGACAGCTCGTGTCTGCGTGGGGACAGTTTGTGTGTGTATGGGGACAGCTCCTGTCTGTGTGTGGGCAGCTTGTGTCTGTGTGGGGACAGTTTGGGTCTGTGTGGGGACAGTTTGTGTCTGTGTGGGGACAGTTTGGGTCTGTGTGGGGACAGTTTGGGTCTGTGTGGGGACAGCTGTGAGTGTGCGTGGGAACAGCTCGTGTCTGCGTGGGGACAGCTGACATCTGTGTGGAGACAGCTCCTGTTCGTATGGGGACAGCTCCTGTCCGAATGGGGACAGCTGTGTGTGTGCAGGGGGACAGCTGTGTGTGTGCGTGGTGCAACCATGCCCTGCACAGCTGCCGTGTGCGTGGGGACAGCCCGTTGTTGGCGGGGACAGCCGGGGACACGGCTGACGTGAGCAGGGCGGCAGTGCCAGGGCGGCTGCCGTGGGAGCGGGGCAGGAGGAACGCCCCCACCCCGACAGGGAGCACTGCTGCTCCCCCGGGGCGACGCTGGGTGACGTTGGTGGCTCCGGGAGAAGGGCTTGGTCCCTCCTGCTTGCTCAGGGAGTTGGCACACACCCTCCCTAATGCCGAGTGCTTCGGAGCCGGTCCCACGCGAGTCAGGGAGTTCGCGAGGTCTCTTCACCTCCAGGCTGAGCTTTCACCCCCTGACCCGCTCGCCCGGCTCTTGCAGCCCTTTTTTCCCCCAGTTACCTCATAACCAGCCCACCACGGGCACACTGGGCTGCCAAAGGTTCCCAGCGCCCCTCTGGGCTCAGCTCAGGTGGGAGGGGGCTCCACCTCTGCCTCCCTGGCAGCACCTGCTCCTTTCCATGCCCCTGGAAATGCCTGGTATTCAGGGAGACCCCTCCTCCTCCCCACGCACACGCCGGGGCAGGTTCCGGCTCCAGCCCAGGTGATTTCCCGGTGTCCTCAGGATGCTGCCAACGCCACATCCATGGGACAAGAGGGGCCATGGCATCCCGACCCCCCGACCCCCTGCCCAGCCCGCGTCCCACCCACACCTTCCCAAAGCTGCTTTGCCACCCTCGTACCACCACCCGGGAGGCAGAACCCGCCCGCGTTTCACCCCAAGACGATGATTATTCCTTAATTGCCAACAAAACAAACGAATAAAGCCCGAGCTGGCTCTGCTGAGCTGGAAGGAAACGGCCCGGGTGCCATTCCCAGCGCTGGGTCCGCTGCCGGCGGCTCTCCGGGATAATCGTTTGGTGATGGATGTTAACGAGCAGCTCAGCCAGTCCTGCCGGAGCGCGTCAGCTCTTTTTAATGGGCCGGTGTTTTCTCCCGAGCCAGCAGCAGCCTGTCCCTCTCGGCCGGGGCGCGCTAGCCTGGATATCCCAGCTCATCCACCGGCTCATCCCCCAAGGATCTGCAGTGCCTGGTCCACCCCATCAGCTCCACGGCCACATCCTGCCGCATCACCCAGGGATGTTGTGGCTGGTGGGGTCCCCCAAACCGCCCTGCCTGAGGGATGCTCAGCCCCCAGTCAGCCCTTCCTCCTGCTGAATCCCCCTAACTGGATGGATCCCAATCCCTACACCCATTTGGCCCCTCTCAGAATCTTGGGAAACCCTTCCCGATCCAGCTGTGCTGCCGGCAGCATCAAAAGGATTTTGCAATGGGAGGCAGCTGCCTGATTTTTATAAACAAGTTCCTTGGAAAATCACTTTCCAGCAGCGCTCCCCTCCTCCTGTGCTGCTGTTCAGAGACTCGTGGGGAGTAACCAGGAGCAGCTTTTAGTCCCGATGGAGATGCCTGGTGGAGTCATGGGATGACACAGGTGGAAACCAGAAAGCAAAACACCGAGGCAGGAGGAGCATCCCCAAGTGGGGACCCCGGCAGAGACTCCAGACCCCATGGGAACCCCAGCAGAGGGACCTCCAGCCCCTGTGGGACCACCTAGGCTGCCAGTACATCAGGGAATGGGAAGGATTTCGGAAGTGGTCAGTGCTCAGACACCCTGTGCCTCTTCTCCCCTCCACTCTCAGCTGTGGATGCTCCTAAACGGTCCCATTCCCCCCAAATGCCTCATCACTCAGTTACTCTTTCTGCTGCCAACTCCAGCTTCCAGCAACAAACCCCTGGGATTCAGGAGAGGCCTTGGCTTTGGAGACAGACTTTGCAGCTTGGAATAGTTCTGCAAAGCCCCAGGGTGGGAGGCTGGGGGTTTTCAGGGGAGCTCTTGCAATAAAACCCTGTGAGGGTGCAAAAATAAAACCAGGCTTATCTCCCAGCAGGGCTTGTGGCTTTTAAGGATGTATCCCAGCTCCAAGCAGGAATGAGGAAAGGGAGCAGCAGCTGCAGCAGCAGAGCCTGGAGTTGTGCCCATCCATCCATGGGTCCGTGGGGCATCGGGCACCAGCTCAGCGGGGAGGCGCCTGCTGGGAATGTCTGCAGGGGGAAATGCTGCGGAGAAATGAGCTCTTTAAAGGGATGGGAATTGCTGGAATGAAAGGAAATGGGCTGCCCGTGGCTGGGGACACATCTGGCCCCAGGAGGAGGTGGTGGCTTGGCTGGCAGCGCAGCCACGCACTGGGATTTAGGGCTGGGGTGGAACTCCTGGGGCTGGGAGAGCTCCATCACTCTGGGATGTCACCTGGGGTGTCACCCCACGGTGTCACCCTGTGTCTCCAGGGTGCCAAAGCTCTGCAGGGGGTCCCTAGGGATGCTGCTGGGCATGGAGAATCCATGGGGTACCAGTCTGCTGGGCATCAATGGGGCGTTGGATCATGAGGCATCAATGGGGCACCAGGATGTGGGGCATCAATAACCATCAATGAAGAGCAATGCGACATCAAAGAGCATCAATGGGGCATCAAAGGGGCTCAAAGAGGCATCAATGGGCATGGGGTGGGATCGAAGGGTATCAAAGGGCATCAATGGGGTACCAAAGAATACTGATGGGGTATCAAAGAACCTCAGTGGGGTACCAAAGAATACTGATGGGGTATCAAAGAGCATCAAAGGCCACCAGTGGGTTATCAAAGGCCATCAGTGGGGTATCAAAGGACATCAGTGGGGTATCAAAGGCCATCAGTGGGGTATCAAAGGGCATCAATGGGGTATCAAAGAACATCAAAGGCCATCAATGGGATATCAAACAGCATCAATGGGGGATCAAACGGCATCAATGGGGTGTAAAAGGACATCAGTGGGGTATCAAAGGACATCAGTGAGGTATCAAAGGACATCGGTGAGGTATCAAGGAGCATCAAAGGGCATCAATGGGGTATCAAAGAGCATCAATGGGGTGTCCCTTCAGCGCGCGCCCCGTCCCGACCAATCAGCGCCGGGATTCCCGCGCGCCGTAGGGGCGGGGCTCCACGCCAGCCCCTCCCCTTGTCCTTGTCCCCGCCCCTCCTCTCCGATTGGCTGCGGGCTCACCGCGCTCCCCGTCCCGGCGCGGCGCTCGGGCGGCGATTGGCGGCGGGGCGGGCCAATGGGGCGCGGGCGGGGGCTATAAGAGGCGCGGCGCGGCGCGGGCGGGCGCAGCGCTCGGCGGGGCCGGTGGCGGGCGGGGCGCGACGGACGGGCCGGTTCGGGTCGCTGCGAGTCCCTGTGCGGGCACCGACCGCGCCTCCCGCCGCGCCCCGCGGGCCCACCCCTTCGCCAGCGCCTCTTGCGCTGCGGGGATTGCTTCTTTCTTTATTTTTTTTTTTTGGCCTTTCCTCCCTGGTTTTAAATTTTCCTCCCGCTGCCCCCGCCGCGCTGGTCTCCGGGCTGTTTCCGGGTGAGCGGCTCGTTTTTCCGGCGGTGGGGTTTGTTTTGTCGGGGGGGTGGGAGATGCTGGAGGCGGCGGAGGAGGTGGCGGGGGCCGGCGGGAGCCGCTTCAGTGTCCTGTCGTGGGAGCAGGTGCAGCGGCTGGACCAGATCCTGGGGGAGGCCGTGCCCATCCACGGCCGGGGAAACTTCCCCACGCTGTCCGTGCGGCCCCGAACCATCGTGCAGGTGAGCGCCGAGGGGCTGGGGGGGTGCTGGGGTGGGTTATGGGGGGGTACGGGCCGTGCGCGGTCGCCCCGTTGGACTCTGCCCCGTTCCAGCGTGGGTCAGGGAGAAAATAAAAGTGCTGAGGTGACATTAATCGTCCCGTCGGGCCCTGGGCCAGCCCGCCCGGGCACCCTCGGCCTCCCCCCGCCGGCTCGGGGATCGTAGAACCGTGGGAGGCTTTGGGTTGCAAAGTGCCTTTTAAATATCATGAATACCTTCAGCTGGCGGTGACCGCCAAGGATCGTCCATCGCACCCCCGGGTCTGCTCAGCACAACCCCAGAAATCCCACTGTGTGTCTCAGGGTGTTGTCTGAGCGCTGCTGCTTGTCCCTTGGGATTTGGGGACACCATCTCGTTCCGAGCCCCCTGCCATGGGCAGGGACACCTTCCCTGGGCCAGGGCGCTCCAGGCTCTGTCCAGCCTGGCCTGGGTGCTCCAGGATGGGTAAAGGCTGGAGGGGGGTCTGGCCCCCATCATCCTGGGGGTGCTGTGCACTCACCGGGCCCCACTTCCCCATCCTGAGGGTCTCAGTGGGGCTGCCAGGAATTCATTCCACTGCAGGAATGTCTAAAGCTGGAAGGATCCTCCTGGAAAACTCGCATGCCTTTAAAATCCATGCCCCATCCCTTGTGCCACAGATCCCGCTCAGCTTCCTCCCATCTTAGGTTGTTCCTCCTCTTTTTGAGTTAATTTGGTGCCCTGAGAGCTGTGAAATGTGTGTGGCTGATGCAAAAGTGGCTTTTTTTTTTTTTGGAGCTGCTTCCACGAAATGGCTTCGTGCTGGTGGACATGTTGGGCTTGCGTTGGAAGAGGCATTTATTAATTCAGATGTCGGATCAAATGTCCGTGTCCTTTGATTTCTCGGGACACTGGAGAATCCTCCAGAGCCTGCCCGAGACTCCACGAGCTCCTGTTAGTTTAACCATCAAGTAATAACTGTGTTTAATATTAAACTAACAATGTCGTTCGAATGAGCTGATGCATATTCATGTTTGGGAGGCGACTTCATTCCTCAGTAATGACTCATCAAATGTAAAATCGGGCATGTTGGCTTCTAATTAAAAAGCCTATTCACGGCGCTAAAACCCAACTGGCTTTCACAATAACCGGGATTTCGGAGCCTCGGCTGCTTGAGAAATAGTTCGAGTTAAGCCTGGAAGATGGGAAGGTGACATTTGAAAGGCTCGGGCCGTAGGAATGGTTTGAAATTCCTCGAGTTCTTCCTGCCGCATCTGTTGGGGGCAGAAGAGCCGAGTTTTGGCTGCTGGAGCTTTAAGCTGAATGACAGATGAGATTTGCAGGCAGGACGCTGCCCTTGGCTTGGGCAGCATCAGATATTCCATCAGTTATTCCACTCTGGTTGCACAAAAACTGCGGCGATTCCGTGTCGGAGCTGCCCAAAAGGATGTTGCCAGTAGCAACTTCAAACATGGAATAACTGAGGGCTGTAATTGTGCCCGGCCGTGCTGGCAGACCCTGTGTTTAGGGCTGACTAAGCTGGAACAAGTAACCCAAAAGGCAGTTATTTATCCTGTTGTTGTTGTTGTGGGAGGTGGGAAGCAGCAGGTCAGGACGCAGCAGGATTTGCTCCGGCCTGGCTGTCAGAGTCAATTATCCCAACCACACGGAAGGTGAGGTGCTGTTTTGGGAAGCAGGTCAGCAGCTGCCTAACCCTGGAAATATCCAACCCTCTGGGGAAAAAATGCAGCCCTGAACCCACTGCCTGGGGAGCTCCCAGGGGATGGCAAGGGGCTGCTCTGCAGGTTGGAGCTTTCTGGACTGATGTGGGACAAAGCTGACTCGAGCTGTTGGACTTTCCCCCTGTTTTCTGAATACATTTCACAGGGACAGAGCTGGGAAGATCAAACTTATGGGTCTGGAATGCCACAGGTCCTGAGCTGTGCTCAGAAAGGAGTTAAGGAGATGTTCTCTGGGGTTAGGAAATTAATCTGGAACGAGATCTTCACCAAGCACTTGGCCTGGCTCTGCATCTAACACTTATGTGACCTATATCTTGTCTCTCTAAGCCTAATAGCATGAAACTCTTCACTCCAGGAGTAGTGCTGGAGCTGTGCCGCGGGAGAGTGACTCCAATTGGCACCAAACACAGACCAGGAGCTCCCCTGCATCATGTTTGTTCAATCTGGGACATTAACCCTGTGTCTCTTCTAGGAGTAGGCGAATTCTTTTCAAATTATCTGACATAGAAAACAACTTTTTTCACCGGGTGGATGGGATGTGCTGGTGGAGACCTGGGAATTGTGATGGTGAATAGCTCCCTGGTTAACTGTTGGCTGACATGTGACTGTCACCACTGGCTTGGCAGGGAGCCCAGGCGTGTTTCTGGCCTGAGCAGGGATGGCTCCTGTCAGAGAGAAAGGGGAAACACCAGCAGGAAAGCTGCATCGTGAGCCTCAACAACCTCTAAGTGCACAAACATCCATGGGGTTGCCCTGAGATATTTTTTTTTGCAGAGGCAGCAGAATTTGCTTGTGGCCCTTAGTTTGGTTGCCGAGTGGTCTGTGACATAATGAGGGTTTCGTGCTGCAGTTCTTCACTTTTTTATGTTCTTCTTTCTAAACCAAACCTCTGGAGGAGCAGTTTTACAGCTGCTGAGACCAGAACTGCAGTGCTCTAATCTCCCCCAGAGCTGTCTGCTCAACTAAGAAGAGGGTTTGGCCCTTGGGATAAAGTTCTGAATTAAAACTCAGATTCTGTGTGGCCATAACCCCAAATTTGTGGGGCCTCTCAAAGTAGGGCAGCCTCCCAGGGCTGAAGGGCCCGGTTGGACTGGCTCTTGGTGGTACAATTTGTCCATCTGTGTCCCAAGCTTTGGCTCTTTCAAGCCATAGCCTTGCTCCAGGCTGGTTAGTTGGGATTCCCAGGAAAATGGGTAATTGCTGGAGAGCAACATGAAAGCAGGATGAGAGGTGGGAAGAGCTTCTGCTGGAAGATGCAGACTTAATCTTCCTGGGATCTTTGAGCTGAGTTAAACTCAAATTATAAGCTGATGTCCAGAGAGTTTATTTTATGGTCTTGGGGGTTATTTTAGCCTCCTGCTTGTTAAGTAATCAGGCAGGTGATTCAGCTTTCCTCTAAATGAACAAAGCTTTGGAGGGACTGGTGGGTGTGCCAGGACTGAGCAGGCAGCATTAAAATCACTGGAGTAACACCCGTAAGATGAAAGCTGCCTCTTGTGCTTGATAGCCTGCCAAGCTCAGCACGAAGCTCTGACACACTGGAAATTGTTAGGATACACTTACTAGTTGGGACATGAACTTGCATACGCCTGGCTGGGGCTTTTGAGCAGTTCTGGCATCTTGATTTGCCTTTAATGAATCTTGACAGGCTGAAGGGGATGGCTAAAAGGAGTGAGCCACCCTGATTAAATGCACAGGGACTGCTGCAGGCTGTGCTGCTGCTGCCTCCTGGTTGGGGTCACTTTGGGGTCTGCTGGTCTTGGCTTGATGGCTGGGACTGTGAGGGGGTGAAGGGGGCAGAGACCACCCCAAAAAATGGGGTCAGGGGACCTCTCCCCTTCAGTGTGGGAGGGAGAGCAGACACTGTGCTGGAAGCAGAACAGCTCATCCTGTGCAGTCAGATCCCTCTAATGCGAGGAAATAAGTAAAGGAGAGCCACCCCCAGCTGCTGGCAGGACTCTGGATGCTTTCCAAAGTGACCTATTTCTGATGGATTAGCTTTTTATTTCACTGTCTTGCACTGGAGTGACCCATATAAGCCCAGGGAGTGAATCCTGCTGTCACCAGGCTGCTCCAAGGATCCCTTCTTGCCTCTCACTGCCTGTCTTTGTCTCTCAGGTTGTCCGCAGTCGCCTGGAGAAGAAAGGAATCACGGTCCACAACGTCAGGTTGAATGGCTCAGCAGCCAGTCACGTCCTGCATCAAGACAGTGGCTTGGGGTACAAAGACCTGGACCTCATTTTCGGTGTGGATCTGAAGACCGAAGATGTTTTCCAGCTCGTTAAAGACGTGGTCATGGATTGCCTGCTCGACTTCCTCCCTGAAGGCGTCAACAAGGACAAGATCACCCCCATGACCCTGAAGGAGGCCTATGTGCAGAAGCTGGTGAAGGTGTGCAACGAGACCGACCGCTGGAGCCTCATCTCGCTCTCCAACAACAGCGGGAAGAACGTGGAGCTCAAATTCGTGGACTCTCTCCGGAGGCAGTTCGAGTTCAGTGTGGACTCCTTCCAGATCATCCTGGACTCGCTCCTGCTGTTTGGGGAGTGCTCTGAGAACCCCATGGCTGAGAACTTCCACCCCACGGTCACCGGGGAGAGCATGTACGGGGACTTCGAGGAGGCCATGGACCACCTCCGGAACAGGGTCATCGCCACCAGGAACCCGGAGGAGATCCGAGGCGGGGGGCTCCTGAAGTACTGCAACCTCCTGGTCAGGGGGTTTAAGCCCAAATCAGAAGTGGATATGAAGGCACTACAGAGGTACATGTGCTCCAGGTTTTTCATAGACTTCTCTGACATCGGCGAGCAGCTGAGGAAGCTGGAATGTTACCTCCAGAGCCACTTTGTTGGGATGGAGAGCAACAGATATGACTATTTGATGACCCTCCACAGGGTGGTCAATGAGAGCACGGTCTGCCTCATGGGACACGAGAGGAGGCAGACCCTGAACCTCATTGCCATGCTGGCTGTGAGGGTCCTGGCTGAGCAGAACATCATCCCCACCGTCACAAACGTTACCTGCTACTACCAGCCAGCCCCTTATGTCAGTGAAATAAACTTCAACTACTATGTCACCCACGTGCAGCCCTTCCTGCCTTGCAATCAGTCTTACCCAACGTGGCTTCCCTGTAACTGAGCCAGGACAAACTCCAGGGTCTGTTCTCCAAGGTATTTCCTTGCCTTGGTGGGTTGTGGGAGGGTGGGATGGGGGACAAAAAAAAAACAAACAAAAAACCCCAAAAAAACTACAAAAAAAACCCAAACAACCTTCTTAGAACTGCAACAAAAGGAAACTTCCTGGACTCTTGCTTGAGTGTCTTGTTCCTGGGGTTGTTGGAGCAAGACCTGTCTGCTGTACACTGTGATGGGAAGTGCAGTGTTATGGAAATGAGATGACTCTGACGTTTACGGGAAGATTTGCTTATGGAATTCTGGAGGCAATGGGGTGGGTGGGGGTGTGTGAGGGGAGACTGTAGAATTACTAAGGTAGAGCTGCACTGCCCTGAAATGGATCTGAATTGTGTTTCTTTTTTAGTGCAGGAGGTGTTATGGGTGTGCAAACTCGTGGTTTCTGCCGACAGAAGCCTGAGTGGCTAATTCCTTTGAAGGACCAAAGAATCCTGTTTAAGTGCCTGTAACAATATAAACACAACTGTACTGTAAACCTTTATTATTTTTGCAGGGGCTGATGTCCCAAGAGCTTGAGTGGGGAATGTCTGAAGAGGAAAAATGTTTCTGTTGTGGGGTGGGGAGGGTCGTAAGATCATTTCTAGTAACCTGGCTGAGGCCAGAGCAGGTTCTGTGTCGCTGAGGGGTTTTTTTTGCATGACTTGCTGCCTGTGAAGGACCAGTTGGAGCAAAGAGCTGTCAAAGTGGGGCTTCATAAACCAGGGAGATAATGGAATGGCTATGTGTAAATGCCTAAAGCTGGGAATGCTGGGGAGGGGGGGAGTGCATGGTGGAAAATGCTGTGCAGATCTTTCTGGAAAAAAGACAGCAGGAACCTGAATATGGATTTCTTCAAGCTCCCAAGTCTGCAGTGCCAAAATATAGTAGTGTTCCTGACCGAGGAGGCAGATGATCTGTCCAGGAGCCTGCCCCAGGCTGCCATACCTAATCCTCTATTTTCTAGGGAAATTTGAAATGCTGCTCTTCCTATTTTTATTTTGGTTTTTTGGCATGCAGTGTGGTTTTAATGCACAAAGCCAGAGGCCAGCTGGGTTATCAGGGAAGATGAGACTTGTCCTTTGAAGCACAAACCTTTCACTACTCAGTTATTTCCAACTGTTGCTGGAGTCTGTCCTCCAAGGAGGTGGGCAGAGTTCTTCCAGGCTGGACACCTTCCCTTGGGCAGGTCCTGTCTTCCAAAGCAGCCTATTCCCAGCTATGTGATTCCATTAGCATTTTAAATTCATTCTCTAGCTAGAAATGGAGCTTGGAGGGGGGCAAAGTCAGTTGGCCTTAGGGGGGAAATTAAATTGTCTTCTAAACAGACCCTCCTGTGCTTTGAGGGTTTGGCTCTCTCAGCCCAGTGTGGCTTTGAGGCTGTTGGGTGTCTGGAGCACAGAAGTTTTTCATGGAGGTGCCTGCATTGCTGTGCCCATGGAACATCTCAGATTTAACTCTGCATGGAGGGAGAGGTGGGCAGGCAGTGGGCATTCCCTAGGGATGCTGCTCTGGGAACTCCACGGCCTCTGTGGTGCTCCCTCCCAGGCTGATGTACTCCAAGTATCTTTAATAACTTGTGGGGCTTTTTTTTTTGGTTTTTTTTTTGTGACAAAACTGTAATAGCTGGGCAGATTGAATGCTCTAAATAAAGACTAGATCCTTGGAATGTGTTTAGCCAGATTGGTACCTTTCTTGGGGTGAGGGTGATGTGGAGTTGGGAGTAAGGGGTGGGGGGGTGGCTCTTGTGCTTAACATGGACTAACCCAGTTGAAACTGGTCCAGCTTTGCTCCCTCTCCAGTCAGAGCTGAACAAGTGTCACTAACAATGTGGTTATTACAGGTTTTTTAGCTGCCTCCCTGCAGGACAGCTCTGCCTTCATGGCCAAGGCTGTTATGTCTGCTCTGCTGCAGCCCCACAACTCCCCAGAGCCTCAGTGGTGGGAGCTTGAGATTTTCCAGTGCAAGGTAAAGCTGGTGGAAGGGCTGCTTTGGGAGCCTGAGTGAGCCACCTTGGTGGCTTCAAGGGGAGGTGCTGTTTTTTCTCTTGCATTTTAAACTTCAGATGGAACATAGTTGCCATGTAGCAAGTTTTTTTACAGGCTGCTGCTCCCCACAGACACATAAACTGAGATTCCCTCCTTCCCTTTGAGGTGTCCAAAAAGATTCCCTGCAGCCAACAGCGAGACAGGGCGGCTTCCCATTGAGATTGCACTTTTGATTTACAGAGTGTGTGTGGTGGGACTCTTGTGAATGGGTTGAATCTGACTTTTTCTAGACCTTGCAGTGATACTGTGCTGCCTCCTGTGAGGGGGCAATTGGAAGATTCCAGTAGCTTGAATGGCACTTGATATTTTTTTTGTTTTGTTTTAAATGTCTTTTTTTTCCTACACCTGTATCACTTGTCATGCAATGGGCTTGACATAGACTCACTAGATTCTTTAGAATCTGTTACAAATAAATACAGTGTATTCAAATCTGTTGGGTTATTTTTATTTGCTTGTCCATCTGGGGAGTGTGGTGATGAGATGACTCTGCTCCCACCAAAAACCAGGCTCAGAACCAACTGGTGACCTCGAAAGGAGTGACCTGAGATCCTGGTTCTGGATCTGCCCAGATGCTCCTTGTGCATCAGGCTGCTCCATCCCTCACTCTGAAGCAGCTACAAATCCCAGGAATTGTGTAGCTGTTGGCAGGTCACTCCTACAGCTGAGGGAGGTTTCTATTTATAACACTGTTCTTTAGTGTTGTGCATCTTCCCTTTTCCTGGTGCTCCTTGTGTTGCTGGAGGGGGGAGGGTGGCCTGAGGTGATTCTGAGGTCCCCGCTGTGGGAATGGCACTGGGACACTCTCCCTGCTGGTTTTCCACAGCATCATTCCCTGCTGGTGGTTGTGAACAGCAGAATGTGGTTTCAGTAGTTAAGGCTTGGACAGTGTGTGTAGCTGATCCACCTGCAGAGTGGTTCCTCTTGGAAAAGGGGAGGCTGAGAGGCTCTGGAAGGTTTATCTCCCAAAAAAGCTCAGTTCTGCTGCTGTTCAGGCCAGATTCCCGTGGAATGGCTGGCAGCTGGGTACAGGCTCCTCCAGCCCTGGCTGCCCTCCAGCCCAAGATGAAGTTTCACTTCCCCTTGTCAAGCTACAGGCAGTTCTGGTTCCACTGCAACAATGGAGCTGATGATGTGCCAGTCCCTCTTTGGGACCAACTTGCTGGCTCTGCATCTCCAAATTTTTCCAGTCTGGGGCCAAAGCTTCCCTCTGACAACAGGGCTGGGATGTTCTTGCTGGACTGGCACTGTGGGAGGCCCTGTTGCCTGCCCAAGTGGGGCTCTGCCTTTGCAGAGCTGATTTCTCTCCAAACCTGCTGCGTCTAGAGATGTTTCCCTCTTTCTGGCACAAACCCAGCACAGTCTGCTGCCTTCCCTGAGTGTCTCTCATGGATGGAAGCAGCTCTAAAGTATCTTAGACCATCAGCTGTCTTCAGTGTGGGTGTCTGGTCCTGCTGTTGATGCTGTGGTGAATAAGCTGCCTCTGGATTTGTGACCCTGAGCAGAGCAGCAAAAGCCCTGACAGAGTTGGCTCAGCATTGTTGGAGCGGATCAGACCATACAAAAGGATGTTGGTGGAAAGTACTAGTTGTGATCAGAAAGGAGCTATTAATGTTTACAGCCGAGATTCGGATCCCTCTTTTGTTAATTGTCAAATAAAAAAAAGATATATATTTTCTCACAGACTGTAGACTGTCATTATTTTCCTCTTTGAGCAGAGGGCGATGGATAAGTCAGGATGTGCCTGGTGGATGAAATTTGGACTCTAGTGATGCCTCCAGTGCTTGGCTCTGGAGTTCTGCTCTGAGCACAGGCGTGTGTGCTGGGCTGGCTGTTCCTTTATAGTAACTATATATAAATATAGTTCCCTATATTTAGCCCAGTGGTCTGGGCAGTGCCCAGCTCGGGTAACTGGAGTTGGGAGTGGAGTAGCCCACGCCACAGCCCGTGGTACAGTAGAGCACGTGCCCACAGCTCCTCTGCAAAGGGCTGGTGTGTGATCGATGCCTGGAGACGCCTCCAGAAACACTCAGCACTGTAGCAGCAAGATCACTTCCAGGGCTGGTGATGCAGCTTTTACATCTGCAGCTTTTTCTCCTGGAAGGACATCTGGCCATGCTCCAAAATCACTGAAACGGCAGGAATCTGTCTTGACTCCAGAATGCAAGAAGCATCTTGCTCCAACCTCCCTGCTCCCAGCCGTCCTTAATCTGCTGGCACGGTGCTGAGGGTGGCACCAGCTCTGTGCAGGCGGGTTGCTAGACCCAGCATGGCATTTAGATTTTATTTTAATCTCTCTATTTAGCTTTTTTCCTTGTGGTGTGCCAGTGTTTCTCCCCGGCTGCCCTTCTCCTCCTCCTCCTCCTCCTCGGGAGCCGCTCGGGCAGCGCGGGTGTTAACTGTGCTATTCGAGCTCCTGCAGCAATGAGAGAACAGTCTGTCTGTGCAGCTCCTCTTGCCATTTATAGCCGTGTTTGGGCGATCCAGCACACGGGCCCTTGTGCTCCAGAGCCTGGTGCCAAGCACGAGACAAATGCTCCATTGATATTGGACGATCCGGGAGGGCAGTTTGCTCCTGGGATGGGGCTGAGCTGCCGGAGGATGGCACAGCCCACCCTGCCTGGTCCTGAGCCCTGGGGGGATGGCACAGCCCACCCTGCCTGGTCCTGAGCCCTGGGGGGATGGCACAGCCCACCCTGCCTGGTCCTGAGCCCTGGCAGAGTGAAGGCTGATGGTGAGAATTGTGGGGTGCTCTGTTGTTGGACCCTCTGATCTCATCTCGTGCTGCTGCTGCTGCTGGAGGTTCTGGTTTAGGCTTTTCTGTTCCAAAGAGGATTTTGGCTCGTGTTGGAAGCATGGAATAACCTGAGTTGGAAGGGAAGCACATGGATCATCAAGGACAACCCCAAACGTGTCTCCAAACATTTCTTGACCTCTGGCAGACTTGGTGCTGTGACCACTTCCCTGGGAAACCCGTTCCAGTGCCCAACCACCCTCTGGGTAAAGAACCTTTAATGTGTGGAGGAGCATTTAAAAGACTTTTTTTCCCTCTGTACCTGGACTGTTCAGCCACAGTACAGGTCACCACAGACTTTTTGGCTATTGGCTCCATGATTTCCCTGACTCAGCTGCCTTCTCCCACCTCTGACTTCTTGCATCCAGCCTGGAATGAGCAGCGCAGGCGTTCCCTTCCCTCCTGAGCCATCACCAGGAGAGATCAGCTCATGCAGAGCCTCTCACCTGCTCCACGGCATTCCAGCTTTCCCTCAAATCCCCATGTGCTGGCTGCCTGCTCTTCCCTGCTCCTTTTCTTTGGAGGACTGAGCTGTTTGTGCCGAGCTGGGGTAGAAGTTGCTGTTGGTTTGCTGCTCCCTCACCTGGGTGGATCCCATTTCAGCTTGTAGAAACGTGATGGCTCTGACAAATTTGATTGAAATCCTCTGCTGGCATCCCAAAGTATTCCGGGGGATGATTGACAGCCGCTGCAAAGGCGTGTTTCCTTAAGGAAGAAGGAAAATAAGTCAATTGTCTTGTCACTGCAGCCTCGAGGCGTTGCACAACCGAGCTATGACACGAACCAAGGACGGAGTGTCCTTGGCACCCCCTGCCCCGACCCTCTGCACATCCCAGCAGCGATGCCAGGGGGAAATAATGACATTCCCAGAAGAGACGAGAGGCTGTAGGTGGCTGTGGAGACAGGCGTGAGGCTGGAGCGGCGCCCGGGGCGGCGCAGGGCGGTGTGCGATGTGTTATCTCTCTCCCGTACAAGCGAGAACACGCATTTTCACTCCCGACAGCTCCCATCGCTCTTCCCGAGTGCCGCAGCCATTCCCACCTCTCCCTCCCGGCCGGGAGGTTTCCCTCTGGTGACGGATGGGGATGTAGCCCTGCGTGGGGCCAGCTGGCTGGGGTGGCTGACCATTGCCCTCTCCACCACCACGGTGTATTTACCCTCCTTATCTCGCCACCGCCGGCCCCCGGGGGCAGCAGGAGCGGTGTCACCCTGCCTTCAAAGGAGAAGCCACGTCCCTGGGGTGTTTGTGTGGCCTATATTTTTGCCTTGTAATCCAAGGAGGGGCTGGATGCAGGACAGGACACCCCTCCAGCCCTCCTCCCTTCCCCCCCGTAGCTGGCGTGGCTGGAACAGCTGATTACTTTAAGCATCCCTCTACTAATATGCAATTACAGGCCGCTTGGGCTTGAAATCCCAGTTAAATCCGCATGTCCGCAGCGTGACTCACCTAACTACTGCTCCCCTGCTGAATCCTGGATGCATTCCTTAAAGACTGGACATAATGTTAACATGCCACTTACTAACCACCCTTTCCAAATGTCACCAGTGTAACGAGTTTAGCCAGTTTCTTCCCCTGCTCCTCCTTCCCTGCAGTCTCTGATGGTCCCAGCAAAGGCTGAACATCCAGGGGCTGATCTCCCTTCGCAGGGGGGTTTTATAGCAGGGCTCAGGAGGAATCAGTCCCTCAAAGGGTGCTCATCTGCCTGGGGGTGTTTTAGTTGAGATCAGGAGGCTGTAAAACCCCCAGACTGAGGATGGTGGGATGGCAGGAGGGACACAGCCCTTTCCTACAGTGACAACCATCCGCAAGGGACCGCAGCACACGTGTCGCCTTCTCCGCAGCGCTGGCATTGCTCCTACCACAGGCAGCTCTGGGGTTTGGGAATGTGTCTTTCCAAAGCAGAAGGGAGCCTTTGAAGCCAACCTGCTCATTTGGGGTTGGGTGCTGCAGTTCTGGCTCGTGCTCGGTGGGTGCTGCCCATGACAGGGCGAAGGGCGACGTGAGGAAGCACATCCTCGCCACCATCCCACGTCACAGGTGAGCCAGCCCTGGGAGGGGCCAGGTGCCCTCCACCCCCCATTAATGCCCAGGGAATTGGAAATTGTTGGCATTGCTAATAGCAATAATTGCCTGGTGGTTATTTAGCTGATGATTCGTTTTATGCAGGCAGGTTGTGTTATGTCCGACCTCAACCCATCCGCCCCGAGGCCATCCCAGGTGTGCAGGTGAGCCAGGAGAGACTGAGGGGACAGGCACAAACACAGGCTGGGCAGGGATTGGAGGGAGAGCAGCCTGGGGAGAGGGGCTTGGGGTGTTGGTGGATGGGAAGCTCAACATGACCTGGAAATGTGTGTTTGCCGCCCAGAAATCCAACACTATCCTGGGCTCATCCCACAGTGTGGGCAGCAGGGGAGGGGGGATTCTGCCCCTCTGCCCCCTCAGGTGAGACCTCACCTGCAGAGCTGCCTCCAGCTCTGGGATCCCAACATCAGAATGATGTGGAGCTGCTGGAGATGTCCAGAGGAAGCCCCGGAGATGCTCCAGGGCTGGAGCCCCTCTGGGAGAGCTGGGGGGGCTCACCTGGAGAAGGGAAGGCTCTGGGGACACCTGAGAGCCCCTTCCAGGGCCTAAAGGGGCTCCAGAAGAGCTGGAGAGGGACTGGGGACAAGGGTGTGGAGCAACAGGGCAAGCAGGAATGGATTCCCACTGACAGAGGCCAGGGTTAGAAGGGATATTTAGGGATAAACTCCTCCCTGTGAGGGTCCCCTGGCAGCTCCTGCAGCCCCAGATAAGTGCCAAACCCATGGGCAATTGGCAAGAGCTGGTTCCTGCCTCTGGGACCGGTGATGGCAGGTGCTGGTGGCTGGGACTGCTCTGGATTGAAGGGTCCATCTCCCCTGGGGCAGCTGGTGGGTTGTAGGGGAGGGTGCTCAGGGGGTTTGGGTGCCAGGGGTGGTGTGTGGGCAGGCTGGGGCTGCTCTGCTCCCCAGCTCACAGCAAAGGCTCCTCACCATCCCGTGGGTGGGAGGAAGGCTCATCCCACAGCAGTTGTCTCTTGCCTAAACCTTCGAAAGCCGGGATTACTGGCATTATCCTATAATTGAGGAAATCCACCCTCTCATTAGCCCCATTGGTTGCTGCTGCTTTGTTCCCTGTCCTCCATTATTCTCAGAGCAGGGGGTCCCCACTGCTCCACCATCCCCTGAACTTCACCAAAGGCACTCCAGAGTGCCCTGGCAAGCTGTGGGGTGGTCACAGGCTTTTCCCAGCCCCCAGCTTGTTGCACCAAGAGCTGTGGGATCAAAAGGGTGGGAGTGTTTTTTTACCTCTCTGTCCTCACTGCAGCTCGATGCTGCCTGTTGACTCCAGATTGCTGTGGGTAAAGCTTAATTTTCTCCTTGGTGGAGCTGCCAACAGGAGTCTGTGCTCGCTGCAGCCTCTGGGATGGAGCAGGGTCACTGCTGAGCCTGTCCCTAAACGCACTGGTTTCTGCATTCTGTGCCTGGATGTCCCTCAGCATCGCCTACCCAAGGTCTCAGCACGCCTGTAACAAGACTCAGATCCAAACCCAGCTCTGCCAGTGAGTTCCAGGTGTGGCACATCTGCTTACAAGGAAACCCATGCTGGGCTCTCCCAGAATCCTGACCCTCCTCCTGCCTTGCATTCCAGGCTAGGGGTATCATTGCTCTTTCCCCCCACCCACCCCATGCCAGGATGTGTCCCATGTCCCACCACATCACACAAACCTCACCCCTCAGGGATATGTCCCCCTGGCTGGTGTAGCTCAGTAACTGCCCTTGAGGAAGAGGAGGATGCTGAGACACCCAAGTAGCTCAGACAGGATGAAATCCCACTGCTCTGGTGTATCCCAGTGAATTAACAGGGTGAGAGAAGGTGCTGCAGCACAGCCCTGGCAGTGCAGAGGGAGCCCCCAGGCTGAGGAGGGTTCAGTGTGGGGTGCAGGGGAAGGGGGTACATTTCCTGCATGGAGCAGAGCCTGACCCTGCCTGATCCTGGCCAGGAGCTGGGAGCTGGGCCAGCCCATTAGGCCATGAATGGCTGGCCAGGCCAGCAGTCCCAGGGCCATTTCCAGGGAAGACTTGGCTGTGGAATGAGGTGAATGGAGAGAGCAGGGCAGTGATTTCCCCCAGCACAGAGTGACACACAGGGGGGTCTCCCAGCACATCAATGTCCTCACCTGAGCCATGTAAATACGTTGGGTAGATCCATTAGGAAGGATGAAGAGAGCCATTTATGCAGAAGGGGTGTTGGATAAGTATTCCAAGCTGGAATACTGATGGAGAGGGCATTTAGCAGGTGGGAGCACTCAGGGCTGCCTCGGGCCTTGGTTTAGGGTCACACTGGAGTTTGGGGGATGATTCTTGGCATAAAGGGCAGTCTGGAGGTGCCATATGGCAGAGCCTAAATGCCAGCACAAGGTTTTTGGCATTGGGAAGGCACATGGAGCCTGTCCAAGCCCAGCACACCCTCGGGGCTGGACACCCCCAGCACCCCCAGCTCCATCCAGACAGAAGTGCTGCCCACTCCTCACCCTCCTGCACCCAGAGCTTGCATCATCCCAGTGGGAATTGCCTTCTCACCAACACCAGCATGGCTGGAGGGGCCAGGGGGGACAC